>NC_086321.1:115968281-117168281 GCF_036172605.1 Pelobates fuscus
CTGGGATGCCTGTTGTGGTTGGTCTTCCTCCTCCTCCTCAAAGCCACATTCCTCCTCTGACTCCTCTTCCTCACAATCCTCTTCCAGCGTTGCCGCAGGTCCAGCAAGCGATGCTGATAAGGCTGCTTCTGGTGGTGATGGTGACCACAACTCTTCTTCTTCCTCTTCACGCTCATCTACGGCCTGATCCAGCACTCTTCGCAGGGCACGCTCCAGGAAGAAAACAAATGGTATGATGTCGCTGATGGTGCCTTCGGTGCGACTGACTAGGTTTGTCACCTCCTCAAAAGGACGCATGAGCCTACAGGCATTGCGCATGAGCGTCCAGTAACGTGGCAAAAAAATTCCCAGCTCCCCAGAGGCTGTCCTAGCACCCCGGTCATACAAATATTCATTAACAGCTTTTTCTTGTTGGAGCAGGCGGTCGAACATTAGGAGTGTTGAATTCCAACGTGTCGGGCTGTCGCAAATCAAGTGCCTCACTGGCATGTTGTTTTGCCGCTGGATATCTGCAAAGTGCGCCATGGCCATGTAGGAATGCCTGAAATGGCCACACACCTTCCTGACCTGCTTCAGGACGTCCTGTAAGCCTGTGTACTTATGCACAAAGCGTTGTACGATCAGATTACACACATGTGCCATGCACGGCACATGTGTCAACTTACCCAACTTCAATGCCGCCAACAAATTTGTTCCGTTGTCACAAACCACTTTGCCGATATCCAGTTGCTGCGGAGTCAGACACTTTTCCACCTGTGCGTTCAGGGCGGACAGGAGTGCTTGTCCGGTGTGACTCTCTGCTTTCAAGCAAGTCAAACCCAAGACGGCGTGACACTGTCGTATCCGGGATGTGGAATAGTACCTGGGGAGCTGGGGGGGTGCCGTTGATGTGGAGCAAGACGCAGCAGCAGAAGAGGACTCAGTCGAGGAGGTTATGGAAGAGGATGGAGTAGGAGGAGTAGAGGAGGTGGCAGCAGGCCTACCTGCAAGTCGTGGCGGTGTCACCAACTCCTCTGCAGAGCCACGCATTCCATGCTTGGCAGCCGTCAGCAGGTTTACCCAATGCACATTGTAGGTGATATACCTGCCCTGACCATGCATTGCAGACCAGGTATCAGTGGTCAGATGGACCCTTGCCCCAACACTGTGTGCCAGACATGCCATTACTCCTTTTGCACAATCGAGTAACATAGAAACATAGAATGTGACAACAGATAAGAACCATTCGGCCCATCTAGTCTGCCCAGTTTTCTAAATACTTTAGTCCCTGGCCTTATCTTATAGTTAGGATAGCCTTATGCCTATCCCACGCATGCTTAAACTCCTTTACTGTGTTAACCTCTACCACTTCAGCTGGAAGGCTATTCCATGCATCCACTACCCTCTCAGTAAAGTAATACTTCATGATATTATTTTTAAACCTTTGTCCCTCTAATTTAAGACTATGTCCTCTTGTTGTGGTAGTTTTTCTTCTTTTAAATATAGTCTCCTGCTTTACTGTGTTGATTCCCTTTATGTATTTAAATGTTTCTATCATATCCCCCCGGTTGGGGATTGCCTTTTGTGAAAAGAAATTTCGTCCGGGTACCTTCCACTGCGGTGTCCCAATAGCTACAAATGTTTTGAACGCCTCAGACTCCACCAGCTTGTATGGTAAAAGCTGGCGGGCTAATAGTTCAGACAAGCCAGCTGTCAGACCCTGGGCAAGGGGGTGACTTTCTGACATTGGCTTCTTACGCTCAAACATGTCCTTGACAGACACCTGACTGTGGGCAGATGAGCAGGAACTGCTCAAGGTGAGAGATGGAGTGGCGGATGGTTGAGAGGGGGCAAGGAGGACAGCAGTGGTTGACGTGGCTGAAGATGCTGGACCAGGAGGAGGATGGCGGCTTTGAGTTTGTGTGCTGCTTGTACTCATGTGTTGATCCCATAGGTGTTTGTGATGTGCGATCATGTGCCTACGCAAAGCAGTTGTACCTAGTTGGGTGTTGGACTTCCCACGACTCAGTTTCTTTTGGCACAGGTTGCAAATGGCATCACTGTTGTCAGAGGCAGACACACAAAAAAAATTCCACACTGCTGAGCTCTGCAATGACGGCATTCTGGTGGTGGACACAGCATGCGTTGATTGGCGTGCTGTCGGGCTGACCCCGGGTGCCGATGCATGCTGTCTGACTGTGCCACTAGCTCTTCGCGACGACCTCCCACTGCTTCCAACTCGTCTCCTTCTCCTCCTCTCTGTCTCCCCATCTGAACTTTCGCCCTGTTCTTCTTCTTGCCGAGCGGGCACCCACGTGACATCCATGGACGCATCGTCATCATCAACCACTTCACTTGTATCTGACAACTCAGCAAAGGAAGCAGCAGCGGGTACAACATCATCATCATCACACCGTACGTCCATGTGTGTAATGCTGCCTGCCTGAGACATATCCCTGTTATCTACATCCTCTGGCAATAATGGTTGCGCATCACTCATTTCTTCAAACGGATGTGTAAATAACTCCTCTGACATACCAAGTGAAGCGCTGTGGTGCTAGTGTTGGTGGTGGCGGCAGGCGGGTGAGTGGTATCTTGAGAGGTGCCAGAAGCTAAGCTGGAGGAGGATGGTGCGTCAAGGTTCCGAGCTGAAGCTGTAGAAGATTGGGTGTCCTGTGTTAGCCAGTCAACTATGTCCTCAGAACTTTTCAAGTTCAGGGTACGTGGCCTCTGAAAACTGGGCATTATTCTAGGGCAAAAGGGAATCACAGCACCACGACCACGATGGCCCCTGCGGGGTGGCCTGCCTCTGCCTGTCATTTTTTGGGGGGATTAGTGGTACTATGCGTGCAAGCTACTGTTAGACCAGATATGAGTGGTACTGGTTGGCAGAGTACACGCAGAGGTTGGCAGAGTACACGCTGTAGGCCTGACACACCCGCTTGAAGACAACTAACTGCTATTCAATCTATAACAGTGAAAAAAGTTTTTTGGTTTTAAATGCACGCTATTGTGACACCAGATATTAGTGGCAATGTGCACTGGCAGAGGTTGGCAGAGTACACGCTGTAGGCCTGACACACCCGCTTGAAGACAAGTAACTGCTATTCAATCTATAACAGTGAAAAAAGTTTTGTTGGTTTTAACTGCACGCTATTGTGACACCAGATATGAGTGGCAATGTGCACTTGCAGAGGTTGGCAGAGTACACGCTGTAGGCCTGACACACCCGCTTGAAGACAACTAACTGCTATTCAATCTATAACAGTGAAAAAAGTTTTTTGTTTTTAAATGCATGCTATTGTGACGCCAGATATGAGTGGCAATGTGCACTGGCAGAGGTTGGCAGAGTACACGCTGTTGGCCTGACACACAGACGCTTGCAGACAACTAACTGCTAATTAATCTATTACAGTAAAAAAAAGTTTTGGGGTTTTTAAATGCACGCTATTGTGCCACCAGATATGAGTGGCACTGTGCACTGGCAGAGTACACGCTGTTGGCCTGACACACAGACGCTTGCAGACAACTAACTGCTATTCAATCTATAACAGTGAAAAAAAAATTGTTTTTTAAATGCACGCTATTGTGACACCAGATATGAGTGGCAATGTGCACTTGCAGAGGTTGGCAGAGTACACGCTGTAGGCCTGACACACCCGCTTGAGGACAACTAACTGCAATTCAATCTATAACAGTGAAAAAAGTTTTTTTGGTTTTAAATGCACGCTATTGTGACACCAGATATGAGTTGCAATGTGCACTTGCATAGGTTGCCAGAGTACACGCTGTAGGCCTGACACACCCGCTTGAAGACAACTAACTGCTATTCAATCTATAACAGTGAAAAAAGTTTTTGTTTTTAAATGCACGCTATTGTGACACCAGATATGAGTGGCAATGTGCACTGGCAGAGGTTGGCAGAGTACACACTGTTGGCCTGACACACAGACGCTTGCAGACAACTAACTGCTATTCAATCTATAACAGTGAAAAAAGTTTTTGATTTTTAAATGCACGCTATTGTGCCACCACATATGAGTGGCACTGTGCACTGGCAGAGTACACACTGTTGGCCTGACACACAGACGCTTGCAGACAACTAACTGCTATTCAATCTATAACAGTGAAAAAAGTTTTTTGTTTTTAAATGCACGCTATTGTGACACCAGATATGAGTGGCAATGTGCACTGGCAGAGGTTGGCAGAGTACACGCTGTTGGCCTGACACACAGAGGCTTGCAGACAACTAACTGCTATTCAATCTATTACAGTGAAAAAAAGGTTTTTGGGTTTTTAAATGCACGCTATTGTGCCACCAGATATGAGTGGCACTGTGCACTGGCAGAGTACACGCTGTTGGCCTGACACACAGACGCTTGCAGACAACTAACTGCTAATGAATCTATTACAGTGAAAAAAAATGTTTTGTTTTTAAATGCAAGCTATTGTGACACCAGATATGAGTGGTGGCACTGGGCAAGTGGGCACAGTATCCACTGTGAGCCTGACACATAGACGCGTGCAGACAACTAACTGCTATTCAATCTGTTACAGTGAAAAAAAAGTTTTGGGGTTTTTAAATGCACGCTATTGTGCCACCAGATATGTGTGGCACTGTGCACTGGCAGAGTACACTCTGTTGGCCTGATACACAAACGCTTGCAGACAACTAACTGCTATTCAATCTATAACAGTGAAAAAAGTTTTTTGTTTTTAAATGCACGCTATTGTGACACCAGATATGAGTGGCAATGTGCACTGGCAGAGGTTGGCAGAGTACACGCTGTTGGCCTGACACACAGACGCTTGCAGACAACTAACTGCTATTCAATCTATTACAGTGAAAAAAAGTTGTGGGGTTTTTAAATGCACGCTATTGTGCCACCAGATATGAGTGGCACTGTGCACTGGCAGAGTACACGCTGTTGGCCTGACACACAGACGCTTGCAGACAACTAACTGCTAATTAATCTATTACAGTGAAAAAAAATGTTTTGTTTTTAAATGCAAGCTATTGTGACACCAGATATGAGTGGTGGCACTGGGCAAGTGGGCACAGTATCCACTGTGAGCCTGAAACACAGACGCTTGCAGACAACTAACTGCTATTCTATCTATTACAGTGAAAAAAAAGTTTTGGGGTTTTTAAATGCACGCTATTGTGCCACCAGATATGAGTGGCACTGTGCACTGGCAGAGTACACGCTGTTGGCCTGACACACAGACGCTTGCAGACAACTAACTGCTAATTAACCCCCTTAAGACCGCAGCCAAATGTACAAGTTGTGAACGAAACAAAATGTAAACAAAACCTGGCATTTGCGCTATATGTCTGTCCAACCGTAATTCACCTCTTTCATATTAAATGCACCCCCCCTTATTACATATCATTTTATTCAGGGGAAACAGGGCTTTCATTTAATATCAAATATTTAGCTATGAAACATAATTTAATATGAAAAAAATTGGAGAAAATACGATTTTTCTTTATTTTTTTAGTTCTACATGGCATTTTAACAGTCAATGTCATAATACGGTTTGCTTTTACTGCAATAAAATACACATATTTGTATTCAGCAAAGTCTCACATGTAAAACATTACCCCCTATGTACAGGTTTTATGGTGTTTTGGGAAGTTACAGGGTCAAATATAGCGTGTTACATTTGAAATTGAAATTCGCCAGATTGGTTATGTTGCCTTTGAGACTGTATAGTAGCCCAGGAAATAAATTTACATCCATAATGGCATACCATTTGCAATAGTAGACGACCCAAGGTATTGCAAATGGGGTATGTCCAGTCTTTTTTAGTAGCCATTTGGTCACAAACACTGGCCAAAGTTAGCGTTAGTATTTGTTTGTGTGTGAAAAATGCAAAAAACGCCAATTTTGGCCAGTGTTTGTGACTAAGTGGCTACTAAAAAAGACTGGACAAACCCCATTTGCAATACCTTGGGTTGTCTACTATTGCAAATAGTATGCCATCATAGGGGTAATTTTCATTCTTGGGCTACCATAGGGTCATAAGGGCAACGTAAGCAATCTGGCGAATTTTAATGTGAAAAAAATGAAACACAAGCCTTATATTTGACGCTGTAATTTTTGAAAACACCATAAAACCTGTACATGAGGGGTACTGTTGTACTCGGGAGACTTCGCTGAACACAAATATTTGTGTTTCAAAACAGTAAAATGTATTGCAGCAATAATACCGTCCGTGTAAGTGCTGTTTGTGCGTGAAAAATGCAAAAAACTTCACTTTTACTGGCGATATCATCGTTGTAATACATTTTTAAATTTTTTATTTATATAGAGGTGTATATATATAGTGATATATACGTATATATTTATGTATATAGATATATATATTATTTCGTTCTACATGTATTTTGATATAAATATATATATATTAATATCACAATACAATTAGAACGAAATAAAACACATCTATATATTTTTAAATATTTTATTTTTAATTTTTTTTTTTTACGTATTTACATATTTTTTTTATATTATATATAAATATATATATATAACAATAATTATATATATATTTAATCAGTATCAGTCTACGTGTAATTTGATATTAATATATATAATTATATATATATTAATATTAAAATACACCTAGACAGTGTATGTGTGTATATGTGTATATATATACTTAGATCATATATTTTTAATATATATATATGATCTAAGTATATATTTTTTGTTACACTTATTTAACTTCATTTTATTTTATTTCCAGCCAGCAGGGGGACCAACTGTCATTACAGTTAGTCCCCCTGCTGGCATTGCTGCAGCCAGCTATCCCGGCCATGTGATTGAAAGGTCCTCGCAAGGACCTCACTCTCACATGGCCCGGGGGGCTGAAGAGGACGGAGGTGCCGCGGGGGGCTCCCTGGGAAAGTAACAAAAAACCGGAGGGCGTACTATTACGTCCTGTGGCGTTTAGAGCCGCTTTAAAAAGGACGTAATAGTACGCCCTCCGGTCTTAAGGGGTTAATCGATTACAGTGAAAAAACATTTTTGTTTTTAAATGCAAGCTATTGTGACACCATATATGAGTGATGGCACTGGGCAAGTGGGCACAGTATCCACTGTGAGCCTGACACAGAAGCTGACAGGCAGGCAGGCAACTGCAATTAGATTACACAAAAAAAAAAAATGTTCTAGCCCTAAAAAGGGCTTTTTGGGGTACTGTCCTTACAGCAGAGATCAGATGAGTCCTTCAGGACTGTAGTGGACACTGAATACACTAGCCTAGCTATACATTTCCCTATCAAATGAGCAGCAGCTACACTTTCCCTCCTCTATCTAAGAATGCAGCTTCAGAGTGAATCTAAAATGGATGCTGTACAGGAGGTGGGAGGGTCTGGAAGGAAGGGTCTGCTGCTGATTGGCTGGAATGTGTCTGCTGACTGTGAGGCACAGGGTAAAAGTTTAGTCAATGATGACGAATAGGGGGCGGATCGAACCACGCATGTGCTCGCCCGCCGTAGCGAACGCGAACACGCTATGTCCACCGGGAACTATTCGCCAGCGAACAGTTCGGTACACCACTACAAAAGAGTAGTTTACTATCCTTGTAAATACTTCTATATATCTTATGTATATCTTCTTAAATTATATTTACTAAAACAAGAATTAAAATGAATTCAAAGGGAATCTAAAATCTAAGGCTAGAGTAGCCAAAGTGAAAGCATAGTTGATGTAAAAAAAATGTTCAGCTCGGCTTCTTTGACCTTAAATTGAATATACTGTAAATGTTCACTTTGGTAAATAACCCTGTTAGACTTCTAATTTTTCTATGTACCTGTATCTGCAGGTGTCAATGTTGTAGTTACAGGTAAAACAGTAGAACACAAGGATCCTTTTATTAACCTTCCTCGCGGTCAGCATTTTTTAATCCAAAATGCTCTAGTTACACCTGATCAAACATGGTTCTTTCTGTCTAAACTTGTGGCAGTTAACATAAATATTATGTTAATCCCATTTATTTTCTGGTAGATCCTTCACTTGTCTTGCCTGCATTTCTTTCCATGTTCTATCCCATTGTTTTTTTCTTTTCTTTTCATTTTTTGTTAATTGGTTTAAATTATCAATTCTAAACATAAATTCAAAATCTGCAAAAGACCTCTATATTGTGATTAGCTGCATAGTTGAAAAATGTTCCTAAGGCCCTCTAAATAAAAAAAAGGATATATTTAACATAGTTTTATATTATTGCTGTCTATTGTTACACATTGTGTTATTGATTGGTTTACTCTTTTTTTTTTTTTTTTTTTTTAAGCAGCTTTCTACAGATTGTCATTTAGTAGAACTATGTTTCAAAAATCAAGAATTTACTTCATTGTTACAGATGTGCAATTGTGTGTCTCTGAAGATAAGGGAAGAGCAATTGAAACACATTTAGTCTCAGAACTTTGGAAAACAAAAGTTCAGGAGATTATGGAATGTAGCCTTGTGCTGCCCTCAAGTGGAAATCCTTGGCAATGCATTGTTGTTTTTGCAGCATGAAAGGTTTTAGTGGATGAGTAAATTAGTTGTTCATGGTGCTTATTATAATAATAATTATTATTTTTAATATTGTATGTAAATAGTGTCAATGAATATTACAGCTGTTTACAATATTAATGTGAGGATATAACAGCAAATAATATGCAAACTATTACAAACTGTATGGAAAACAATTGGATATACAACAGCCACACTGGACCCCAGGGAAAGGGTCGCCACTGGACCCCAGGGAAAGAGTTCAGCTCTCCCAAAGCTAAGGAGGGTGGGTGGACTTAAATCCAAATAAAAAATAATAATTTGTGAGTGTATGAGAAAATGTGTGTGTGTGTCAGTATCAGTCTGTATGTGTGTCAGTGAATGTCTGTCTGTCAATGAGTGTGTTTGTGTCTGTCAGTGAGAGTGTGTGTCAGTGAATGTGTGTCTTTCTGTCTGTGAGTGAGTGTATGTGTATCAGTGAAGGCGTGTGTCTGTCAGTCAAAGTGTGTGTTGGTCTTAAACAGGAAGAGGTGTGTCCTCTTTGGGAAAAACTTAGATTAGACGGGTGCCTGAGTTTAGTCATGCCAAGGACAGAACAAAACAAAACAAAAATACACAACTGCATGCATCACTTTGAGACAACTGTCTCATTTAAAACTTTACATTTGAGTGTCAGTTGTCGCACTCTGCAGGCTGAAAAATGTACACTCTGTCAGTTGGGGCCACAGTTAGTGAAATTTGAACTATGAGTAGGTAGTCATTGCCCTTTAAATTATTTGAATGCCGCAGTAGCGTGATCATGCTGCCACAGTATTTTTTTTACAATTATATAGGCACCACACAGCCTGGCACAGTGTTTCCCTAAGTCAGGGAGGGCCCCATGGTCTGAAAATACCCTGGTGAGGTCTTCTTGCTTGCCCCATGTAGAAAGATCAGTGCTGGACTCTCCTTCTCATGAGGGAATCACACTGTACAGAGTGCTCACAGAGGTTTCTGTACTGTGTAAGCTAGGAAACCCTCTGCTGATGTGCGTTCTGACATGTATACTGAGAGTACCAAAGGAAAGTCCTATGTCTCCTTTTAAAAATGATATACAATAGGTATGGTGCTCTAAGAAAGAAAAGGGGAAATTGTGGTAGAAGTAATACATGGCAAAAGTACCAAAAAGGCCTTGGTCACAAACGCATCGCATCACAAAAATGCTTTGGTCCTTAAGGGGTTAAAAATGTTTGCTTGCTAGTTTAAAATGAATAATTATCAAGTGATGCATGTCCCATTAACCTGTTATGGGAAGCAAGTCTATGCTTTCCAAATAAGGGTATCAGGAGAGGTGGGTCTTACAGCAAGTGTTTCACCTACTTAAAACATGATTGATGCTCCAGGCAGCTTTAGACCTATGCCAATCATAAATACTTGTTTATGTGTTTATGTTTTTTTGTTTTTTCTTTGTTTGTTTGTTTTTAAGCAGGCTAATTTTATGCAATAGAGAATATCCTGAATGCTTATCCGCAATAATTTCTTATTAGTAAAAGCAGAACATCTAACAACAGGCTCATACAGGCGAATGATTACAGCACTCACCGCAAGATCAATTCTTTTTGCCATGCGTATCTCTTTGTAGGTTACAAAAATAAATTTGGGAGACAATAGAGAATGTGAGCTTCATAAAATAAAAAAGATAAAAGAAAGTCATTGGTGTAGTCTACAAGGGCATACAAAAGAAGAAGAGAATATAATAAACAGAAAATAATTATACACTGAAGATATTTTGATAATTGCTTTATTAAATTTCAGTAGATTTTTTTTATTGTAAAAATATAATTAAAGCTGTGCTGCATGCATATCATGCTAAATTAGCTTTATGAATTGTGCTTCAACAAAGAACAAAGTGACATAGAATGTAAATGATGATGGGACCCGAATAGTTTATTTAAGATGTCTATTTAAATCTTATGTTTACTTTTAAAGATCTGTTTTAAATATTTTAATAAGGAAATGTGAAAACATCAGTGGAAAAGCTGAATATTTATAAATGTCTAGATCATTAGCTTTTTGGAGAAAAACTTATTCATGTTCAATTGTTTCTTTTCAAAAATCCTAAATGCATCTCTACACAAACACAGGCAAAGCACCTCACACACACACACAGATATTTCAGTGCTTCACTGACTTATCAATGCTACTTACAATCTTCCCAGTAAATCTTCTTTAGATTTTTTAAGGAACAATGGATTTTCTTAGCACGTAATGAAAGGCTGTTCTCCCAGAACATGTTGCCTCAAGGCTTTATAGGATATCTCGAAGAGATTTTGAAATTATTCCAGAGAAGTCATAAATTTATCAATATATAAAAAAATAAAAATTCATATTAATTATTTTCAAGTCCTATTTTTGCCTATCTTTTTTTTTTAATTAAGAAGGATACTACAAAATCAGAATACTATTTTAATATGATTAAAGGACCCTATAGGCACTCTAACCATTTCCTCACAGTGAATTGGTTATAGTTACTTGAAGTTCCTTGGCAATGTCGCTCAATTCAGAGTTAAACCATTTTTTGAGCAGTTTAACACTGAAAGAGGATTCCTGGTTTCTCATAGCCCAGTTACCCCTGGAGGTATAGCTAGGGCAGAGAATAAACATATCTTTGTAGCCATAATGATTCATTAATGCGCTGTGCAATGTGATAGACTGAATGCCGTCAGCTGACACTCTCAACCAATCACAAACATTAAAAATGGTTTAATGCGGAATGGAAGGACAGTGCCAGGTAACTCCAGACATTGTAACCTTTCAGCGAGATGAAGAAAATGAGAAAATTAAAAATGCACTCACACAATATATCCTCTCTAGAAACACTGTCCCCAATACTCACACATATTACTGACCCTAGACTCAAACACACATTTACACACACATACTACAGCCCTTACAAACACAGCAGCCTGTATACACACACATACTACCTCCCATATACACACAAACACATACAAACAGGCCCTATACACAAACATACACTACAGCCCCTACTCCCCTCACACACACACTCCTAATCCCATCCACATATACTACACCACAAATAGCTCTCCCCACTACATCATAAACATCCCCTACATACACACAATATCGCAGTTAGACACTCTACACACTATACCACATTTGGTCATCTGTCCAAATACACCTCTCTACAAGCAGAGGCTTAACTGGAAACCAAGGGGTTCCAGGTCAAAAATTGCCCTGGACCCCTCCATGTGTCTCAATCTCCCTTAGTCCCTCCATGTATGTCATCTCCCCCCCCCCCCCCCCCCGCCTTTCCATGTGTCTAATTTCTCCCCAAGCCCCTCCATGTGTCTCAGTGTCTGCCTCAGTCCCTCCATGTGTCTCATACCCCCCAAACCCCTCCAAGTGTCTCATTCCATTCCACAAGCCCATTCATGTGTCACATTCCCTCCCCCCCAAGCATTCCTTATGAGACATCTTTTTTTTCCTTTTCATCTCTTCATACATATACACACATATGCAACATACAGCCTCCACACACACAACACAAGTAGCCTTCGAATGAATGCAACAGTACAAGCAGTGTTAGTCGATATTAGCAGTACGTTGCACAGTGCATTCAAATATCGCATTTAGAGTTATTATACCAGTTTAACATTTTGAACTTACTTGGTGAAGATCTGTATGCTAATAGGGAATCATTAAAGTTACTGAATTTATATTACAAAGTAATAACAGCCAAAACTATGTTCAGACTTTTTTTTGTGGTGGCTACTTTATTTCTTTATTCACTTGACTTACTAATATACTAAATTACGCATTATTCGTCTTTTTTTTTTATTTAAATAGCTAGCAATAACTTAATTTAAATAGAACTTTCACCTTTTGATGGTTATTGTACCATGTGTTTGTATGTAGCAACCTGTTTAAAATGAAGAGATGAAAAGGAAAAAAAAGATGTCTCATATAATTGGCTTGATTTATTTCAGCAATGTGTTAACAGTTTGAGAGTTTAAGTGCCACCAAGTGGTGTAAATTCAGTTTACATCAATTACCATTCATAGTTGTTTCTGTCTAACTTTGTTATATAAGGAATTTAATTAAGGCAAGATATTACATTTCCAATATTCCAGATGATATCTTAGCAGTACTTACAAAATGTTGTTGTATGTATCTTCCAAACATTTGCTCTAAATATAGGTAGAGTACAACTAGAGAGGTCAGGCTTGTGTTTAACATACAATTTATTAGGTTGAAAACAACAAAAGGTCAATCAGAAAAGTACACATTTTCTCAAAGTTTGTTTATATACGTATGTAATCTTTATATTTGTAATAGAAAGATTATTCTCTTCTCCAAAGCAACTTGATATTTTTTTTTTCCCAAAGTTAGCATTACCTATATTAAAAGTAGGTCAATATCTGGGCCTGGAACTTTGGCTTTGAGGGGGCCCTCTTAGACCCGGCAGGGAGAAACAAAAAGGTTTCCCACACCTCCCACTCAAGGGAGCTTTGTGGTCTGCACCTCTATCGGGTGCAGATCACTTAAAGAGCTCCTTCGTGGTCCCCCAGAACTCAAATGATTTCTTAAAGTGCACAGCACCTAATATTGGGGCAGACCACAATGCTCCCCCACTAGACAACCAGGGATCCTGCTCTCAGTGTGACTCTACTGGGCCATCAGGATTAATGCACTCCTGCTGCCAAAATCTTTCCCCACAGACACTCACACTTAAAAACTTTCCCCACATTACACACACAACATTCAGCAACACCTATACCCCTCAACACACCAACACAAACAACACTCAGAATTCAGCCACCACATACAAATTCAGCCACCACATACACAACCCTCAACCAGTACACACAGCCACCCCCCTTCACATACAGCTCTCAGTATTCTCCACACAACACTCAGCTACTACACACACTCTCATAGTTTCAATACTCAGTCTCTCCTACACACACAAAACACTCACAGAACAGAGCTAAGAGCTCGAGGAGGGGAATCCCACACTGGCATCCCTAATCTGTCTGAATGCCAATCTATATGCAAAAATCCTACCTATACTTTCATATATTCTTTAAATGTCACGGCCAAAGTCAAAACAACTTGGTAATGAAGGGGTCAATATTTTAATTAAAAAAATAATAATTTAAGAATATATTAAAGGAGCTACACATTCAGCGCAATAAAGATTTTTTTTATTATTATTTTTCCGGAAATTCACCATTTATTTTGATATTAATATTGCTTGCTACAAGAAGACAAACATATTAAATGTGAGATATGCGTGCAAAAGGTGAAAGTAGCTTGTTCGTGCTCCTTTATCCCCTGTGAATTATCTGTACAACACTATATAATCCATTTAGGGCCCACAGGATTAATTCCTACAATACAAATCACTGACTACAGGGTATTGTTGACTAAAAATACCACATAAACATGACAACAATTAAAAATGTATGCTTACTTATTTCCCATTTCTTAAATAGCACTATTACATAGCTTCATATAGATGAGCAATTATACAGTCCCCAGTGAGTAATTTTAAGATTACAAGCTTGTGGAATTGAGTTGAATAATGTAATAGTTTGACAAACTAGATGGTCAATAAATAACCGCATAAGTGGATATAAATGGAACAGTTGTGACATATTCACAGTTATCTCCAAATGACTTCACTGATAAGACAATTGGCTTACTTTAATAAATATCTAACAAGTATGACATACCAAATATGTCAAGTAAAAAAAAAAGGGGGGGGGGGCTTTTTGTTTAAACTAAAATTGAAAAGAATAGACATATATATTTCTTGCGGAATTGACCTAAATTATATTACATAAAAAAGTTATCAGTTCAGATACATGAATGTCATATTCAAATATTAAAAGTCAATTTAAAGAAGATGGAGGGTAAAGTTCTCAAACAAAGAGACTCACAAAATGAAACAGCCTTTTGAGATTTGGGGAAAAAATAGGACATTTTATCTCTGCTACTAGAAAGAGCTTGTGCAGTAGCAGTATGAAAGAAATTGCAGTCAATAAAGGTTAGTTCAATATGAGATACATTACCAGCAACAAAAGCTGCAACAGTGCTAATAGAGGCAAATGACACATAGATGGGAAGCTGATCCAAAGACTTCAATTGCACTCAGAATTTACAAATAATTATATATTCCATTACAAGCATGAGGAAATATTTCATCAGCATTTGTTATGAAAATGTAGATTTTTTTTTTATTTCTACTGTATCTGCAAAAAAATGCTCGAACATACATAAAATTAAATGTTTAAAAGAAAAACAAGAAATATTCCTATATAGGACAATAAAAACCATGCTGTGCTTTACATTTGACCCGACAGATGGGTTAACCCTATGTATAAATATTAAAGCAATTATATACCTTAAAAATTAATTTAATAATTTCCATTAATCCGATTCCTTCTCTTAAAATGCCACTAGCCAAATATGTTATACTGGGATCCAGTCTGACTGAGTACGGATTAGAACAAGGGTAAGATTATGTCAGCTATGGTATCTTGGGACAGAGATAATGACAAAAAAAAAGTAACTGTGGGGGGGGGGGCCTGACCGCTGAGCTAAGAGGACGCTTGCCTCAACAGCTCCTGCTAGTTGGGACAAAAAAAAGCGGATTTCAGACACCACAGCGACACTGAAATGGCACAAGAAGGCCACCAAGTGACAGGAGATACTGGGGGCGCACACACAGACACCACCCAAGCGACAATGTCACAAAGGCGCACCCAAATCTACGGCGAGGCCTACCAGCATGGCGGGGAAGACGTCTGCTTTCCTGCTGCCTCGACCAACCAGGTACACAACACTCTCATTCTCCCCCCTCTGGACCAGCGGGGGTTATCCCGGTCTACCCACACGCGACCCCCCAGCTAGGTGGCGAGACCGCAACACAGACATGACTTCCTGTGGATCCCGGTGAGGTGTCTAGAAGGGCTGATCCCTCCCGAACCGCAACACTGAGCAGTGCCAGGAATGAAACGGAGCTCCGACTTATGGAAATTTTCAGCTCCTTCTGGGAGAAGCTATAGGCCCGTATGCGTGCGACCTTTCGAACCGGAGACCCAGCCAAGGGGTACGCAACAAAGCACAGCAACTCAGAAACTCCCACAGGCCCCACATGCAGGAAATGGCGGGGCGCGAGGCCCAAACTGGCGGCAATACCAGGTCAGACCAGCAACAGCCCACAACCAAGACCTGGTGCACTTCCAGATCTGACACTTACAACGAGGACTTTGCAAAACCCACCAAGCGTGTCTCCTCTCTACACTGGGACTATCGGAGACAGAACCCTGCCGAGGCGACTCACCATTCCTCACTCCCAGCGCATCTGTCAGGCCTCCAGGGCCAGCATCGGCTGAACAATTAAACAATGTTTAAGCGGCAATCCCTACAAAACCAGAGCATATTGATTTAATAGGACAACACATGTGTAAATGTTTTCTTGCTTGATGTAATTATCCATTTATAATATGCTTAACATAATGCTCATGAAACATAGCATGTCACCTTAATGCTTATCTTAGACCAGTTAACCGTGTAGCATTATCCAGACTAGTAATGCTGCCAGAACGTACACCCCATTAAGTTGCATCAAAGTTAATCTGCTTATAATGCTCACCATGTTATGCATGCTGATGTTATTGCTTGCTACTCAGGTGACTTACAGTTAGATGTGTGTACCTAGCTTGTTTATCCTCATACAAAAACAAAAATGTGGCAATAATTCAAAGCCATTTATGTGAAATACCTTGCTTTAATAGGCTTGTACTATGCTGTTGTGGCATCGTCAGTTCTTATGTTACCTCGTGCACAATAAAAATAAAGAATTTAATTTTTAATTTTTTTTTTAAAAGGACCTGTAATGTAAGCACTAATTGGATACTGCTAACTTTGACTGTCAGTAGTCAAACCACTCAATACTGTAAACAAAGAGAGCACAAGTATTATAAGCCTCAAACTTAGACAGACAGACAGACAGACAGACAGACAGACAGTGTCAGGATCGGGACAGGGATCCAACACGCAGAGTACAAACAGGTACAGGATACGTATACCGGACCTTAGAATGGCCGGACTAACGTACGGAGAGTATAGAGAATGGTCAGAGACAAGCCGAGGTCGAGGGAACGAGAGGACAGGTAAGCGAGGAACAAGCCGGGTCAAGGATAACAGAGGTAAACAGAGTAAGTCAAACAAGCCGGGTCGGAACCAAAGGGATAACAGAAAATACCAGAGCACTGTGTGACTAGACAGGCTAGAACCACGACAGGGCAATGAGCAAATGGGAGAAGCAAGTTTAAATACCCTGGCTCGGAGGGATAGACACGCCTCCGACGAGATCTGATTAGTCTCTAAAGGATTGAGTGACAGGTCGTTCCGGGCTGGCGTCATGACGTCGGTTTCCGGACGTCCTGCTACAAAAGGAAGTGACTCCCTCGCGGCCGGCGTTTACGTGACCGGGTGGACCGCGAGGAACAGAGGAAACAGCCCGTCCGGACGGATAGACGTCTAAGTCTCTACCTCTCTCGGAGGTAGAGACTTCAGGTACCCTGACAGTACCCCCCCTTCTCAGATACGCCCACCGGGCGGAAGGAACCGGGACGAGATGGGAAGCGGGAGTGAAACGCCCTGCGGAGACGAGGAGCATGAACATCCTCTTAAGGTACCCAACTCCTCTCCTCAGGACCATATCCCTTCCAATTGACCAGATATTGTACTCTCCCCCGGGAGATTCGAGAATCGATAATAGAGTTAACCTCATACTCCTCCTGACCCTCCACCTGAACAGAGCGAGGAGAGGACGTTGTGGAGGAAAATCTGTTGCCGGCTAGTGGTTTCAGCAATGAAACATGAAATGAGTTAGGGATGCGTAAGGCAGTTGGAAGAGCTAGACGATACGCAACTGGGTTAATTCGAGTCAGCACCCTGTAAGGTCCAATATAACGAGGAGCGAACTTCATGGAAGGTACTTTTAAACGGATGTTTCTTGTACTCAACCATACTCTATCACCTGGAACAAACACCGGAGCCGCCCTTCTACGTTTATCGGCGTGTTTCTTAACCAGCATAGAATTGTGCAGAAGAATTTGTCGAGTCTGATCCCACAACTTCCTCAAATTGGCAACATGAACATCAACCGACGGTATCCCTTGGGAAGGAGAAGCCGAGGGAAGAATAGATGGATGAAAGCCATAATTCATGAAGAAGGGGCTTGAATGAGTAGAATCACAAACAAGATTGTTGTGTGCAAACTCCGCCCAAGGAATCAAACCAACCCAATCGTCCTGGTGTTCAGAAACAAAACAACGTAAATATTGTTCAATCTTTTGGTTGGTGCGTTCAGCAGCTCCGTTAGACTGAGGATGATAGGCAGAAGAGAAATTCAATTTGATACCCAGTTGAGAGCAGAAGGACCTCCAAAAACGGGAAACAAATTGGGAACCTCTGTCAGATACAATTTGGGAGGGTATCCCAGGTAAACGAAAAATCTCCCTTGCGAATATCTCTGCCAATTCGGGTGAAGACGGGAGTTTAGGCAGAGGAACGAAGTGAGCCATCTTGGTGAATCTGTCAACCACGGTGAGGATGACAGTCTGTTTTTTAGAGATAGGCAAATCGACAATGAAGTCCATAGCTAAACAGGACCATGGCTTCTCTGGAACCTCTAAGGGATGCAGAAATCCACGTGGAAGCGTATGAGGTTGCTTAGTCTTAGTACAGACCTCACAAGTATCGATGAAATCTTTAATATCCTTACGCAAAGCAGGCCACCAGAAATCTTTGGAGATTAAAGCATACGTCTTGCGAATGCCAGGATGCCCAGCTACCTAGCTGTTGTGGAAACACCGTAACACTTCCAGTTGGAGAGCAGGAGGAACGAAGTGTCTATCCCCAGGAGTCTGTTTAGGAGCTAGATGTTGTAACTTTATGATCTCGGTAAGCAACGGAGAATGAATCCTGAGATTCGTGTTAACGATGATATTACATTTAGGAACTATCGAGGAAAGAACTGGCTCAGCTATAGTGGACGGTTCATATTGGCGAGATAAAGCATCGGCTTTGGAGTTCTTAGAACCAGGTCTATAAGTAAGCACATAATTGAAGTGAGTCAGGAATAAGGACCAACGAGCTTGCCTGGCGGATAGGCGCTTAGCCTCCCCAATATAGGACAAGTTCTTGTGGTCCGTTAAAATAGTAACAGGATGTAAGGTCCCCTCTAATAAATGTCTCCACTCCTTAAGAGCCATAATGACCGCTAACAGTTCCCTGTCACCGATGTCATATCTGCTTTCAGGACCAGATAGTTTCTTAGAGAAAAACCCACAAGGGTGTAACGGTTTGTCCACCCCTAACCTTTGTGACAGAACAGCCCCTACTCCCGTCTCAGAGGCATCGACCTCGAGTAGGAACGGCAGAGTCGTATCAGGATGGACCAAAATTGGAGCAGAAGCAAAAAGTTCCTTGAGCGTCTTGAAAGCAACAAGAGCCTCAGTAGACCAGGTCTTAGTATCAGCCCCTTGTTTGGTCATATTGGTAATAGGCGCAATAATAGAAGAGTATCCCTTAATAAAGCGCCTATAATAATTAGAGAAACCAATAAACCTCTGAATAGCCTTGAGTCCCTTAGGCAATGGCCAATCTAAAATAGATTGGAGTTTGTCAGGATCCATCTTAAAGCCTTCCCCAGAAATCTCGTACCCAAGAAAGTCTATCTGAGACTGGTCAAAACTGCATTTCTCCAATTTACAGTATAGGCCATGTTGCAGAAGTTTGTGCAATACCTTTCTGACTTGTCTGTGGTGGGTCTCAATCTCCCTAGAGTGTATAAGTATGTCATCCAGGTATACAATGACACAATCATGTTGAAACTCCCTAAGAACTTCATTAATCAAATCCTGAAATACTGCCGGAGCATTACAAAGACCAAATGGCATAACCGTGTATTCATAGTGACCATAACGGGTATTGAACGCTGTCATCCACTCGTGTCCATGCTGGATTCTCACCAAGTTATACGCCCCTCTGAGATCTAACTTGGTGAAAATTTTAGAGCCCTTTAAACGATCAAACAGCTCGGTAATCAAAGGAATGGGATAGGCATTTCTGATGGTTATCTTATTCAAACCTCGGTAATCAATACAAGGTCTCAAAGTACCATCCTTCTTTTTAACGAAAAAAAAACCAGCCCCGGCGGGGGAAGAGGATCTCCTAATGAATCCCTTTTCTAGATTCTCACGAATATATTCCTCTAGAACTGAGTTCTCTTGAGTGGATAGAGGGTATACATTGCCCCTCGGAGGCATAGTACCAGGTAGAAGCTTAATTTTACAATCAAATGACCTGTGTGGAGGTAAGGTATCGGCATTCTTCTTGTCGAATACTGCTTTTAAGTCCTGGTAGATGAACGGTATCTGTCCCTCTGTAGACTGAGTGGAACTACCCGGTGTGTTTATTACAGCCAATGGGGAAACCCTGCGTAAACACTTCTCCTGGCAGCCCTGACCCCATGAGAGTATCTCCCCTAACTCCCAATCGATAATAGGGTTATGTCTTTTTAACCATGGGTACCCCAGGACTATGGGGACCGAAGGGGACGAAATGAGCATAAGTGATAAGTTCTCCTCGTGTAAGATACCAACAGTTAAGTTAACGGTCTCACGGGAGATAACAGGCTCAAGTAAAGGTCTACCATCTATGGCCTCAACGGCCAAGGGTGTATCCCTTAACTGGGATGGGACAGTGTGTTTAGTAGCAAAGGCTTGGTCGATAAAATTCTCAGCAGCTCCGGAATCTATCAAAGCCATAGTCTTTAGTACTCCCTTCTCCCAAGTTAAAGAAACTGGTAGCAGAAGCCTGTGGTCCTTATAATTATGAGTAGAGGACAAAATAGAAACACCCAAGGCCTGTCCTCTAGAGAAACTTAGGTGCGAGCGTTTCCCGAACGATTAGGACAATTCAGGCGTAAGTGACCTCTGACTCCACAATACATGCATAATCCCTCTCTTCTCCTGTACTGTCTCTCTTCTTCTGAGAGGCGAGTATTGCCTATCTGCATAGGTTCAGGAAACAGTGAGGTAGTGGAATCAGGACTTTGAAATGCGGGAGCTAATTTAAAGGAAGGTCTAAGGTTCCTCTCTCGAGTGTTTTGTCTCTCTCTTAAACGCTCATCAATACGAGAAATGAACGAAATTAAATCCTCCAAATTTTCAGGGAGTTCTCTAGTAGCAACCTCATCAAGGATTACGTCTGATAGCCCGTTCAAAAACACATCTATATAAGCCTGCTCATTCCACTTAACTTCTGACGCCAGAGACCTGAACTCTAGTGCATAATCCACGAGAGTTCGGTTCTCCTGTCTCAGGCGCAACAGTAATCTGGCTGCATTGACCTTTCTACCAGGGGGGTCAAAAGTTCTTCTAAAGGCAGCTACAAAGGCATTATAATTATATACTAACGGGTTATCGTTCTCCCATAGTGGGTTGGCCCACCTCAGAGCTTTCTCAATGAGTAAGGTGATAATAAATCCAACCTTTGCCCTATCAGTAGGATAGGAACGAGGTTGCAATTCAAAGTGGATACTAATCTGGTTTAAAAAACCACGACACTTTTCAGGTGAACCACCATAACGTACTGGTGGGGTAATGCGGGAGAATGCACCTACAGTGGCTACCTCTAGGCCAGAACTTACAGGGGAGATAGACGTAGTAAGTGTCTCCTCTGTTGGATTATTGGCACGAGATAATAACGCCTGTAGCGCTAGTGCCATTTGGTCCATTCTGTGTTCCATGGCTTCGAACCTAGGATCAGAGGGACCAAGCTGACTGTTTGTACTTGCAGGATCCATTGGCCCTGTCGTAATGTCAGGATCGGGACAGGGATCCAACACACAGAGTACAAACAGGTACAGGATACGTATACCGGACCTTAGAATGGCCGGACTAACGTACGGAGAGTATAGAGAATGGTCAGAGACAAGCCGAGGTCGAGGGAACGAGAGGACAGGTAAGCGAGGAACAAGCCGGGTCAAGGATAACAGAGGTAAACAGAGTAAGTCAAACAAGCCGGGTCGGAACCAAAGGGATAACAGAAAATACCAGAGCACTGTGTGACTAGACAGGCTAGAACCACGCCAGGGCAATGAGCAAATGGGAGAAGCAAGTTTAAATACCCTGGCTCAGAGGGATAGACACGCCTCCGACGAGATCTGATTAGTCTCTAAAGGATTGAGTGACAGGTCGTTCCGGGCTGGTGTCATGACGTCGGTTTCTGGACGTCCTGCTACAAAAGGAAGTGACTCCCTCGCGGCCGGCGTTTACGTGACCGGGTGGACCGCGAGGAACAGAGGAAACAGCCCGTCCGGACGGATAGACGTCTAAGTCTCTACCTCTCTCGGAGGTAGAGACTTCAGGTACCCTGACAGACAGACAGACAGACAGACAGACAGACAGACAGACAGACAGACAGACAGATAGATAGATAGATAGATAGATAGATAGATAGATAGACCGACCCATCTATAGGCAAACAAGTCTTCTAGCTCATCTTTGTCAGTAGGTGCCAAAGTCCTGGGTTCCTATCTATGCTTATACATAGGAGTCTCCAAGTCTTTTGACCATTACCATGGTCATTACAGTGACTTTACTAAATATAGGATTATATTTGATATTGTTTATTAATTGCCTTCTATGATGGTAATTCTTAGCTGCCAATGGGCATCTGGTGCTAGATAGGGGAGAGGAAGAATGGGTACTTGGCTTTGGGTAGGGGATGGAGAGATTGGTCTACTGGTACTGGATGAGGAAGAATGGGGTACTAGTACTGAGAAGGGAAGGAGCAGAATTGAGTACTGGCACTGAGTAGGGAAGAGGGCAATGGGATAGTACTGGGTGGGGATTGTGTCACTGAATAGGAAGGAGGATGAAAATATACCCATTCATTCACACATGGCCTGTATGTAATAGCAATCTTGCAATCACACACAAGTATTCTAACTCACTCCACACAAATACATCCCCACATCCATACACACTGACATGTCATGGACAGTTCCTGAATATAAAACAAAACACCACATGTACAGGTTTACAAGTAACTTTTAGATCTTTTAGTAACACTGGGATTACCAGCATTGCCTAAGTGACATGAGGTGTCTTCACCCACCAATTCAAGGCACCTTGGTGTATTTATTTTAAGTAAACATGTGGTTTTGGATATAAGAATGATACTAAAGTTGTAGCATGGCCTTTGGGTACCAAAAATGGCACTGACATCATGACATTTCCTCTTTTCATTTATAAACCCCATTCAGTGTGATGGCAGCCACGTACTGGTACACAATAATAGCACAGAGACACAGACCCACTAAACAAACAAGTGATGCCAACGGTGGTCATGACTTGATAACATGGTCTACTGGGTTTTAGTTTGTTTAGTGGTTTGTTTTGCAATGACCTCACAAATGAAAGGGTTAAAGCCAAATACCTCTAAAACACTTACATTACAAGAAAGAAAAAAACCATAAGTGAATTGATTTATATTAAAAGGTGTGTAGGTGACAAGTACATTTTCCAGAGAATCCTGTTCAGTTTTAGATATTAAATAAATCAACCTACGCTTTATAAACATAATGCACATAATGTACACAAACTGCTTTATATTCAACATCTTTAAATGTGCTGGGCCCATAGAAATTCCCCTAACACAATACACGTGTTTGGCACATTTAGTTTTACTGTTGTTTGTAATTAGGAATGTTTCTTTGTCCTTCTAAACCACTTAAGTGCAGTCATTCAAAGGCATGTAAGCTCATTACGCCAGTCCTCAGTGAAATAAAAATATTAGATGAAGACATTACACAGAATAGCTTCTTTCTTAATTATCTCTCTGTGTAATTGTGTTGTATTGTATGAATGTAGAAACATATCACCAAGGGCAATTCGTTTGACAGCTCAGTGCAGCTGCATTCTTGCTTGACACATATATCATATTGGAAGGAAAGGTTTTTGCTAATATGCATTTTAAGTGATGGAAGAACTGATTATTCAGAATGCAAATAAAAAGAGAATACAACGTTTGTGGGAAGCAATGCAGTAAATGAGGCCAATCTAAGAGCTAACTGATAAATATTGATGCTTTAATCAGCCAATCACAACCAGAACCCAATAAAAGCATCTTGCAATGTAAATGCTCAAATGACATTCAAATGGGCTATATATAACGTTATAAAAAGGCAGTTCCACTAACAGATATCTTTTTTTCCCCCGTTCTAAGGCCTGGATAGGCAGCCTTCATCGCTCAGGAACTTGTGAACTACATCTCCCCTGATGCTTTGCCAGTATTACGGCTGTACAAGCATTATGAGAGATCAAGTCCACAACATGTGGATTGCGAAAAGGACTGTTCTAAGGTATTATGTAATATCAGCAACGAATTTGATGATATGATTCTTTGCCGGAGCCCTCTGCCATTATCATTAACCTCTTCATTCATTCCTCCTCCTTTTTTTCTATTATAATTATGTTTTACTGGAGGATGGATTGCTCAATGTATGTGCTACATTCATTTATAGGTGGATGTTAAATGAAATGCCAATCCATGGCAGCATTGTACAAGCATGCACACCTTCCACTGATTTTCCACTAGAAATCCCTGATATAGGTTTCTGGGAAACATGCAGCCCACTATGCATTTGCTAACCCATTTCTTTCTTCTTGTCGGGAAAGGGATAGAAGAGAAATATGGTACAACGGTTTTGATCAGTTTATGCATTAACCATGCATAACCTATCACGTACTCCAGAGGAACCACTTTAGAAGAATATTTCTGAAATAAGGAAACGTAGGGCTTTTTGTTTGCAGCTTGAAGGATGTGAGTCACCACATGTTCATTATTACATACAGAAAAATAAGGCGTTATCATATACAGAGATTTATAAACTGCGTGCATTCCCTGTCAAGCCAAAGCAATTTTTATTTTTACTAATTTCCACACTTCCACTTGGGTTTCAGATGAAACCAATCTAGTTTGTATTTAAATAAAAAGAAATAGTGGAAGTGCACTCAACCCGTCATCCAGGAATCCAGGGTGCTCCACTGGACAAGTCCCAGTACCAGAATGGACCAAACATGAAATTATTAATTGTAGAAAACAATCCAGGCACTCCAACGAATTACAAAATATAGGCAATTTTATTAGAACCAGAAGCTATACAGCAACGTTGTCAAGCTACTGAAGCACATACAAAATACACAATATATAGGTGCATATAATAATTAAATAAGTGAATTAACATGTGATACAATAATTGATTATTTTCATCATCAATTAATAATAATAAACATCTGAATAAAACATAATTGTCTCTCCAATCCTCATCTCAGATATTAGGGATGTCAAGAAGCATAGATAAACACAGCCAATGAAATCTCAATGTATTAATCAGTTAAATTCAATTACTTAATAATGCACAAGATGTGACTAATAATTTTTAAATGAGTAAGATAATTTGGATGTAATTTGGATGTAGTTTGGATGTAGTTTGTATTTAAGACTGATATATGTATGGACAGTCTTGTGAACCTTATTTCCTTGTGGACATGAGTTTTTAATGTACAGATACACTGGGTTAGTCACTAAAATGAGAATTGTCAGGAATTCAAAATTAATTGAAAATGAATTTCAAATCTAAGGCCAATGTAGCTGGACTGCAAGCATATATGGCTTCGAGAAATGTTTGCAGTTTGGCTGCTTTGCTTTGAATTTGAAATTCACTTTACATTAACTTTGAATTTCTGACTATACTCACTTAAGTGGTGTTCTGAGTCAACGAAGCATTATGTAGATTTCTTGCCAGTAAAAAAAGTAATCTGGACACGATGTCCAGCTGTTCAGATCACTCGGTGTTCAAAGTGATACATTTCACATCTATGAGCACCATTCTCTTGCTCTCACAGACATATATACTTTCAGAGATCGGTTCTCCCGTCTCTGTGTACACTGCAATTTCACATAGAATTCCTGTGATGAGAATATCGAGGCATATGGTAATGAGGCACACGGGGAGGAGTTTTCTTCCACGACACTTTGGACTGACATCCCCACAACGTCCTCGGTGCCCGCCCCACTCATACCCACGTGGGCGAACGCATAGACGTGGGATTGTCCAGAATCCACTTTGATTCTCGGCGCGAAAAGGAGGACACGCCCAGTGCCAGGATTGGCTGCCGGACCAGCAGGTCTGGATATTTAAATCTAGGGACGATCCATACCCGGTTCACCTTTGACAAAGGCGCTCTACTAGCGCCGAAACGGACGTTAGGTCGTCATTTTGCTTTTTTATTTTACACCATCACGGACTGATATGATCACTGGGGTAGGGGAGTGGGTCCAGTAGCTAGCCTATCTCTATTAGTGCAAGCCTCCTTAGTTAACTAGTGTACAGTATAGAATCTCGTTTTATTTTTCAGCATACAAGCAGCAGCTCCTTCTAAGAAAGAGAGTTATCTACTAGATCTCAGCAGACTAACTCCTGACCGCGTTCAGAATAGAACCTGGTTTTATTTTTTCAGCACACAACCAGGAGCTCATCCTATACCAGATATACCACCAGTCCGCTAGTATCTTGCACGCAGTCCTCTCTCTTTACCAAGAGTATATCTATAGCCCCCGATTCATTAGGGGCTTCATTCACAGTAGTGGCCCTCATAGGTCTGTATCCTTGTACTCTGGCTGTTACATATTCAGACCTAAGGGTTATGTAGTTTCTCTTATCTTGTCATCAGACATTTTGTTGCAACATAGCTGTGTCTTTTACGTTATTCTACTGTCTGATACCTGGGACATATCCAGCTGTTTCCTGACTATGTCCTTTTGGTACACTAACACCAAACACATTTTCAGTTAGCAGTGTTGTTCCTTTGAGGCATCAGTTTCACTTTATACAACTATATCTATACTGTGATCTAGACCCACCCCAGTGCATACAGTGGTTTTGGTACACCTGAGTTTTATTTGTTGATTTATTTTCTTATTTTGGGGTCATGTTGTTAATGACACCCACAATTAAAGCATTTTAGACCATTATTTAAAGCAGAACAAACGTCTGCAGAACTATTCCATTTGGCGCTCCTGAAGCCCTCCAGCCAAGGATTACGCCCGCTTTCTCTCTATCTTTGTATAAATACAAGGGTTACCCCCTTTTTGAGTTCTGTAGAACACATTCCATTCCCCTTGTTGGGAACCCAGCACTTTTTGGTGCCTCCTTTTTCCTAAGTTTATCTAATACTAGAGGTTTCAGTACCCTTAGAGTGTGTGATCATATTTACAGTAATCACTACAGTGCCAATTCATCATGACCGATTTTCTATCACAGCTGAAAGGATCCAATCAGTGGTGCACAGACATAGATTCAGTGTTTTCAGACAAAGATGTAACCTATTTACCTGAGTAGGATAATATTAATGCTAAATTTAGAACCCTATCTAACCTCTGCAAACAGCAAATTAGGTTAGGATGGGAGGTGACCTCACTACAAAAATATTTAAGCAAGTCAATGATCCCAAGAGGCTTGAGAATTCAAACTACCCCCAATCTAGAACTAGACGACCCAGCCCTACTGAAGGAATGGGAAGAAGCAGCAAACACCTGCTCCAATAAATTCATGGACATTCTTCTTAGGTTTGAGTCCGAAAGGCTGAAAACGGTGAACGAGAAAGTAAATCTAGCAGTGGAGGGGATACAGGGTTACAAAGATGACCCCTCCTTCACTGTACAAGAACAAAGGTTACAACAGAATTTGAATAAATACCAAAATAACGTGAAAAGCCGCAAACACGGCAAATTTGTTAGGGACAATGATGACTATAAAAAGGGGAAGGTATACAGACGTTTTAAAAAAACTACAAGGGCTGACTCTGACCATGACATCAGACTATGAGACTTCTGACACCGATAGCGAACAGGTGGCCGCTCCAACTAGTAGCCTAATACCACAGTCCAAGAAAGGCATCCTAAAGAAAGGGGTGGCTTTTTTAGGACAGTCCCCCCGAGAGGGGGAAGGTCAAACTCAAAGGCAGACCCGTTACAGGGGAAGAGCCCGCAGACGCTATTAGAAGACGATAGGAGGGTCGTTAACTTGTCAGATGTCATCCTTACTCCCATACAAGTTAAGGTGTTAATGAGGGGATTGTCCTTCGTTCCAACACCTCCATTCAATCATTTTGAAAGGATTAAGGATATTAACTTATTTGGGAGGAAGCTAGCCCTACACAAGTTCTTCAAACTGAAAGATGAGAAGAGAGCTAAAGAACTTGGGTTTAACTCCAGGGAATATCAATGCCTACAGGAATTGGTATCCCTGCTAGAAGACAATGATACCACCCCTACAGCACCCTATACGGACCTATGTCTGAGGAGCAAGTTCACACCCAACTTCAGAGAATTCAAGAATATTGAGACATTCATAGACTCCACCACCAGTATGATCAACATGATTAATACAGACATGTTGTTAGTTCAACCAAGGGGTAACCTATCTGGAAGAGAGTGGAGAGCACTTAGTGAGCTCAAGGACAATGATAAAAAATCATAATCAAGCCTGCAGACAGGGGCGGTAACATTGTCCTCCTCAACAGACAGCACTATGTACAGATGGCTGAAACCATCCTTCATGATGAGACGACCTATAAGCGGTTGACGCTTGACCCGTCTGTGAGATATCAGAGGGACTACAAGAACCTGTTAGATCAAGCCTTTGACAAAGGCATACTCTCGAAGGAAGAATACAATGGTATCTACATTAAAAATCCGACAATTTCCCCCTTCTACTGCCTTCCAAAAATCCATAAGCAGCAGGAAATCCTGACAGCAAGACCTATCGTTTCAGGCACAAACAATCTCACTAGTAGAGGCAGTATGTATGTGGACAAAATTCTACGCCCATTTGTAGAAAATTTACCATCGTACCTAAAAGACACCAAAGACACCTTGAGGTGCCTAACTTCAGTCAAAGTACCAGAGGGCTCAACACTATGTAGTCTGGATGTTGAGGCACTATACTCCTCCATCCCACATTCAAGCGGGTTGGACCACATTAAATACTTCCTCAAGAAGAGGGGCGCTGTACACAATATGCATACCACTTTCTTGCTTGATCTGTTGGGGTTCATACTCACCCATAATTTCTTTCTTTTTCAAAGTAAATATTACCACCAGGTGCAGGGTACCGCAATGGGGACATCATGTGCCCCATCATATGCCAACCTGCACCTTGGATGGTGGGAGAGCGAATGGGTCTTCACAGAGCACAATACCATATTCACTGATAATATCCACCTTTGGAAAAGGTATATAGACGACATCCTCATCATCTGGAAAGGCTCTCAATCACAGTTTACAACCTTTGTCGAGACACTAAACAACAATGATCTGAACCTCAGATTCACCATGGAGTTTGGAGGGCAGACAATAAATTTCTTGGACTGCACTCTCATAATTACTGATAACCTCGAGATTGCCACCTCCTTATACCGCAAGCCCACCTCCACGAATAGCATGTTACGATGGGAGAGTCACCACCCCATCCCCCTTAAAAGAGGGATACCGGTAGGACAATATCTCCGGCTAAGAAGGAACTGCTCATCCATTGATGACTTTAAACAAAAAGCCTCTGAACTAAGAGGTAGATTCAAACAGAGAGGCTACCCAAACAGGTGTCTAAAACACGCCTACCAGAGAGCACTCAATTGCAATCGTGATGACCTGCTCGCTAATAAGCCCAAGTTGGACCCTGACAAACAGATCAGATGTGTAGCGAGTTATGATGCTGGATGGAATGAGGTAAAGAAGGTCATGGGCCATTTTTGGCCATTACTAACGCAAGACCCACACCTAAAGGACACCATCCCCACGAAGGTATCCATTACAGCAAGAAGAGGCAAAAATATCAAAGAAATGCTGGTACCCAGTCACCTCCCTACATCA
This sequence comes from Pelobates fuscus, assembly GCF_036172605.1. Classification (NCBI taxonomy): domain Eukaryota; kingdom Metazoa; phylum Chordata; class Amphibia; order Anura; family Pelobatidae; genus Pelobates; species Pelobates fuscus. The sequence continues at coordinate 115,997,786 of NC_086321.1, forward strand.
ACTAAAACGAATACCACCTGGCTGACTGTACAGGGCACATATCAATGTGGGAGGTGTGTCGCATGTACATATCTCGCTAAAGGATCAAAAACCCTTTTAAACTATAACAACTCTGTTGAGATCCCCATAAAACAGTTCTTCAACTGTAACACTCAGGGAATGATCTACTTACTAATGTGTAAATGCGGCAAGAAGTATGTGTGCAAAACCATACGCCCATTCAAAAGACGTATTATGGAACACGTCCACTCTGTTACTTCCAACAGAGATACGTCAGTCGCTAGGCACATCAGAACTAATCATATAGACACCCCAAACTGTATCAAGTTTGCGGGAATAGAAAAATTTCAGCTAGGAAAAAGAGGTGGAGACCTAGACCAGTTGCTTAAAAGGAGGGAGTGTTACTGGATTTACAAATTCGATACATTAGCCCCCAAGGGTCTTAATGAGGGTTTTACCTTCACTCCCTTCATCGAATCATGATGACTCACCACTGTAAATATGTATATAGATCTGTGTTGTTCATTTCTTTATTTATGTATCTATGTCTTTCTTCTAACAAATATCACTTTGTGTACACTGAGCACGTGTTTCACTGGGTACCCGTCCGACTTTACAGCAGCCACAATCAGATATCCATCCTATTCTGACTAATATCTGGCCAAATATATGTGTGTTATTAACATGGCCCTTTAATTGAACACGCTATACCGTGCACACAATAAGGGCTTGCTGTCCACACAGAAATATGTGTTGACCCCCCCCCCCCTGTTGTTTCGATATAAGTCTCTGCAGTATTGGACAATGTCCACCCTATAGTGTATTTCACACCCCATTCTGTGCAATTCGCGATTGAACACCCCTCTTTTCATGTCTAAAATGACTATGGGAGCCCATTATTGTTCAAGCTCACGGAAGGGGTTACTATACACTTTACTCTCTGTGGAGACCCAACAATTATGATCGTATACCCATCTGGACACGATGTCCAGCTGTTCAGATCACTCGGTGTTCAAAGTGATACATTTCACATCTATGAGCACCATTCTCTTGCTCTCACAGACATATATACTTTCAGAGATCGGTTCTCCCGTCTCTGTGTACACTGCAATTTCACATAGAATTCCTGTGATGAGAATATCGAGGCATATGGTAATGAGGCACACGGGGGAGGAGTTTTCTTCCACGACACTTTGGCCGGCCGATGACTGACATCCCCACAACGTCCTCGGTGCCCGCCCCACTCATACCCACGTGGGCGGACGCATAGACGTCGGATTGGCCAGAATCCACTTTGATTCTCGGCGCGAAAAGGAGGACACGCCCAGTGCCAGGATTGGCTGCCGGACCAGCAGGTCTGGATATTTAAATCTAGGGATGATCCACACCCGGTTCACCTTTGACAAAGGCGCTCTACTAGCGCCGAAACGGACGTTAGGTCGTCATTTTGCTTTTTTATTTTACACCATCACGGACTGATATGATCACTGGGGTAGGGGAGTGGGTCCAGTAGCTAGCCTATCTCTATTAGTGCTAGCCTCCTTAGTTAACTAGTGTACAGTATAGAATCTCGTTTTATTTTTCAGCATACAAGCAGCAGCTCCTTCTAAGAAAGAGAGTTATCTACTAGATCTCAGCAGACTAACTCCTGACCGCGTTCAGAATAGAATCTGGTTTTATTTTTTCAGCACACAACCAGGAGCTCATCCTATACCAGATATACCACCAGTCCGCTAGTATCTTGCACGCAGTCCTCTCTCTTTACCAAGAGTATATCTATAGCCCCCGATTCATTAGGGGCTTCATTCACAGTAGTGGCCCTCATAGGTCTGTATCCTTGTACTCTGGCTGTTACATATTCAGACCTAAGGGTTATGTAGTTTCTCTTATCTTGTCATCAGACATTTTGTTGCAACATAGCTGTGTCTTTTACGTTATTCTACTGTCTGATACCTGGGACATATCCAGCTGTTTCCTGACTATGTCCTTTTGGTACACTAACACCAAACACATTTTCAGTTAGCAGTGTTGTTCCTTTGAGGCATCAGTTTCACTTTATACAACTATATCTATACTGTGATCTAGACCCACCCCAGTGCATACAGTGGTTTTGGTACACCTGAGTTTTATTTGTTGATTTATTTTCTTATTTTGGGGTCATGTTGTTAATGACACCCACAATTAAAGCATTTTAGACCATTATTTAAAGCAGAACAAACGTCTGCAGAACTATTCCATTTGGCGCTCCTGAAGCCCTCCAGCCAAGGATTACGCCCGCTTTCTCTCAGTAAAAAAAGTCAGGCTACTTTATAATAGTGCTTAGTATGCAATAAAAAAAATGGAAACAATATACCGTATGACTCGGTTAATATTAAATGAAAAAAACATACTGCTGACTAACTGACTTTGATGAATTATGTACTTCCACTGATCTGATGACCTAACTGGAGGCTTTGTGTACTTTTGTAAATTCTATTATTTCCTTGAAATAAAGTTTTGCCATGATAGATATCCAAAGAAATAAAAACGCATTACCTAACAAGGAAGAAAAGAACACAGCCATGGTCATTTGTTTAGTGCAGAACAGGACAAGCCGAAAATAATTGAGCTTAGTTCTTCTATATCAGAATAGGTATCTAAAAAAAAAAAAGATAAGGGCACTCTGGAAAAGTTTTAATGAGTTTAGCTTTTTGAAAGTTTAATATTTAGTTGCTTAAAAAAAAAAAATCAATGTGTACTACGAAAATTCAAATTTAACATTTAGGGGGTAATTTACGAAAGACTAACGTTCAAGTAGCAAATAAATCCCAATTCATTTGGGCTAATTTACCAGTTATGATACATTAGGATCCTCAGCAAGGCAGCAACTTACCAAAGGCAAAGCAAGTATTGACAGTTAGACATATTACCGTGACCGGGCTTAAAGAAAGTATCAGGACTAATTAAAGAATATATTCAGACCAGGAGAAGTACCAACTAAATAACAGCAATAAATAGCTGTGCAGGATATGTACGGAAACAGTTGAACAGGAGAAGTCTTGGTAAAAATACGTAGTCAGGTCTGGATGCAGAAATCAGGAACATAATACAACAGGATCTATAAGCATAGCCGAGGCAGTAACAAGAAATCAGTATCAGAAAAAGGAAACATGTTAATATAGGCCAAGGCCCTTGGGTATGTTTTACGTAATTGTTGCATGCATAGAGTGTCAGACCGGATGCCAACCAATTAAAGCATAACAAGGTGCTAAAGTTGTGGTTTGCGTCCTTTAGGTTAGGTTAGATTCAGAATGATGCGAAAATAACCACCAAACTAAAACAGTATAAGAGAATACTGGGCATGGACAACATCTCAAATTGCTGGTCCTTCAGTGGGTCCACGCTCAGTTCTCAAGTTGATTTTAGTTCATCTTGTGCCATTACAGAGAGAGCCCACACCATTTGCACGTCAGATGGATCCCACACAAAAGGGTGATTAAGACTTCCTCGATATGAGAAAGCTAGGCCAGCTTCCTCGATATGAGAAACACAGCAATCCCCGACTATTTTTTAGACTTGTTAGGCTTCATCAGTGAGTTATGGCTGATACCCTTCTAAACACAGTGTGCAAGGGGTACACATCTGGATTACCCTTCAGACTTAGGGAGAACCAACAAACTGCATCCAGAATTACACAGCTGAGTATTAGGGATAGACGCAGCTGTGTTTGTATGCAAATTAGGTCTTTCTTGTGGAGGAATAGACATGTCATTGGCTGTACTGAAGTTAAATTTCATGGCACCGTCATTTTTTGAACTAAGTCCCTTTTTGACGTGGATATCACCAGAGTGTAGCACCTAGCAATAGAGTGTGGTGCAGTACTTTGGCCTAATTGTCCAGTCCGGGTTTTCTATTTGATTGTATGGGCTTTGTTGGTTAGGGTATACAAGATCTATCAGAAAGCTGTGCACCTAGGTCTTGAGGAAGTCTTCTTTTCTGAGACAAAATGCTTAGACTGTCAGACCCTTCTTTACCACTCCTAGAGACAATAGGGCTATTTACCGGCTGCTTATTTCACTGGCTCTTTTCTCGAAGCAACATCAATCTACCAGAATTTTGACAGTTGTATGAAGATTTGCGGTGGTGGTTATATTATATTCAGTATATATTCATACACAAAGCTGATTCGATGTGGTCAGGATTTGAATTTCCTGTTGCTGCAGGCTTGCTTTGACTAGGAGGACCTCCTATGCCATCTGAATATACATAGTCGGGGAGAAACTTCAGTGGTCACAACCACCTTCCTGCTGCTTTTACTGCTGTTATCTATACTCTTTAGAGATTTGACTGACTGGAGCTTAATCCACCACCATCTGCTGGAATCTGCTATTTGATTTTGCGGTGAGCCACTCCTCATCAAGGTATAGTGGATTGCCTTTTAACATATTTATATATGTTTCCGGTCTGTCGGATTATTTATTTTTTGGACTTACTGTTTTTTTTGGACACAATTGCCTGATGGCTTTTCACCGTTTAGGTCATATGAGCCCAATTGTGTTGCAGAGAAATTTGTTACCTTTTAGCAACTGTGTATGCCTCTATAAGTACAGTTGTTACTAAGTACTTTTTTATTTACTTTTTCACTGTTTTGTTCTAACATTACGTTACAGTTGTGTACGAATAACGTATTTACTTTTGTTCAGTTTATGCATTTAATTGTATTTTATTAAAATAGTTTGATTTCTTTTGTCTTCATCTTTTATGTTTGGTTTCCAGTTGTTAGTCGCTCATTGTGGATTGCTGCCTTATAATTCTTGTGTTTATTTTTTCACATATTTTGTATGTTTTGTTTGCTGTAGCCAGTTTATAATGACTTGGCTTTGCATAAACAGGGACAGGCCAAGGTCAGGTGATCCGCAAATCAGAGTACTGTAGTTATTATACCAAGCCAATAAGTTGGTACGGAGGGTTGGGCCCGACTGCCATGCTGTTCAGACACTCTTCATGAGTTATTATTCTCACGTTTTGCTGACTTATTGTCTGCATTGCAAGCATATATTTGGCTTGACGCTATGTCTAAGTTCTGAGGGCACCAGGCTATACCTCTTAGAAGCAGCTCTGGTGATAATCAAGGGATTTTGAAAGAAGCAGGCCCAGGGCCTACAAGCAGCCTACTAACAAAAAGCAAGAGGGAAGCAGCCGATCTATCCACCTATTACCTATCTACAATCCTGTCAGTGAGGGTTATCCAGGCAATTATTTGGTTATTCTGGCTGGCTACCTGACTCGAAAAACAAGCTGAGTGTTTCCTATCATTTCTAATATGGTGGAGGCTGTTTCACTACTCAACCCCCAGGGCCAGCAATCTTCTACACTGGACAAACTAGACCAGTTATTCGAAAAGTTCAAGTTCAAGCTCAGACGATGATTGCAGCCTCCTGCAAAAATGAAGAAGATACTGGCCTTACCGCCAAGTCTCCCACTAAGAGTCTCTCACCACAGAGAGGGCACATGCAAGGGAAAGCGCTGGTGATTGCTCTAGCTACAAGTGCCTTGTGATTTATTCACCTACACTGTGCAATATCGTATCTCCTAGCAGTTTTATTTAGTTATGTGGTGTCTATTTCACTCACTATTTCACTTTAACATGCGTTTTTTAAATAAACAGTACACTTCATATCATTTTTATTCATTTAAAGTTTATAATTGGTTTGGCACACCCTGATTTTTTTATATACATTATTTACGTTTTTTTAGTCACTCTTACCAGAGTTAAACCCTGTTTGATTTATTAGTTTAACCCACAAATTTGTAATAGTCTTTGTCATTTCTATGGGGGCAGTTGTTGTTTTCTTTGGATATCTGGAAACACAGGGTGAGCTAGGATGGGGTGCTTTTGCCAGTAACTGTAAATTCTAGGTTGTTGTTTTTTTACAATCCCTATAACCATCAAAACCTATTATTTCAGTAAGGTCAGTGGGGTGCCAGGTGTTCTTCCTGTTGTGGCGTGATTCGGGATTGGTAATGATAATATTGTATGGCACACAGATTAGTTTGCATAGTCATACGCTAAAAGATGCAGTCTGACGTGAAAAGTTGAAAATAATTTACTGGATCACAAAAATCAATGTGTTTTGTGATACCAGGAGTTGTCAGAAATGGGGGTATTTCAAGGGCAATTATGTTAAAGTTACCCAGCTTTACCCAGACAGCATGGGGCATTCTGAGCACCTCCTTTCAGATGTGTTATAGTGGGAACACAATCACCAGAAGCCTCACTAAGAGGATATTTCAGGGGTGTCCTCTGACTCACACGTTAGTGTCCTCTGTCCACCCACAAAATCTGAACAGTACTACTGTCGTGATCACATCACTACTACTGTGTTCAGCAGTGAAAGGATTAAAAATAGAACATTTAACTGTTAGAACATCTTGAACACTGTATCAATGATCCTTAAAGGGACACTATAGTCACCTGAACAACTTTAGCTTAATGAAGCAGTTTTGGTGTATAGAACATGCCCCCTGCAGCCTCACTGCTCAATCCTCTGCCATTTAGGAGTTAAATCCCTTTGTTTATGAACCCTAGTCACACCTCCCTTCATGTGACTTGCACAGCCTTCCATAAACACTTCCTGTAAAGAGAGCCCTATTTAGGCTTTCTTTATTGCAAGTTCTGTTTAATTAAGATTGTCTTATCCCCTGCTATGTTAATAGCTTGCTAGACCCTGCAACAGCCTCCTGTATGTGATTGAAGTTCAATTTAGAGATTGAGATACAATTATTTAAGGTAAATGACAACTGTTTGAAAGTGAAACCAGTTTTATTTTTCATGCAGGCTCTGACAATCATAGCCAGGGGAGGTGTGGCTAGGGCTGCATAAACAGAAACAAAGTGATTTAACTCCTAAATGACAGTGAATTGAATAGTGAAATTGCAGGGGAATGATCTATACACTAAAACTGCTTTATTTAGCTAAAGTAATTTAGATGACTATAGTGTTCCTTTAAGCATCAGTTGCCTTAGATCAAAGTGAGAAAAGAGGCAGATTACAATGTCACAGCCAATGTTTCAGTTTGTTGGCTTTGATATAGTATAAGTGATCGCAGTGACACGTTGTCACTGGCATCACATGACTCTGATCATCTCTAACCTGCTGCCAGGGAACTGCCTGGGTTAGCAAGCAGTACCCCGATTGAACCTGGCATGGTGAGTATCACTGCAGAGGAGTGTGGGACAAGGACAGGTCATTATGCCGTAACATTCTGAAAGCCTGTGCTTTCCAGGATAAAATGACACACCCTGACACCGGCAACGAACTAAAAAAAACTTTCATTATTATCTTTCATTAAAAATAATAAAAGTTTAAAAATGAGAAGTAAAAATTTGATGACAGATGTGCTTTAACTTTCCACCGGATGGCTGCATCAAGAGGGAGTAGGTATTTTCATCACATTTGGATAAAATAGTTGGCTGTGACTTCTTTGTTCGTTAGAGAGTTAGAGTCTGTTAGAGTCATTTCTGAGGACGTTTTTGCTGGAATATGGGTTTTGCAGGGCGTGAGAATTGGCTCCAATAAAGTGTTGCAAGTAGTTGACAAGATTATTGTTTGAAGTATATTGGGGGAATCTTACGACTTCAAAGAAGTTATTACTGCTGAATATATGCAGATCAACCCACACATCATTAGAATTGTTTTAAATACTTTGCCTACAAGAAAATGTAGCATAAAGTTAAAGTAGATGAAGTTAGTTGTGGCTTGGTAAACCTCACTGATCAGATAAAAATATTCTTAGTTTTGAACTTAAACATTAACCTTCCTTTAGCCTTTATGCTTCTAACCGTATTCATAGATAATATGGTAGATTTATAGATTACTAGATTAGTAATGCTAGGGGGTGCGGAAGTGTTGTTCCATTTTACCTCAGTGCTAGCGTTATTATTTGCTGTATGTCTGCTATGGAACAGGCTACGATGACTCATTATTGGAAGAGAAGATTCTGAACTTTGCTTAGTGTTTAAATTAGCTTATTTGAGTAGGTTTCTGATCAAGTCTGTCAACTTTACTTTTTCTATCAGTCATTTGCCGTTAGTTGCCCCACTGCAAAACTGTAACTTGCCATGGAATATTTTAGAGCCATATAATTACTGCTAATAATGATAACTGTAGCGGAGCTGCAAATCTAAAACACAAAATCTCAGCTGGAATCCTCAGGAGCTGGAAAAAAAAACGCTGGTCAGTGAATATAGCCCATTCCCCCAGTAACTGGACGACACACAGTTCTGGGAATCAACTGATCTTTATTCGGCCACACATGGCTTTTTATGAGGCATGGGGTCGCCACAACAACAATACAGTGTTTTTTCCCCAAGAGTCTCTGGGACTGAGAGATAATTGAGCTTGAATCTGTAGGAAATACATTCAATATTGTAAATCACCCCAAAAACATAAGAAAATATTACAGGAACCCAAGTCCGATATCCACAAATAGCACTGGTCTGAGCGCCCAACATATCCAAAAAGCACTCAGATCGGTTAGGTGAAATGAAATCGGCATTCGGGAGAAGTTTTGACCGGCCGGACACGAGGTGATGTCCCAAAAGAGTTCCAGAGAATTGTCCGGCAGTGGCCGGTCTCTGTTTGGGGGTTCCTGCATGAACACCGATGAATGCTCATCCCTGGCTCCTAAGTAGCCAATGCTCCCCCCAGTCGGTAGTTCCTGTCTCCCGATCGTGGTTCGTGTAGATGGTCAGGCAAGTGTACAGGCAGCAGTACCATCCTTGCCGAGGTTCGTGAGTGCGTATAGCTGAAAAATTTTACACATGCTCAACAACCAAGTACTGCTGCCTGTGTTTGGGAGACAAAATGGCCACCATGCACTGGACCATGTGCATTTGGTTATATGAACGTCGGCCACCCAGGGTAAGCACTCGAGTTAATCCTTTAATTGTCGTTAACAGCCACGGGGTGGTCGGTGTACTGATCCAATAAAGAGACCACACCTCATGGTCTGAAAAGTGATTTTGAACTATGTCTTTTTTTTATAATCACTTTTTAAGCAAATTTATAAATATATTTTATAATATAGCTATATTTATTTTAGCAATAATAATATTTTAGCAATAATTTTATGATTATGGATATTTTTTATAATTATGTCAATATATGTTTTTTTCAAAAATACTACATTTTAAAATAGGTTTATGGTGTCTTATTGTTGTCTCAGAAGTAAACTATTATGGATTTATGTGTTAATCTTTTTTCCCCTTTTTCTATTCTTATCCAAATTTCTGTCTATTTGTGAGTATAACTATATATGGGACTTATATGGACAGTTGATGTGGACAGATTGGAAGCAGAGGAGGCGAGGCATGAAGATTGTCGCGTCTACCTCTGTCTGACTGATTTCCCTGCAGTTCACACTATATTGGCATTTTTGTCATTACAGGACATTATGTATATATAGGGTAAGTGACCAATTTTTAGCGCTCCACTGTTTCACTGGGGTGGATGTATATACCACACAGTGAAGGTTTTTGTTCTATTTGCAGAGAATGTGAGGGACATTCACACAGAAGTGGTGGCAGCTCACTTATACAATATAACTTTTATTCATTGTTTAAGCACCTGTAACACAAACGTACCATTCTGCAAGATGAATTATATGCATGTTTTCTTAGGATAATGGTGGACAATTACTATGTGACAATTAGTATGTGGGTGTTATTTACCCTTTACCCTTGCCAGCACGGACACTGGGGCCATCGAAGGGACGCATATGTCCCGAGCGCGCAGCCCATGCAGCCCATGCCGATTTCACAAGGAATGCCCTAAGAGTGACTTCAATTTCGCTTCTAACAGAGCCTGATGTAGCGGATTAACTTCATTCTCCATAAATAAGGTTTTGACCAGCCACCAGCGGATACAGGGTGGCAATCACTCTTCCTACTACCAGGAATTCGCTCCATCCCTCCCATGCAGACCATCACTCACAGACTACAGCATCTTCCTACTGTATACTACATAAAGAAGTGGACGACACTGGTGAGACCAACCCACAGATAGTGGGCAAAACATATAGTGCACTATATACTGGACTTGTACTTTTCAGGACTTTAGCATTCTGTATATTTTCCATTTTTTCCATTTTTTCTCTATTTTTGTATTTTTTTCATATATATTTTCATTTTTTCATTTTTTCTTCTTTTTTCTTTTTTCTCCTTTTTTTCATCTTTTTTTCATTTTTTCAATATAGATTCTCTCTATATATTTTTTCATATATATATTTTTGCATTTTTTTCTCCTTTTTCTCCTTTTTTCCCATTTCGTTACATTATTTTCATTTTTTATTGAACTGTTCATTACACATAGGAGGATACTGTGTCTAGATAGACATTTGTACATAGTTGGTGTATATAAGATGAATTATGTGTTACTTTGATGAAATACCATTAACTTTGTGAATTATCCTTATAAGCTTTTCAATAAATACTATAAATTTGAACATAGGTTTAATTATTACTTAAAATCGTTTATTGAGTGCGGTATTCATATATTTTTTGTATGTTATTTACCCTTTCACTGCCTGGCAATGCCAGTCAGACATGCCCTCCTTTAGTCAGATTGTGAGTGAGCACTGGGAAAATCCGACGGACCGATAGTAAACATACAGAAATAAATTCTATGAGTTTTTTTGATTTCCACATGGAATTGGCATGCGCAATGGTCAACATCACAAGTGTGACTTAAAGGGACAGCATAGTCACCAAAACAACTTCAGCCTAACGACCGTTTTTGTATAGAGATCATGCTTCTGACGTTTCACTGTTCAATTTATTGCCATTTCGGAGTTAATTTACATTTGTTTCTGTTTACCTCTAGCTGTGACTGACACAATCTCCATGAAAAAAATTGTTTCACTTTTAATCAGATGTAACTTATTTTAAAAGTTGTTTATCTCCTGCTTTGTAAATTGAACTTTAATCACACATAGGAGGCTCCTGCGGGATCTAGAAGGCTATTAACTTAACAGAGCAGGAGATAAGAAATTCTAAAATAAACACAGTGTGCAATAAATGTACTATAAACATTAGATGACTGTTTAGAGGAAGTGTTTAACAAGGCTTTGTAAGTTACATGCAGGGAGGTGAGCCTAGGGCTGTATAAACAAAGTGATTTAAAGGGACACTCCAGACCACTTCTGCTCATTGGAGTGGTCTGGGTGCCAACTCCCACTACCCTTAACCCTGCAAGTGTAATTATTGCAGTTTTTCATAAACTGCAATAATTACATTGCAGGGTTAACTCCACCTCTATTGGCTGTCTACTAGACAGCCACTAAAGGTCACTTCCTAGTTTCTAGCACAGGTTTCCTGTGCTAGAGCGTCGCTGGACGTCCTCACGCTGTGTGAGGACCTCCAGCGTCGCTCAAAACCCCATAGGAAAGCATTGAAATGATTTGTCAATGCTTTCCTATGGGGAGACGTAATGCGCATGCGCGGCATTTCCACGCATGCGCATTAGGTCTCCTCGGCCGGTGGGCGAGATTAGTCTCGCCCACCGGCCGACGTAATCACAAGGAGGAGCATCGCGGAGGCGGAGACAGCGGCGAGGGACATCGCGGCTGTCCCAGGTAAGTCACTGAAGGGGTTTTCACCCCTTCAGTAACCGGGGATTGGGGGGTGGGAGGGAGAGGGACCCTCCAGTGCCAGAAAAACGGATCGTTTTTCTGGCACTGGAGTTTCCCTTTAACTCCAAAATGGCGGAGAATTGAGACTGCAGGGGCATGATCTATACACCAAAACTGCTTACGTTAAAGTTGTTTTGGTGACTATAGTGGCCTTCCCATTGTAGATGTGTCTACCTGTTCCAGACACCCTTGGGATGTCAATATTGTTCCCTTCAAACATAAGTTGCCCATTGGAGCAGATTGATGTAATTTATTTACCTGCTTGGTTGCTTTATAATTACTTATGACTGTTTAGGGCAGCTTATTATGTTTCAATAGTGAAGCATGACAGCATTCCCTACTATTAGTATTCACACCTATTCCTCTGCCTATGCTTTTCTTAGATCTGTTATTTTAATGCCCTATTCGATTTGCCAGTTTAACTGTAGCTGATGTTCTGTTTATGGTGGTGTCTTTTCACAATATACAAATAATGATGTGTTATATTCGCAGAGAGTAGATCACAATTTTATATATTATTGGCACAATACACAGTGTTGTTCTTATGCCTGTTTTGTTCAAGGTCATATTTATAATGTAAAATTGGTGGTTAAAGGGAACACCCATATATTTTTTATTTTTTTTTAGTAGATACACACCCAAACACAAATAATGCATGTATTTATTTTTTCTAGTTTTTTTTTTTTGGGGGGGAAGGGGAGTATATGGGAGTGGGGGGGAGCTGCAGGCCAGCTATCTGAAGCCTTTGCAGGCCCTCCCTTCTTTCCCGGGCACAGACGTGTGTCTGAGAAATTATGAATGAGGCTTCTTTGTACGCGGGCTTTCCAATGCTTCTCAATGAGAAAGGAGGTAGGAAAGCGCACTCTCTGGAGCTAACAAAACTCCTGGCTCCCTGAGTTTTATCCATGGAGGTTTTTCTCTCCCCAATTATAAAATTGCTTATTTTTATTGAAATTGGCACTTTTATAAAGTCAAAAAAATGACAGAATCCAGCCACATAAAACACTTCAGCAAGCTATATGTATGGAGTTTTCATTTAAAGTGAATGTATCTTTACCTATATGATTTGTTGAAAAATTCTATTGATTATAATTCAGAAATAAAATTACATTATAAGAAAACCATATAGTACGAAACCACATTAATTCAGTTAATGACAAGGCATAACATAAGGAATATTTCTTTAAACATAAATAAATATTTCATTGATCTGAAAAAAGCAATATTAGGTATGAGTGCCACCCAGTGGTGATTTATTTTAGAATTGATGTAGAATTCAGGAAACAGAAGGCGGATTATGAATAAGGCACATGAGCAAACATCAAGTGTTATAAGCGATGGTGCCAAATCTGACAGCCACAAGTGGAAACTTTTCAGCAAACTGTATTTGACAGAGACAAGGGACACACAGCTATGCACTAAACCACCACATTAACCCCTTAAGGACAGACGACGGATATATTCCGTCATGATTCCCTTTTATTCCAGAAGTTGTGTCATTAAGGGGTTAAGAAGAACTGATTTTGTCACTTAAGCTAGCCCTTTCATAATTTCACCTACGTGTCACAAAAGCTTTTTCTAAAACTCCTCTCCAAGTAATACCATTGGAGACACTCTTCATCCGAGTTCCCCCCCCCCAAAAAAAAAATAATATATATAATATATATATATATATATATATATATATATATATGTCAGTTTAACAGTAGGGGTTTGAACACTAATTATGGTGGCACGTTACCTGGTTTACTGAGCTAAGGGAACAGGTCAGCTGTGTTTCCTGTAAATAAACTGCTGCATAAAAAGTTTTATATTTGAGAATATCAAAAAAGGGAAGAATAATTGGAAGCAGCCGGCATTTGTGAAATAGTTTTACTAATTATCTTTCCAGCAACAGATGCCGTTAGGCTTTGTGTCAGCACTAGAGAGTGTTAAATATTTTATTAATGTTTTATTTTTATGGTGGATACCTATAGTCGTTTTACAAAATGAGAAGACAAAGCAGTGTGATAACTTTAATGAAACAAAAACTGTGCATTGGGAATGACATAGTTAGGAAATAAGGGATCACATAGCAATTAAACTATTTTGAAAACGTGTTTTATTTCTTCCTACTCCACTTTCACATAAAAAGCTCTCAACCTACACTTTGTCCGCAAACAATGTATCAGAAACTGAAATTTAGAAATTGCATCTCATCAGACAGGACAGATTGAGGTTGCTTTGTTGGTATGCAGGCCATTAGCCTGGAGGCCAGCCCAGCTGACGTCCGCCAAGTACATGCAGGTGAACGTGGTACACAGACTGCCCACCATCTGGGCCCTCGTTAAGAATCAGTCGGTAGCCTCGTGTCAGGCCCAATTCAGCAGCGCACTTCTTGCCAACTATCATCAGGTGTCCAAGAAGCTATAAAATAAGATAATACTGTGTAATGTTTCCATTGCATAATTTGTTGCATTACTGAGAATTATGGAGCAAACACGACTTTTAAAGCAAGAGTTATTTCATCTAAAGCTCTGGAGGACAGACTGGAACAACAATACCATTTAGATAAATATGGCATCTGCACCAGTTGTGGATTGACAAGAGATCACAGAACTGAGAAGGGCCTTTAAAATAACCGGATAAAACCCAGCATTGATTAAATTCAGTAACCTCCCAATCTATAAAATTAGATGTTCCCACAGTGTTAGCTCAGTTTGCCATATAATGGAGAAATGCAGATCCAAAATGACATTGGTGGCATTATATGGAGTTTATATTTGAGAGCATATGTTTTTAAAAAAAAAAGCCCAGCTTCGAAGCAATAGCGCTTGAGCCTCTGTATGAACCCTAATGCATCATAACATTATAGTGTTGGGGCATCTGCAGTGTCAAAAAGCAACCCAAAATAAGGGACACTCCAGGCACCGAGACCACTTCTGCCCATTGGAGTTGTCTGGGTGCCAACTCCCACTACCCTTAACCCTGCAAGTGTAATTTATTGCAGTTTTTTTTTTTTTTTATAAACTGCAATAATTACCTTGCAGGGTTAACTCCTCCTCTAGTGGCTGTCTATAGCACATTTTCAATGCTTTCCTATGCAGAGCTCTAATACGCATTAGGTCTCGCCGGTGGGTGGGATTAGTCTCGCCCACCGGCTGATGTAAGGAGGGGGAGGAGCGGCGGCAACCCGAAACCACCACCGAGGGACATCGGCGGGGGTCTCAGGTAAGTGAGTGAAGGGGTTTTCACCCCTTCAGCAACTGGGAGGGAGGGAACCTGCAGTGCCAAGAAAACTGATTGTTTTCCTGGCACTGGAGAGTCCCTTTAAGCTGAATTTAGAACTGGAATTCTTAGAAGCACCACCACCTTTTCTATTCATGGCCCTGCACCCTTAAATGTGAGCACAACTCCAGCCAAACCCCAATACATGAATGAGAATTCAAAAAGGCATCTAAGAACCCCATAAGACAGCTGACTTACAAACATTTTCCTAGCAACAGCATTACATTACAGGAATTACAAGCAGACACGTTTAATGATCATAAGCATACATGCTAGAGACAATGGTTATGACAATTGCCTGTTTAGCTATTGCTCTGTGGATTCACTAATGCTCCATTAGAGTCTCCCTGGTATGCACAGGTGCAACAACCTTTCTTTGCAGCTTCAGTCCCAATGTACTCAAAGTGACCAGTCCAGAGATATTCCTAACTCTGCTTCTGACCTTGGCCTTCGTTTCCAGATTATGCTTTTTGGTCACCATTTCATCTCCGTTCAACCTTGGATTCCGAACAATTATCAACCTGTGCACGGTACTACGATATATAGTGCTTTGGTAAAAAGTGTTCCTTTTATCACCAACTGTCCTAAGGAAGTCTATTGTAAATTCGTTGTGCAAGCAGATTAAAATGTCATATTTAGAACAACTTTTCAGATTAGTTTAATCGTTATATCAGGACTGATTTTGTTATATACTATTAGAAATATATAGAGGACGATCAAATTTAAATGTGAACTATCTCCAGTTTAATAAATTAGTCACATATATTTGGAGAATAACTTAAATTTAAGGTGTTCATTGTGTGCACATAGATTTGCAGAACAATGGGATTAAGATCTTTTTCATGAATTTTACATTTTTATCTTATGACATTGTTGCGGTTATTTCTGCAAAAAAATAATAATTTACCAAAAATGTAAATATTGCATTAATATACAGACTTGTGCTACACAACTAATCCATATTTAATGCTGAATAACCTTTGAACTAGAACGTATCTTGACTAGAAAACTTCAAAAGCACTTTATAAAAAGAAATCCAATTTAAAGGGATATGCATCATTTAACAATTTTCTGAGCCTTTTATTGAATGATCACATTGATTAGACTCCCTATTTTCCCCCTGTCAGGATGCTGCAAAGTGTAGAAATATTTCAACTGCACATGTGAAAATTTGTCAGACAGGCCCACTTTTCCAACATTCCTAGGGATAGGACACTGATTGGTTGGATCAGTGTCCCCCACCCCTGGAGTTGGTGTGGAAAGCATTAGAAAGAATATAATTTAGATGCTTTTGTAAGCCTGCAAAGAGAGAATGGTCACATTCAAAGCTAAGGCTTTTGAATAAGACAATTGTCTCAAAGTGATGCATGTCTCCTCAAAATAAATCATATATTATTTAAATGTTTAAACAAATCCATAAAAAAAAAAAAACTATCTTTATCCACAATGATGTAATCAATTATGTTCAAAAAAAGTTATATATCATGCATACAAAACAGTTATTTTACTTACAGCTTCATCAGAAGCATCTGCTTCAGATAAATGTGAAATAGCCTTTTTTGGAACCACTAAAAAATGTGTCGGAGCCTGTGGGGCAATATCATGGAACGCAATGCACTAGAAGAAGAAGAAGAAGGGGGTGGGAGAGAAATATGCATTAATATTACAAAATATACTTGTGTAGATTGTATTAAAAGCATGCGTGTACACAAACCAGCATCTAAGCAATAAAGACACATATTAAAGTGAACCACTTACCTCAGCCTCCACTTTCCCACTGGGATCTCATTATAGAAGTGGGTGTTACACCTCTGTAACACCCACCTCCAGTCATCCTTCACTATTCTCTTCCCTGATTTGTCCAACGTGGAACACTTCCCCAAGTACAGCAAACCTCCCCCATGATACGGACTTTATTGACAGCATGTCAGTGATACAACATTGCCTAGCAAATGCTAGCTTGGGAGTTACCAATGACATGTAGGTGAATGCATTTTACCTGCTACTGTGGAAGGAGGGATTTAAACAAACGTCGAATGAAGTGTGGGAGCTCCCCCTCATCGACTGCTTCAGCTACGCATCTGAACTTAATATGTTTGCACTTACCAGCATCATCTGAGGCAGGGCTTGACAAATTTGTTTGGAATCCAGGAGCCAGCTAAAAAAGTATGGAGACAGTCTTTAAGATAAAGTTTCATTTTGAAAGAAAAAAACAAGACGCTATAGTCACCAGAACCACTGTAGCTTAATGTAGTTCTGGTGTCTGCAGCATGTCACTGCATGCTTTTAAAAAAAAAAAAAATATATATATATTAAGGGCTCATGATAGTACAGAAGATACAAACACTGATAAGTGTAGGATGGTATTAAAAGAGCAAGTCGGTTGTGGTGTGCCGGAACCGACGATGAGGTAGGCCTGTAAATAAAGAGGGCCCACCAAAAAGAAATGTAAAGAGAAAAGGAGTTAATAATGAGGAGTGGGTGGGAGGGTGATGCAGCGCTGACCTCGAACGATCTGGAGCCAGGTAAGGGGTGTCCCTTAAGTAGGGAAGAGGTGTGTCATACGCCCCTCCCACAATTACAGGCCAAAAGGCCTTAATACATATATATATTTTTATTTATTTTTTTTTAAACTACCTTTTCAGAGAAAATACAGTGTTTACATGGCTGCTTTGGGACACCTCTAGTCACCTCTCAGACGGCCACTAGAAGTGATTCCTAGACGCTGAACCTACGTTCAATGCCTCCATGCTCTGCATTGAGGCACTGAATGTTCCCTATAAAGATGCATCGATTCAATGAGGAGATGCGGATTGGCATAGCACAGCCTTTTGCTGCACATGCTCAATATTCTTCTAAACCTTTCCTATGGGAAAGGATTGACTTAGCGGAAAGCATAAATATTGATGATCTCAGCCACGGAGGCGGGACAAGCCACAGCGAAACCGACATGGCGTAAAAAAAAAAAAAAAAAGGTGAGTAGAAAAACCTTTCCCGTGCGTTAGTAGGGGGGCAGGTACCTACACAGGCACACACCAGAGGCAAATGCAGGCAGACATGCGGACAGAAAAAAACATTCACTATGACACACATTTTCACAAAAACTCACAAATTAACATTTTTATTTTCATTTATGTCCACCCAGCCTCCCTACATTTGGGAGAGCTGAATGGATCTTTCCCTGTGGTCCAGTGGGGCTGCTCACGTATCTACCTGCAGTTCCTCTCTTCTCCCAGCATCAGTAAACAACGCGAAGGAGCAGAGAGGAGCTGCGAGATTACTGCTCTCGCGCACTGCCTCCCACGCGGGCAAGTGGCCGGCCACCTCCCAATGCTGCCCCGTGTGGCCTTCCCTAAAAGGCTGCCAGGTCAAAATTTCATGGCGACCTGGGATTTGTCAAGCCCTGACTAAGGTATCCAGTCTGGTTGCAAATTCCCAAAAGACTGTTGTAACTGAGAATGAGCCTCTGAGGTCTGTTAATTGCTTTTAGACATTACACCATAAGAGGTATAGCAAGTGCATAAACTAAGAACCTCTTAAAGAGATCTTTAAGAAAGCACAAAACCTAAATCCATAAAGTATACACAAAGATTCCAACAGAATACCTAGATAAGTATGGTATTCTTCTGGCTATGTTAAAGGGACACCATAGTCACCTGAAAAACTTCAGCTTTAAGGACCATTATAGGCACCCACACCACTTCAGCTCAATGAAGTGGTCTGGGTTAGGGATCGACCGATATTGATTTTTTTTAAAACCGATACCGATAATCTGTGAACTTTCAGGCCGATAGCTTGCCGATATTCTGTACATTTACCATTTTGAAAAAATAAACTATTTCTAATGGTAAATTCACAAAATATACATGCCACATGTAGTGGATGCGGTGTGTTTAGACAGGGGAGCTGTGTGTGTTTGTGTAGTGGATGCAGTGTGTATTTGTGTAGTGTGTGTGTATATAATGAATGCAGAGAGTGTGTGTATATAATGAATGCAGAGAGTGTGTGTGTAGTGTGTATATATAATGAATGCAGTGTGTAGTGTGTATTTATAACTAATGCAGAGTGTGTGTGTGTAGTGTGTATATATAATGAATGCAGTGTGTATAGTGTGTATTTATAACGAATGCAGAGTGTGTAGTGTGTATATATAATGAATGCAGTGTGTGTATATATAACGAATGCAGAGTGTGTATATAATTAATGCAGTGTGTATTTCTGAAGGGATATAATTTGTGTAAAATGGGGGGGGGGGGGGAGAGGGGCATTTTGTTTATTCCCCCCTCCCTGCTTGTTACCTGGCCAAGGAGGGGGGATATAGCATTCCCTGGTGGTCCAGTGGCATGGACTGAGCAGTGGGGGCCCGCAGCAAGCTCTTACTTACCTCCCAGGAGCTCCTCCAGCTCCCCGTGTAAATATTGCGTGCTGCGTGGAGCGTTGCCATGGTAACCCGTGGCAACACTGACGGCCGCGGGACTCACAAGACTTAGACAGGGAGCTGCTGGGAGGTAAGTAAGAGCTTGCTGCAGGCCCCCCCAGGACGGCCGGGCTTGTGATGGGACCGGCAGTCCTTTTATGTATTGTCGGCAATATCGGTATCTCTATTGGCCGATACCAATATTGCCGAAAATACCGAATATCGGAAGATAATATCGGTGAAACCGATAACCGGTCGATCCCTAGTCTGGGCGCCAGGTAGATCTAGGGTTAACCCTGCAGCTGTAAACATAGCAGTTTCATAGAAACTGCTATGTTTACAATAGGGTTAATCCAGCTTCTAGTGGCTGTCTCATTGACAGCCGCTAGAGGCGCTTCCGTGCGTCTCACTGTGAAAATCAGTGAGAAGACGCCAGCGTCCATAGGAAAGCATTGAGAATGCTTTCCTATGGACTGACTGAATGCGCGCACGGCTCTTTACATGCATGTGGCGGAAGAGGGAGGAGAGTCCCCAGCGCCGACAGAGCCCGGCACTGGAGAAAGTTAAGCCTTTAACCCCTTCCTCCCCCTAGAGCCCAGTGGGAGGGGGGCCATATTAACACTAAACGAGTTTGTTTTCCTGGCACTATAGTGGTCCTTTAATGACATTGTTCAGGTGAGAATAGCTCCCTGCAGCCTTTCATGTAAACCCTGTATTTTCTGAGAAAATACAGGGTTTACATAAGAACCTAGGAACACCTCCAGTTACAGTCACTCAGACTGGCACCAGAGAGACTTACGAGTTCATGGATGCCTAATTCGCATCATCATCACGTTTGAGGTCTTCACGCTTGGGTGAATACATCAAACGTGCTATCAGGAGACACTGAACTTGCCTCCTGTATCCTTAGTAACCCAGACCCTGTCAGCAATCAGAGCCGACAGTGTGGGAGAAAACGATGATCTGCACACAGTGTCGGCTCGAGCTGACAGGCAGAAGGCTACAAGTTAGATATAGCGTGTGTGTATTGTATACAAACACTACATATAGGAGATCTCTATATATAGTGTTTGCATACAAACTTTTGGCTTTGGAGGGTGCAGGCATAGACAGCGAGCTGAGCGGTCAGTCAGCTCAGCTCGCGAACGCGCCTAGCGCGCACATGCACGGTAGAGCTCAGTTATTTCATAGGGCGGCATTCAGTGCTGCTCTATGAAGAACCTGATTGGTGCAGCGCGAAGGTGCGCATGAGCACCAGAGAGCGATGACGCTTCTCAAAGAAAAGCGTGTGTTTGGCACCTGCTATTTCGTAATTTTGACGAAAAAGGGGGCATGGCCTGCAGAGGAGCTCGGCGCTGGAACGGAGGTAAGTTTTAATGATAAAAAGCACTCTAATTTTTTTATTTCAGACTAATTTAAAAGCAAGAAAAAGTCTAGGGGGCCTGTGTTTCTTGCTTCTATATGTGGACTGTAGTGATCCTTTAATATATGTTATGCAGGACTTCAGTTTTAATTTCTACAACAATTCAATTATTTTTAATTGCAAGGATTGATTAGCAAATTTACTCTTATGTACTCCACTGTACCGTGGGGATAGATTTAGCATTAGTAGATCACAGCAACCAGGTCTATTTTCAGCAGTGGACTGGACTATGCACTCTGCCAAATGCAAATAGCAGAAAGTGCAAATAGCATGACCTTTGCTTACATAGCAAAACATCAGGTGTCTAAATATGATAGCAACAAAAATTAAAAAAGTTAATATGCATTTTTTACATTATATATTCCATGTGAACAAATGTACACATTCCTACATAGCAACAGCTATATGTTTCAAGTATAAACGTTGAAAATAAATCTGGCTCCAAACTTTAGCTGGCTCCTAGATTTCAAGCAAATATGTCAAGCCCTGCCCTATGCCATCCATCTGAAAGGCAGAGCAACACAGAGTGATGTGAGGGAGCCTTTACAAGAGGAGCTAAGCATAAAATACACTTTACTGCAAGAAGTTGGTACTCTTCCCAGCAAAGTACAAGTAGACAGCAATGAAGAAATAAGCTCTTAATTAAAACAGATTAGTTAGAGGTTTCAAAAAAATTCCACAGAATATTTTTCCATATGAAAAATTTATATTTTTGTAACAGACTAAAATCTAAATGGTAAAATGTAATCAAAAAAAGCGGATGAAAAAAAAAGAAAAACACCCGCAAAAATAAATAAATAAATGCAAAAGGGAAAACGCCACCTCCCATTCATCTGTAGTTCAGATTTGGCTATTTTACTGTAAATATTGTCATTGGGGCAAACTGATGGGTACAATGTGTTGTTTAGTACATAAGACGCATTATTGCGTTGTCCTCAATAATTGGGTGCAGTGATGAGGGATTACTAGAAAGGAATAAAATAACTGTATCTATAACTTGGCAAGCAGGGTGTCATTCTCTAGCACAATGAATAAATGAAATGTCACTTCTGTGGAGTGCCACCGTAAGATTTTTCCCATGACGGGTGCATCTTAATCCAATGAAGTTACTACTAAATTCCTGCACAGTAACCAAACATAAGATACATTTCTTGTGCAAGTGAAAAAAGTCTGGCGCCACTTTCCTGCAGTAGTTATGGTTTCCCCTAATGATGTCAGATTAATTCCCAGCAGCCTCGCCCAATCTTTATTTCGCACCCCTGACACATCACATACTTGTTCGTCCTCATAGAAAATGTTGGCCGGAATTTCCTTTCGGATGATTTTGCCAAAGATCGTGTCCCCCCCAGGGCGGGCAGTCTGGGCTTTGCTGATTTCATCAGCCATGACTGCTGCAGTGAGGCTGCCTACAGCAGATGGAACACCAGGGGGTGTGAATGGAACGTCAGGGAGCACGTGGAACGCGACACCGGAACAGAGAGCACCGCGCTACACACTAGAGACAAATATCGAATGTAGGCTCCAGAATCAAACGCAACCATTTACCTGGAGACCAATACTATCTGCTCTAACAAGCTGCCTTACGTCACGAACATCGTTGCTGGATGTACAACTCAATGACGTAGCATCTTAACTCTTATAGCAAAATACTGATGTGCACACGTGCCAGTAACCCTTTAATCTGCAGCTTGTCATATTAGAAGGGGCACAATAACTCCCCCTCCTCAGCCATTATAATAATTATACTGCTGGGCTGGATTTCATGTGCCTGTCTAAATTTGATCCTATTTAATGTACAATCTTACATTCAGAGTTCTGCTGAGATAAGTAAAATCTAGCACGTTGGCCAATTAAAGATGGCGGCAAATGCTTCAGACTGGCAACGTGACGTAGTTGCAATGGGCGGGGCAACATGTTGGAGTACACAGCAGTTGGGTAATGACGAGCAGGGAGTAGGCGGAGTTACATGACCTAGTGTTGGGGGGAGGTATCTGTGTGTATGAGGCATGGAGAGTAGGATGAAGGTGAGTTTGGTGTATCAGTCGTGTAGGGATAGGCAACCTTCGTCTCTCCAGATGTTGTGGACTACATCCCCCATAATGCTCTTACACACATAATGCTGGCAATGCATCATGGGAGGTGTAGTCCAAAACATCTGCAGTGCCGAAGGTTGCCTATGCCTGGCCGGTGTTATATATTATTGTATTATAACTAAATACTCTGGCAAAAGCATAACGCGATTTAAGTGTCAAGATGTGGTGAATTAATCATTTTATTTGTCTTTAAATGTAACCTCCAACATCTCTTGAACAAGTAGGTTTGGGTTT
Source organism: Pelobates fuscus (assembly GCF_036172605.1). Classification (NCBI taxonomy): domain Eukaryota; kingdom Metazoa; phylum Chordata; class Amphibia; order Anura; family Pelobatidae; genus Pelobates; species Pelobates fuscus. Next base: position 116,020,889 of record NC_086321.1, read on the forward strand.
ATGCATGAAAAGTAATTCCAGGGGCAAAGGTGTAAACATGGAGCAATCTCCATGGGAACCGATGTAATATTCCTGGGGTCTGCTCCATTTTTAGTGTTGCCCCAGAATGTTTATTTTGTGTCTCTGTAAATGCATCTGTATGTATAACTGTAATCAGATTCCATACACTAAACAGAGAGTGAGTCAAGGTCCAAATTGTAAAATGCATCCTGCTAAAATAGTCAGGTATTTTGACCAAACTCTCTGAATGTGTTTTTTTTTTTTTGTGTGTGTGTTTTTTTTTAATTTGGTATGGCTATACCATCAAAGTTAAAGGACTACTCCAAACACCAAAAATAATGCAGGGGATGTAGTAGTTATGGTGCCAGGAGTACCCTCGGACCCCCGCTCCCTAATTGCTAGTAGTCAAACTGGTTACTTTTACTTTACTTTTGGTCTGCATGGTGCTGCTCCCACCTCCACTACTTCAATGAGAGAGCTGGAAGCTCCTATGCAGAAGCTTATTGAAAGGGAAACTATATAGGTTTGGAATACAAAATTGTAATCCTAGCCTATATTGCCCCTTTCGCTCTGGTGCTAAACTGTGCAAGAGTGTGAGTCGTTGTTTGCCTCATCACTAGGGTATAACTGACTTACAGAGGACTACATTATTAACTGCATGTAACCACTTAAAAAAGTAAATATTGCATGGTCCATTCTATTGGAAGTTTAGAATACATATCCTTGCCGGATGAAGATATGCTGGTAGTTATTTTTTTTTGGTCTGTGGACCTAGGAGCAGAGGGCCTGCCCTCGCACCTGCATTATGCCAAGTGAGCTCCTTTTCACATTATTATTATTATTATTATCCACGCATTATTATTGCTGTGATCACAGTGTGCTCTGCACTGTGTATATTTGGAGAATCTCTCTGCTAATGCCCACATTGATACCAGAAAGCTAGGACTACTGTTATGGTATAAGGGTAACAGAAGTTTACAGGTGGCTTGGATTAGGGAGCACGAATAACTGGCAAAGACTGTAACTCCTTTGATACACAGACAGATGATGGCTTATTAATCATAAGTCTCCTATCAGACCGTCCTGACCTAGGACTACCAAACAGGGTGCATTGTTGGCTATGTGTCATTACAGCTTTGGTTAACAGAAACATGACCCCCAAAATAAGGCTAATAAGATATACTATTACCTCTGGTGTTTACAAAAGATGTGTTTTTGTGTAGTAAGTTGGGCTCTAAAAATGCAGCGGGCATCTTCTTCAGTAGCACTTATCAGGAGAAATGCACAACATAATTACAATGAGTACAATGTACAATACTGTGAAATAATTAGGTGGAAAATGACCCCTGAGTAAATGGTATGTGCCAAACTGTGGTATGCATTTATGCAGTGATTTGGGCTGCTAAAATGCCAAATGGTATGTGCCAAACTGTGGTATGCATTTATGCAGTGATTTGGGCTGCTAAAATGCCAAATGCAACCCGTCATCAATATTATACGTGTTTTGTTTTAAAATTTGCATCTCTTAGTAAAATTGTAGTGGTTATGATGTTTGCAGGTGCCTTTTGAGGATTTTAAATTTGTTCTCTAATATGGTTTTAATGTGTTTCTTCTTTGATAGGTACTGAAGCTTTTTAAAACTTTGCACAGGACCAGACAACGTGTGTTTCAAAATGATAGCAGAGCATTGGGAGGTAAATATTTCTAAAAAGTTGGATTTCAAAATGAATATGTTCTCTGCCTGAGGCGCCATTAGCATACCCAAAGACTTTAATGATCATTGTGTGGTATATTTATATAGAGGTATGTATATTTCATTTTACAATAACACAGATTGCAACTATCAATTTCTTTTTATTTTGTTTTTCCTTTGCTTTCTCTAGAATTTTTTTTTAAATTACTTTTCTGTTCAATTGAAGTCAAGTTACATAACAAAAACGTCTGTCCAGGGTTAAGACTGTGTGCTAACCTCGTTGAAGTCTGTGTGCTTATCCAAAAGGGTGATGGCAAAAACAATCTCGATCCTATTTAATATATATGTAAAAATAAACAAAACATTTTTTTGTTTTTTAAGCTGGGAGACAGAAAATCAATGAAGAGTTCAAAAAGAACAAAAGTGAAAGTTCTCCAGTGAAAATATCAGAGGTAATAAAGACATTTCATTTTGAAAACATACTAAAAACCACTATAGCCTCCTAGTACAGTATTATATTACATATCTAGCCTGATAATTACTTTGGTATTATTATAAAGTTGCCATCACATTCAGATTTAATTTAGATTTTAAAAATCAACAACCTGATTAAATAGGATTAAGTTATGCAATAACAGTGGACAATGGATTTACTACATAGATAATAAATGCATGGGTGTAATGTATTTTGCATGCACATTGGTTCCATTAATGAAAAAAGAATGAATTTGCTAAACCTAGTTCATGATATAAGTCCAGTAAATACAATTTTTAAAAATGTATCTATAATGCATTAAAAAGTTGGCAAATCCACACCAATTCGTGAAATATAGGATTTGGAAACAGGAATGGTCCACACTCAGTTAAAGCACTTTTATTTTATATTTGTGTTAATATAGTTAATAAAAATTGGAGCAGATGTGGAACTTATTCTCAGAACAACTGTTATCCAAGGAATTCACACAGATTCTCACACAATAGGTAAGCACTGTCCTGATTCCCTGACCTCTACATACCCAATTAATAATTCTGATCTAATTGCAGTAGCTAAGTAGTATGATCCTTTTTTTCTGAAGTGCATTTTGTGTCTGGAGCCTATCATATTTATGGCAGTTTATAAAAGTGCTGATTTCAATACAAATTAACACTTTTGTATTTTGGGGACAGAGACAGAAAGCCACGGGTTTTTTTTGTTTTGTTTTTTTGGTCAATCTTTGTTTTATTGAGGTATGGAAAAAAGTGAGTAGTCAGAGTAAGAGTAGAGGCTTTGCTCAAAAGAGCCCGTCTCTGCCCCCCGGCCTTCTTCACGTTCCTCTCAGTATTAGTGTTGGAAACATGTGCTTCCAAAAGCATTAAGAACTCCTCTTGAGCCATTCAAGTAAACACTCCATCATATTGTATTGGTCTCCGCAGGGCTGCATGTAAGTATGCTCCGACATTTGAGGCACGTCCACCATCTTGACAGGATCGCCGCCTGTGTTATGTAAACTGCAGGAACCAGCCAAGGTGCGTTCGTTGGGCCAGTGGGGACCAGGGTAACCCCCACCGGTCCAAAGGGAGGGGGGAAACAGGACCAGGAAGACGTTCCTTCCAGGAGCCACACTGAGTCAATATTTGAGTAAGCAAGGCATCGGCCGTCCGCCTAATCCCTCAGTTGAGTAGGCCGGGTGCTTAATCTCCCAGCTGGGCTGCACTGTGTCCAAACAAGGGTTCTGCAGGCGTTGAAGAGAGGCGTAACATAAGTAGGACACAGATTTTGACTTTTAAGAACAAAAAGAGTTGAGTTTTTGCTTAGTTTTAGGAAAATAAGAGAAATCAGGCAAGAGCCTGTCAGACATGCGGCCAGCCAACTCGGCGGTCTGGCCCTGCCCCCGGGTTTTCTTTCTTTTCCATTTCCATGGAGCTAACAGAATTCAGCAGTCACACTGTGCCTTTCCCCATTCTCAATGAGCTGTTTTATGAACTTGTGGCTCCAATACAGAGGCTTCTCAATATTCACCCTGTAATTGGAGCATTCCCCTGTACAGAGAGAGAGCCTGTACCGGGGAAAAATATATTCTGCCAGACCAATGAAAGGAAAACCCATATTTCATTTTGTGTATAGCTATATCTCACAGTCAAGCCTTTGGCTAATTTCCAAGTTAAAGGAAGAAAAAATCCCTAGAACAGGGATAGATTCAGTGTGTCCAGTTTATATCTCGAAAGGGGATAACCCTTATAATGTAAAGCCTGACTGGAGCGTTATGTAGGGAATTGAGAGCTTTTCTTTGTTTAATCGACTATCTTAACTGAGGATGTACCTCATCACTAGTAGATAACATTTAGCTACTGTGTAATATTTGAGTTAACCTTATCCTCTAGTGTAGCCGTTTCAACTGTGACGAATATGCCTCTTTACCTTTAGCTAATACCTCCCCACAGAGGATTGATTCGATCTCAGCATACTGTGGGGGTTTCTTATGCTATATGGGGTTTAAGAGTGACCCTCTATAGAGCCACTGTTTGTGTGCATCTATTTAGGCATTTTTGAGAGCTTTTCCTCTGCTCACAACGACTATCTTAACTATGGATGTACCTCATTACTAGTAGACAGTATTTAGCTACTTTGTAACATTGAGTTAACTTTATCCTCCAGTATAGCCGTTTCAACTGTGACGAGTATGCCTCCTTACCTTTAGCTTATACCTCCCTACTGAGGATTTATTTGGTCTCAGCATTTTTGGGGGGTTCCTTATGCTATATGGGTTTTAGGAGTAAGCTTCTATATAGCCACTGTTTGTGTGCACCTATTTAAGCATTATACATACCGTCTATTTAAGCCTCTCCCTTGCTCCCTGAGCTATCTATTTATCCTCCCCCCTGTTTTTTGAGTGGGTTTATATATTTTTTACTCACTTTTTTTCTTTTTTGTTCGTTTTATATTGTTCATGGTTCTGTATACTGATTAAATATATTTTTTATTTTCAATACTACAGTGACAGACAATCCAGTTTTATATCTCACAAGTGTTCTCTGAGACATCCTGTCTGAAGTCTACACTTTTTCCTAATTTCCAAGTTGCCTGGCGGGTAATCCGTTACAGAGACTTTAAATACTGTCTTTTTACTAGATTTCTTAACAAACCCGAAGGTTCTAACAAATCAAATTATTTGTCATCTACGCCCGAATAAATCGAGCCATCTGAGATTTACCTGTTTAGTCTTATTCATTGAATAAGACTTATTCATTGAATAAGACTCCACATGTAAATCCCAGACTGATTGATTCGTTCGGGTGTAGATTAAAAGGGATTTTGATTAGTTTGACCCACCTGAAAAACATTTGTGCACATGTCTACTTTTTCTTATGGTCGTGCAAATACTGCCTCACACCAAAACAAAAACTGCATGTAAAGTACTGATCTGTTGTGACAATCAGGTTTGATGTATTGCGTTTTGCTCTCTATTGCATGTCAATTCTTCTAACAGACTACCATTTCTCTTACAGTTTTACAACCAAGAGAAGAAGTTATGCTAGACAATGAACCATATTGTGATGGTCCAAAAAAATAAGACTTAAGGATCTTTTTTTTAAATATATTTTTATTCAGTTTTATATATCCCATTGGTTTTTAGTGTGTATTTTTTGTTTTATTAATTTTTATTTTACTTTTTTGTAAAACGGTTTAATGGTTCACATCTTTATAATTTGTAAAATGTGTTGCCGTTGCAAAGAATTTTGGCCTGGGAATTCTGTCACAGTCTGAATTAATTAAATCTCCATTCTCTGTTTGGAATACACATACCAAAATCTCTACAGTAGTTTACAAGAAGCAAATCTTACTTAATAGAATTAGTTACAGCATGGTTTACTTGGCTCTTCCGTGCCATTTACCTGTTTTTTAAGCAACTGCCTGTTTTGCCTATTGCAAAAATTCAGCGACTGTGAGTCAAAAATTAGACTATCATGGTATTGAAATATGTTTCTTCAAAAACTGCTGGCTTGTTTCTTTCCCTTAAATATCTAAACTATAATTTTAAGCGGTTATTAAATAATTTTTCTTAAAGTTTATTTCTTACTTTTTTCTGACTCTCCTTTATATGCATACATGGAGCTGAGAGGGTTATGTGATGATTGTCCCCTCAGTAAAGGGATACTAAGCTTTAGTCTAATAAAGCAATGTTGGTGTATAATACATTACATTATATTTAGAATTATTTTAGATTAGTTTATCAGTTATATCAGAACAGATTTTTGTTATAGACCATTTAGGAATATATAGATGTTGATGAAATTATTCCACGGTGAACGATTTACATTTTACTATGTTGGTTACTCATGTTTGGAGAACAACATAAATTCATCATTGTGTGTACATAGAGTTGCAGAATAAAAATGGGAGTTTTTTCTGTTTGTTCATTTTATAACATTTATGCTGTGAAAAAAGTGCATATAATCACTTCAGACCCAAGTACAATTAATTTGGATTAATGGGATTAATTTACCATAACATGTATATATTGTATTAATATACAACCTGCTGCATAACTAAGCAAATGTCATGCTGAATACATGTCTGTACTATAATGTATCTTAAATAGTAAACTATCTTTCAATAGATTTATTCTACTTGGTCTTTCATCCATCTATTTGGGTAAAGTGTGTGTGTTTGGTTTGCTAAACCCACTATAGTCCATTGCTTACAATGTTTTGAATACTGTTGGTTGTTGTTGTTGTTTTTTTATTTTTTTAAAGACCTTTTTTAAGTCCTTTTGAGAAAGTTACTAAAAATGGCAGGTTACACTCTGTTTTACTCACAGCAAAATAACGGGCACTCACAAAATATTTCAACTCTTGAATCGGGATCCATATAAAACAACTTTTATTATAAAAATAAACACATGCATCACTTTCATGGGGAGGAGACAAGAAAGACAGATAACAAAGTCCTAACGTATCGTGTGGATTACCAAACCTAATCATGGTTGTAAACTGCAATGTGCAATCCCCATTCGTAGCCCAAACTCCGTTTCAACTGTCAGAAGATACACTTCCCACTTAACCCGTAAAATTTAAATTATAGAAACATAGAAAATCAATCAAACCCTAAACTACATTGCAGATATATAAAAGATATTTCAAATCTAAAATTCAAGTATAAACATCCAAATTGACATTTGACTAGCTATACACGAAGAGGCCACAGCGTCAGCGATTATTACCCTCAGACATTTAAAGAACAAAAAGGACAAACCTTAGGCTTCATTATATCATGTATCAGTATATTGACACTGTCATTGCAAGATGTAAATAATATATATTGGAGCAATTTTTTATTTTTGTTGTGCAGGTAGGTACAAAGCATGGTTATGCGCCACAGTGAGTGGTACCTTGTAGCTAGAGGTATGTGCCCGCTTAGTGGTGAGGGCTTGTCGTCCTTGTTAGGTATTTTGGTCAGGTATAGCCTTTATGTGGTCTGTGGGTTACTGTGGCGGTAGTTCCCTTACCGGCTCGTAGTGTGCGTGTGGAATTATCCGGGCCGTACCTTGTTATGAGTGGTGTTCGGGAGGCAGGTTCCCTATACGGGAAGGTCCGGCCATGCTATGTTTCGCCGTGTGTGTTACGCCTGGCTGTGTCAGGTGTTGCCGTGTGCTCGTCACTGTGATCCTGTCAGGCGGGGGGGGAGGTAAGTCATGGCCTATCGGTCATTCAATCGGTGGAGGTATGAATGTAATGTCGCGTCCAGTCGGCAACTATACATAGGTGAACTAACGGTGAGAAACAAGTAAAGTAAAAAGAAAACATATGGGTTAATGAAATGTCCTTATTGGGACGTGACTGCTTCAGGTTGCTGTAGCTTCAGCTTGGTCCCGGTTCGCTCTGCGTGGGACAAAGGGTTGCACCCGGTCAGGATTCCACTGGTGAGTCGAAGCAGACCCGGCTTGGTTCGCCGTGGGTTGGAGAGAATCTTTAGCCATGCCCAGGGTGTGTAGCAAGGCTGCTGCATCTTCGAGGGAGCTCACTGTGTACCTGGTCTCATTCTGCTGGAGCCATATAGCTCGTGTCTTCAGCCATTTGTAGGGTAGTTTTTTGCTGTTGCAACAGCATGGTAAACGGCCTGAGCGACCAACGCCAGGCAAGTGTGCTTCCAGTCAGGTCAGCATAAAACGAGAGTCATCTTCTCAAACTTATAAGGGGAGCACTCCCTGGTCGCTGCCACGACCGCCATCTTATCTTTAAGGTGCTGGAATCTTATGATGAGGTCTCGGGAAGCCGCGGCAGGTGCCTTCGCTGGTTTCGGGGCTCGGAAGAAGCCGTCCAACTGCGCTGTCTTGGCGTGTCGCGGCGGTAGCAGAGCCGTTAATAGACGCCTCAGCATGTGTGGGAGCTCCGCGGCCAGGATATCTTCCGGGATGCCTCGAATTTTTAAATTCTTGGCTCGCCTTGCGTCCTCTATTGCTGCGAACTGGCGCTCATGCCTGTCATTTTGGCTTTTGAGGCCTTGTACCTCTTGCTGTAATGCAGCTATCTGGGATGTGTGGCCTGTGGTCGATGTCTCCAGGGTTCCGATTCTCCCCGCTAAGCCTTGAATGTCGGCCCAGAGGGACGCAACGTCCGTTTGGAGAGTCCGTTGGAGGTCGGCTAGCAGGGACTTTAGAACCGCCGTTGTCACCGGTGAGGTGTCCGCTTCCCGGGCACTCGGCCTTGGCGTTGCCATCTGAGGTAAGACTGGTGTTTCCTCCCCGGAGGAGAAATCATCTGACAGTTCAGAAAAGGTCTCAGGGTAGGCGGCCATTTTGGGCCCGGGCGCCCCCTGCGTGTGTCGGAAGAGTTCCGCGATGTCGGAGCCCTGTCTCGGTTTATCCGGCCTGGGCTTCTTCGTTTTACGCCCCATCTTGACGGCCAGGTGCCTGGCGATCTTGTGGGCTGTAAGGTTGCCGGTTTGGAGGTGGCAAACTGGTGAATTTGCTTTGGTTTTGACTGGTACAGCAGGAGCCCATGTGCCATGCGACTTTCCAGCTCGGCTGTTAACTCCGCCCCCTATTGGAGCAATTTTATATTCATAATTAAAGGACACTCCGGGCACCAATATAGCTTTATTGCATTTGACAGATTTTGGCCTCATTAATATGCTGTATTTTTATTTTTATTTTTTTACCCACGCCTCTCATGCAATAAGGCTTCCTTATCAAAGGTATGCACAAGGAAGTCTTTCTGACAATCTTTTTCTGGAGTGAGGGGTGTGGCTAAAGAGTCAGGTTTATGATGCAGCCTTCTGAAAAACATTTATTTTATGCAAAAACTATAAAGATTTAAGCATTAAAAAAACAAGTATATTAATGAGGTCAAAACTTTTTTAAATGCCTTAAAAAGGCCGGAGTGTCCCTTTAATGACCAAGGCAAAACGCTTAGAATGTCCTTTTACATCAGTAACACCTATTTGCTAAACAGGAGTTTAGATGGACGAACGTATAAAATCTTTAATTTAATCCCATGTGTTCTCAGATCGTTAAAGAGGCAGTATATCAAAACTATGCAACATGAAAATAGAAACAAAATCAGGTAATATGTACAAAGAAACAAAACAAAAATAATCTCAAATGTTTATAAATGTAAAGTCAATACAAAAAATTAATCACTAAAATTCTAGTTCACTCACAGATTGACCCCTGAAGCTATACAATTATAAAATACATAAATTGAATTAACACCAATATTATACCATCAAGAGGCTTTAACCCCTTAAGGACACATGACGTGTGACATGTCATAATTCCCTTTTATTCCAGAAGTTTGGTCCTTAAGGGGTTAAATAACAAAATAAGGAACATCCCACTCCAAATTTAGGCCAAAATACCTTCTACTATGTAAATAATAGTCAAACCTGCACAAATTTCCACCACCGCTAGACAATGGTTAATGACACTGGATGCCTGATATTTAAATAGGGTAATTAAAAGTAAAATCTTTAAAGAACTAAAAATGACAGTCACTACCAATGGAATGTGCCTGGTGATTGCATTCTTTTTTTATATTTGCTTCCAAATTGCCTTAATATGTTTGTTACCAAAACAAACTTGCTTTATATTGATGCTGGCATTGCGTAGTGTTGTTTGTTAATCTGTACAATGTTACAATAAGAGTAAGTGTCAATATGTGTATTTCTGAAAATGGAAGTCTCTACAAAATAAGGTTTAAGGGGGGGGGGAAAGAAAACAATTTAGAGAAGAAGCCAACTCCACATTTGTGTAAAAATATTTTTACTGACTTGTACAAAATACATTTACACTATTTCCATTTTGGGACTCTTGCAAACCGGAAATAATAAAGATATCTATTTAAATATAATCAAATCTAAAACGATTTTGTATACAGTATTGTGTATTGTATGTGCTTGCACTACTGACCGATGTAGCTCTAAATAAACAAACACACATGTCAAGAAGATAACAATACAGCATAGGTTAATATATTAAAGGATCACTCCCTTTTTCTATTATTTGTGTGTATTTTACTACATCCCTTGGCACAAGTTCCTGCCTAGCAAGTCTTTTTCGGTGTCATCTGAATGATGTAAGAAAAACTCTGTGGCAAGCGTTCTTGTCATGAATTTTAACACAAAGAATGAGACTATTAGCTCCACAGAGAGGAAAACAATGTAAATTGCATGAACAGCATACTCCAGCGGTAGAATTAAGACTTCTTCATCTGTTAAAAGGAAGAGAATAAGAGGTATCTGTATCATGAAGGTCAAAAGTAGAAATGCTGCCAGCTCTGGTACCTGAAACAAAAATGATATTACAGTTTGTTATAGTATGTTTGTTCATGAATCCACCTTGTCTAACTTGACTAATAAACCGACTCTAATAACCTACCGAGTCTAGCAAAGGTTTACTGTATATAAAGGTGTCATTATATTATGTGTGTGTATAAACAACAACTCTTCGCAAAGTATGACTTGCCCCTCTGAAGCATTTGTACAGCATACCACACACTAAACAGAGAATTGTGCAAATTGTTATAGCTGTGTTATGATTGATATCCATTTACGGCGCAGTTTCACTCATTCTAAATGACAAGGTCATGGTTTTGGGGGGATAAATTGCTAATCACATAAACTAACTGCTGGACAAGGATTTATGGGATAAAAGTCTGTTCCTGGCTGCGGGTAGCAGGTCTGCCTATAGTTGCAGTCATACCCACTAAACACCACTTTTAGGGAAAGTGTAAAGCTGAGTATTGTTTTTTTTTTTCCCCCTCACCTACAGAAAGAAAAACTTTACAGCTATATAAACATCTATGAAATATTTAATCAAATAATCACAAAGGTTCATAATAGTGCCCATCCTTGGTATCAATATCTGCCTGACTTGTAAAAGTATCCAAATAAAGTGCAAAGAATATTGTACCTAAAATTAATAACACAGGTAACCAGTGGATGGCTTTATGCCAAAGTATTAAATGGATACAAGATTGCAAAGTATAGAAAGGTAGAAAATAGAAAGACAGAAAGATTTGTCCAGGGACAGCTGTTCCCTATCATCACCCTGGCCAAAAAGGCTACATAGTAAATATATCGCTATTTATTTGCCAGACGACCAGAGCAAAAAAAGAAAGTACACATAAAGCAGAGAAAAGTGAGGTACATGCAATCAACACACATCTCACCCACTACACCAGGATCATCAGGAGTGCCAAAGTGTTGTTTTCTTTGGATGGACTTTAAATGCCCACCTCACTTCCTGATTGGTGTCCGCAGCGATCACATGATTAACTAAATAAAATGTAAATATAGGCGCCGCTCATAAAGCTGATCAGTGAATCTATATGAAACAACATGCCACATCAGATATATCAAAAGACCCGTGCCAGAGTAGAATAGATGGACCTAATACACGCCATCAATTTCCACATCCATACCTCGAGCCTCAATCCTCACACATTCTATAAAAAGATGAGATTTGCATAACTAGGACTACAACAGTCTAATCTGTATTCACTCAAACCCTGTGGCTTTGTTGTCTCATTACTTGAATTAGCAGGGTCTATCTGTGGACTAGAGGTACAACCATGGGTTTTGCTGTGCCCTGGGCAGGTTAAATTGTTTTAAAGGGACACTATAGTCACCAGAACAACTACAGCTTAATGTAGTTGTTCTGGTGAGTATAATAGTTCCCTTCAGGCTTGTTTCATGTAAAGACTGCCTTTTCAGAGAAAAGGCAGTGTTTACATTGCCTCTAGGGACACCTCCAAGTGGCCACTCCCTAGATGGCCACTGGAGGTGCCTCCTGGGTCACTGCTGCCAAAAAAGCAGCACTGACGTTCATGTTCAGATAAAAGTCAGTGTTTACATTACTGCCTAGTAACACTTCTAGTGGCAATCACTCAGATGGCCACTAGAGGTGCTTCGTGGGTCAGTGCTGCACAATGTGCAGCACTGATGTTCAGCATCTCCACGCTCTGCATGGAGATGCTAAACACTCCCCATAGAAACTGTTGGATTCAATGCATCTCCATCTGGAGATCCTGAGTGGTGCACATGCGCAGTAGCCTCCCAATGTTTTCATATGGGAAAGATAGATTGGCTGAGATCGTCAATTTTGATAATCTCAGCCAAGGAGGTGGGACAGAGCAGAGTAAGCTGAGGTGAGACCCAATGCAGTGCTGGAATAAAGGTGAGTAAAAACACGTTTTACTTTTAAAACAGGGGGGCCTGGGGCCCTCAACTATGTTTTTTTATAGCTATAACGCCAGGAATACACATTTGTATTCCTGACACTATACAGGGAGTGCAGAATTATTAGGCAAGTTGTATTTTTGAGGATTAATTTTATTATTGAACAACAACCATGTTCTCAATGAACCCAAAAAACTCATTAATATCAAAGCTGAATATTTTCGGAAGTAGTTTTTAGTTTGTTTTTAGTTATAGCTATTTTAGGGGGATATCTGTGTGTGCAGGTGACTATTACTGTGCATAATTATTAGGCAACTTAACAAAAAACAAATATATACCCATTTCAATTATTTATTTTTACCAGTGAAACCAATATAACATCTCAACATTCACAAATATACATTTCTGACATTCAAAAACAAAACAAAAACAAATCAGTGACCAATATAGCCACATTTCTTTGCAAGGACACTCAAAAGCCTGCCATCCATGGATTCTGTCAGTGTTTTGATCTGTTCACCATCAACATTGCGTGCAGCAGCAACCACAGCCTCCCAGACACTGTTCAGAGAGGTGTACTGTTTTCCCTCCTTGTAAATCTCACATTTGATGATGGACCACAGGTTCTCAATGGGGTTCAGATCAGGTGAACAAGGAGGCCATGTCATTAGATTTTCTTCTTTTATACCCTTTCTTGCCAGCCCTGCTGTGGAGTACTTGGACGCGTGTGATGGAGCATTGTCCTGCATGAAAATCATGTTTTTCTTGAAGGATGCAGACTTCTTCCTGTACCACTGCTTGAAGAAGGTGTCTTCCAGAAACTGGCAGTAGGACTGGGATTTGAGCTTGACTCCATCCTCAACCCGAAAAGGCCCCACAAGCTCATCTTTGATGATACCAGCCCAAACCAGTACTCCACCTCAGCCTTGCTGGCGTCTGAGTCGGACTGGAGCTCTCTGCCCTTTACCAATCCAGCCACGGGCCCATCCATCTGGCCCATCAAGACTCACTCTCATTTCATCAGTCCATAAAACCTTAGAAAAATCAGTCTTGAGATATTTCTTGGCCCAGTCTTGACGTTTCAGCTTGTGTGTCTTGTTCAGTGGTGGTCGTCTTTCAGCCTTTCTTACCTTGGCCATGTCTCTGAGTATTGCACACCTTGTGCTTTTGGGCACTCCAGTGATGTTGCAGCTCTGAAATATGGCCAAACTGGTGGCAAGTGGCATCTTGGCAGCTGCACGCTTGACTTTTCTCAGTTCATGGGCAGTTATTTTGCGCCTTGGTTTTTCCACACGCTTCTTGCGACCCTGTTGACTATTTTGAATGAAACGCTTGATTGTTCGATGATCACGCTTCAGAAGCTTTGCAATTTTAAGAGTGCTGCATCCCTCTGCAAGATATCTCACTATTTTTGACTTTTCTGAGCCTGTTAAGTCCTTCTTTTGACCCATTTTGCCAAAGGAAAGGAAGTTGCCTAATAATTATGCACACCTGATATAGGGTGTTGATGTCATTAGACCACACCCCTTCTCATTACAGAGATGCACATCACCTAATATGCTTAATTGGTAGTAGGCTTTCGAGCCTATACAGCTTGGAGTAAGACAACATGCATAAAGAGGATGATGTGGTCAAAATACTCATTTGCCTAATAATTCTGCACTCCCTGTAGTGTTCCTTTAAGTATACATTCTTACTATTTGTTTCAAGGACTGTAACTATATTATGAAGAAATATATTTTTATTCTCTGTGGTTAATATCCTCCTTCTGGGGGCGGAGCCTGACCTCGGAGCTGAGCGGACGCGTGCTGCTCGAGCTCCCGACCGCCGGACCGGCTTTGTGGGGAAAAAACCCAGCTGTCGCACAACGACTGAGGCCACATTGGGCCACTACAACTGGGCACGCGACGACAAACCGGCAGACACCTTTCCCCAGGGCCTACGGTACCGCAAACCGCGGCAGCAATCTGAGGCCTGCAGACGACTAGGAGGGGGAAGTGCGGCCGACTTTCATACCGACTGGTACGTCCAGCAGACCCACTCCACTCCTACCCCCCCCCCCTCTGGACCGGTGGGGGTCATCCCGGTCCCTGCTGGCCGGCGCCCCGGAGTATCTCTGGGAACAGAGTGACCGCACGAGGAGGAACCGCACCCAAGATGGCGGCCCAGCAGCAATCCACGGCAATGGACACAAGCATTGAGTCGGGCGCAGGGCCCCTGGAGGCCTTTGATCAGCAGTGCAAGCGCTTTTGGGAGATACTGTGCAATCAGGGCCTGACCCGCAGAAGAGCGGTGAAAGTGGTGGCACAATGGATCCGACCGGCAACGCGGCGCCGCTACTATGGGCCCCTACCGCGATCCCCTAAAACGACTGCACAGCAAGGCAGGCGACAGCGACCAACTGAACAGGCAAGGGAGCCGCATGGCATCTCTGCCGACGCTCGCTCCCGTGTTCACAGGAGCTGGCGTGTCAGGAGAGCCCAACCCACGTGTAACCCTCACGACGCCAGAACCTGGTACCAGCATGGAGCACCCCCACATTCCACAAACCCAGCGACATACAGGGGCCTAACCTGGAGGTCCAGCCCGGGGTCTAGCGGCGGAGCTGCACCCCGAAAGAGGGGCACCCTTAAGGACACAAAACTAGAGGCCCTGCAGAAGAGCTGGAAGGAACGTAGTCTTAACAAGCCAAGAACCGGCCGAAGCAACGCTAGCAAACCGCGGGGCGATATCGGAGCAGGCCTGAAACTTCCGCCTGCTAACATCCCCCCCTCCCTGGGTATTGGCTGAACTTTTTATCGCTTGGACTGCATCTGAGCTACAGGTTCACTACCAATTGTTTGGACATATGTTATAAAAATGGTAACCCTGCAGCCACTATGCCTCTCAGACCCTGCACGTTATACCTTTTATTTTGCAAATCAGCTCACTGTTTAGTATTTTTCTTCTATAAGCCTTTGCCTTACTTAATCATCTCATATTAGATTGCATACCTCCCACGGGCATTATCTACCTATAAAATGCGCAACTACACTGTTAGATAAACGTAGTTAAAAGAAAAAACAAATTGTGTTGTTTAACCTAACGTTGGCAGCAACTGATAACTCTATAGCAAAGCTATCTTCCTGTATTTTAACCTGATGTTGACAGAGTCTCAATCTATAAAATGCCTAAACAGCATGATTTAAGCTTATTCATATATATTTTGTATTTTTATGCAACTGCCTACATCTTGTTCTTTTCATGTTCTAAAATATAAAAATTGTGCTGTATAACAAGCCACATGTTGAAATGATGACAAACCGCCTGCAGCAGCTGTTGTGGCGCTGTACGCTTTACTGTTACTCCATGCACGAATAAAAATAAAGAATTTAAAAAAAAAAAAATATCCTCCTTCTGGTCATCCTTCAGCTGTCCTGTTTTTTCTGTTATAGCAATTTTGCTTCCCTCCTCCCATCTTTAGCAGTCAAAGAGCGGTAGATTGTGCGAACCAAAGTCTTGTGGGAATCTTGCCTTCTGTAACAGCCACATGGATTAATAGACGGAACCCCTTATCTATCAACATTATAGCTCTTTTAACTGCTTTTTAGTGTCATGGTACACAGTCTCAGAATTCACAGATCTATTGGTAAAGGGACATTTTGATTGCAGGGGGGTTTAAAAATGTGATATGCATTTCAGATAATGACTTCTTTTATGGACACCACGCCAAGATTCAATCGCATTCAATAATACATGTGCTGATGTCTGCACTCATCGTGGAGAATAATCATCTCAGTTGTAATCCTTGAATGGAGCCGACAATTTGCTCATCACAGTTATCTATATAGAATTCTTTCCACCTCATGCCTGCAGTTTAAATAGGAACACGTTTTTTTATGTCACATAAGACTTGATCATTACTATAACAGTAACATATTTACAAGTGTCAAGCGGTCTTACCTTTTCATATAAATTTCCAATGTATCCAAGGTATAATCTTAAACATTCAACCAGTGTAAGAATGGATAACCCAATTATCTGCAGAATTTGATAATAACATGTGAGTAGATGATACTGGAAAAAAGAAAAAAAAATTGATCAAAAAAACTAGCAAGAGAAATGTAATGTACCGGTATATATGAAACTAATTTTGAATTTAAATTGATAACTTATGAGCAGATGATACTGAAAAAAAATCAATTCATAAAATCTAAAAATAGGAATTTAAAGGGTTACTCCAATCACCATGACTACTTCCACTTTGAAGTGGTCAGGAATCTGTAGGTTTAGCATTTTGGGGTCAAATTAGGTACTCTAAACCAAAAACAGAGTTTTATTAAAACACTGGGTTTTATTGGTTAGAGTAACCATTTAATGAAACAAATTTTGACTTTGTAAAATGTGTATAGGATTCCATTTGAATTTCAAGGCAAAATTAATTTTACCCCACAAAGACACAATTACATTCCACTTTGCTGCAGTAGTGTTTTTTTATTTATCTGCCAAACACCCATTTTATCCCTCTGCATCTTATAAAGAAGCTCTATACAGCCCAAATATGAAATACAAATGACTGTTTAGTAAATATACCACAAAGAAAACATGCATGCATTTAATTTAGCATTTTTTCCATTTGAGTTATATCTAAAAACAGCCTGCAAAAGTTGCAGTTCACTTGTCTGCAGCCTTTGCAAGCCCTACCCTTCTAACCCCGCCCAGACTTTCTGTGGCTAACCAATCAATCACAGACTCTCATAGAGAATCCTGTGACTGGATTTTTTTTGCTGGCTCAGAGTGCATGTACACAATCTGGGCAGGCAAGGGGAGGGCGAGTTGGAAAAATGTTTATTTAAAAAAAAAGAGCATTATTGAGCTGGTAAGGAAGCCACGAGGGAGAAGCTCAAAACGTCCGTTAGCCAGCGTGCAATGCTAGCTGATGATGGATGTATTTTACACACAGAATTGACATGTGTGCCAGGGGTGTAACAAGCTCCCGGACAGAAGTGCAGATTTCTCTGTAAATGCAGCATTTCAAGCAGAAACGCTGCACATACATATTCCTGCTACCATATCCTGCTACCATGACCACTTCAAATCAGTGAATTGGTCAAGGTGATTGGAGTAGCACTTTAAATTGTATTTTTATACTACTATAGTTTATATGGATTATATAGTTATTAAGTATGTTACTAAAATGAGAATTAGAAATATTTACCAACTATAAATGATATGCATTCTATACAGTTGTACAACGATAAGATACAATACAGTGGTGATATAAACATACATACTAAACACTAAAATTGTGGGGGGGGTTTGTTTTGTTTTGTTTTTACATATACACTGAATTTACAGCATTTACAGCACACTGCATGTAACATTATCTCAGTTAAACCAGCTAAAGCATATTAAGTGCTACTCCGTGAATGAGAAATTCCTTACCTTAAGTTCCAAAATGAGAATCTCAGACATAAACCAGAATGGAAAGAACAATGAATTAAAATATAGAAGCATCTGGAGGGGAAGGTTTGCTCCCACGTAATGCCCTAAAAGAAGTTAATAAAATACTGAGTATATAAGGGATATGTGTTGTTTCCTGCTAATTGATGGTGGGATAATAATACTAATAAAGTATTTAACCAGGAAAAGTACATTCAGATTGCTCTGGTTTCCAAGTACATCCTGGGGATGTTACTTCTGCCCAACATCCAGGTGATGTAAATGGTGAGGGAAGTCTCTGTAGGATGAAATAATTCCAATAAAAAAATTAATAATAATAAAGAGAATAATGGCCATCACACATGTTACAACACAATAGAAACCATTAGAAATACGTGGATGTTATAAACCTACTTACTGTTAAATTAAGTCATAGGTCTTTTCTCAGGTGGACAGTTTGAGTGGCAAGCATCCTTTGTGCATGCTTAGGTGTGTATTTGTATATACACATGGTACACTGCTGTATTGCAGCTTGTATCAATGGTCATGGTAGACACGATTTGTGATCCTGTGTTGGATGTATGTGGGGAAATATCTTGCTCCTTTTTTTGGAGCAGGGTTCCTTGCGCGTTTTGTAATGTCCAGGTCTGTGCCCAAAGGCATGTAGTGCGTTACTGTCCCCAGCCTATTTTGATTTTGTCAGTTTACAGCCTACCTGTCTCAGTGTGGGTCTGGTTCTGCTCCATGTTTTAGGTTAGATCTGCTATAGTTTGCCTGGGTCAGATGGTTGCAGATTCTGCTTCCAGGTCCAAGGGCAGTGTTTTCCCACTTACATCAGAGTTTAATTCTTCCTGATCTAGTGCCAGCTTTATTTCTCAGTTTTTTACATACTAGATGCTACCATTAGTTATGTGAATCAATCATTGCAATGGTAGCCAAGGGAGAGTATTTTGTAAATTACAGTTGTAGGATTGCCAGATCAGCAGCTGATTTAAGGGATTCCAGTATAAATGTGTATAAGTCACTATTTCGGCCAGTATAATCCGAAAACGAACATCTTTCATAAGTGTTTTAAAATCAAATAATTACTTGGCAGCCCTAGTAACAGGGGTTTAGTTAGCTTCTAGAAACACCTGGAGTTTCAGTGACCGCTACACTAACAGAGAGGTGGGGATATGTTCTGATATATATTCTATGTTATGTCTCCTTTTCTCTACCGATGAGCAGTGTGCTGCGAATAGTCTTTGGGATCTCAATGATAGCGCAACCAGAAACAAGCACGATCTGCACAACCAGGTATTCAGTGTGAATGCGCCATGCTACCCAACTATATGAGAGAGCAGCAAAGTTCTGTTCGCCAGCACCTGTCCTGATAGACATCACCCCCTCCCTCTTAGTAGCCTGCAGAGCACGATACTAGTGATCATTTTTATGTCAGAAGGCAGCTTTAAAAAGATTCTGCCTCCACTGCCTGTACTACCTCTATATTATGCCATTAGGGGAACAACCAGATATTTTAAAAGGGAACAAGTCTAGCTCTATTTCCTACTATACCCCGAATAGATATCATACCTGTATGATACGACTGTCTGTCACCGCCGCAGTCTCTGGTTTTGTTTTGGGTGAACACAGATCCACTAATGCTGGCAAGGCTGTGCCGAATATTGCATGGCAGGGGAGTACGGAGAGCCATGTCTCTTCCATAGCAGACTCTGTCTTTCTAAACTGTTGCAAAGGTTAATGTGTGCCTCTCTTGCTAATTAAAGGATTTCTCTAGCAATCTGCTCACTGGGAGATTACCCAGGCACCATCTGTACTGACATGAAAGAGCTGCTTTACCAAGGGCCTTAACCCTTGGATATTCAAGGATAGTTTCTAAGAAACCTTGGTAAATTCAATAAAATATTTTTTCTAAATATGAATTAACTCTACTATTTTTTCTTAAGCCATAGTTGCCATAGTCTGTTTTTGTATTGCGCGTGTGCTAAGAATCTTCTGGGTGTCTTTTCATCAGTATAAACACACACAGATATCAGAACCCAAGCAACTGCTCCTAAACAAAACTATTACTGTAGCAGCACCTCCTTTCTAAGTGCAATGGAGACCCCTCGGACAGTTTTAAGAGTACACTGGAAGTGTTTTAAAGAATTCATTTTGTTATATATCATATAGCAGTCGAAGGATAGGTCACTGCGCTAACTTTAAATAGAATAATAAGTCACCAAGGTAATACCAAATTTTCCAAATGATTCAATATCAAAATTACTTTCCACAGAGGCATAACTAACAGTGTTGTAGTCATTGCAACAGCACGAGGTCCCCAGGGAGTTTGGAGACCCTGCCACTGCTCTTTGAAGTGAGTACACTGCTTAAACTGTGTTGCTGATGCCGCAGGCCCCGTAGGCCGACCAGAACTCAGTTGAAGTTCTTACTGCCTTCACACAGTTAGGCTATTAGAAGTCTACAAACAAGCTACTGCACTTTCAGCCCACATGGGGCTCCTCAAGATGCAGCTACAAAACTCCCGAAACAGAGAAGAATGAACCGGTGCCTGGCTGGAAGAGTAGTGGAGAATGAATGTCCTATGTATGGTGCTGTGTAGTAGACTAGTTTGCTGGCAGTCACCACTGGTAAACACCAACATTACACACATTCAAACACACAGACACCGCTCACAAATACAACCCTGAAAGGATGGACAAATGGAAGATTGCCAGCTGGTATCGTGGGGGTTCTATAACATTCAGCATCTTCTTTTTGAGAACCCTTGCATCATAGGGGGGCTCAAAAGATCTTATCACAGGACCCTACCTACTTTATTTTCACCACTGACTTTCCACAGGATTTATCTAAAAAAATGTCCTTAGATTTTAATGGTGACATCTGCAGATAAAGTGGTTGGATTCATCTATTCCCTGTCAAAAAAGGTTCAGAACCCATGGGAGGACTACGCTAACTGTTGAGTAAATCGGACACGTGAAAACGTGGCCTCTCACCCCCTGGCTGTGGTAGGTTATACTCCCCCGCCCCTCCTTGTTCTCTTCCTCTACCCCTCCTCTGCTCTCTCCCCCTCTCCTCTTTCTCTCACTCTTCCCTCACTGCTGGGAAACTCTGAAACATACTAAAAATTGTTCATGCATACAAAGCGTACAGAAAATTGGGTTATACATGTGATGGAACAAACAGGGACCTCGGATTGTATAGCACATACAAACCGGAGGACGGATCTTGCATGATCACGTTACTCCTAGTGACCATATCTTGAGAAGTCTACACACATCACCTCACTGATAAGTGGCAAACTGTTGCAAAGACATCTGCCTAACGAAAACCTGTTATCTGCATATACCCCCATTCCCTGTCTTCTGTAATGTGTGTAACTTACTGAATAACATGTCCAATCTCTCGACCGATGACTATGCATGACTTAACCAATTAAAAATCTCAAAAAAGAAATACCCTTGATGGGGTCGGGTAGCAGAAAAAGTTAACCTCTTGTGTACACTATACAATGTCTAATGGTTTCATATGCGCAACATGGTTCATATGTGTTGCTTCTGCACAAGCCTTTCTGAGAATGTTATATCGCTATCTTTGTCAAGACGAAAAAAAATAAAGAATTTTAAAAAAGGTTCAGAACCATTACCATGTATGGATAATAGGGTCAACTTCAGGTAGTAATATACATAATTTACAGACTGTGCTGGTGCACCTGAAAGAACACTGCAAGAGGTATATGTATTAAAATACACTTACCTGATGGTGAGAGTCTCTCCCAAAAGGCTACTGGTAATGAGAGTGACTGCAAACACAGCTGCCCACGCATGTTTGACCACAGTTGGTATTGTGCAATACATGAAGTGTGCATAATTAAGGAGGAGTTGACTGCATAGTACCAGGCATGTTTGTGGTTTTTGAACCATTGCACCAAAAATATTGCATTAAGCATTTACTATACATACCTCCTAAGTGTCCCTATGTAGGAGTGAAAGTCCCTATTTTGGGCCCAAATCCCTCTGTTCCACTTTTCTATCCTAATGTCCCTCTTTTCTAGGAGCTTCAATTTGTTGGTGTGTCTGATGTGCCTTTAAACTACAATAAATGTGTTTTGAAATTGGTTTTGAAATTGGTTTGTATAATTAAGATACATTGTTCTTGTTTCAAATTACATTTTATTTCCATAAATAGTTATTAGTAAGTCACCTGAAATTTATCAGAACAGCCCTGCCCCTGGCCACACCACCACTCCCTTAAAGAAACCACAACAGCCCGCTGAAAAATGAAAATTGTGCATTAATTAACCCTAAACGTCAATTCATACACAAAACCTGAATACTTTTCTTGTCTTAAAGAGCTTAAAAGGTAAAAAGAAGCTCATTAGTTTAACCATATATATGAGGAGAAATGAAAAACAAATGTCTGTTGTATTTAAAGTGAGCATAAATATAGTTTATTATCATCGCATACCTTTGTTCTTAATAAAAAAGTAACCTTCCATGATTTGTAATAACTTCTCACCAAAGATACAGCTTTCTAGTGTAACGAGCGTGATGTCCATCCTCTATGTGCCATTGAAACATATAATACATAATATTATTCAATAATAACTATATAACATTGTCACTTAGAGCTCATCTCTTGGTGCTTTCAATGGATAGTGCTGGAATTCTTTAGGGACCTCTTCTCCCTTTTGTGACTTGCGGTAAAACCCAGCTTCATCGAGTAAAGCGCTAATTTCATCAGCTTTCAGATTCTTTATTTTCACTGACTGAAAATCAAAAAAATAATACAAATTTAATAGTTGCATAAAAATTATTGCTAGAACCTATTTTACTGTTTGTGATGTTATTTTCTAGTCAAATGTTTTACTATTTACATTTTTTCAAAATAACAAAGGGGAAACAGAAAACAAAGAGGGGGGATAGAAGGGGAAAACATTCTCATCCAAATACTCATAATCAAAAAATAAAATTATTTTAAAGAGTAAACAAGTGTATGAATAACATTATAAAATAAATATGCATTTAATTAAATTTTTAAAGGTTTAAACCAGTGGTAGTCAACCTTTTTCTAACTACCGCCCACTAATGCATCTTTTTGGTTGAAAAAATTTCCTTACCGCCCACCAGTTTTCGCGCAAGTGCGGAATATTTTTTTCGAAAGGAGGGTGTTTTAAAAAAAATAAATGTACGTACATTTAACTTTTTATTTGCAATTAATGCATGTTTATAATGTTTTTAACTTTATAAAAAGTTTAATGAGAAAACAATAAAGTAAATTGAAATTACCTTTACTAGTGATTAATGAGATCCTTGAGGTTGTAAGGAACAAACGACGGTCTCCTCTTTCGGTGATATTCAGACGACTTCTCTGTTTGCGCATAATATGATTTCTCATCTGTGCGTCAGCTCCCCTCTTCTCCCTCCTCAATTCCCCTCCCCACCTTTTTTCCCCCTTTTTTTAACCTTCCTTATAGCAATGCCCAGTAGGAAGGCTGAGCTAGGTATCCCACTATAACAGACTGGCACACATACATACAGACATACAGACACACATACAGACATACAGACAGACAGGCACACACACACACACAAAGACATACATACAAAGACACATACACATACAGACAGACACAAGAAACCGACACACATACATACACACATATATACAGACAGACACACACACACGACACATACAAAGACATACATACAAAGACACACACACACACAATACATACATACAAAGACACACACACACAAGACATACATACAAAGACACACACACACAAGACATACATACAAACACACACACACACAAGACATACATACAAAGACACACACACACAAGACATACATACAAAGACACACACACACAAGACATACATACAAAGACACACACACACACAAAACATACATACAAACACACACACAAGACATGCATACAAAGACACACACACAACATACATTCAAAGACAAGACACACATATATACAGACATACACACAGACACAAATAAGACATACATACAAAGACAAGACACATGTATACAGACATACACACACACAGGACATACATACAAAGACAAGACACACATATATACAGACATACACACACACACAAGACACATACATAAGACACACATACAGACACACACACAAGACATACATACAAACACAAGACACATGTATACAGACATACACACAAGACACATACAAGACATACATACAAACACAAGACACATGTATACAGACATACACACAAGACACATACATACAGACATACACACAAGACACATACATAAGACACACACAAGACATACATACAAAGACAAGACACACATATATACAGACATACACACACACATAAGACACACACAAGACATACATACAAAGACAAGACACATGTATACAGACATACACACACAAGACACTTACATAAGACACACACAAGACATACATACAGACACACACAAGACATACATACAAAGACACATACACAAACAAACACACATTATATTTAAGTCACCCTCCTGTTTCCTACCTTTAAGGTGCAGGAGGGTGACTTTCCCTGGGGTCCAGTGGTGGCTCAGGTGCATGGGAGTCAGAGTTCCCACTCTGACTCCCTCCTCCTCCTTCCTCCCGCGCGGCTCTCTGTATGCTGGGAGGAGTGACCGGGGAATCACTTCCTCCCAGCAGATTTGATGTCATCACAGGGGGCCCGGTCGCACTGTTAAAGCGCCCAGCGCTGACCGGGCCCCCTCACAATCCACATCCATCGGGTGGCCCTGACAGCATGGGCCACCCGATGGACCCCTCCATATGCGGCCCCGGCGGCCGCAAGTGGTGATGGCGGTACCCAGTCACAGTGGTACCGCCGGCTCGCGCCCGCCCGCCTGCCCAATTTATAAAAAAAAAAAAATTGAAAATCCCTACCGCCCACCTGGAATCCTGAAACGCCCACTAGTGGGCGGTAGGGACCAGGTTGACGACCCATGGTTTAAACTATTTAGTAAATTAGTCAGTTAGCTGTAGGTCTAAACTGTAGAGAGTATGCATGTTTGATATTACCTTCCCATGTGTTCCAGTGAAATTTCAATTGGTCCACTCTAGAGGATGACTGGCTAAGAACCATTTTGTAATGCTTATCATCTAGCACTAGATAGGGAGCATCTTTAATGGATAGCATATTAGGTGATTTCCTGTATCTACGGATAGGTGTTGCTGCTATCAAAATATCATGATCTTGTCAATTATATATTGGTGTTATCAGAATTTTTTTGAATAGACTTAACTCTAGTGTCAATATGGTGATTTATGGATCAATTTTATTAAAGGACCACTCTAGGCACCCAGACCACTTCAGCTTAATGAAGTGGTCTGGGTGCCAGGTCCCTCTAGGATTAACCCTTTTTATTATAAACATAGCAGTTTCAGAGAAACTGCTATGTTTATAAATGGGTTAATCCAGCCTCCAAATCCTCTAGTGGCTGTCTCACTGACAGCCGCTAGAGGCGCTTGCGTGATTCTCACTGTGAAAATCACAGTGAGAGCACGCAAGCGTCCATAGGAAAGCATTGTAAATGCTTTCCTATGAGACCAGCTGAATGCGCGCGCAGCTCTTGCCGCGCATGCGCATTCAGCCAAAAGGGAGGATCGGAGGCGGAGAGGAGGAGGAGAGCTCCCCGCCCGGCGCTGGAGAAAGAGGTAAGATTAACCCCTTCCTCACACCAGAGCCCGGCGGGAGGGGGACCCTGAGGGTGGGGGCACCCTCAGGGCACTATAGTGCCAGGAAAACAAGTATGTTTTCCTGGCACTATAGTGGTCCTTTAACTATGCCTCACCACATTTTTTTGAAGTTTGGGACAATGCCACAAAGCAGGAGATACTAAACCGATTTGACCACATCCATGCCAACATATACTAGAAATATTTGGATTCTTTTTATGTAACCTGGATGAGCCAAGTACCAACTATAGTTCTTATGATGGTTCTTCATGTGATTGGAACATTGTGTTATTCCATGTAAAGCAAATAAAATTGCAAACCAATCTTCCAATTCGTATTGTACATTTAAATCTTTCTCCCCATATCACCATAAAATCAAATTCTGAAGAAGGCCTAGATGTGATATAGGCGTAACATAAAGAAATAGAATGTTTCAGAATTGGATCAAAGATATCCATTTTTTCCAGATTAGAATTATCTAAAGTTATTACATCTTTAATCCAGGAATCTCGAAACACTTCTGTAATTTGCAGCACATCACATTGTACTTAGGGGTGATAAAATCATCTAAGTCATACTTTGCCTTATCTCCAGTCATTTACATTGATTAATATCCAAATTTAAAGGCATAGGCTGCGTTGGTAACATAATACTTAATAATTCTTAAAATCAGGGACTCTCAAACCTCTCTTAACCCTATGGTTGTGCAAAACTGAGAATTTAACTTTATTGCTTTTATTCCTCCTCATAGAATTAATTAGTGTTGAATAGATCTTTTTTTTTGAGATTGAGGTATAGAAAGGAAAATTGTTCTTAAAAAATAGAGTATTTTAGGGAGGATGGTCATCTTAATTAAAGCAAACCTGCTTAACCATGACATTTCAAGACTGCACCATCTATCAATCTAGTTTTTTTCAGGCAATATCTTCGCTGAATTATATGCACGCATCTTTGTCAAATTGTTGCATACATTAATGCCCAAGTATGCAATGAATGAATATCTCCAATCGAAACGAAATTCACTTTTTATTAAATTATCCAGATAAGACCATGGAATGTGAAAAGGTAATTCCAGAGTTTTGTGACACTTGAGTTTGTAGTAGGCGACCTCTTCAAACTGCTGCAGAATAAGGCTTTATTGATGTAATCAGATTTTTTTGTGATAATATTATATCTTCTGCAAAAAGGCCTATTTTATGAACCTTATCCTTAACTGTTGTGCCCTCTATTTCATCTCCTGATCAGTTCAGCCAGGGGTTCCATTGCAATGAAAAACAAAAGTGGAGATGAAAGGGATCCCTGTTTAGTCCAATTTGTTAATAGAAAGCACTCAGAAATAAAATTTGTAGCCCATAGTCTGACTGTGGGATTATAATATAGTGCAAAAAACGCATTAATAAATGACAGCGGTATATTAAATTAAACACTTCTCTTAAATAGCCCCAGAGTACTCTATCAAGCGTTCTTTCTGTATCCAAAGATAGGCGCAGAAAAGGTGTCTAAGTTGATTTCATTTTCTGTATCAAGGCAACAACTTGCCTACTCATAACAAAACTCATCTGATTGCTATTTATAATTTGGCATCATTATTGATTAATGAAATTGGGTGAAAGTTTAAGCACCTATCTGGGTATTTTCCCAGTTTTGGCGAGGTAACAATTTATGCACACAAAGCATCCAACGGCATCTTACCCTCAGACGAATACAAATTAAATAATTTGGTTAGATGTGGTTTCAAAATACTAGAAAATGTTTTGTAGTATAATCCATCAGGACCCAGTGCTTTGTCTGCAAGTGATTTTAGAATTTAGATTGTCCAATTTATCAGTGGAAATTTATGGTAACTCAGTTTTGTCCAAAAAAATGTTTTATTTTTTTTCTAATGAAGCTTGTGTAGTATTCGTATCAGATTCCAAATTGTAAAGGGACATATAATAAGCAGCAAACATATTGCTAATTTTGATAGGATGAGTTATGTTTCCCCTTTGTCGTTTAATAAATATTCAATCTGGGATTGTGATTTTTTTTTTTTTTTATTTAAATTTTGAGGCCAGTAGACAGGAAGGCTTATTACCTTTGGAATAAAATAATTGTTTCAGACATCTCATCACCCAGGTTTATTCTGAGTATGTATTTTCATTAAAATCAATATATTTTCTGTCAGCAAGGTATTCTTTGTGTCCAAGATTAAATAATCATAAATTAAATAATAATTTATGAAAATAAATTATGGACTAAGATTTCACCATAAAAATTTCAACATCTTGCTAAATACGCCTATATAAAGTTGCACCAAGTAAGCCTTCCAGTTGAAGTGGTAGAGGTTAACACAGTAAAGGAGTTTAAGCATGCGTGGGATAGGCATAAGGCTATCCTAACTATAAGATAAGTCTAGGGTCTAATACAAGCATTTAAAAAACTGGGCAGACTAGATGGGCCGAATGGTTCTTATCTGCCGTCACATTCTATGTTTCTATATTTTTATGTGAGATGACTTTTTAGCATTTAGCTGGGTAAATAATTTTGTATTTCATATCTGTCTAAGATGTCTGGAGACATCATAAAAACCACAACAACAATCACACACATGCACATATATCCTCATTACAGGTAAAAGCATTACAGTTGCAAACATAAAAACCTGAATGTGGCTACACACTACCTCACCCTTAAATATTATGATACAACATATTAGCAAAAAGTGTATAAAAAAGTGTAGCGCTCAATTTTTATCTATCATTATCAGTGATTTTAGTCATTAAAGTAAGAATTCAAACTTAAGGTCAAAAGAGCCACATTCTCACCTGAGTAAATAACAGTTGTTTTTTTTTCCTCATCAAAACACGAACAAGAAGAAGACACACACTAGTTCACGTATGCAGTGAAGTCATTATAAATTTAAGCCCTCCACTTTTTCTATACTTACAGATGTATGGCTGCATGAGAATTTGACTGTTCTCTGTTTTCTCAAAGTGTCTTTGCAGTGCTGCTACTTTGTAGTGATGTAAATTGAAATACCAGCAAAAAATCTACCTTAGATAGCAATGTTACATAATGCGGATTTTGTTAATTATTAACACTTTTAAATAACCCAATATACAAACCTTGAGTTCTTCATTTTTGTAGTTATAGAAGATTACTTGAGGTTCCTTATCTTCTCTGGAGTCATACTCAAGATTATGGCTATGAAGATAAGAATTAAGGCATATGCACATTTATTTTGTATAAATTACTAATTTCTCTGTAAAAAGTACATCTTGTCCCTGTAACAGAATGCTCCAGCCTTGATCCTCATATTGTTTTTGGACAAAAACTCATATTCATTAGTCCGTTTCAAGAGCTTCAACAGAAAAGGTCAAATGAAGACTGGGCAATAGTGTTCCATTACATACATATCAAACTTTCGTGA
The DNA here is from genome assembly GCF_036172605.1 of Pelobates fuscus. Lineage (NCBI taxonomy): Eukaryota > Metazoa > Chordata > Amphibia > Anura > Pelobatidae > Pelobates > Pelobates fuscus. The sequence goes on from NC_086321.1 coordinate 116,049,791, forward strand.
TTCATATTCTTGTGATAAAGTCCTGTCCAATAAATAAATATATATATTTTTTACTGTAAAGAAATTAGAGATGGTGGATACTACAAGATGTACAGTTCCCATAGAGCAGTCAAATGGGGGCTGAATATAATAACACCCATATATATTACAAATATATCTTATAGAATATTACATGAATACAGTAACCACTTCAATGAATTGAAGTGGGTGTGGAGTGTAGGACGCCAGATTCACATCAAGAAATAAACAGTTTACTCATCATTAGCAGAGATGCTCAGCCATGACACACTAAAGCTGGCATCCAATGATCTTGTACCATTCCAATTCATACCAGGGATTGTTTATTAAATTATCAGCCAATCACTGTCCTCTGTTTTTCTTGCTAGAGCATAGCTCCACCTTCACCATATAATCTTTGGAGGCTGGACTTTGGGCTAATAGGGATCAAGAATCTCTATTAAATGGCGAGTAAACAATATAGTAGTGAGGCACAGCCCGGAACCCACTGACTCCAGGCACCACAATCACTTAAATATTCAAAAGTGGTTATGGTGCCCACAATGTTCCTTCGGTGTTTACTGGTCAATGTTTCATGTATACACAATATTTATGCAAGTGGGAAATGTGGTGTCAATATGATATCAGTGTTAATATCACATGTGACAATATATACAGAGGAAACAAAAATATATATATACACTGTGAAACTGTTATCACGGACACAGAGACAATGTGGGCAATGCAATGATAGATGGTCTCTTGAGCTCCTATTAAAAGTTTTACCTGAATTATTTACTAATTGTTAAAACACATCTAATGCAAACTTTATTTAGAAATATTACATCAAATTTTATATCACTTTCAAATTCCTAAACCTGTATAGTTTGTATAAGCAACACAGAAAAAAGGTGTGCAAATGGGTGGCGCTTGTTCGTATAATGAAGAATAGTTATTTAAAAGCTGCTATAAAACACTCGTGAGGGTACTCCAAAAACCACTCTCAACATGCACAAAACAAACAGTTAACCTCAAGTGGGTCAGTATAGAAACCTTCCCACTATTTGGTAAGAGTGTAGCGCTTGCAAGTGTATTCCAAAAGTGCTCAAATATATAAATATGCACTTGCCACTCAGGGTAATAGCAAAAGGCGTACATAAGAAGGAAAGAAAAACCAGAAGGGGTATATAGGGTAATATTATATGACCTATATTGGGTTGAATTTAAATATATATACATAAACTCACATTTATTAGAGCCTTTTATATGTATATAGGCTCGAAACACTTGAGCATCTGTGCCTTTAAGGTAGGCAACGAGACCGTACTGGTGCAGCTTGCTCTTTTCTCTTCCTTTCAGCCAAAAAGTCTCCAATCAAATGAAACACAGAAAAGAAACCTCTGGGTGCAGATTGTTATACCCTTAGTGCACAGTGCAATAAAAATACAGGGAAAAAAGGTGCTCACCTTTTGAAGAGCCTTTTATTAACTGGCTCTAAGTATTTTTGGTATGTGTGTCAATTATTAGGGGTGACACACTACACTTCACCGGATCCAGGAATTCAAGGTAGAGGTAAGTATATTCGAATACAAAATGTATTACACAAAATAAAGATAATAAAAATGACCAAAGTAATAATAAAAATATAAATAAATACAATATGTGTTGAAGTTCCTCCTCTCCTGCTGTACCAAGGAACTTCAACACATATTGTATTTATTTATATTTTTATTATTACTTTGGTCATTTTTATTATCTTTATTTTGTGTAATACATTTTGTATTCGAATATACTTACCTCTACCTTGAATTCCTGGATCCGGTGAAGGGTAGTGTCACCCCTAATATTTGACACACATACCAAAAATACTTAGAGCCAGTTAGTAAAAGGCTCTTCAAAAGGTGAGCACCTTTTTTCCATGTATTTTTATTGCACTGTGCACTAAGGGTATAACAATCTGCACCCAGAGGTTTCTTTTCTGTGTTTCATTTGATTGAAGACTTTTTGGCTGAAAGGAAGAGAAAAGAGCAAGCTGCACCAGTACGGTCTCGTTGCCTACCTTAAAGGCACGGATGCTCAAGTGTTTCGAGCCTATATACATATAAAAGGCTCTAATAAATGTGAGTTTATGTATATATATTTAAATTCAACCCAATATAGGTCATATAATATTACCCTATATACCCCTTCTGTTTTTTCTTTCCTTCTTATGTACGCCTTTTGCTATTACCCCGAGTGGTAAGTGCATATTTATACATTTGAGCACTTTTGGAATACACTTGTAAGCGCTACACTCTTACCAAATTGTGGGAAAGTTTCTATACTGACCCAATTGAGTTTAACTGTTTGTTTTCTGTATAGTTTGTATACCTAGGAAGCATTTAGATAAATTGTGCTGCTGAAATAAGAAGCAAATAAAGAATGTTCTAATTTGACAGATTTTTCGTTGTAATCTTTCTCCGGGATATAGACAGCTCTAATGACCATCTACAATATAATTCCAGGATTCTCATCTAAAATGATTACTGCATTTATACACTTTAATTTGTTAACACGTTCCAATAATTACAATTATTTTCGGTATGTAATGCTTTACTTTATTTTTAAAATTTGTAATATGTAATTTCAGATAATGTAACATCATTTAATCATAGCGCATGATGCTTCTTATAATTTGCCAGATTGATCACGGTAACTCTCTCCTAACTGGTCTCTACGGTACACACTGAATGTGGCTGCCAGGCTTATTGCTTTTCTCATTGTTCGTCTCACACCCCATCACTTTTAAGAAATGTAAAGGTTCCAAACAAGGATACATTAACATATTGAAAGATGGAATAAATCTGAAGGATACTATAAGGCCCAGGTGTTCATCATAAAGTCATACAGTTCCGGCATACTTTTTATGTAACAGCCCACGACACTTGGAGCCTGCAGAAAGAATCATGTAAGTGCTTTAGTAAATAGCATTCAACAATACAGCTCAAGGATTGAAAATATATGAGTCTCAGAATCATATATAACAAGGCTTGACACACTTCAAATTCTGCTATCTATGGTTCTTAAATTTGAACGTGATGAATAAAAACAAAACAAATGAGAATTTTTTTAAAATCTTTTATTTTCTCTAATTTTAACAGCTGTGGATAATTTGTGTTTATACGTTCATCGAATGCATGATTACAACTACCCAAATGTGCAAAAACAGAGTGGTAGACCGCGATAGATGGCACGGTCTACCACTCTGTTTTTGCACTTTCTGGTTATTAGCAGGTTCACTGCTGCCGTTTATTTGTACTATTTTAGCAAGCGCCTATTACCTGCTTTTTTTGTACATCTACCCAAATGCACAGGTTTCCTTTGTGGCACCAAATCCCAAAGTCAAATAAGATAACTCCAGACAAGAAATGCGTGAGGTAGAAGCTTGCCCGCAGCTTTACTTAATAACTCCACAACTATTTTTTTTTACATGCATCATTTTTAGTGAGCTTTTCCAATTATGTACAAAAAAGAAAAGAATGAAATTGCACAGATGTTGCATGAAACCATTTTAACATAACATTAAGCATTATTACATAAACAGGCGGTTACTGTGAAGCATTTGCGAACAGGAACCCCTCTCTAGGCCAGAGCGTTCAGTTGTAAAGGGATTGACTAAGGTAAAATTAAATATCCACACCTCTTTATCCTGCACCAGTGCATCTCTATATTAGCTCCCTGTCAATCACTGTTATAAGCTCTGTCCTTTACACCTGACAGTCAGTATAGAGTAAGCAAACAAAGAAGAGGAGAAATTAAACAATACCTAGAAAGCCAAAATGTACATTGCAGGGGATATCTAAAATACTGAATTTAGATTTCTTCCAAACGCCAACCTAGTTAGTTGGCATGACCATTTCTAAAATAGTGAAATGTCTAATGATAATAGACATGTAGAGTAAACAATGTTTAAGTTACTAATTTAAAAAGATAAGAAGAGCACAAATAAAATGAATAAGTGTACTAAGACACTATATAACAGATGGTTCACAGCTGCCAGATACTATAAAAACCTTCCATAGTTTCCAATATAAAATAAATTAAAATAAATAAAAACCAGTACCAGCGCTTGGTAGATATTCCCTTATCAACCGAAAATAGGGGGAAAAAAACAACCAACATAATTTGGGTTAAGTCCACAATGTTACAGTTCAAATGTTTGTATATTGAAGGATATATCCAGGTGGTTAGGGAATAACTGTGATATTAACACAATAGTCGGTATATTCAGAGGTTGAAATACATCTCATCCAATGCCACTTTGTATCCAACCTTAAATTAAGAGAGATACTGACATAGTGTAATAAAGTAACAATTGATTCCCTTAAAAAAAAAAAAGCTAAATAAAACTAAATAAAACTTACAAGATAAAGTGGTGGAACTTATCTCTAGGTGCCACTATAACAACATTGGTGCACTAATTATAGTGGCACTTAGAGATAACTTCCACCACTTTATCTTGTAAGTTTTATTTAGTTTTATTTAGTTGTTTTTTTAAGGGAATCAATTGTTACTTTATTACACTATGTCAGTATCTCTCTTAATTTAAGGTTGGATACAAAGTGGCATTGGACGAGATTTATTTAACCCTTAAGGACCAAACTTCTGGAATAAAAGGGAATCATGACATGTCACACATGTCATGTGTCCTTAAGGGGTTAAACCTCGGAACATACCGACCATTGTGTTATCACAGTTATTCCCTAACCACCTTGATATATCTTTCAATATACAAACATTTGAACTTTAACATTGTGGACTTAACCCAAATAATGTTTGTTTGTTTTTTCCCTATTTTCAGGTGATAAGGGAATATCTACTAAGCGCTGATATAGGGTTTTTTTTTTCAATGTTTAAGTTACTATGGTATGGAATCTGATATCTACAATGATCTAAAAGCTCGTTTTATATAATTTATTTAATGCAGCACTTAAATAGGACTTTAATCAAGTGTGTGTCCCATTACACAGAACATTTTGTTAATGACCATGCATTAAGACAAATAAATGTACTTTACTTACTATGACTGTTCCTTTTGCAATTTCAGTGTCTTCGATTAATTCTGTTTCTATTGTATCTTTCTCTGCGCTGATGCCAAGACATAAAGCCAAGAGGCAAAATACAAGGGCCTGTGCCATCCTTACCAATGCCAAGTACAGACAATACGAACAACACCTTCAGTCCCTTTGTGTGTTATGGGATCAAACCAGGTTTTAAGCAGAGTGTGTGGCTTTTTAACTAGCGAGATTAATGACGCAATCTCCTAAAACTGGCAAAAGATGGTTCTGGAATCACCTTAAGGGGAACTGATGTTCTCTTATCTAATTTTCTCATATGAATTTAGTCTTTACTGCAAGGTGTTCTGAGACATGGCTTAAAATATCTATCGCCTGTTAAACATTGCTAGCTTAGCAAAAGGCAGTAACATGAATGTACAGAAACGTTGCACTACATTGTGTCATTTTTATCATACAAATGTAAAAATTTAACCTGTTCTACAAAATCAATCAAATACACTTTAACTAATTAAGATAGTGGGTGGATGTGAAAACAACTTCATATGTTTCCTGTCTATTTTTTTTTTAAAACCTCCTTATACTCTGTGTTATAACATCAGTACAGACATGCACAATGGCATACTAATAATTCACATAAGCTAAATCTATGCATTTTCTAATTATATTAACACTTAATAAAATATACATGTGTTAAAAAAAATATGATTTAAAAAAAAACAAACAACACCACCACACATAGGTTTTTAATGCAAGGTTGGTATTTTATTACAGTGTTTAAAATAAAACCATGCACTTTATCATTCCATCATATTTTTGACATTCAAGATCTGACGAAATAAAACATGGAGTATAAAGGCGTTTTGTTACAGAGAAATCAAAATACGCTAATGACAGCTAAATCCAATTAAATAACTAGAAATCTTTCATTCCGTACATTAGTTTTGCAAAGTATTATCACTGATTGTTACTCATAGTTGTTCACTATATGTAGTTTACAAATTAACCCTCTGGATTGTGTAAGCACAGTTACACATCTCTATTAACAGGTTCACTAACAAGATACAATATGCTCTTGGTGCAGTGTCTGGTGTGATCACATGGAATTATAGGCATTTCCACAAATAAATCTGGGACCCTCAATTTTTTTCTATCTTCCCTCTTTTACAGATGATTGCGGTTGATGTATGCTAAACGTTGCCTTTCTAACTATAGTTTGACTTCATAATAATCCCAACAGTTACACCAATGAACACTTGTTGCACCAATGGCTGGTAGAGGATTATGAGAATTGTAGTGGAAAGACAGATTGATGGTTAGGATTGGACATGTCTGATCTAGTGTCTAATAATATTTTATTAAACTGATTTTATTACAAATTAAAGTGAAACATGTGCAAGCCGTGCCAGGAATAAGCCAGTGGAGGAGTGTGAGAGCATATCGACATCTAGAGAGTAAATGCTTGGTAAAAAAACATTTCCTGTTTCATTACACATACTCAAAGCTGCACAGTTTATGGGGGGGAAAACCTACATAGTTTAGCTCTAGCGATGGTTTCTTACTTACAAAGATCACTTTCATATACAAGAGAATATTCACTAAACTCTGATTTGCAGCGAAATATAAGAATTGCAAAACTGAGGCAAAAATAGCTGCTCTGGATAAAGTTCTAGTTACAGCTCTGGAAACAGCTTGCCAATTTTAGCCTCGATTTTGAAGAAAAAAAAAATCAAACTGAATTAAAAAAAAATTGAGTTTAGTGAATAACCCTGTATTAGTACACCATTGGCGTATTTTGTCATACAGATGCATGATCATTCATTCTGCTAGAGAAATGGTCTAAGCCAGTTCCCGATTACAGAGAAACATTGTACCATGCACCTATTACGTTTATGTATATTGTCTGTTGTTTCTCTTGCTGTCTACTCTTAATTATAGAATAAAAAAAATAAAAAAATGCAAAAGGGGAAGATTCAGAGGTAAATCCATCTTGGATGTCCCCTTAGTGGCATAAATCTATCCGCGTTTGATCTGGAAGATTAACTTTAGAGCAGGGGTGCCCAAAAGGTAGATCCCAAATGTTTTCAACTACAGCTTCCACGATGCTTTGTAGGGCATTCTAAAACCATGCAAAGCATCATTAAATTTGTAGTTCTATAGCATCTGGGAAGCTACCTAACCCAGAGCATGTCAATTGTTGCCCTTATATGGTTAAAGGGTCCAACCAAAAAATAGGGGTTTTAATAAAACACTCTTTTTTTTGTTGTTTGAGTAACCTTACTGGCATGGTCCTCTTCTCACACTTAAAGATAAGAAGTAAAATAAGAAATATTTACCTGCGATACTAGGCAGGTTTTTCCTGCAGTTTGACCTTCCTCTGGTGATGTCATTCCCTCATCTCAGATGATGGGCTGAAGGGAGGACTTGGGTCGCACAGAGGGAGGAGCTGTGTCACCATTGGTTGTCTGTTGCGTGCATGCTATGCACGAGGACAACAGACAAGTAAACACAGATTTAACATCAATTTAACATTAAAGATTCCAGGCATTAAACATTAATGTCGCTGCCAGCAGCACCAGGTTCTATTTCTGTATGCACAGCATTTCAAACGGGACCGTTGCACATACAGACTTGAAGCACCAAAACCACGTCAAATCAATGAAGTGGACATGGTGCGTTCAGTTACCCTTTAACATTTACGGTCACAATATAGAAATACAGATGAGAATTTGCTCTTGAGTCCCTGACAAATGGCATTTCAATAATAAGAACGAGTTTGACTAACCCTAGTCTTGAACTGGTTATAGCCATCACAAAAAAAATATACGCATTGTTGTACATATATGAAACTGTTCTCATTTTCCAAGTAGATATATTTTTCTTTAAAATTCTCTCTCTCATAAAATACACTCTGTTACATAATATCATATATATATTATTATAGATTTGGCATAATATATATTCCACTATATACATTTTGTACAAAAAATAATTTCTAAAAATATGTTTTTTACTATGTGCTAAAATAACTCGTAATATAATTTCATTTGCTGTTCATTCTATAATTCATTGGTATATTTTACTGTAAAAGAATACATTGATTGTATGCACTGTAAAGTAACATTAAATCCATATTCTATACAATAGTGTAAAGCACACAAAAAAGGTAAATCAGCTTCCACCACCCAAAGGTATTTAAAACACGTTTTCTTACTCCTTGGTTTCCAGCAGCCCTTTGCCTTTTAAGTATTTGGTTGAGAAAAGCCACACAGTCTTTTTTGCATGTAAAATTATGATTTTCTAAATTGGCAGAATCATATTCTAAATTTTGGGAATGGCGACTCGATACACTCTCTCTCTCTCTCTCTACGTACAGAGCATCCAAAGCCAGAAACATGCAATCTATGGCACTCCAAGTATAGTAGGCAATGGCTCCCACAATGTTTAAATGGTTCAAATTTGTGAATATTTTAGCACAATAATGTAATTTACCAACAATTCCCTTTTTGATTAATGAATTACAAGTGGTAAATGCAAAAACAAACGCAAAACAAACAACTAAGTATTACTTGCTTATGAGCTTTTTTGCACTTTTTCTCACTTCTTGTCTTTCTTTAAGGAGCAATATTAAAAAAGTAGAGCATTTACCATGGAAACAAAACAAAATATTCCTTCTTCTGGCTGTTCCATTTTGCATCTAGCTCTTTCATTATAATACCCATAATATACACCCTCAACAGTGACAGAGTTTGCTTATTCCTGCAGTTGCTGCTGTATAACACATTTCTAAACCCAAATTATAATTGCACAAAATGCCATAATCAGTAGAAAATGCTAGATCCAAAGATCTTTGAGATAGACAAATCAAATGTATAATATTTCTGGTTTTATCATTTTTACACTTCCTAACATGCTGGTTCTTGAAACAAACTATTTTAAACATGTGTGAAACATGCATTTAACGAGAATTATAAATGAATATAAAATACTTTTTTTCTATATATATATAAAAAAGGCATTGACTTACAGAAATAACATATTTGGATTTGTTGCTGCATTCATTATGTTAAAGCGATCAAATTGAGGTTAAACAGATTTAATAATTACAATGATTTTTGTTTAGAGAATAATAGAACCCTCCCAATGTAGATCCAGAAGTTGCTATACGTATTTAAAATCTATAAAATACATGAAAATGGGATACTTCTACCAAACAGAAAATAGTATAATGTAGCTGCATCCCGTGTAAACATAGTAACAGTACAAAATAAAGAAATCTAAAATGAGCACAGTAAAAAAAAAAGTGTCGGAATAACTAAACTGATAATTTTGGAGAATTGATAGAGGTATTATCTATTGCAAAGTTTAAGCTAAATAGCAGTTATATCATAGCGTTGCTGGAGAGATTTTTCGGTTGTGCTATTAGAGCCTATTAGAGCCTATTAGAGCCTAAAATCTTTTGTTCAATTATTAAATCTGCACAATTCACAGTTTAATGAATAAACACTCATGAATACACTTTTTATTTACTTTAAGTCAGTGACATGCTGTAAGAAAAAAAACCAAAACATCTACATGGTTATTTACTAAAACGAGAATTCAAAGTCAATTCAAATGAATTTGAAATTTAAAAGTTTATTCCAAGCATCATGACCTCTTAAGTGATTTTAAGTTATTATAGTGTTTAGAGTCTGTAATTTCAGTGTTTTGCATTGAAACACTGCACATACAAAGTTTAACTTATCTGCTGCTGTATGTGTAGGTCCACCTCCAGCAGCATCATTGGGGCATCATTAGCAAGTTACCAATGCTTGCATTGCATTCATTGGGTGTAGTCAGCTTATGCTCTCAGTCAATCGATGGCCAGAGGGCTCTGCAGAAGCTGGATATCATCAGTGGCCACTGGAGGACCCTAGGGACCCAGCACAGGTCCTGATAAGCAGGTAAAGCATTGAAAAATGGTTTTCCCCATTACCAGGAAACATGGCCAGGGTATGCCTAACATCATAACCACTGGAAGCATTGTCTAAGTCAGTTATACTTCCAGTTTGGCTACTTTGGCACTACATTTGACATTTGCTTCAAATTCTCACTTTAGTGAATAATACTATGAAAGTGTTGCAGTTATTAAAAAAAATACTAATCTTAATAGTGATTGGAAAAATTCACATGTTACAGAGTAGCAGCAACGCTCTGTATAATATCAGCTACAAGGATCGAATGTTAGTATAAACAATCCAGTACTTTTTCAAATGTACCTATTTTTCATACATGTGGTTGACTGAAAAGAGGTACTGGAACAGAATAAAAAACTACAATGATAGAAATCATATTATATGAGCTGTTCAGCTGCTGTTAATGTCTGTACATTGCCCTTCAACCCAAATCATGGTTTGATAGACTATTTACCGTATATAATAAAAAATAGCAAATATTTTTAATTTGTCTTTAACACTTGCATGATGGGTGCCTATCTTCTACTATCTTTTATTCTGAACGGGAACAGAAATGCTTTCATTACCCATGCATTCTTAAAGGGGACTTATACAGAGTCTGGCCACAGCTCTAGAATACGTTTTTTCCAATTACTAGCAAAATGTATTTACAAACCCCAGTAGTGAGAATTGTAGTATATCAAGCTCATCCAGCTGTCACATTATTGGACACATGACAACCTAATGCTGCAGCATTAACATTGTTTTTAAGGTGGTGTTTTAGTTCAGTTCTTCCGGTGTCAGCATTTCACAACCTTTGCAGAAGGTAAGGATTTATAAAGAAAGCGTGTGGTTTTGCGTGAAAGCCAGGCAGGTACAATGTTCTCTGCAGGACAGTTGCACAAATACCGCATGCATGTTCGTCGTTTGATTCAGTTCCAGTTTTGGACAGCTTGAGATGCTAAGATCCCTTTCCTGTTAACCATGATATGTCCCCAGTTCTAAAATAGAAATATAAAGAAAATAGGTATGATTATGAGCTATATCATTCACTCATACAAACAGACAATTACGAATGTAATACTACATACTATATGAATACGAGTTTTTCATTTCACCTGGACTGTGCATTTTCAAATTGACGTTATATGCGTCATGAGCACTTGTCTGATCTAGCACTAAACAGGTTAGAAAGCATTTTTTCTTTAAGAAAAAAAACACAATTTGCGGTTTCCATTAAAATACATTTATTCTGACCCAGCTGTAGGGTATATTTGTTAAAGAATCAAATCTCACTATTTGTATTTATTTTGTATATTAAAACACATTTACTTACAAGGCATGGAACTATGAAAATTGCTACAGGGAAACCAACATGTATAAACAGACATGTGTGATAACAAAAAAATACAGGACAAGATTGTCTCTTAAGTACTCTGGCAGAATTATCTTAATGTACTTGCACATAATTTTGCTGTGCCTTTGGTGAAGCAGGGCACCATAAGATAAAATACAAGATGGTGGGACAATGATTAAAAGTTAGGACCGGACAACAGCAACTAGGAGGTTAAAATGTATGGATCTGCCCTAAGTGTTTCTCCAAGACTACACTGCCAAGGTATTTGCACTAGCCTTAAAATAAAGTGTTTATTTCAAGAAAACAAATAGCACGCTTGATTGTTATTTTCATTCATTGAAACATGCATCATACTGTTTTTTTTTATTTAGTTTTTTATAAAAGTTGATATATCTGCTGTATGCATCACCCCATGTTGTGATTTACCAGCCTTACAAAATGTAACTTGCTATTATTGACAATCTGCCTACTGTGGTAAAGCTATAAAATAAATATCACATATTCTACCAAACCATATCTCTATGGAAGGACATGCATTCATTGGCTTTTAACAGCGTTGTAGAAGGATGACATAATCAAGTAATGGTCTGTCACAACACGTTACACAACACAAAACACATAACATTTACATATTACGGACATACTTGCCATGATGAATAAATATCCTTTATTGGATGGAAGCGTTAAAAAAAAGAGTTTTCATTGTTTATTATATCTCAAAAAACTTTATTTTCACAGACACACTGTCCTAAATGAAATGAGCATACCGAGACAGTCCATAATGCCATCACACTGGAATATGTGACTTCTCATTCGCGATAAATAAGTAATGCTATTTGGTATTGATAAGGGGATTTATTTTGATCTAAAAGCAGAAGTGGTCATGGGGGTTGAAGTAAACATTTTAAATATACTATACTACATATTTTCAATTTCTCTTGTTTTCTCCTATGTCTATATGAGATCCTGGCGTTGATCTTAATATTTTTACGGAAAACATTGTGGGTTTTAATCATCTTGTATGCACGCACTTCTTTTGTATTATTCTACTTTTTGGAGTTCATGAAAGGCAATCCAGTTCAATAGGCAACACTTATAACTAAGCTCTTATATCAGTAGGTATTGAATTTTGTTTGCAAAAATAATTATCAGATTTATCGTCTTGTTTGTCATGTTCATCCTCTATTAGCTTCAAAATGCATGTTCTAATTTCTCTAAATGCAAAATATCTAAAGAAACATAGAACACTTTAAAAAAACGTATAAGTAAACAAAAGGCCAAAGACAAAATCGCAGGTTATTTGTAAACGCAGAAATTGAATACAAAATATATAAAAATCATTGTTTAGTAGATATGCCCAAGTTAACACTTGCATGCCTTTAATTCTGCATTTTTAATTGTGAGTATATTTAAAAACAGGTTGCAAAACCTGCAGTTCTCTTGTCTGCAGAATTTGCAAGCCCTCCCCTTCTAAACCCGCCCAGACTTTTTGTTGCTGTCCAATCACAGTCTTCCCAATGCAGCTCAATGAGAAGTCTTTGCAACGCAGGTGCTCTGGGCAATTGTTACCTCTTGAGTTTAGCTACACTGAGCTATGCAAACCAGGAAGTAACAGAACTGGTTGCCTGCTTGAAAGTTGGGGAGGGGGAGTGTAACCAGGTTTGTTTATAAAAGTGTCTATTTCTGTTTAAATCCGCACTTTTTGCAAAATGAAAAAATAGGACACACTGCACACATTTAAGCAAAGTGTTTTATGGGTCTTTTTTTCATTGTATTAAGCCATTTTAAAAGTTTAACCAAAAATATTAAATAATTTGAAAAGCTTATCCAACAATATTAAATCAAAAACTTAAAGGGAAAATATGGATTATTTTAGTTTTGACAACGTATATTCCTGCAACCTCCATTAATAAGACTTGTATAGCATAGTCTAGCATTCGTAGGTCTGTGGATGCCCATGAGACTCTAGATATCTACGTCTATATGAATGTCAAGAGCACCGTCTAATCTCACACACACATGGTCATTTGCAAACACCTCCAGGGGTATTACACATACACACTCATCCTAGTGTGAAAGCTTTATCAACCTAGATACTGCAGTCCACATGGAGATATTCCAGTGGCACTTGTCCAGGTCTGTAGAGCCCTGGGAGCCCAGACCACCAGCCCATGAAAACTCACACACCGCCAAGTCAGTAAAGGTCCTGCTCATTTCATACAGTATTGTGGCAACAGAAATTCCAATGCACCGTCACTTTTTTAACTTTCAACGGAAAATTTTGAAGCTGCATTCCACATCCCTCTTGCCAGCCCTCACATGTTAGTAGCCAGGGAGACAATTGCCCCTTTCCACCTATTTCCAGCCTAAACGTGCTTCCCACTATTTTCATTTCAAAACATTAAAAGTATAATCCTTTTGTGGCAAGCTCGTTTTAACCGCTTATTGTTACCTGGCTTGTTACTGATGATATTTTCTTGAGTATATAAAATAAATATACCTCACTGTCGTTCTGGCTAAACTAATGTCACTCACTTCTTGGTTAGTCTTTATTTAGGATGCCTTTTCAACAAATGTAAAATTTCTGCAGTGTCCATCACATTTTTAATGGGGAATTATAAGTACTATAACCCTTACAATCTCTTGGGGTCTTTGGGCAGTTTAACCGCGCAATCAAAGATCATCATTGCCATCCACTTTCAGACATATTTCTATGGATAAGACACAATTGACATTTCTCATAATCCCAGCAGCAAGAGAGGGCAGGGCTTTGGGTAACAGGAGAGACTTAATTTTGGTCAAGCCGCTTGAAAAGATTTGGAAAAACTTGAGGGATTTCCCCACACAGACCAATTACACTATTACTACTACAATAAATTGTCCCTTTAACAATGGTGTACTCTTTGCTGTTTTTTCACAATGGTTAATTTTTTTTAGTATTTTCCTTGGAGATCACAACAAATCTAACCACCTTAAAAGTTTGAGACACACTGGGGGTGGTTTATTAACGTGCCATATTCTGAAATATGCAGCAAAGTGCTAAAAAAAATGAGACTGTCTCTGCGGAAACCAGTGGAACCAACAAGCACATTTCATTGATGACTCCTTCCACTTTACATCTTTGTACCACTTTTCAGAAATGCCCCCAATGCACTTTTCAGATATCACCCAGCAGTCAATATTTTAAAGCACATATGATTTTTTTTAAAGGGACTTGCATCACTTGACAATATTTTTTTAAAACCAAAACTAAACTCTTGTAGACAAATATACAAACTAAGCAAGAAAAACATGGAAAAGCATGTAATAAACATTTGCAAACTTACTATAAACTTTTGGCTTTTTTGACACTCCTCAAAGTTACGTCAAATGTTTCTTCAGCCTCACCCCAGCTGCTCACCCCCCCATATAAGTTGCAGACTAGCCCACTAGTGACAAAACATGGTATCAGGAGAGAGAACCCTGACGTCAGAGCCTGCTCTACATGATCAGACTCCCTGTCTTCTCTCTCTGTGAGGTCCAGAGGTCCAACTGTACATATGTAAATCTGTCAAGCTTGCCTAATGCACATTTCCAGCATTCTTAGGGATAGGACACTGATTGGTTAGCTCACTGTCCTCCCTGGAATCGGTGTAAAAAGCATAAGAAAGAAAAAAATGGTAAATGTGAAAAGAAAATCAGAATGAAGCAACTGTGCACTATCCCAATTAATGCTTCTGTTTTTTTTTTAACACATTGTGATATTTTGTTATTTTTGCTTTACATTACTTACTCTACATCTCGCTTCCGTATGGTTTTTCCTGATGCCATTACTTCAGCCACTTTTGACACTATAGGATCATAGTTTATACTGGCAACTGCAATGACCTCATCGTTCCTATCATACAGAGAAACAATCCATGTTCTTTAGTGTGAGTTATTCAACAGTTATGTGAAAGTGTGCATTTTAACATAAAATCAACATATAGTTTGCATAAAATAAAAAATTAAGTCTGGGAGGTTTACCATTTTTTTTTCCTTAAAGAAAGATCATCTAGAAAATATGTCAAAGAAGAATCTATACTATAGTATAGAATATATAACTACAAAAAAATATTTAAAGTGGTTTTGTCATCAGAAGTACATTACCCTATACATTATGAAAAAACAACTTTCTATAATTCATGATGATTATATAATGTATACACATTTATTTCTGTTTTTAAAAAAAGACAAACAAACCAATAAAAGATTTCTAGCCTTGGACATTTTGGGCCCAGAGCATCACTAGAGAGTTTAAAGAACCATGGTCTGTTTCATGCACAGTTGAAAGTTGGGAGCTGCTATGCATAAGAAAGACTCAGATTGGCTGAAGCCGTCACAGGCTCTTGGCAGTCTTCTAACGGTTACTGAGGGTTTAAACATTGTGATACAACAGTACTAATTTGGCTGGACACTCCGGATTTGGCGTCCATCAAATAAGGATGCTGGTGGAAGGGGGATGATGGGGTACCCCAGTGACTCGACACAGAAAAAAAAAAGAAATTCCACTAGGCTGTCTGCCCATCTTTGATGTCTAGCCCAGTGAGGGCAGACCCTGCTGGTAGAACTGTTTCAGTGCTCCCTGCAAGGTCTATAGCGGTCACTCTATGCTTGTTTGGGACTGTACTCTTGTGTCCTCAAAAGCAAGACAGCAGGGAACTAAGTCAAGACAGGACCTGAAAATCATGACTATCCTGCAAGAATGGGGATGGTAGAGAAACATGTGATTTGGGGCTTTTTGTCCAGGGTTTCCCGTCCTAACCCAGGGGACACCATAAAAATTTTTCCAAACTAAATTCAAGGCACTGAGCTAGTACAAGAGCGTTAAACAGCCCTCTATGCATGGCGACTGCCAGTCAAACTAACGTGCATGCACGCCTGACTGACAAGTCTCCTTAAATCCTGCCCTGTCCAGTTTAACATTGATAAATCACAGTGTTTAGGGGTATGGAAGATGGCCACCTCCACATTGGAAAACTGGCAGAACATCAAATTGCAATAACAGCTAAATTGAAAAGAACACTATAGTCACCTAAACAACTTTAGCTTAACGAAGCAGTTTTAGTGTATATATCATGCTTCTCAGGTTTCACTGCTCAATTCACTGCCATTTAGGAGTTAAATCACTTTGTTTCTGTTTATGCAGACCTTGTCACACATCCCCTGGCTCTGATTGATACAGCCTGCATGAAAACAATTGTATCTCTTTCTCTCTAAATTGAACTTTAATCACATACAGGAGGCCCCTGCAGGGCAGGGCCGGACTGGCCCACCGGGATACCGGGAAATTTCCCGGTGGGCCGTCGGCACCTGGGGCCGGGCAGACATGTGGGTGTGCTGGCGGCCGCTGGAGGAACTTTTCTGGCGGCCGCAGGGGAAGCTGTGCTGTGTCTGCTCTCCAGCGCGCTACTGAATGAGACAGGGGCCGGAATATGATGTCATATTCCGGCACCGGTCTCATTCAGTAGCGCGTGAGCAGACACAGCACAGCTTCCCCTGCGGCCGCCAGAAAAGTTCCTCCAGCGGCGCCATTCCAGTTTCTTCTGCGGCCGCCATCCCTGCACTGGCAGATCCAGGGGGGGGGCAACGGGGCAATTGCCCCCCCGAGAATCCGAGGTTCTCCCTCTCCCTTGCCGGCTAATGTAGGGCTGGCCTGTCCAAGCGCCAGCCCTGCAATGTGCCTTCATGGACCAGAGGGGAGATCAGAGATCTCCCTCTCCGGTCCGCAGGCACTGTATGCTGGTCGCCGGCAGGGGAGGGAGAGAGAGAGGACCTGGAGGAGCTCAGTCTGCAGCTCCTCCAGGTCCTTCTCTCGCGAGCACGGAGCGTTGCCATGGCAACGCTACGGATCTCGCGAGAGTTCACTCTCACCACATGGACCACCAGGGATTCCCCACCGGACCACCAGGGATCGAGAAATGTCCCCCTCCTCCCTAAACAAAGGTAAGAAGGGAGGGGGGACATTATGTATATTTAAAAAAAAAAAAACATTAATAAAACCCCCCACATCCTTATCACACACATACTCTACAAACACACACATACACTGCCCCCACACACACACATTGTCCTCCAACTACATAGACTGCCCCCATACACACACATTGCCCCACATACATACACTGCCCCCACACACACACATTGCCCACCATACACATACACTACTGATACCACACACATACACTGCCCACATACACACACATACACTTCTGCCATACACACACATTGCCCACATACACTGCCCCCAATACACACACACACACACTACACACACATTGGCCCCCCACACACATACACTGCCTCATACACACAAACTTCCCCCCATACACACAAACTTCCCCCACTCACACTGCAACGCACACACACACACTGCCCCCCTAACACACACTGCCGTCCTCACGTACACACTGCAACTTTCACACACACACACACACACACACTGCTCACACAGTCCTTACACAAACACACACACACTGCACCCCTGCTCCTATGCCCTACTACAGCCCCATTTCCAAGCAGACCTCAAGTAAGTTGTCAAACTGTTCCTAAACGGTTTGACTACTTACTCTGGGAGGGGGTACTGGCACCATAACCACTACACTGAGCTGTAGTGGGTATTGTGTCTGGATTATTTCTCTAAATAATCTGCAAGTGCCCCTCCCGAGGTCAGGCTCTGGATCCGCCACTGCATCCCTGCTCCTCCAGCGGCCGCCATCACACCCAACTCTCTGCCCTGCATGACCCCCTTGGCCGGTCACCCACAGGTAATATGTGTTATGCTGTCAGTGTGTGTGTGTCATGGTATGTGTCTGTCTGTGTCATGGTGTGTGTGTGTGTCTGTGGCATGGTGTGTGTGTGTCTGTCTGTCAGGGTGTGTGTCATGGTATGTGTCTGTGTCATGGTGGGTGTGTGTGTGTCTGTGTGTCATTGTGTGTGTGTGTATGTGGCATGGTCTGTGTATCATGGTATGTGTCTGTCTGTGTCATGGTGGGTATGTGTGTGTGTCTGTCTGTGTCATGGTGGGTGTGTGTGTGTATGTGGCATGGTCTGTGTGTCATGGTATGTGTCTGTCTGTGTCATGGTGTGTATCTGTCTGTGTCATGGTGTGTGTGTGTGTGTCTGTCTGTGTCATGGTGTGGGTGTCTGTGTGTCATGGCGTGTGTCTGTGTGTCATGGCGTGTGTCTTTGTGTCATGGTGTGTGTCTGTCATGATGTATGTGTTTGTGTCTGTGTCACGTTGTGTTTGTGTCTGTATCATGGAGTGTGTGTGTCTGTCTGTGTCATGGTCTGTCTGTTGTTGTATGTGTGTGTCTGTCGTGGTGTGTGTGTGTCTGTCATGGTGTGTGTGTGTCTGTCATGGTGTGTGTGTGTCTGTCATGGTGTCTGTGTGTGTCTGTGTGTGTTTTAAAAATAGTGTTTTTACTCACCTTTTTTTTTTTTCCCCCACGCTATGCTGGTCTCCCCTCGACTGGCCCTGCCTCTATGGCTGAGATCATCAAGCTTGCCATAGGATTGGCTGCAAAACGCTACACCAATCAGCATCTTCTCATAGAGATGCATGGAATTAATGTATCTCCATGGGGAACCTTCAGCGTCTCCAAAGCGTGGAGGACCTGAATGTAGGTGCTGCACACTGTGCAGCACTGACACATGAAGCACCTCTAGTGACCGTCTGAGTGGCTGTCACTAGAGGTATCACTTGGAAGCAATGTAAACACTGCCTTTTCTCTGAAAAGTCAGTGTTTACATTGAAAAGCCTGCAGGAACAGGCTATAGACACCAGAACCACTACATTAGCTGTGTGTGTGTGCACCTGCTAGTGAACTTGCTTGCTTGCATGTGTGTGTGTGTGTGTCTGCTACTGAGTGAGCTTGTGTTTTTATGTCAATGAGCTTATGTATATCAGTGAGATTGTTTGTCTATGAGGCTGTGTATCAATGAACTTGTGTGTGTCAGCGACATTGTCTGTGTCTGCATGTGAGTATGCTTACTGTATAAGTAAACGTTTTACTATGAAAGGACCAATATTTTATATTAGAAAAAGCAATATATATATATATATATATATATATATATATACTCAATCATCTGGGGTGGCAAGACATAGCCTTACATATTACATGCGACAATAAATGGCGCATTGACTTATGGGGCTGGCATATATTTTTTTTCCAGGGCTGCTTTGTATCCCCAGTCCGGCCCTGCTGCAGGGTCTAGCAAGCTATTAACATAGCAGGGGATAAGAAAATCTTAATTAAACAGAACTTGCAAAAAAGGAAGGATAAACGTTAGATTACTCTTTCCAGGACGTGTTTACTAAGGCTGTGCAAGTCACATGCAGGGAGGTGTGACTAGGGTTCATAAACAAAGTGATTTAACTTCTAAATGGCAGAGAATTGAGCAGTGAGACTGTAGGGACATGATTTATACACCAAAACTGCTTCATTAAGCTAAAGTTGTTTTGGTGACTATAGTGTCCCTTTAATATAGCTTGCTTAGTTGCAAATTACTTAATCTGTTGGTATTAATGTTTCAAAGTAGATCTGTCTTTTTGCATATTTTGATTTTACATTAATCCTTTTTTGTCCCTCTAATTCTTCTTGTTTTCATTTTTACAATTCACCATAGTTTTTAACCCCTTAAGGACACATGATATGTGTGACATGTCATGATTCCCTTTTATTCCAGAAGTTTGGTCCTTAAGGGGTTAAGTTATACATAAGAAAAAGAAGGAAGTACACTTTCTCGTGGAGAGAGTAATCTCTGGATCATTTTAGATTTTTAATTTTGTAGACTTCATGAACAAATGAGAACAAAATGGAGGCACCCAGTGCAAGGAAAAATAGATAATAATTATAAATGAAGTCAAGTGACAAAGATGGGGATACAATTATTAAGGTACAAATGGCATAAGGAAAGAAAACTGAAAGAACAAAAAACATGACAGAGCCTCTTTAAACTAATTTATGAAAAAAATTAGGTGACAATGACAATTTAAGTATTAATAAGTTATTATATTTTATTTCTATGTCAATTGTTTACAACTGACTGAATTGGATTTTAGATACTAAATGCTCCCAGAGGGTATTTTTCAATTCCATTCACTTCCT
The DNA here is from genome assembly GCF_036172605.1 of Pelobates fuscus. Classification (NCBI taxonomy): domain Eukaryota; kingdom Metazoa; phylum Chordata; class Amphibia; order Anura; family Pelobatidae; genus Pelobates; species Pelobates fuscus. Next base: position 116,070,264 of record NC_086321.1, read on the forward strand.
TTAATTCTTTGGCACTTTGCAAAAACACAGTCCATGAAAGTTGTAATAAAGTTTAAAATATACATCATCCATCAAATCCAATGTTAAGTGCTATGCAATACATTTACACAAAAGTGATCCACAAGTCAGGAATTCGCAATGTGATATAGGCCACCAACAGAAAAAAAAATATGAACATATCATTAGAAGACCCTCCTACTAATCAAAGGCAGGGGGCACTTAATGACTGGCAGAGATTTCTTTTGTCTATGTCCACAGAGAAACAATTTTATTACTTACCTGAAAAATTACCTTACCACCCACACATTAATATTTATTTTAATTATAACAGATAGATATATATATCTATATATATATATATATATATATCATGGTGTATATCATGGTCATAACATTGACATTATTACCATTATATAGTTCTAGAAATAGATTTCATTTTAGAACAAATTATTACATTTCACAAAAACTGATCTGTTTGGAATTAATTACAAATTAGGAAAATAAAACATTATTAATTTATATTAAGTCACAATGAATTTCATACAAATAAAATTGTGTCAACCAACAATTTTGTTTCTTATTGTTGGCACACAATTGTCACCGGGACAGAATAGAGTAATGCATTCGAGATGACAGATTAAGTTATAATCCCATGCCAGAAATTGTAACAGGAGGAGTGATCAGTAGAGTTACCGCCTTGTCTAATGTGAGAACACAGTCGGTATTGTAGTATGCCCAAGGGACCACAGTGGCTGCTTGGAGGAAATATCTGATGAAAATGCTTCCATCGACATACAAAGTGCCAGGATTCTTCTTTATGACCTACTTATTACATAGAAAGTGTGTTTCTGTATTTCATAGCTTGTGTTTGGACAACATGTTTCTGGCCCATGTTCTGGGCATATTTAAAATTCTGAAAAGCAATGACATTTTATTGACAGGCTTTAAAAGCAAAATAACCGAAAAATGAAGGTGTACCTGCCCTGCAGAAATTATATGGCTCCACGTGTAGAAGCCTGATTTCTAGCAAATGTTTAAATAGAATTGTACCGTTACGTGTTCCATTTATGTTGCTACACCATAGCATATAAATTTAAAAAATCTGAATGACAAAAGTTTGTCTAAAATAGCCAAACCAAGACAACAACTGAGTGAAATAATTTTTCAAGAACATTTTGCCATTCAATTTTCATTTTACTACAATTAGGTGTTTAGTGATTAAACTAGGCAATCAGTGATACGGATGTTTGTATAGGATCTCACAATGTCTGCTTCAAGCAGTCAAAATGCATCATGTTTCGTTACGATTACAACCTGGGGTTATCTTGTACAGAAGGCATTTCAGCCAAAATATACTCTCCACAGCAACCCATTATAAAAAAAAACCAAAAAAACAAGATAGTAAACTTTAAAAATAGTTTCATGAAATGCAAATCATACAGGGCTCAGTGGAAATGTACAAGTATTGTCTTAGGTCAGTAACTCTAGAGTTCAGTCCAAAGAGATCCGGAAGATATGACCTTGAACCTGGAGCATCCGAATGCTCACCAACATTACCTGAACGCATCTGCGCAAGAAGTCATCTTACTATTGGAATTGTATCTCCCTCTCTGTTTCCTAAACAGTAAAATAACGCAGAGCACTTTTAACATCAGTTTCAAACAAACTGCTAAAAATAAACCACACGAGACTCATGAGAATCATATATTCTGTTGCATTTTAAAGAATTAACACAGAATTACTTGTTTTAAAGCTGCCTCTAACGACATAAAACACTATATTCACTGAAACCATTTGATTAGATATTCTAAGACTGAATTTCAGGAAACATGTTGCAGACATTTATGATATCACATTATGTCACATTATCTTCAAGTAATCAATTCAATTCAAAAACATGTCAGGGCTGTCTCAATAAGAAACTCTTTTCTTGAAGGGCTTAAAGTTATAATGATTATAAGTGTTCCATAGAATTATAAAGAAGCATTTCTTAAGAAACAATAAAAATCTATAGTTGTACTGTATAACATAATGTACCCTACCGTGTATAAAAAGCCACAAATTTGAATTCTTCAATGTCTCCTTGAATGACGACATCGTCAAAGCCTTCCCCATTCCCTGAGATAATAGAAAGGAAAGGGTATTTTGGGAGTACAACAATATAGGTGTCAAGCATATTAGAAGACTTTATACCTTTTATATTTTTCTGCAGCTTTAAACACAATAGCTGAATTTTAAAAGGAAAGGCACTAGTGACATCTATAGGTGGAACAGGAAACAGCAATATAGGATGTGGAATTTTGATCAGCCACAACATTAAAAGCAGAAAAAATTAGATAGGTGAACCGCGTTAGATATACAGGTTACTTACGTCAGGAAATGGAGTATAAATCTGAATGTGTGTATCTTAAAAAATAGAAAAAAACACAGTAATAGTGCAATATAAAATGGTAGTGACGTGGATATTTTTATAGTGCCAAAGGAACACTCACACTTTACAGAGCTATATAAGCTCTATTTATGTAGCCTGGATGGAATAATCCCCGTCTGTGGATTTCATTATGGATGTCAGCGCAATATTGCTTTCAAATGGATGGAGGGCATCATATGTAAAAGAAAATAATAAATCCAATGGTGTGGTATGGAAATACACAGAAGGTGAAGAAGGGAAAAAACCTACTTACATCAACTAGAGCAATGACCTGCTCTAGTGTATGGAGCTTTAGGTGGAACAATCCCCACCTAGGGATATCCGTGGACCCGGAACAGCTGCAGAGCAGTCTTGATGTGAGGTACAAAAATGGCTGGCTATATATATAGTTAGATAAAATATTACTTTTATTTGTGCATACAGAATAAAATAGAAGTACAAAATAAAAACTAGTCCTCTGTTGTAGTCCGTAGTCCTCACTCCTCACTTGACGCTTTTCACCGAAGCTTTTTCAAAAGTGAATGATTGCAGGTCGGGTCCTTGTTGTTTAAGTAGTCTCTTGATGTTTTTAATCAGATTCTGGTGTAGTATGCGTCCATTTCCGGTTTCTGACGTCATTTCCGGTTCCGGGATGCTGTGGTAATGATATACACTGCACATAGCTATTGACATGCACGGAAATGCCTCCAGTGCCATTTTGGATTAGGGTGGCGGTCCAATAGGGTGATATATATGAAAGCAAAGTTAAATCAACACAGGTATATATTAAAAACATATTATAAGTAAAAATGGTAAAGTACCAACAATGAAATCAGTAGTGAGGGCGGCCGTCATTCATTACACTTTTTACATGGCGGTCACCATCTTTGACACTGGCAAACTTTTGGAATGATGCTCAAACTGTGTTTCGGTGTCTGGTAATTGCAGATAAGTAGATAATAATTTAGCCAGGTGTATAGTATAGAATATAGATGCTTTATGGATTGTTCGTTTCTTTTACATATGATGCCCTCCATCCATTTGAAAGCAATATTGCGCTGGCATCCAAAAAGAAATCCACAGACTGGGATTATTCCTTCCAGGCTACATAAATAGAGCTTATATAGCTCTATAAAGTGTGAGTGTTCCCTTGGCACTATAAAAATATCCACATCACTACCATTTCATATTGCACTATTACTGTTTTTTTTCCATTTTTTTTAAGATACACACCTTCGGATTTATACTCTCTCCTGAGGTATGTAAACTGTATATCTAGCGCTGTTAACCTATCTACTTTTATCTGTCTCAACTTGTATTTCACAAGGCTAAGGGAACTCCTTGTGGTAAATAGCAGCTTTTATTGACCAGATAGAGAGCACTTATTTAGTTTTTTTGTATTCACAACATTAAAAGCACCTGCCTTATATTATATACAGTCAGGGAAAAGTCAGGGAAAAAAGTATTGGTTCCCCTGCTGATTTTGAACGTTTGCCCTCTGACAAAGAAATGCTCAGTCTATAATTTTAATGGTAGATGTATTTTACCAGTGAGAGACAGAATAACAAAAAAAACACATGTCAAAAAAGTTATAAATTGATTTGCATGTCAATGAGTGAAATTGTTTGACATGCGTTTTTCTGGATTTTAATTTTTTTGTTATTCTGTCTCTCACTGTTAAAATACACCTACCATGAAAATTATAGACTGATCATTTCTTTGTCAGTGGGTAAACATTCCAAATCAGCAGGAGATCAAATATGTCCCCCTCTTGCTGCCAAAACAGGTCTGATGAGTCGCGGCATGGACTCCACAAGACCTGTGAACATATTCTGTGGTATCTGCAGCAAGACAGTAGCAGTAGAGCCTTGAAGTCCTGCAAGTTGGGCCTTGATCGCATTTATTTTTCCAGGACATCCCAGCACATTGAATTGAGATCATGGGAATTTGGAGGCCAAGGCAACACCTTGAACTCTTTGTCATAGTCATCAAACTATTCCTGAACAATTTTTACAGTGTGACAGGGTGCATTATCCTGCTTACAGACCACTGCCATCAGGGAAAACCATTGCCATTAAGGAGTGTATGTGCTCTTAACAGTCTCTAGGTAGGTGGTACATGCAAAGCAACATCCACATGAATGCCAGAACCCAAGGATTCCCAGCACAACATTTCCCAGAGCATAACACTACCTCCACTGGCCTGCCTTCTTCCCTTAGTGCATCCCACTGCTATTTCTTCCCAGGTAAACAACACACACGCACCCAGTCAGACCAGGCAACCTTCTTCCATTGCTCAATGGTCCAGTTCTGACACTCACTCTCTTTGAAGCCGCTTTCGGTAGACAGAGGTCATCATGGGCACTCTCACCTGTCTGCAGCTACGCAGCCCCATATACAGCAAATTGTAATACACTGTGAGTTGTGACACCTTTATATCATGGCCTGCATTAAGTTTTCATCAATTTGAGTTTCAGCAGCTCTTTTGTGTGACTGGATCAGACAGGCTAGCTTTCACACCCCACATGTATCAATAAGGCTTGTATGCCCATGACCCTGATGTCGGTTCACCGGTTGTCCTTCCTGCACCACTTTTGTTAGGTACTAAGCATTGCATACCGGGAACACCCCACAAGACTTCCATCTTGGAAATGATTTGACCCAGTTGTCTAGCCATCACTATTTGGCCCTTGTCAAAGTCACTCAGATCTTGACCCATTGATAGGTGCCATTGTAACAATATAATCAGTATTATTCACTTCACCTGTCAGTGGTTTTAATGTTGTGGCTGATCAGTGTATCGCTGAGACTGTGGTATAACCCTAATTATGGGGTACATTTTTAGTAACACTATCCACTTTTAAGCCTGCCAACAAGAAAGTTGTTTCTGGTCATGTTAAGACAGCAGATTGAAGCTGTCCACTACTTTTACTATTTGTTAACAACAGAATAACAAAAAAATATGCATTCAAAACATCTTGGCAAAAATGAGACTTAAACCATCATAAACCGTTCCTTTAAAAGGCTACTCCAAGAACCATGAACACTCAGTCATTTAAAGTGCCCATAGTGCCTGGAGTCTGTATATGTTTAATGCTGCAAAAACTGAGATTAACAGACAGACTAATATTACCCCATCCAATACACACAGAGCTATTTAGTAAACTGAGGTATTGATATAAAAAAAGTTTATTCTGGGGGGCGGAGCCAACTGCCGAGCCGACAAGTCGCACCCGCAGCGAGCTCCCGACGAAAAGCGACCTAAAGGACCCCAAAACCCGAGATATTACCCCCCAATAAAGCAGACTAGCCACCGAAGTGGTTATGGGCAGGAAAAGCAAGAAGCCTAAGCCCGACTTGCCCCGGGTGGGCACCAGCATTGGAGAACTGTGGCGGCGAGCGCAAAGTGCCCCAGACCCTGTCATGGCCGCTTACATGGACGGCCTCGAAGACTCCGACGACATGCTCTCTGAGTCGGACGAGATCTGTCTGCCCGCCATGCGAGCTCCAGAGAAACCTGCCACAAAGCCTGCCACACAACCCGACTCAGCTCCGGTCACGAAATCAGAGATGAGGGAGCTGCTGGCAGAGCTCCGACAGAATATCCAGGAAGATGTGGCGGGCATGCGGAGGGACATAAAGGGCCTCACTGACCGCATGGCAACCGTGGAACAAACCTCCCATGCGCATAACAGGCAGCTTGCCGTACTCCAACAGGAGATGATTTTAATGCAACAACAACGCACAAAGATGGAACAGACCATGGCAGCAATGGAGGACACAAGACGTGCCCAGAACCTCAAGGTCAGAGGCATAGCTGAATCTATCCCAGAAGCTGAACTCCCCCACCTCGTGAGGCGCCTGGTGAGCACTATATTACCACCAAAACAGGCCAAAGGAGTGGGCATAGAGGGCTTATTTCGGATCCCTAAACCACCAACGGCCCCACCGACAGCAACTAGGGACTTAATTATCAAACTCCAGAAACGACAGGACAAGGAATTAATCATGGCCGCAATCCGAAACACCGCGCCAATCTTTTTTGAGGACATGACACTATCGATCTACTCTGACCTATCAAGGGGGACTATGGCCTGGCGCTCTACTCTAAGGCCTTTCACCGCTCTGCTCCGCGAGCGCGACGTCAAATACAGATGGCGATCACCTTGCAAACTCCAGGTGCTCCACGGGGAGACCACGCACCTCATAACGAACTTACAAGAGGCTGAAGCCCTCCTCCCTACACTGGGCCTTCCAGCGGACGCCATGAGACGACCTCCCACAACCCGCAAGCCACACAAGTGGAACCCAGCTACCTCTGAGCCCTTCGTTCCAGGCAGGCCCACCCGCACGACGCAGACCGCAACCACCACCTGAACCATTAAGAAAGGGGACTGTCAAACCTCTATGGCTGCTCATAACACTGCTGCCTTGTTCTCTTATTTTCTTAATTATTTTTTATTGTTTGCCTTTGTGTCTGGCCTACATCTGTCTCTGCTATCCTACTTACTACCCTCAGATAGCGTTTAACTGAGCGACCTGTACATAGTAGTATGTTTATACATGCGTTGGGGGGGAAGCACCCCGGAGACATACCCGCTAAAATGACTCCCTACCCGCCATAAAGGTCCCAACGAACAGCGCGGGTGCTGCCTCAATCTGGGCACGCGCAGCCCCATTACAGGCTTATACCAGGCCTCTAAGCCCCCACTCGACTTCACCCATACACAGACACAATTAGCGGGAGAATGTCTCGGACCTATCAAACCCAAAACACACACAAGCCTATACTCGTAGACTCTCATCTTACTCATAGGTCTAGTCCTAACAATGCGGTAACCGATACACATAGTGGACCCACGATGGGTTTAACGCGATCAGCCTTAAAGACCCTACTGTGTCCCGCCTACCAGACGAGCGACACCGCTCTATATGCCGTACGACTAAAGAATTTATTTTGTTATTATGTTCTTATTTTATTAATCAGTTGTAATTAACACGTTTTAATGTTTAGAAAAGCCTGTTTCTCAAATTCTACATACTTAAAAATGTGCAGACACCTCCACGCTACAGGAGTTTAACTACTGTGTCTCATTTTCACTTAATTCACTAAAATTGTATTGTACTATCATATGACACGCTACGACTGCCTGCAACTGCTATTGTGGCTGATATAGCCGTCAGTTTTACAATGCACAACAAAAATAAAGAATTCAAAAAAAAAAAAAAAAAAAAAGTTTATTCTATGTAATTTACATTTTTAGGCTAGAATAACCAAGCTGAAATGATAGATGATGAGAAGAATGTTTCCATTTCAGCTGTTGCAGCCTAACATTTGAAATTCACTTTGAAACCCTAACAGTTTGCATTTTACTGGATTACTCAACAAACTATGAATTGTCATATGTTCAAAGTGCATTTCACAGTTTTTGGCAAATATAGCCCTATTTAAAACTGAACTTCTTAATGTGTATTAATTTGTTGTGAATCCATGACATGCTACACTTTAGTAAATAAGCCTGTTAGCAAATAATATTGTTTCTAAATCTCAGACCATTTTATTACCTGCGTATCGTATGCTCTTTCCAAACATTGCTGTCCACAGGTAGGGAACAGTGTTGATTTCAGTACCCTGTGCTAACATATTCAGGGCTGCAATACGGCCTTCAAAAGAGGAGAGTCGATTAGGTTTTAGTTCAAGCTATCTTTACAATCACACTTTGACATTTGTATTGTAATCTTTAGAAGTAGTCAATAACGTTTATTGTTTTAACATTGGAGTCTTGATGGCTTGGATGTGACCTGGCACAAGTGTGGCTGTTTGTCCACTTTTCCTCACTCAAAATATGTTGCTATACAACTGCTTTGGAGGTAAACCCATGTTCTCTATTCTCCAAGTCCAGAATTTTGAGACTTGTGTCGTCATAGTAACACTGTAGTCATAGTCATATACTTACAGTCATAGCTCATACATTGAAGTCCTATATTACTGGTCAGGTCCAATATTTACTTGCCACTGCAAGCCTACAGGTTCCATAAAACACTCACTTGGAATGGATTTTTATTTGCGATGGATGAATTTCCACATACTAATAGGTACGTGAAATTTTTGAGCCCTGCTTAGAGCAATCTCAAAATTCTGGTAGCATAATATATAGTTTAAGTATTTGTGTTTGACACAGTTTATTTACCAATGATAGCACGTATTTATTGAACAAATGAATTGATTAAGAAAAGAACACTACCTTGCACATGCGCCATCTGCCAGTGGGGTACATTCACTTTTTTGTTATTCCGAAAGGCCAAAGGGAAAGTTACAACGTCCCCTGCAGCAAATACACCAGGGATATTGGTTTGCATCATCTGATCAGAAAAAGAATAATTAAGCATATAGTTATATATTTTCAGGCATCTGTTAACATTGGGTATTGGTTATTTACTGAACTAGCAAATATACAAATTGAGAGAATATTTTTTTTTTTTTTTTTTAAAGGTATTTGGCCCACGTGCCAATTAATTATTCAACATGGACCTCTATGCTGAAGATCAGACTGGAAAAAAGAGCAGGAAAGACTTCCTGCTTTCAAGAATAACAACCACAGCTCATGTGCATTGGTTGTTTTGATTATTCCCTAGCAGACAGGTGTCCACAAGCAAGGAAGTGTTCAGAAGCAGGAGGGAATGAAATTGGAGTGCAGGAGTGGGTGTTTACAATAGGGTGCTAAGACAAGCAAATAAGTATTTATATCCAGAATTAAACTTTTTTTTAAAAGGAAGGCTGCTTTAACAGGATATGTGCACCATAACCATGGCAGTAAGATGAAGTTTTTACGGTGCTGAGAATGACTCTTTAATTTTCAAAAGAGTTACGGCTGCCCAGTCCACATCAGCATTCCACTTATGTAGAAATATGCGGTAACAACAGCAGAAAAGAAAACTGGTTAATCAATTTCTTCAAATGAGCTCAGATCAATGGTACTGTATACTTACCCAACATTCCAGGCAGTCAACACACTGACTACTACACACACTGTTAAGGAGATGTTTCCTTCAAATGGCACTTGATGTTAACTTCATGATGGTTACAGCTGGCATGTTTTTTCTTCCAGTCGTGGCGGCATATCATTACATTATGTGGCATAAATATTAATATATTGTGTTATAAAAACCATGTTACCTTATTAACTGGAATATAACCTCTGGAGTCAATGGTGATGCCGCTCTGTTTTAAAAAACTTGTCGTAGGACTTGCTCCTAAAACAATAATAGGTTTTACTGTGTTAGAATGACTGGAAAAAATGGTAAATTACTAAAAAAAAAAATGAATTCTCATTAATCAAGGGGTTGATAATATGTAGATCATGTCAGAAAATGTGTGTACTTATTGTAAAATAAAATTAAAGTACTGTATATTAGGGCATGAAATCATAGTTTCAATGAAGTGAATCTTGTGAGCAAAAACAAAATGAATGTCGATAAACCAAGTTAAAGGTGTTAAAATCAGAGACCTGGAGGACAGTACATTTTATTCTTCATCTACTTTGTTTTTATCTCCCATGTGGAGTTTATTTTTGTTTGTAATTTAATAAAGTTGAGATTATTTTAAAATCTTCTAAATCCTCTGGGATCAGCATTCTTTCCATCTACATCCAAAGGGGGTCCTTGCCACTCCATAATTGGAAAGTATGTGCTAAACCTTGGAGCCAGTAGCATATGGGCTCCAGAACAAGGTGAGCAGTATACTGTGGACACTTTATTATAATTATTGATTTCCAAACATCCTGCACTATTTTTCTTGCACTTTATGTCTTATTACTGGAGTTCGTAAAGGGACACAAGAAAGAAGGTTTCTGTTGCTACCTTAAAGGCAAAGAAAGTCAGCACGTTCAGAGCCATAATGTCAAAAAGGCTCTTTAAGTATCCCCTTTTAAATTAATTCTTTATTTAATTCTTTATTTACTGGAATGTAACAATATCACACTATTATATATGTCTCTGTTTTTTTCCGGTATATATACGAAACCTTTCTATGCCGCATGGGTAAGATCTGAAATTTTTAGCGCTGCACTATACACTGTTGTGTCAGAAAGGGGTAATATCATCTAAACCCTGCTAAAGCACTTTGTGTTTTATGTTTACTGTTTGATTTCTGGATCAGTAGGAGAACCCATAGAGTGCTATAGCTGCTTTTATAAATAAAATCTATTTACATTATCATTAAGCGCCGAGTTCCACACATATAAAATATGAACCTTTGTTAAAGGTGAAACATCAATCATTAAATTTTCATTTAAAACAATATAAATACCATTCAACACTTTATATGAGAACACCAGTGAAAAAAGTGAGAAGAGCTATTAGATCTCAAGATGCTTCCCTACCTTCTACATTGATCAACAAAAAAACAAAAGGATGAGGTGTATGGATGCATGAGTGTGTCTCTCAGTCATCAGTGAGGCAGTTGTGCAATATCCCAAACAAATATCGAAACAAGTGCACTATATTGACACCATCTACCGCCACAGCTTGTGGACATTTTTACAAGATCCCGGGGGCTCGAGTAAGCAATCGAAGATGATGCCGATCACGCAGTTATTGGACATCGCATCACCTAAATAATCAGTGTCGGAAATAATCAGTGTCCTTATAATATTTAAAGAGAGGAGCAAGATCTCAGATACCTCCTACAGCAGCTACCATCCAAAACTGACATGGCTGCCGTGTTGGACAAGTTGGAAGCTAGGTTCACCATTAAACTAGATAACCTGTGACAGGACATCGACACCTTGGCACCAGGGTCCAGGAGCTTGAGGATGGCAGGGATGTCTCATCTACCTATCTCCCTACAAGAAACCAAGGCAATTCAATATTTTAACAACGATCTACAGGACAATTGACAACATTGACAACTGGGGGAGACAGAACAGCTTACGTATCGGGGGATCCCTAAACCGGTCAACACTGTGGAAGATATCCAGGGCACCTTACAAGATTTATTTAATACCATCTTTGAGAAGCCTAAGGACTCTGTAATTAAGTTTGATAGGGCTGCCTGCCCTCTGGGTCTGCAAAAAGAACTTCCCCACAGCATCATCTGCAGGATTCATCATTTACCTCTGAAGGAGGAAATTCTACAAAGTGATAGGACCTTGGATGTGCTCTCTTATAGTCAACACAATGTCCTCATATTGCAAGATCTATCCTCAACAACTTTTGCTGCCAGGAGGGCATTATGACCTACCACAGAGGTTTTGAGTTCCAGGGGCACTAGGTACAGATAGGGATTTCCATGTGTTCTATCTGTGTCCCATCAGGGGCAAACAAGTTCAAACAATTCCCGGTCTCCTACAAGAACTGGCTCTTCCCAACGTGAAGATACAGGACTGGTAGGGTATCAGGCTCACTACTTGAGGAATCCTACCACAACGGGCTCATTGGCAAAAGTCTCCTAGAAAGAAACTAAAAGCTGCTCCACCACCTGTGAGAACTTTAGGTCCCTTGCAAGAGAACATTACTTGATATTAAAATCTTGGAGGTGTATTGTATCAATTTTGATAAGTTAAATTTTTACCATTGCAGTTCATTAAATTTCTATATTTTTGCTGGTCATTGCAAGTTTATTTTGGGTGGTACAATGTAATATTTTGTAGTAGATTATTATGGTAATACCCTTCTACATAATATGATTTTATTGTCGGGATAGTTCTGTCACTACTGTAGTGTCTTTGTATTTGTTACTTACAGTATTGGTATCATTAAATTTTCCTTTCATATGCCTTCCACCACGATGCTTTAAGCACTTAATACTCACACTGCAAACATCCCCACAAGTGGTGCTTTTACTACTCTCTCTTAGGCCATGTAGCCCATAGCAAGACTATCCCTTCATATATTAATGGATTATGGGTCCATTAGTTACATTTGCTTTTAACTGTACATAGTTAAGTTTTTGTGTTATTTTACCTTTGCCTATTTTTTGGTTTAGTCATTCATAGTTACAATTTATGAGCTGTACACATCCCCTGTGTAATTATGCAATATTCAGATATGCCTTCGTGTTATGGCACAATTGAAACGAATATCCTTCAAAGTGAGGGGGTTAAATACGCCTGATAAACAAACTATTTTCCTGAGTGATATCCATAAATCTGGAGTTAATTTGGGATGTTTTCAGGAAACACATTTTAGAGAAGTTTCAGCGCCCACCTTTCGTTACAAATACATGATGCAGGTTTATGTTAGCAACTAGACTGGGGGGAAATCACATGGAGTGGCTATAGTATTCTCTACTAACACTGTTTTTCACCTGTCTGAACTAATAGTTCCACTGGGATGTTATTGATTTTAAAAGGATTGATCCTTAATGTCTTATTTACTTTAGTTAACATACATGCACCCAATGAAAACCAAGTTCCATTTATCAAAATAGTACTGAGGATATTGGAGGCATTCGGGGAAGTGGTTTTGGAAATTGGTGGCGACTGGAACTTTGATTAATCCCTCGGTAAAGGGCTATCCTTTCTATGCACCTAGAACAAATTCATACTCTAGTTTAGATTTGTTTTTCTTACACACAGGCAGCTGTACAACTGTACCTGTACATGCTCACTGAGGCTGACATAGGTAGTATAACATGGTCAAATCACACCCCTGTCACCATGGTCAGATCTGCACTCCCCATGCCTCAATGGTGCTGAAAGAAACACTGTTAGACAACTGTTAGACAGTTGCACAAATTAGATCCATCTACAGAACAGAAAAGACTACTTTTCTGACAACAATGCTCATTGGGTATGGGAGGCAATAAATGCGTGATTAGAGACGACTTTATTCGCCCGGCGCCTGTATTAGAAAGAACAAAATGCCTGTTGCAGCTTTAACCAGATTACTGGACACAGCACTCTGTCATCCATCCTAGTAGATAATAAGCTGGAGGAGCTCATAGGATCACCCATTTATACTATACACATGATGACAAGTCTATTTACATATATTTATATAAGTTCAATTTGTATGAAAGTCTTTATGTTTTTATGCATTACACGTTATGTTGTATCTCAATGAGAGAGCTTGACGGAGATTCTCTAGCTAGAGAAAACCGAATGCAGTGGATGCAGTCATTGGCGCTCGACATGACCCAGATAAGTTGTAATTAAATAGTTTGACATCTTATTTTGAAATGGTGCCAGAAACTCATGGCACCATAACCACTACAACTGGATGTACTTGGTAAAGTGGTTGACAAGTATTTTTTATTTGAATTTTTTGAAACCTCAAAAACACATATTTGTTAAATATAGGAACAAAATTAACATGATATTAGAAATCCTGGGAAGTGACTTTAAAGAATGCATGTTCCAGTCCTGCCCAAGCCTGTTGCAATAAGTGTATGGTGTTCATTTTTCTTACCTATGCCAATCACACATACGTCAGCCCTGAGTACCTTTCCACTCTTCAGCACCACTTCTTTCAGCTTGACATATGTAACAAAAAATAATCATGATAAGAGGCAGAACACTTAATTATTAGTTTAATTTCAATCTATTGCTATTTCTATTTTTTTAAACTAAATTTGTAACTCAACAATATATCAGTAATAGACTTGGACATTCGTTTTCTGATGAACACGTTTTCGTCGGAATTTTCGGCAATTTATCCATTTGACCAAAAGACAAACGAACGAACACAAAACACAACAAATGAAATGAAGAACGAATAGCTTGTTAGATTAAATTTCATCCATGAAATGTGTTCTTTAGTTTAAGTTTATTGCAAGGAGCTGGCTACCGGCTCACAGCTACCTCCTTATAATATTTAAAGAGAGAAGCTTCTGAAATCCCCCTGTACAATCCCTCACCCTTGGCTGTGGGGGTCAATATAATCCCCAAATTAGTATAAAGGAGGTTAGGAGTGCTCTGACAGGTAAGACTCAACCAATCAGAGCATTCTGACTCAAATTGCACTGCCTGGGAAAGCTTTATAAGGGGTTCCCTGTCCTGCATATCATGCAAAGCCATAGCGGGGTGATGATGGATTGTTTCTTTGACGTGATTTTGCTTTCTTAATAGTTGCGACGTGACTTTATGGGTTTTTATTTCACCTTTTTGGGGCTGAAGAAAATAAGTTGGAAGAAGAAAGACAACATCTAATGATAAGTATTATTTTTTTTATTTTACAGGTGTTTAGTTTATTGGGCCTCCCTCCCTGTTATTGGGATGAGGGGGATAGGTAGGGTATTTTTTTTAAGGGGGGTTAACTAGGGACATTTATTTTTAACACTATAGGTTCAGGAATTCCTGACCCTACAGTGTTCCCTGAACTATGACAATCCCACAAGCATACCAATTTAGTGAGTTATCTACTAAACAGCTGCAAGATGCAGCCACTGCACAGATCGGAATTTCTCTTGTCCAAATGAAATTCTGAAACGAAAATAATGGCGTTTCATCCAAAAACACAAAAATATTTAGTCCAAATGTGGACAAAACAAAATGCTTTTGCAGTCAATCATCTACAGTGTCTGCTTCATTTTGCAAAAGCTGTGTTATGTTCTCATTGGCTGCATTTTGGTGATGTAGTAATAAACTTAAATGTATGTGGACTTCCATATTTGTGATGAAGGAACCTACTGTTATCAATTCGTATGTGATCTTTTGTGAAAATGTTGCATAATCTGGCACAAAAAAAGGTATCTAGAATACACTCTGTTTCCAGTCCTCCACTCTAAACAGCTATACAGTCCAATAGGTAATATGTTATGTTAATATTAGAAGATATTACTAATGATATTTTTCATCAGCCATATTTGTTGGTTACTAGCTAAAAAGATTATTTACTTGATAAATGTTTCTGTTTTTATTGAAAATAAGCTTTATATGAAGCAAGGACATACCTTTCCTTCTTGTTCCCTTAGTTCTGAAACTTCTGTCTGCATGTAGAACTTTACTCGATTGTTTTCGAACATCTAGAATATAGAGGACAACTATTTTACACAACAGAAAACATCAAATAGTTACACTATAAAAAAGTTTGAATTTACCACAGAATGGCACAATTTGTACCAAAATATCCAAGTTAAAGTGTTTTAGGCCACCAATCATGGGCTATAATTTACAAAGCCATGTTAAATTTCTGATAAATCCCACTAACCTAGTTCTAACATATATTGTTGGATGTTTAGAGTATCTTCGTGTCTTTTTATTTGGCCATTTTATCACTAATTCCTGTCATGGTATTTTCCTGCTTTATTCATACATACTTTGTAGATCCTAATTATTGTAAATTAAGCAAAATAAACCCAATATATCTTCTGCTTCCTTTCTGACTACCATAACAACGTTCCCCTCCTCTTTGTGTACCTTAGCCAAGGTTTGTAACTTTCTACTTCTATGCCTATTTTGAGGCATATAAAAAAGCACACAAAGTAATTCACTTATAATACAATACAATTAAAAAATGTGCTGCCATTTTATCACCAATCTCGGCCAAAGTTAGCAGTAATTTCTCTATCTGCATTTTTTTTAAAACACACATTGTATTTGTAAGCTTACATTCTCTAAGTGTAGCAATAAAGCTTCTCATTTAGCAGCCCTGTGACATTATATGTGTCACTATACTGACCCTGTACTATCCCGTGTCAAAGTCTGAAAACGTTTTCTGATGTGCTGCATTTGCATCTTCAGCAGAGCAAATACTGTATGCATAAAAACAACACAAAAACACAGCTTTTTAAACTTGCTTGTTTGCTACCTTACTAATTCACTTACTCACATTCTATTTTTATTTTTTGTTTTCTCACAAATAAAACCTGCGGCACTGCCATTTTGAGATTTTCATGAATATAAAATCTTCAATTAAAAAATAATACGGAATTCGTTTGAAATTCAATGAAATTCCAAAGCAATCGGAAGATGTACAGTTGACATAGTAGAGAATGCATTGTCTTATGTAATTGCTGATTTTGGCAAAATGTGGTGAAGGGAAAAGTTTAAAGCACCTTCCCCCACAATCTCCTACTATTTGACATCAGGGAGATCCCGCTGGCTTACAGAATCTTCCATAGAATTGGGTTTCGTACTCTCACACATACTCAAAACTCCTGGCAAATGAAGCCGGCAGGCAATGAAAATAGATCCTCCGAAAAACACAGGGGTGTTGAAGATATTGATAAAAAGTTGCGGGTATGTATATTTAACCCTGCACCTCTCCCATGACTCCAATGTAGACCTATTACCTTGGGGAGGGGGAGGGGTTATGCACAAAAATGCAAAGACCCTACAAATGCTTTAACTACTTTTACCTACAAAGTTCACCCCTCCTAAATTCCCCTAAATGACCAGCACTAAAATAAAAAAATAGCTTATTTGCTAATTTAAAAAGAAAGCTACCACTAATCAAAGTACTTTAACAGTGATAAAAAAACACAATTTATAGTCTTATTCTTACTATGCTTGAGAAATGATAACAAGAACAAATATATTGTCTTGCTGAGTATTTATAATGAAATACAAATTATGTGTATTATTTTTATTATTTATTGGTTACTTTACTCATTTAAATTTAATCCAATCTAAAAGGGAAATATTGTTACAATTTGTTACCGCTATTGGCAATATTTCATAAATATCGAGTATAGATGGCAGAATATCTGTTCTTGTGCTATCAGCCACTTATAAATGATAAAATATTACACCATCTCTAAGGCTACTATAGATCATAAATACATAAAACCATTATTAATATTGATATATGGCCAAATCAATTTGAGTTTGTTGATAAACTCAAATTTATCAACAATTTGAGTTTGTTGATAAAACCACATGATAGCTAGATAGTAAGACTGAGACGCAATAAATATTATTTTTGACTGATATTTCATCGTTTTAGCAAATTTTCATAATAAAGCACTTGAGTGGGAAATGGCCAATGAAGATGTATTAGGGAGGGTTGTGGCTGCGGTGACATGAACTGGGGAGGGTGTGGCTTTGGGGAGATAAACTTGAGCTGAGATGTTCTGGAGGGGATATGGCTGTGGGGAGATGAGCTGGTATGTGAAGCGTGTATTATACACTTGGAGAAGAAGGAAAATGGAGGATCCTTGGAAACTATAGATTAAAAAGGCACTAAGAATACAAAGCTGGATTCCTAATACTACAGTGTCCCTCTGTCCCAGCGCTCTCCCATCCTCCACCCGCCCATCATGGTAATTGTTTAAAGGGTCTAGCAGGGCCGGTGCAAGGATTTTTGCCACCCTAGGCAAAAGAAAAATTTGCCACCCCCCCATGTGACATCACAATGCCCCACCCATATGATCTGCCATATGAACTAATGCCAGTGCTGCACACTGTGTTTACATTAAAAAGCCTGCAGGGACAGGCTATAGACACCGGAACCACTTCATTAAGCTGCAGTGGTTCTGGGGACTATAGTGTCCCTTTAATGTGAGGTTAATTAGAGATTAGTGTCACTAATATACTAGATTGCCTACTTACAACCAGATGAAGATGGTGATGGGCACTGGCTGCAGTTTGGCTCCACTGGTCTGGTGTAGAACCGGATCTCTGGAGGCTGTTTGTAACTGCGGTCACAAAATTCAATGTTCTGGGAGAACAGGAAGCAGCTCCATTTTTTGAGGCCCCTTACACAGCTCAAGGTCTGGGCCCCAGGGCCTGACGGTGAATATGCCCATAAGGCCCACCCATAAGTTCACCTATATGTTCCACCCATTTAATACGCTCACAGGGAGTGTAGTGTGTAGGGGATGTGTTATGTGTTATTGTAGAGGATCTAATGGGTGTGCTTATGGAATCTAGTGTATAGGCATACAAGTTTGTGTAGGTGATGCAGTGTGTTTGTGTGTAGTGGAAGCAGTGTGTGTTTGTGGTTGTGTGTAAGGGATCCATTGTGTGAATCTGTGTTTATATGCATAAGGGATGCAAGGTGTGTCGGTAAGTGTGTGCATTGAGTGTGTGTAAGAAATGCATTGTTTCTGTGTGTTTGTAAGAGAAGCAGTGTGTGTGTGTGTGTGTTTGCATGTGTGTGTAAGGGATGCATTGTGTGTTTCTGTGTATGTATAGGGATGCATTGTGTGTGTGTGCGTGTAGTGTGAAAGAGCTCTCCCTTCTGTCCCATAGAGCTCTCCCCTGCCCCTTAGTGGTCTCTCCTCTCCCCCCACCCTCCCCTGGGGGTCGCTTCTCACACCCACCCTCCCGGTGTTTTCCTCACCTCCCCTTCTCCTCATCTCCTCACCCCCTCTCCTGTGTTCTTCTCACCTCCCCCTTCCCTGTGTTCTACTCACTCTCCCCTCCCTGTGTTCTTCTCACCTCCCCTTCTCCTCACCCCCCTCCCTGTGTTCTTCTTACTCCCCCCTGTGTTCTTCTTACTCCCCCCTCCCCTCTTCTTCTTACTCCCCATCCCCCCTTTCTTCTTACTCCCCCTTCCCCTTTCTTCTTACTTCCCCCCTCCCCTCTTCTTCTTACTCCCCCCTCCACTTGTCTTCTTCTTACTCCCCCTCCCCACTTTCTTCTTACTCCCCACTCCCCCCTTCCTTCTTACTCCCCCCTCCCCTCTTCATCTTACTCCCCCCTCCCCTCTTCATCTTACTCCCCCTCCCCTCTTCTTCTTACTCCCCCCTCCACTTGTCTTCTTCTTACTCCCCCTCCCCCCTCTCTTCATACTCCCCCCTCTTTTCTTACTCCCCCCTTTCTTCTTACTCCCCCCTCCTTCTTACTCCCCCACCCCTCTTCTTCTTACTCCCCCCTCCCTTGTTTTCTTCTTACTCCCCCCTCCCTAGTTTTCTTCTTACTCCCCCACCTTCCCTTTTCTTCTTACCCCCCTCCCCTTGTTCTTCTTAACCCCCTCCCCTCGTTCTTATTACCCCCCTCAGTTCTTCTTACCCCCCTCAGTTCTTCTTAACCCCCTCAGTTCTTCTTAACCCCCCTAGTTATCCTTCCCCCTCTCCCCCAGTTCTCCTTCCCCCACCTTCTGACTGCCTAGTTCGCCTTATAGGAAGCGCCGGCCCTGGGGTCTAGTAACCCTTTAAACACATACCTTATTCTAGCGCCGAGGTCCCTCAGAGCTGATCGGACTCCTCCTCTGTCAACCGATGGGAAGAACCTAATGCGATGTGTGGTGAGTACTGTGCGCATTAGGCCTTGCCAAAATGAAAGCATTGACTCAATGCTTTCCTAAGGGGGATTTTCAACATGCTGAACGTTCTCATGCAAAGCGTGTGGACATCAAGAGTTGCTTCCTGTGAAACTGAAAGTGTCTCTAGGTAGTGTGTCTAGTGGCTGCCACTGGAGGCAGTCTTAACACTGCAATATAAAAAATTGCAGTTTCTCTAAATTGGCAATTTTTACATTGCAGGATTAGAGGAATAATGACACTGCACCCAGACCACTTGAATGAGATGAAGTGGTCTGGGTGCCTATAGTGTCCTTTGAAGCAAGAAAAACATGCTGGCTTCATTATCTAAGCATCCCATGGAACTTTTCTAAAATATTGGCAATTATGTAACTCCCTGAACATCGCTCTTCAATTTAATGCTAACGGTGACAACTATTACACTATAAAAGAACACTTTTTTAATTAAGAATAAAGGTTAATATTAAGAAAAAAAATTCAAGTCAAGGCTCATTTATTAAATACCTTTAAAATGGCAAGTCCAACCTTTTCCCCCAGGAATTTCTTGAAGGGAATATTCTCCAGTTCTACCACAGAGACAGAGTGAGCCTTTTCACACAGATATGCTGCTACTTCCATACCTAATTGTGGATAAATGGGTACAGATATCACTACTGGAAATGTTACACTACATACATTTAATAGACCGTTCTTCCTCCATGCACTGCATTCAAGGAAACCTGAATAAATGTGAATGGGAACTAAAAGATTTTTTTAAAAGCTAGTAAAATATAAAATGCACTTTTATATAAACTTGTTGATGGATTTATTGAGATGAATTACAAATCAAACTACTATTTTCATGAACTGAGAGCATAACTTGGATTTTTGAAGCATACTTTTAAAAAATATTTTAAGTACCGTTTACGAGAGTGCGAATCGCATGTGAACAGAAAGACACAGATAAACAGATATACGTAGGTAGGCAGACAAATATACAGAAATATACAATTAAATACAGAGTCAAAATAGAAATGATCAGTGTGAATACAAACTGCAAGACAATATAAGAAATAAATACCGAGCAATAAACCAATAATCTAAATTTAAAATAAATCAATAATTTTTCAGTTCTTGAATCCAATTTCAGTAAATGTAGGAATGCACTTAAAAAGGGGAGTTAATCACTAAACTCTGAATTCTCAGACATTATACTCAAATTCTAAAACAGTTGTGACTTTTTAGCAAAAGTTGGAGATTTTTTTTTCTGCTTTTTTGCCTCAATTTTTCCATCTCCATTTAATTTAGGAAAACTGTGTTTTATAAATAATCATGAAATAGTGAAAAATGCATAAAAGTGCTCCACGCTAACACACCATTTTCAGCAGGTCACTCACCCTCTAACAAGTAACTGTTGTGTTGTTCACAAATTTTATGTACATGAAAAGCTTACAGTCACCAAGGTATGATATTTGATGGTCAAAACTAAATGATTATGTGTTCTTTGTATCGGCTCTCTATAAAAAATGAATTAATAAATAAAACCATCTAGTGGTGAAAATATTTGTTTCTGGCATAAACTACAGTAAAAGACCAACTGAGTAAAGTGATAGGATTGTGTTCTTTTAAGACAAGTGTTTAAATATGGCATTGTTTTTTTTTAGGCTGATAAATGGAGCTTCTCAATCTGGGCTACATCAGAAGTTACTTCAGCCACCATAACCACTTTCAGTGATTTGAAGTGGTCACGGAGTATGTATGTGCAGTGCTTCTGCATGGAAAACTGCACTTATTGAGATGTTTTTAATTATGTGCTGAGGCTAGTTGCTGGTTCAAAATCTGCTTTGTATGATGAGATTGTAGTACAAGAATGTATTATAGAATTGTAGTAGGAGAATGGCAGAGAAAGCCAATCAAAGTGAATGTCAGGTATATGTCATTGAGAATAATGCATCTATGACGAGAACATTTTTTTTCTGGTGGAGTTCTGTGCTTTGCGGACAAATGTAAAAAAAACAGCAGGAGAGTGAGTTTATTAGCACATCGCCAGCCCTGACACAAAATCAATGCAGAAGAGTATTACAATATAAATATTATTGTTTTTGAACAGGAAATGTGCTTTTCAGTTTTTGAATTTCACTAAATGTAAAGTGACGCAACCTCAGAGTGTGTGTGTCAGTCTTGTGTCAAAGCGTTCCTCACGGCTGACCCTACTAAAGGCAAACCATGCAGAGAGCACTACTGAAGCCCGCACTGCAAGAAACAAAACCAGGAGAGTAGGACAGGACCCCGAAAATGAGACTGTCCTGCTGAAATTGGGACAGTTACGAGGCCTGAACATTTCAGCCAAAATAGTAAAGTTGAGAAAAGAAAAAAAAAAAAAAGAACAAATGTAACTAATCTGGAGATATTTTTACAACTACATTTTGTGACTTGTTAACCACACAAATCACTAATATTTAAACCAGCTTCTCACCCAAGAAGGATGCTCCAACAATCACTGCATTCCTGCTGCTTGCCAGCTTCACCACCCTGTTGGCATCCTCAGGAGTTCTTAGTGTAAATACATTATCCAGCTCTTTTCCTTTACATGTGAGCGTTTTGGGGCTATTGAAAAGAATAAGTGATATTACTTTTTTTTTTTTTTTTTTTAATATACAGAAGTTAACAAGTGTCTGTTCTTTGCAGACCTGTAAGATTGCAGTCGACTTTGTCTGCCCATTTATTGTTTATATCAAATATTACATCCTTTACAGCACAGAGTTTTTCATGTCCTGAACTTTGTAATTCTTATCTCCAGGTCGCACACACAAGCAACTTAATTACTTACAACTGGAATTTTATATATATAGTTGAAATCACATATTATGCTGTTATTAGGTAGAATGTTGTTCTGTGAATCTCTAAGGGCCGAGGTACAATCAGCCTGGACGTACTGGAAATGAGGCCCCATATGCTTCAGTTATTCTAACTCTTTCAACTGTCTAAAAGTAAATCATATAACTGCTCTATTACATGAAATAGCAGTGGGCACCGTACTAAAATACATTTAAAATATACAACTGAAAAAGTAGGCTAGAGTCCAAACAATACAAATACAGATTAAGCATGGAATATACTCAGGCTTGTGGATTAAAGAGATAATCTAGGTTATATAACCATTTTATCTAAACTGAATTGGTTTTAGTGCCTAGGGTCCTATGTTTGCTGTCCCTCAATTAAGTGCCACACCATTTTTGAGCAGTTTAACATTAAATGAGGATCCCTGGTCACCCACAGCCAGGTCTCCCATGGTGGTATCATTAAGACAGAGCTTACACTCTACCTGTAAAAATGTGCAGCTGTGTCAGGCTGAAAGCTCTCAACTGACATTCTCAGCCAATTACTGCTGTCCATTTCTCATCAGATTAATGCTTCTTCATTAGCCCGCGCAGGACAGAGGGAATGGGCTGCTGGGGACTCTCATTTAAATTTAAACCATTAAAAATGGTTTAACCACCTACCAAGTACATCTTAATTATCAAACGCCATACTGTATGGACTCACATATATGACCACCCTGACCAGGACCCGGAGGGATGCCCCATCACTAATAACCTGGGGGACTGCAGGGGTCGAGTCACTTTCCCACCCAAGGTAGCTCCGTATGTTGGAAACACTAGCGAGAAACGTGGCAAGTAGACTTCCTGTGGGACCCGGAATGGGTGCCATGGAACACAATTCCTATGTTGATGTTATTCGCATGTACCCTAATTAACCTAAGCCACTGCATGGCCAGTGAGGTTTCTCCCAACCTGATTACTTGTGAATCTTGGTCAGCCGATACATGATACTTATTATATGGTTTTCTGTTTATCTGATATGCCTGCCTTGATATTCTCTTTTGGAAATACAAAAAAAAAAATTGTGAAAACAATAAAAATGGTTTAACATTTAATGGAAGGATGGAGCCTGGGAACTGCAGGCACTATAACTACTTCAATGTGATGAGGCAGTTACAGTGTCTACAGTGTCCCATTAAGTGAGAATTGTCATAAACTCAAAGAGAATTCAAAATAAATATCCCATTTTAGGTCGGAAGAGCCAAACTAAAAACATATCTGTCACGGAGAATTTAAGTTTGACAGATTCACACTTTCATGAATAACTGTGACTGTGCAGGGAATGTAAACCTGTGAAATGAGGAACGTCTATGGTGTTGCAAAAGCTGCAGGTGGCCTTCATGTACTTAGATTCCTACATATGGTGGTCTAGTGTTGTAGTTTCAAAATACAGCTTCACACCTGCTCTCCTTCCAACCACACGGCATACGTGAATACTGGAATATCACAATTCATATATTTCAATGCAGAACAAAATGCAGGAGTCAGGAGAGAGAGATAACTCTGTCACAAACTACCAGGGACAAGAGATTGTAAAAGATATGTTACTTGAGGGTAAGAGAGCTAGATAATTACCTGGACATTTCCTCTGTATGGCTCTGTCCTTTGTATCATACATTAACCCCTTAAGGACCAAACTTCTGGAATAAAAGGGAATCATGACATGTCACACATGTCATGTGTCCTTAAGGGGTTAAAGGGTTACTCTAAGAACCACTACAACTGTGCATAGCTGCAAAGCTGATGGTTCATAGAGAGGGTTAGGACTACTGCAGCTCTAAGACAGCCTCTCACAGCTGTCAATCAAGTAGCTGGAATGCCCAGTTCTAGCTAATCAATGCCACTTTTGTTCAACTTGTCTATTCCGATTGGTGCACATATCTCAGTGAACTGTGCTCTATGTAAGGAGCTAGCTGCTGCCGTATTGGTGCTATCAGTTTACAGGGCCATTCCACTTATCGTATGTAATGAGAGAAAATGCACTTGGTGAAGAAAAATGCTTTTCCCATAAACCTCTGCTAAAAGGTTTAAAAAATAAGAGTCCCTTATTGATTAGAAGTGAAACTGCCTGTAGCTGTAGTCCAAGCAAACCGTTCTAAACAATGATACATTAAAAGATATGTATGTTTTTTATTTTCATGCATTTTTTTTACATTTTAATGTATTATCAATATAATGTTTTAAAAAATATATAAAAGGTATTTAACATTTCCAAACTGTTAACAGGTTTGAACGTACGTGCTTCCAGTTGCAATCAGCAGTTTATTGTATTCCATTCGGAATCCATCCTTGAAAACCACCATCTTACTCTTCGTGTCCACACTGATGACCTGAAATCATTTCTGCAGAATGTGAATTCAAAGAACTCTTCAAAAATATTTGTAAACATGAACCATGGACATATGCCAGCAATGTATATTTATTCTGGTGGCAGTGAACATTATTAGCGGTCATTGTTCACTAAATTAAAAACACAGAATTTTAGTAAAACTAAAAGCGATTTGCATAATTTAAGCAAAAAAGTGCTCTTTTGGAATAATTCTCCATCTGATTTATATGGCTAGTTTAGGATAAATTTAGCATTTACTTTTCAGTTCACTACAAAAAAATCAGTGTTTTCTGATCAAACCCTACTTATATTGGGAGAAAGAATCTGTATGTGCCCTGCTGCCAAATTTTAATTCTAGGCACAAATGTTAAAGGAACACGATAGTCACCAAAACAACTTTAGCTTAATGAAGCACTTTTTGTGCATAGATCGTGCACCTGCATCCTCACCGCTCAAACTCACTGCAATTTAGGAGTTAAAACTACTTTTGTTTCTCTGAATGATACAACAGGAGTGGAAGGACCAACAAGTAATCGCTCCACTGGAGTTGTAGATGGTTGAAGGGAGTGAGGGCATAACCCAAAGGAATAGTAGTAAAGTAGGAAACTGACTTGAGTGCACTAGAACAGTACACCCATGATCAGCTTCTAAACCCTGAAAAAATCTGCTCCATCAGGTGTTTGGCAAAGTAGTGCTGGTAGTGGGAGCATAGAACGAACTATGTACAATAATATTAAACTTTATTGATCCCTCTTAAGGGAATAAAGAAGAGGTTAAAAAATATAAATATAAACAGTGCCGAGATGGATATTAGATATTCTAAACAAACTGAGACATATTCGCAAAATAGATAGTATTTATAAAGCCATAGGAGCCTAACGATGCAGAAAGGAGCTTATACAGGGGAGCTTCCCAATGCTAGTTGGCCGTAGGCAATTAACAAGTTTAGAACAAGTGAGCTAAACTCACCAGGGCAGATTTATAGGTGATGGCTGTTAGGTGTTCTAAAACTGTTAGCCGGCTTATGAGTGGATACAGTATCTGTGAGTCATGCACAATGTTTGTTTAGGAAAAAAAAAATAATAGTAGGAGGAGTGTCCACCTGGACAGGAGAGGCTGTAGGCATCAAATTTCAGGGGAACAGTATGTCATCAACTGCATATATATCGTAAAAGTAGTGATCTATAGATAGATACACTCCCAAGTAACATTAGGGGTGTGGGGGATATTCCCAGTGTTGACGATAGTGTATTTGAGGAGATCGTAGAAGAAAACTAAAGGGAGCAGTGTAAATTGGACTCACGCAGTAATCGGTGAATACACACTGTCTCCCTGGTTTTAATATTTCGAGTGGTCTCAGAGTACAAGCTGGGTGTCATAGAATTTGAGGGGACACTGGAGAGTGGACGGCAAATAGGATCGCATAAATAGTGCGATCAAAGTTCAAGCCTGTACACCTCTTAACACCCTCATTCTTTGAAATAACAGCCTTCAGTCCAGATTAGAAATACGTATATATTAGATGATTAGCACTGGACCAATCAGACCATTATATTTCGGGTGGTCTCAGGATATAAGCTGAGTGTTATAGAACCTAAGGTGAAAATGGAGAGTGGACGGCACATAGGATCGCATAGATAGTGCGATCAAAGTTTAGCCTATACACCTCTTAAATCCTCGTTCTTTTAAACAACAGCCTAGTGTCTTAGGTTAGACAAACGTATAAACACTGGACCAATTAGACCTGGTTCCCAATTACTCTGAGATTCGCTAAACATAAATGGATAGCCTTTAGATGCGTAGTGTGACGAGAGTGCTCATTACGCTAAATCTCCATGTGATACACAAATCAGTCGGTGGCTATGAGGGGGATATGGGTGAAGTAATCACTCCAGACCCAGCATCTAACGAACAAATAAATGTTAAATTCGAAAGTATAAAGCCAGCCCTTGAGATTCCCCACAGATACAACAGCCCCCCAGTACTAATAATTAATCTTATTGCAGTCTCGGCAGCGCTATAATAGACTACACTGTGGTCCTGAGTAGGACAGTGTAGAATAGTTTTTAAAGAAATCTGTAATATTTATAGATCGTGGTCCTCAGTAGGACGGTCTGGATTAAATTAAATTAGAATCGATAAAACGCTCAGGTTGAAAGTCTGTCACGCTTAAGTAAGAGGATAAAGGTAGTGGTCCCCAGTGGGACAGTCTAAATTAAATTAGAGTCGGTACACGCTCAACGCGCGTTTCGGCGCTAGCATGCGCCTTTGTCAAGAGCTAACCGGCTATGAGGTTGGCGCCTCTTTTTAAACCCTGTTAGGGCCAGTCCATCCCGAAGGGTGACGTAAGGATCCATGTAGGACCGCCCACAGTTTGGGAGGGACCGGAAGAGTGAGTGACACCAACTCTTAGGCTTGAGGGAGTTAACCCATTCCAAGCCTACTTTTGTTTCTCTCCATGCAGCCCTGGCTACATAAACAAAGTGTTTTAATTCCTAAATGGCAGAGAATTGAGCAGTAAGACTGCAGGGGCATGATCTATACACCAAAATTGCTTAATTAAAGGGACTCTATAGTTCCAGCAAAACAAAGCCATTTTCCTGGCACTATAGAATCCTACAATGCCCCTCCCTCGATGTCCCTCTGTGCTGGGTCAGGCTCTGTCCACGCTTTATCCCCCACCAATATCAGCCCTAATGCGCATGTGTGGCATTGGCCACGCTCGCATTAGGATTTACCCATAGGAAAGCATTATTCAAACCTTGTCTATCGAAAAAATCTGACGCTGGAGGTCCTCATAAAGAGCGTGAGGACGTCCAGCGTCAGGTACCGGACTAAAGTCTGTTTCAATTCAGGAAGTCCCTCTAGTGGCTGTCTGGTAGACAGCCACTAGAGGTGGAGTTAACCCTGGATAGTAATTATTGCAATTTCTCAGAAACTGCAATATTTACCACTAAAGGGACACTGAAGGGACAATGAGCTGAAGTGGTCTGGGTGCCTACAGTGTCCCTTTAGGCTAAAGTTCTTTTGGTGACTATAGGGTCCCTTTAAAAAACTGGCTTCTCACATCACCATTGTACAACCAAGAATCCTAATGATGGAAATCAACATCCCATTCATTACCTGCTGCTAACTCAAATGTTTTGCCTCACCTTGTACTATATATTGTCTAAGGCAGTGTTTCCCAACCCAGTCCTCAAGGCCTCAAGGCATTACCAAGGCATTACCCAGTTTTGTTTTTTTCTAAAAACACCTTAGACAAAACTGGGTAATCCTTAAATCCTGGACTGGTAGGTGTGCCTTGAGGACTGGGTTGGGAAACACTGGTCTAAGGCATGCATAAGAATGCAGTTTCCAGATACCTTGGTTCTAATATTAGTACAATTAAAAAAAAGAAGTTTGCAACACCTTGGGTTCTTTGATTTACAATCTTTATTCTGCCACGTCTGGACCCAGACAAAATTAAGTCACGGAACCTAAGCTCTTATGAACCCTTCTTTTATTATTTTTTTTGTCATATCAAAACTACATGACTCAGCTATTTATTGGCTAGAAGTAACATTGGATTACATGGACCGCAGTCTTCTCCAGGGCTTAATAAAATGTTTTTTACACCCAAACCAACACATACAGAACACACTGACGACACAAATAATTGTATTAGTTACTAAGTGGACTTAGTTAATAAATCACATACATAGGGCGGATACAAACTATATAGGTTCTTAAAGGAATAACTTTAAATCATGTCCTGTTACAAAAACATTTGGGATTTATTAGTACATATTTGAAAAAGGGGGTTAGGATGTCTATTGGCAAAGCATTTGAATAATAAAGGAATACAAAGAAAGTCCAGGGCTCTAGCCAGTAACCAATAGCTTGTTGGAAATATGTTAATAGTTTGTTTGTGTCCTGCTCTGATATTTTTGTGAATAGGAGTGGAATTATGGAGGATGGTCACATGTTATCCTTTGATTTATATAAACATGCATTTATGTTTTCATCAGACCCTTTAGTAACAAAATAAATTATATAAACTTTATACATTACTCAAATTCCTAACCTGTGTTTCTGTCAGAACTTCAATGTCATACGTGTGAAAGAACTCCTTAGAGCGAAGCAAAATCTGATCAGCCTGAGAATCCATAGACTAAAATATAAAAATGAATATAGGATTAGGACACAAGCACAGCTTTATTTCATCAGGCAGGTGTCTGGGTCAGTTTTACTGTAAGGGCTTTCAGCTGACCCTAAAAATTACATATAACTTTAAATAGAACTTAGTTCTAAAGAGACATCAGCTGTAAATGTTATACTTTTTACGTAACCAACATAAGCGAATTCTAGCATAGTTACAAAATAGTACTCAAAAAAACACACCCCCTGCACAAGGTGATCAAAAAGATAATTTTTTAAGTGGATCTGTAGTCTACGAATGTTTGGCTTTGGGGTAAGAAATCTATTAGTATTTATACTAATAGATTTCAATATGAATGGACACACTCTTTCCATCAAGGAGACTGGTTCTTGACACTTGGATCTTCATCCAAAATGAAACAGGGTGACAAGGTTCAATGTCCAGGTAACTGTACATAGTAAGTTGTTAACTTTACAACAGTCACACTTCAAGTAAAACACAGAACTTCACTGGAGGATGGAGTTGACATGCATGTATGCATGAATTAAATATATGCATTTTAAATATAAATAATAAATAAAACTATGCTGATCTTCGATGCTTCGGGGTTTTCTGCAATTCTTCATGGTACTGTGACATTTATCAGTGAACTCACAACTCCATTCACAGTTTTGTGAAAGGTTTTATAGACACAACTGTGCATCAACAGTTAATATTTCAATATGATAATTCAAGTTCGTAAAATAAATATTATTTTTGTTCACCTATTAATGTTATATGAAAAATCGGTCACTTAGTAATAAACTCAATATACACATATAAATCTCAATTTCATTAAACAAGTACTTACTTTACTTAATTTGGATCGATCATAGGGCAAATATTTTTCTGAGGTGCACATTACAATCCTGTCAGAGAATCCCTCCTGCCTTAGAGTTTCGGCACATACTAAACCAGCAGGTCCTGGGCGGAGATAAAACATTTGAAATAACTCTAAATTCTGATCCTCAATCATATATATATGGGTAAACTGGTATTTATATCATAATGCCAGTTTTCTATCGGTCAATATGCTATAAGTCATCATAATGTTCCCACTGGAGCAAAAGTGAGCCAGTGAATGAAATACACTAAAAGACATCAGTAGTATCAGGTGCTATCAACTTATTGATGTTGGACTAATGAACTCTACTGATGTAGGTTAAATAGTTAATAGTATTGAATTGGTTTACCTGCTCCAATGATCAGAATGTTGGTAATCGCAGTGCTATAGTTACTGAGAGCTAGACATTTTGCCATAACTTTTGTCCTTCTCTGTGATTGAAGAGCCTGAAAAACAAATCATAATGTAACATTTCACATGAAATACTATTGAAAGAGATTATAAAAAGTATATTAAATAGGTAGTAGTTTGAAGTCACATGTGACTTGAAAATACTGAAAGATACATAACCAAGAACATGACAAAACAAAATCTAAAATCACCACTCACCTGTTTGCTTGCTCTTATATAAACTCGCTCCTTCTCTATCTTCACCTACAATATAAATATTATAGAAACTAAACTATTATAGAAAATAACACTGGTAACAGGTATCAGAATTTCTATAGCTCAGCTATATTTTATGATTTTCGTCTGAATTTGAGCAGTCAGTTTTCTCAAAATTATTTTGCCCAAATGTTTAAGATATATTCTTGAAAATAAAGAAGGGTATGACTTGTTCTCTATCACTCTATCTCAAATGACAAAAATAGTCACAACGTATTCTGTCTATACAATTATTTATAAATATAGTACTAATACATTTAGTGTATACTACCTGAAATTTTGGCAGACCATCTAAGCCTGGAAAATCTTCTATGTCCCCTGTTGCTATGTTAAAGCATGCACCATGCCATGGGCACCGTACTCGACCTTTAGACAACACACCTGTATAGTAAAAACACACACAATAAGCACACAGAATCCTGGAAGTATACAGAAGTAATTCAAAGAGAAAGACTGTTTAATGTAAAATAGCTAACTTTGTGCCATGCTGGACAGACGCAACTTGCCTGGGCTCCATGCAGAAGTCCTATAAATTCTTTTTTATTCATAGGAAATCACAGGCGTTATAACCTTGACAGATTTTTGGCAACTTATCAGGATCTTTTAACATACAGGCACCATCAGCCTGGCATACTATACTGCAGCCTCAGCAACCATGCCAGGAATAAGGCCTGGTACTACACTGATTAAGTGCAACTCGATGGAGTCTACTTCGCTGACCTTCTACGGGAGAGCATCTGAGGAAGCAAACCCCCTGTACCATCACCACTGTACAATAACCTAAACCTGGGGGGTGTGGCTTGAAAGGTACTGTGCCCATGCTCTTCTTCTACCAACGTGGCTCGTTAGTCTACGGGCTTTTAAATGGAACCACAGAATCTTGCTTCACAATTGGGAATCAGAAAGTAACCTACCTGTGCCTGGGACTGTTTCTTATTTTTCCAGCTTCACTAGTAGTCCAGACGCTGAGGCATATGTCATGTTGGCCTCCTGCCAAAAGTTTTGCTTTATTATATCTGCAGATTTTGATTTGATTTGTTTCTATATATCCCATAGGGTTCGCACAAATATATGTAAAGCCTACCTACTTCCAACATGTAATATATGAACTTTCCGTTGATATGCTGATGTTTACTAGCACTACTTTTCTCCTGTAAACTGCTTACATCTCAATAAAATTACAAAAAACATCTAAAAAAAATTACAAAAAGAAAGACCTAATTCATAAAGAAGAGCATTAGTAAAAAGCATTTAATACCTCCACGTCAATGTTTATACATTCAAATCATTGCTTCAGAATAAACCTTTATACACAGCACCTATTAAAATTAAATTGATGAATAAGTCTCAATAAAGATAAAAACTTTCATATATACACTACACGCTCATTAAAATCAATGACAGTTATCTCCGATTATGTGACAGAAAAAGTGAGATTATGATATGTTATCCTTATGTCGACAGTTGATTTACAAAGGACACCCTTTAGACCTTATGTAGAAACTACGGACTAAAAGATAAGAATCGTATCATTGTGATGCACAATGTCATGTAGTCAACCTATCGCTACACCGGGTAATTGTTTAAATAGTACCTGAGGTCCACAATTACAGTGTATGAAAGCGTAAAGCAATATGAATCACTTGACACTTATTTTTACTGTTATATGTCATTATAACCAAGAGTAGCATTGGCTTACTGGAGAAACTGTGGGAAACAGAAGCACATTTCTTAAAATATGCTTTAAAAAAACAAACCAGCGGGGGCGGGGCCTGACCGCCGGTCGGATCAGACATGTTTTGTCTGAGCTCCTGCTTCTGAGCTTGGAAAACGGAGCTAACTGCGGACCAAAAGCTGAAACCGACCTGGAATTGTGACCACAGCGCTACTCAGGCGACAGCGATCCAGGGGACACCTAATAAGACCCCCACCGGCACCAAAGTAACCCGAACAGGGCCTGAGGCCTACGAGCTTGAGCCTGGGTGAGACGGCCGCTCGCCCGGATCGCCGACCGGCGCTCTGCCACCCCTCCCCCCCCCTCTGGACCGGGGGGTTCATCCCGGTCCCCACGGGCGGTCACCACAACATGCCGCAGAGCCTCCACCCAGGTCCTGCAAGACACAGAGGATGGAGCGGTGTACTCCAAGATGGTCGACAGCCACCTTTTCTGAGCGGGAAACTCCGCCAACACCAAGCAGCGCACCAGCGAGTTTGGACTCTACCTCGCGGCGGAGTCCTGCAGCAGCCCCCGCGACAAGCCTTATGCTCACTTCAAGCCTGCAATGAGGATGAGGGGGTGTGGAGGCGGAGGGGGAGCGGGAAAGAGCGGGTCCCCCCAGGGCGCACTTCAGATGACACCGCTACCACATACAACGGGCCCCCCTGGGCTGAAGGCCACCGTGGAAAGAATCCCGGAGCACTGGCCGCACACGCCGAAAATCCGAGGCAGCTGGCGGCAATTACCACCGGGATCCACGGCAGTGCCCCCACAGGGGAAGAACTCAGTCTCCCAACAATCCTGAGACCTCCTACCCGAGAGACTGACCTGCCTCACACGTTGGAGTTAAAAGCAGCTCCCAGTCAGTCACCCTCGCCAGCTACAACACCCCTGATCAAGCGGGGCATCGGCTGAAACGACCACATCATCGAGGCACCAGACCCACACAGCGAGCGACAGGCAGGTCGGAAGATCGGCTTATAGACCCCACACACTCGCACGCTGGGACTCACTTATACAGATACCGTGGATCAGGTATTGCCTGATACGTATCTTTAACATGACTTTGCACAGCATCCTATAATGTATAACGTGTAATGCTCATTTTTTGTTTCACTAGTTCTAAATTAGCCTGCTTCTCCCATTGTTCTAACCTGCCAGAACTATATTCTAGATCAGGGGTAGGCAACCTTTTAGCAGCACTGTGCCGATATAGGATTGTGATGTACCGTAGCATGCCGATCCTCAGGCCCGTCGCTACCAGGCAAGCTAACCAAGCAATTGCTTGGGGCCCCAAGCTGGCCTGGGCCCCCAAGCAGGGCCGGCCATTTCTATAAGGCTGCAGCCGCCTGAGCGCTCTATAGAGAGCCTCAGGCGGCTGCAGAACTGCCTCTCTCGTCATCTCGCCTTCCCTGTAGCGTGGCCGAGCTCCTCTTCCTCCTTTCAGTCCGGCTGGGTATCACGCGGTACAGGAGATTTAGTTTCCTGTTCCCGGCCGGACTGACAGGAAGTGCACCCTGAGCTCGGCCACGCTACAGGGAAGGGGAGGTGAGAAGAACATAGGGAAGGAGGGAGGGAGAGTAAAAAGAACATAGGCAGGGGAGTAAGAAGGACACAGGGGAGGGGAGTAAAAGGGACACAGGGGAGGGGAGTAAAAAGGACACGGGGGAGGGGAGTAAGAAGGACCATTTTGCTTGGGGCCCCCAAATTCCTTCAAACGGCCCTGCCAATCCTATTTTTTTAAATTGAGGTGTGTGTGCTGCCGTATTCTGCTTGTGTTATTTATACTGTAATTGCTTTGTATCGTTGTATTTGTGCATATATGAGCTATTATATTGTATATGTTCATTAGTAGTTTATGGTATCGTGATACATATGAATGTGGGCTGTGTATGAGGGCTGCTTGTGGAATTGTGTGTAGATGGATATGTCACATTGTGTATTAGGTAGTGTATGGGGGCTGTTTGGGGTTTTGCACGTGAGAGGCTGCATGTGGGATTGTGTGCATGTATGTAGATTGTTAGTGGTGTTGCGTTTGTGGGGATTGTGTGTATGTTTGTGTGTGGGCTGTTCGTATTATTTGTATGAGTGGAGGCTTATTCTGCAGGTCTGTGTATATCTAGCAGTGTGGGTGGCTTCCCTGGGTTCCAGTGGGGACCAGCCTGGGCAGGTACAGGTCAAGGACAGGAGCTGCAAAATCAGCTGTGGGCTGCTCTACTACAGTGTGGATTCCCATTCACAAGTGCTGGGAGGAAGTGATCTGAGATCACTTCCTCTAAGTGCTGCAATGCATAAATTGAGGATTGTCCTTCACCACCTCTTTGTATTAGCAGATATCTGAAGTTTCACTGAGACTCCTGATAGGCCAGACCCTGTTTGGCTCTAGCAGCCTTGAGTGCCGTGGAAAGACACCTTGAGTGCCGTGCATGGCACTAGTGCCGTAGGTTGCCTACCCCTGTTCTAGATGTTATTTCCTAACTTAACGCTTGTAGCCTACTAAATGCAAATTAGCATGATATAGTATGTAACTTAGTTATGTCTTAGCAAGCATAGTGGCTATAAAACATAGCATAGAGCAAACATGAGCTTTATTTGTTTAAATGTGCTATAATCTGCTGCGAAGCTAACGAGACGCACTAAAAGATTATCCAAACCAAATGCACAACATGACGGTTATGCTACAGTTATTATATGGAAACATGTTTATTGCTTGTACCAAACAAAAAAAAAAGAAAAATGTGCAGTTCTTTAGTGCCAACTTGCAAAACTTGATGGATAAAACATGCGTGCTGTTGTGGCACATTACAAATGCCCATATGCCTGTTATTTTCATGCACAGAAAAAATAAAGAATTAAAAAAAAAAAAAAAAACAGCACAACTAGCTGAAATTGAGAAATGTTGTTACACATTATCTCTTTAAAATGATTCAC
Source organism: Pelobates fuscus (assembly GCF_036172605.1). Lineage (NCBI taxonomy): Eukaryota > Metazoa > Chordata > Amphibia > Anura > Pelobatidae > Pelobates > Pelobates fuscus. The sequence continues at coordinate 116,105,343 of NC_086321.1, forward strand.
AATTTGTCCAGACCTTTCACTAGTGGAGCTCCATAGTGGGGACACTTGTGTCCCATTGCGTAGTACTCCCCATTCTGTTTAATTAGTAAGGCTTTACCACATCCCATGTCAACCTCACGCATCCTGGCAGAAAAAAATAAATAAAAAAAATAGCTCAGTAAATTGCCATGGCTAAATATTGAGCACCAGCATGAAAAACATTTTTACGTTATCAATTATAATATGCCAATCATATGTTCGTTCACAAATATAGATATAAAAACAGAAACCATAACCTATCCTCCCTGATTTAATTCTGTATTTCAGTAGTAGTTACATTTTTATTTTTTATTTGAAAACCTTTTCACTTGGACACACCTTAATCCGGCTCTGCAGGATACTGACCCAGTACCATGAAATTTGAGGGTCACCAACAAAATAATATAATAATTAGTGTATTTGATAAGTCACTAACTAGTATTAAAAACTGTCTACTTTGTTACAACACAAATATACCAGTAATAATGTTTTTAACCAGTGCATTGTTGGTAGCTCATCTTAGCTAAAGTAAGGAGAAATTAAAATAACATATCAGATCCGAAATCTAAATATACAAAATAAGTTATTAAACAGACAAGAGTTTTAACATTAAATAGATAAACATTTCTATTGCTTAATTAACTTTAAAGATTTTCTCTGCCAATAATCTGCTTGGCAGGATTTTAGCAGTAAAAGCCTAGGCCCTGCCAAGAGTAATAAAAAAATGGTCAGTCACTAATTTCTGATATGATTCAAACTACATTAACCCAACATTTTGTTTTTAATTCTCAACAGAACTGGACAGAAACTGAAATGATATCCTAACACAACAGTAAGTAATACCTGATACACCTTTTCTTTGTTGCAACACAATAACTAACTAATCGTATTGACGCACTTACTGTCCGTTCTCCAGGTCCTTCACATGGCATACTGAGGCTTCCACCACATCCTTGGGGTTTGTGTACGGATTGAGGACAATGGGCCTTTCCTCATGATGATAGTGCCTCGTCGTTCCATTCGTTTTGTAGGCTAGTGGACTGGCTTTGCCATTGGGTGAGAGCTCTTCTTTTTCCCTTTCTTTCTCTGGCAAAACAACTTCAACTTTTACCTCAGCTGTAACAAAATAGACTTGTAGTCAGGGTTATTCACTGAGGTGAGAATTCAAAGTGAATTCAAAATGAATTTTAAATTCTATGTTGGGACACATTGTTAAAGGAACATTCCTGACACATAAAGCACTTTGGCATGCAAGAGAAGTTTTCTTTTGCTTCTGTTAACTCCACATAGCTGCAGGTGCACGGTGCTAGCGTGTGCCTGCCGTTCCCTTCTCAGTCAAGCTCTATTGAGGCTTATTTAGAAGTATAGGAAAGCCTTTCACTGCTGTATTCCCTAGCACTGACTAAAAGAGGGAAGTGCTTGAAAAGGCTGCAGACAGCAGGTTTGCAGCATTTATAAGCATTTTTATATATATCCCCAAACAAAACATGTAGAAAAAAAATAAATGCATGTTTTCTTTGTGGTTATATCTATTGAATTGTTAAAACTGTCAGTGAATAGTTCCTTTAAAGAACACATTCAGAGTTAAGGTTCTAAAAGTGGAGCAAACAATGCTGACTTCTCAAATATTGTAATTTACTCAAGAAATGCTGTTTATAAATGCCATGGTACCGACGAGAAAAAGTGTTCTCACCTACCATTACAGGACATGCAACTTAGCAATATAAACTGAAAGGCCCTACCTTTTTAGTAGAGGTTACATAGTTACATCGCTAAAAAAAAAACATGCATCCATCAAGTTCAGCCTTTCTCACATTTGATTTTTGCTCACACACAATTCCACAAGCAGCCCCCCATACACAGTCCATAAGTATCATGTACAATATCACAAACTACACATGAACATATCAAATATAACAGCCCACATACACACAAATATAATGTTACAAAGCAACTGCCGCACCCATAAATAACACAAGCAGAATACGGCAACATACACACCTCAATTTAAAAAAATAGGACCAGCATGCCAAGGGACTTCAAGATTTTGTGTTGGCACCGCACTATTAAAGGGATACTCTATTGCCCAAATACAAAATAAATAAAAACTGTTTAGTAGATATACTCCAAATGAAAACTTCTTTGCATTTAATTATGTATTTTTTTCATTGGGGATATACCTAAAATCAGCTTGCAAAACCTGCAATTCACTTGTCTGCTGCCTTTGCAAGTTCTCCTCTTCTAACCCCGCCAAGACTTTCTGGGGCTGTCCAATTAAAGACTTTGCAATACAGCTCAATGAAAAGTCTTTGTAAGCAGGTGCTCTGGGCAATTGCTGCCTCTTGAGGTCAGCTGCATTAAGCTAACAAAACCAGGAAGTAACTGTGGCAGAAATGCCTCTGCCAGGTGTTCTTGGAGGGGCCTGCTTGCCGCCTCCTGCCAAAAGACTGTGGGCCCTTTAAAAACATATGTGATTTATGTACTTTTGTACTTCATAAAGAGAGACAGACCGCTGGCCCTAATTCCGTGGAACTGTTTCAGGCATAGGACCATGTGCACGGTCGGTCATAATTATGACTTCCATAGAAATCCCGAGCCCCTGAACCAATCTGGGTGAGTTTTGGATATGTTGGTCCCCCAGATGGGGGCTATCAAGGGATATGATTTTGTGGGATTTCCATTTGTTTCAGGGGTACTTTTGGGGTGTTGTTGTATTGCATGTTTTTCTGTGCTTTGAGATAATTGGATTAGATTAGTACAGTTCCTGATCCAATTATCTTATTATGTATGGGAGTGTCCTGGAACTGAGAACCAATGTAATTGTGTATTTGTTTCTACTGTGGTTTACTCTCAGGTCCAGGAGGCGTGCCCCTTGCATGGGGACCTGAAAATAAGGCCATTTTTGGCTACCATTAAAGAGTTCCTGCTTACCCTCAACATAGAGCCTCGTCTCATGTGTGAGGGATACTGCTGTATCTACCCTGGGGATTGCTATATCACTATACTCCTCTGGGTTATAATCACTTGCTCTTGTAAGAGCAGCCTGCTACACTCTCTGGAGTAGGAGAGGTCTGCCCACTGGAAGATGGATACTGGTCTGGTCTTGGATGTAGGGTGGGTGGAGGACGGCGAGACCCCAGCCAAGCTGTAACGCTGGAAGTGGGGACTACAGTGCTGATGGTATCTAGTGGAATGCTGACACACACAATCAATGCTCCTAGTGACTCAGTGAGCACTAGGAGCATTGATTGGCGGAGGCAGCCGGTTGGGGTGCCAGGCTGTCCGCCACCGTAACATTATCTGTTGTCTGCTTGAAAGCCAAGGGGTGTAACCAGTTTAATTTATAAAAGTGTCAATTTATATTGAAACCTGCACTGTTTGCAAAATGAAAAAGAGGACACACTCTACACACATAAAGTTCTTCAGCAAGCTAAAGTTGTTTAGGGGTCTGGAGTGACCCTTTAAAGGTTTCCTACCCCTGCTCTAGGGTGTTCTTTTTCTAGATTTGTAGGAATTTAGCACCAGGCAACAAGTCAGCCCTTTAGACCTGGAGTGCACAATGTTTATTTTGTGTGTTATATATATATTCATGTTTTTATTATTATTATTTTTATTGTTCATGCAGCTCAGCTTGTTACACATTTCAATCATACTGGTAAGCTGTTGACTACGTTTATTAGCTTAATGGAAATAAAAAAAAAACTCCCTTTGGAAAATGCAACACAGATTGTTTCCTACGTGATTTATAGACAGTGCATTTAGAAGTATTAAACAACAGGAAATGCCTGCAACGTATTTAGCTAACAGGCTCTATCTTATGGTATAGTATATCCCATATTTATCACCATTAAGATAAAATTGCTATACTTACTATTCTTTCAATAATAGATCTTAGTCCAAAATTACATATTAAAAATGTATATATTTAATTTAAAAAAATTCTAGAATGACAAAATGTTATTTGCTAGCAGTGATGTTATACAAAAAGACTGTGATATCGCAATAAGGGTTAACAGCATTATAAATCTATTTTAATGACATTTTAGATTTTTTATTAAAAAAATAATAATCCACTCAGTTAAATCCTTTCCAATTAAGTTAATTCATTATTTGAATTCAGTATCAGCTGCTGGAACGATGCATGCATCACACTACGTCTTGCTGTTCTTAGTACCAAACAGAGATGGAATTTAAGGTCTTGTGGCTACTTCAACACAGTACAGGGTACAAGAGTCCAAGCTCATTACGGCAAAGGTCTTTATTCTAGCCGATTGTACAAAATGTTAAAGAAAGTCAAGTGTACTTTTCCTTAGGATTAGTTGTAACCTAGAGCGTTCTCTAATCCTCCCGGCAAGAGCGCGGAATTAACATTCTTTCCAGCAGTTGCCCCAGAGCGTTTCTAAGCCTAATATAGGTCATTGTGTTTGGCTGCATGACATGTGATAATTAATCTGTTTTTTACATGAGCTCACCTGGTTTAGGTTTGGAGAAACATCCTCCCATGGTGATGGTCGAACAAAATTAACTGTTTAAGGGCATTCGGTGATCCTCTGTAGACCGATCTCTCAGTTTGGACATTCTTTCCTTTAGCAGATGCTAGAAATGATTATAATGGCAGCAGGAGACATGCAGAAATATGGAGTGGTCCCTGTTGTCCTTTTGCAAGATTTCTTCTCCTCCGTCTGCATGAAAAGAGAGAATATAAAGTAAAATATTTCATATGATCTATAAAGTGAACCATTCAAAATAACAAGTGATGTATTGCATGCATCCAAGAAAAAAAAAAGTATACCATAGCAAAGCAGGTTAAAATAAGACATAGCAGATGGCTGAATAATCAGTGATGAAGTGGAGCCCATAACTATTTGAACAGTGACAGTTTTGTTTTGACTTTGTACTCCAGCAGCCAAATGCCATTTGGTTGTTGATATTTGGTTGTTTCAACCAAATGTGCAATTACTTACAAAAAGCAAATATTGTTATTTCAATCAAATGTGCAATTCCATTTGGCTGCCGTTCAGTTACCTCAGAAAATTAGCCCAGTGTTTATATATCTCGATTTGACTATTTACATACAGACGAATTACAACTAAATTGAAACCAAACTCCCTTCATTTAGTTGTTCCAATTTCCCTAAGAGAGACCAGGGGATGTGCACCCTTAACCCCTTAACCACTCTTAAATGTATAATAACATCACAGGCAGTGGTGTATTTTGGATTTGTGTTGCCCTAGGCATGACTAAATTCGGGCACCCCCAAAATCTAATACATGCATCTAATACATGCATCTAATACATGCACTGATATACACTGTCATTGGCACACACAAACAGTCATAAGCACACACTGTTAAACCAACACACATTTTCACTGACAGACACACACTGACACACCCACTCACTGACAGGCACACACTCTCAGATACACATAAAATGACATACACACACTGACACACACTCACAGGCACACCCATTCTCACTGAAAGACACACACACTTTCACTCACTCACAGACACACACTGACAGCTACACTCGCTCACTCACTCACTCACTCACTCACTCACAGTAAGGTGGACAGCCCCAGAACACAAGTTAAGCAAGGCATTTGTCTGGGAGCTTGGGGTGGCATTTTTTGGCGCCCCCCCCTAGGCAAATGCCTTGTTTGCCTTGTGGTAAATACATCCCTGATCACAGGCCTAAATCTAACCTTAGCAATGTCTCTTTTTATTTTACAGCAGGAACATTCTGCTGCCGTTCTACTGAAATTTGGTTGAGCTGTTTTCAAGAAATCCTCCATCTTGCAATGAGATTCATTTAAAAATAGCAGAGCCCTATTCAATGCAATTTCACTTCGTAGATGAGAAACAACTGTACCTCAGAGGAATTTCATTAGCCAAATAAAAGAGAATTGGATCAAATTTAAAACATTTAGTGAATGAACCTTCAAGTGTTTGAAAGGAACCAATGGCTAAGGGGTTAATTTGAGGGTGTTTACAGTCACAAACCATGGATTGTATCAATATGGCCGCCTGGTCAGCTTTCACTCACTCACATAAGCATTAATTTGGTATTTTTTGTGAACGAGAAGAAGCCAATAGGTCAATACACAAATGAGATCACCTAGGGATTGGTACAACATCATCTACCATAACTACTGCTGCTATTCATGTCTCATAAACACATTGTCTCTGCAAATATCAGTTATTCTCAAGATGAAGACTTGTGGATTTATAGCTGCTTAAATAGGGGGTATCTTTTTATTTTATGGTCTTCTTTTTCATTTTTAAAACATTATTATGAATAATGCATTCATAAACTGCACCGTCCTTTTATTAGGAGTGTCGCCTCAGTGGGGTAACAGATGTAGCTGAAAGTTCCCATGAGGACTTGTTGGGACTTTCTTTTACACAGCCCTATGAGTGATCTAATAATACAGAAAATGGCACAGGTTTTTAAGATGGACAAAACACAAGGTTCCTCACAGTCCAGAGCGGTGTCTCTCTTCTTACACAGCACACGTTCAGCAGGGTGGGATGGACACACATGGACTGTCAAAATGCAGATTTATTATGATCGCCAAGCAACGTTTCAGCTCAACAACTTCAGTTTTTTTTTTTTTTTTTATTCTTTATTTTTGTTGTGCATATAGGAAAGAATACAGGCAAGCTTACTATATGCCACATCAGCGTGAGCAAGCGTCAATAAACACGTTCAATGCATTAAATGACATATGAGGAACATGCACATTTTTGTAATTTATGGTTAAACAAGCTTCAACATTCTATGTGTCTGAGAGGGGTTACAAGATAGGATGGGGTATTAGGACATGTGTAATATTATAGTGTAGCTGATTTAAACTAGGTTGTAGAGGGTTCCTGGTTTAATGAGGCATGTATACAGGCTTAACGAACAACCCTAAGACTGCAGCACTCGATGTTGAGAGTGAGTCAAGGTTTAGAGGCCCAGTGGAGGTTGTGGGCGCATGCAGTGGACTTAAATCAAAATAGCACTGGGGCACATTTAAAAGTAACTAGCTCTAAATAAAATGAACTGCGGGCATTTTGGACTGAACCTGCTTCAGTATATTGTGGAGCGTGATTAGTCCTTGTGTTAGTTCATGTGAGTCACCCCACGCCAACTCTGGAGGCTTGGTGCAGGAGCCCTGTGTGTGGGCCATGGATGGGCCATTGCTGACCTCCGTCCCTGTGTGAGACCGCCCTTGTGAGACCGCCGTTGTTCCGGTCATCCTTGGAGGGGATCTGAGATGGGGCGGTATGTTGTGGGCTTTGAATCCTGGGTCCCGCCGGGTGGAGCAGGTGAGCATGTCGGGTTTTGCTTCTCTTCTGTGCCATGTGCCTCCGGTGCCGTCTCATGCGGTGTTCCTGCCTCTTATGCAGCTTGGTCCGCCACCATGATGAGGCCTGTCCTGCGGGTGAGACCTTCGGAGCGTTCCTCCGAGTTGGAGGCAGACGTTTTGTCGATTGGCTGTGTGGCTGTTGTGAGGTAGGAGGCTGTGTTCTACCCTCTATCTTGTGCCAGAAGCTGGCAAATAGTGCGTCCAGCTTCTGTTCGATTCCGTGGCTTGTCCCCGTTGGACCGGGAAGGCACGTGGCGGCCGCCATGATGGGTGTCACGCTTGGTATTTTGCAGTTTGGAGTGGCTTTGCCCTGCGCACTCACCGATCCGGGTTTGCTTCTCTGAGTTGGACCGCGATCACCCCCAATGGTCCAGGGGGAGGAGTAGCGGGGCTGTTGCTCATTGTGCAGCTTCACCATGCGGTTCCTGACCGGGAGGTCGGCCGCCTCTCCCGGCTGGCGCGCGCCAGGCCCTGCGTCTGGAGGAGTACGGCAAGCAGGCTTCAGGTGGGTCACGGACCACTCCATCGGTCCCCAACCCCATCGTGGGTCAGGGAAGTAGAATTTGGGCTCCAATTATGTGAAAGGATGACATTATCTGTCTCCAATAATACAATTGCAAGAAATTGGAAAGTCAACAAGCATTGTTACCAATGTTAAACATCACCTCCCAGAGGGCCTAGCTGCTATAAACTATCGATGTTAAGCAGTAAGGTTCTTGGCTCACAAGAACTTTAAGGCTGCAAACTCCAAGTGACAAAAATACAATACTTCCATTATTGCTATAGACATTAAAGGGGCACTACAGGCATCATGACCACTTAATTGAATTAAAGTGGTTATGGTGCCTGCAGTCCCCTGGTGCCATCCCACTCAGTGGTAGTTTGACATAAAATGCTCTGTCAGTCTCTACATTGACTTCCAGTAAGATATAGGGCTCAATTTAAGATTCTGGTGCTTGCTTACAAGTCCCTACATAATGCTGCTCCAACCTACCAATCCTCCCGAATACACAAATATGCCCCTGTGCTCTGCCAATGACCTACATCTATCCTCTGTCTGTACTCCTACCTCTGATGTTCGCCTTCAAGAATTCTCCAGGGCTGCACCTTTTCTGTGGAACATCCTTCCCTTCTCCGTTAGACTTTCACCAAGTCTCCACTCTTTCAAAAAAAATCATTGAAAACTCACTTATTCAGGAAAGCATATCATTAAACTGTTAGCAGGTTTCCATCCCCTGTCCCCAATAACTCCTTTCCTGCAACTGTCAAAATTACCTACCAAGCCCTCAGTGTATACTTTTCTAACAACCTACTTCACACCCCTACTTTTACCCTTTGTGTCACTTTACCCCACTCCCTCTAGTATGTAAGCTCATCGAGCAGGGCCCTCAACCCCTCTGTTCCTGTATGTCCACTTGTCTGGTTACAATTACGTGTCTGTTAGTCCACCCATTGTACAGCGTTATGGAATTTGATGGCTCTATATAAATAATAAAATAATAATAATAATGCAGTTACCCGATTCCCCCTTGCTCTGTCTTCACTGGAGGTATGGCTAAGGTGGACTGCACCTCTGCATTAGCCTTACAAATCCATACCAGCAATGGGTGGCAGTGAGAGTTCAGCTGACACTATCACTGCTACCCATCGATGCTCAGGCTGTATTTGCCTGGACACCCACATTCAGTGCTAAATTATTCAAAATGAGTAATGAGTGAGAGAAAGTGGTTAAGGTGCCTAGAGTATCACATTTAATGATTATTATGCTTTTAGAAGTCGTCATGTTGGTAGGAGTCTGTATGTGCAGTGTTTCAGCTTGAATCTCTAGTTACACCCCTGTCACACGTAATCTTGTCAGCCCAGAACTTTGTTCCAGACTGCCAGATGTAAATTCTGTGCAAATAATAGGCCCGCCATCAGAGCGCACTGCATGATGGCCATGGACACATTGAGAAAACTAAATATAGGTTCACAGCCTGAACGTTATACCAATCTATTGTCTTGGCTGGTATTTCTAGTTCTGAACTTTTGAAGGGCCCTATGCCTTGTTTCTGTCGTAGAAACCTCACAGAACCCAGCATGCACATTTTTAATATTGCATATGGTTATCTTGAACCTCAACATATGAGCCAACAAATGCCTTGATTTTATATTGTTTGATACATGTTTAAAATGACTTAATGTTTTTTTTTTTAATATTTTGATATTTTTTTCAATATATTGATATATTTTTAGATATGATTTAGTTTTTGATATTTTTATATTTTGGCAAAAATATTTTCTAAAGTTTATCCCAAAAAATGTTAAATCATTGAAAAAGCTTATTCAAAAATATTAAATTAAAGCAAAAACAAGGTATTCACCGTGAAGTCATGCCTTTTTGTTAATTTTTCAATGTAATTAAGTGGGATGATTTTCACTGTAACATATATGTATGAAAATATTAGACTGTTCCACAATCGCTTACACTTAAAACTAATGGAAATATGTAATTAGTGGAAATAAATAGAATTGTAAACATCTAGATCAGGGGTAGTCACCCTGATCCCTACCACCCACTAGTGGGCAGTTTGGGATTTCAGGTAGGTGGTGGTGGATTCTGCAGAAAACACCCAGTGGGCCTCAATGGCTGTGGACCAAGGCCGGCAGGGGAGAATCTTTCATCTCCCCTGCTGGTCCATGCAGAGCCAGCCTTGCTGTAAGTCCTCTCGGGCTGGTGAGAAGATCAAAGATCTGCCTCACCAGCCTGCTGGCACCTAGTTCCAGCAGAGGGAGGGAAGGGCCTGGGAGGCTCTGTGTTCCTCCCGCGAGCAGGCTGATCGGAGTGTTGCTGTGCATTACCACAGCAATGCTCTAATACAGTGCTGTGTTCGCAGGAGGACAGGAGACTTAGCCTGAAGCCGGAGGAGCTGCATGCTTAAGTGAACATACCACCGCTTGACCTCCAGACCTGCAGCATTATGTCCCCCCTCCCTGGTAAAAGGTAAGAAGAAAGGGAGAATTAAGACAGATTTTCACATCTCACCCACCTACACACAGCATCAGGGCCGGACTGGGAAAAAAATTAGGCCCGGGCATTTTTCAATCAGAGCGGCCCCCTAAGAAGGGGGCAGGGCCAGAGAGGGTGTGTTTTGTCATCACTAATGACAAGCACGCCCCCTCTCAAAGTGAGCATGTTAGTTCAATGCGCAGAGCCCACTGAAGAGCTCTGGCATTAGAAAAAGGCCCTGAATTTGTTCTGCGCAGCGCAAGCAAATTTAATTTAAAACATGCTTGCGCTGTGTTTGCTTTTAAATTGTCTCTGGTTTCTCCACAAGTGGGATACCAGAGGACAAAAGGGCCAATAAAGTGCATGGTGCATATGTTTGGAGCCTGCTTGAGGGATTGCGTGTGTGTAGAGTGTGGTGTGGTATTGTGTAAATAGGTCAATTTAATTTGTGTTTGTGGTGTAGTATGTGTGGCTAGGGGGCATAGTGTTATAGGGGATGTAGTGAGTGTGTGCATACAGGCTGTAGTGTGTGTGTATAGGTGACGTAGTGTGTGTAGGGGTTGTAGAGAGGGTGTGTTTAGAGAATGTTGTATGTGTTTGCTGACAAGGAATGTAGTGTGTGTATAGGAGATTGTGGGTGTGTGTGTGTGTAGAGGATTAAGAGTGCATATAGGGTAAGGGATCTAGCGTTTATCTGGAGCGTAATGTATGTAGTGGTGCAGTGTGAGGGGTGCTGTAGTGTGTGTGTGTGTGTGTGTGTGTATATATTTATATTTGGACGTATTGTATGTGTGAGGGGCGCAGTGTGTGTGTGTATGTATGTAAGAGAGGAGCAGTGTGTAAGGGTGTTTTTTTCTGCCGTCACATTCTAGGTTTCTAATTTTCTTCGTTAACTCACTGAGGGTTATTTTATATATTGTATAAATATATATATATATATTATATATATAAAAATATATATATATATATATATGTGTGTGTGTGCTGTATATGTGTGGGAGTGTGCTGCGAGGATGCTGTCTGTCTGAGGGTGCTGTGTGTGAGTGAGGGTGCTGTGTGTGTCTGAAGGTGCTGTTTGCTGTGTGTCTGAGTGCTGTGTGTGTCTGGGGGTGCGCTGTGTGTGTCTGGGAGTGCTGTGTGTGTCTGGGGGTGATGTGTGTGTCTGGGAGTGCTGTGTGTGTCTGGGAGTGCTGTGTGTGTCTGGGTGCTGTGTGTTTCTGGGTGCTGTGTGTGTCTGGGGGTGCGGTGTGTGTCTGGGAGTGCGGTGTGTGTCTGGGAGTGCTGTGTGTGTCTGGGTGCTGTGTGTTTATGGGTGCTGTGTATTTCTGGGTGCTGTGTGTGTCTGGGGGTGCGGTGTGTGTGTCTGGGGGTGCTGTGTGTGTCTGGGAGTGCTGTGTGTGTGTCTGGGAGTGCTGTGTGTGTGTCTGGGAGTGCTGTGTGTGTCTGGGAGTGCTGTGTGTGTCTGGGGGTGCTGTGTGTGTGTCTGGGGGGGGCTGTGTGTGTCTGGGGGGGCTGTTAGTGTGAGTGTATTTTGTATTTAAATTTTTATATTTTTTTTATTAATAATAAAAAAAAGTTATATTAATTAACCCCTTTCCCCCCCCCCCCCTTCTTCTTACCTTTAGGGGGTGGGAAGCCGGGTTTCCATGGGGGGGTGCCTGATCCCTGGTGGTCCTAGTGGAGGTGGGGCAGATTGCTTAATATCCCCCCTCCCTTCTTACATCAGGCCTGGGAGGGGGGATCCTTACTGCAGCTTCTTTCCCTGGTGGTCCTAGTGGTGAGAGTGAACTCTAGCCTGGATCTCGCGGTAACCGCGGCAACGCTCAGACCTCGCGAGAGGACCCGGCGGAGCTGCTGGCTAGAGCTCCGCCGGTGTTCTCTCCTGCCTCCCTCCCTCCCTCTCCTGCTGGCGGCCGCATCTCAGTGTCTCTGGGCCGGTGAGGGAGATCTTTGATCTCCCTACCAGCCCATGGAGAGACACAGCGGGGCCGGCGCTCGGGTAGCGCTGGCCCTGCAGGGGCTGGCAGGGGAGATCCTGTGATCTCCCCTGCCGGCCTCAGCCCCACGGCCATCGCGGCCCACCGGGCATTTGCCCGGTATGCCCGATGGCCAGTCCGGGCCTGCACAGCATAGACCCTATGCGCCCCACAAACACACTACCCGCCTCACTTACAGACTGCCCCCCTCACACAGACTGCCCCCTCACACACACTACACCCTTCACACACACAGCACCTCAGACACAGAAAAAAGTAGAATAGAAAATGGAAAAAAAGGAAAAAAATATAGATTAATTTAATCACATATTTTTTACAAAAAAAAAACTCATTTAAAAATGAGAAGGATTAAAGAAGGATATCATGGCACTAAAAAGAGTGCAGAGGCAAATTTAATAAAAGGAATTAAACATTTTAGCTTTGAAGAAAGGTTAACACATTTAAACCTCTTTAGCTAAGAAAAACGTCATCTCAGAGGAGATTATTATACAAATATATCCGGGGCCAATACAAACCATTGTGTGTAAATCTATTCACAAACAGGACTTTACATAGGACACAAGGTCATGCATTTAGACTGTAAGAAAGAGGATTTAGTCTAAGGCAAAGGAAAGTTTTTTTTACCGTAAGAACAATAAGGATATGGAATTCTCTGCCTGACGAAGTGGTTTTATCAGAGTCCATACAGATGTTTAAACAGCAACTGGATGCATACTTGCAAAAACAGAATATTCAATTATGTAATTTTTTCAAATGTAGGATAATAGCTTCTTGATCCAAGGATAAATCTAACTGCCATTCTGGGGTCAAGAGAGATTTTTTCCTAGTTTGTTACAAAATATGTTTGCTTTCTTTTGGATCAACAGCAATCAACAAATGTGAGGAAAACTGAACTTGATGGACACTTCTCTTTTCAGCCTATGTAACTATATAACTATGTAACTATGTTATAATGTTCATTTTATCACAGATTAAACACTGCCTACGGAGTCACTAAGTGGCAGCTTTTTAATAAGAACATTTAGATGGACATACCAGTAAATATCACTGTAAAATATTATGCTAAAATATAAAAAGAAAAATCTAAATAAACTGAAGTATAGTAGATTAACATACAGTTCACATGCACTTTTTGTAGTCACTCGTACTCACTCTATCTCTGCACATTGGGTTCTTAGGAACATGAAAAATATCAGTGCCGTGACACAGCTAAATATACTTTTTTCTCTAAACCTTTTAATAGCACCTTACACACAGATACACACAAACAGATATAGTGCCAAATAGACACAGACATACAAACACAGTTGCACACTGCTAGACATATACATAGATACACACTCAAGACAAAAATAGTTAAACACTGCTAGACATACTCAGATATATAATCCCAGACACACACAAATACACACTTCCAAATGTACACATAAACATAGAAATATATAAATATAGGTTTTAGACAACATCTTGTTTGGTTGTATTTTGGGTACCAGAAAAATAATCTTAGTGTTTCTAAAGAACTGCAAATACATTTCTGTTGTGGTGCTGCTCCAAGTGCCCCTATGGATGAGCCTCCACTGCAAATAACCAAAGGAAACCTATACATATTATATAAAAAAAATTAAATGTTTTCTTTTATTGCTCTTCATTTGTGTATGCATAGCTCATAATTTCGTATTAATTAAAAAAGTGATTTTTGATAACTAAAAAGTGATAACTTTTGGCTTTTAACTGGTTATATATCAGAAGACAAAGATAATTGATTCAAATGCAAATGTAGTAAGAATTCTATATACCGGGCCTTTCTCGGCTGGTCCAGAACTCAAAATGTCACAATATCTCGGTGAACTTCACTCAGCAGGTAGTTCATGGGTTCTGGGGGAATCTGACATTTTAACAAGCACATATTTATTATCTTCATCGTTGCTTATACCTGTCTTTTGTAAATCCTGCTTTCTTCAGGCAGCTCGGATATATTTAGATCACCTATATCAGCATTAATTAAAATATCTCCGCAATGTCCTGCAGGTTACTGATTAATTTAGCCTAACCCCAAATGTTATCCTAACTCAAATGTTAACACACAAAAAAACAAACTTATAGACACATTCAGGGGTGTAACTAGAAACCACGAAAATTGCCCTGGGTCCCTCCCCCCATAATCTACCTCCAGCCCCACACGTCCCCGCCCCCCCCCTCCACATTTGCAGACAAACAGATCCACATGCAGACACACACACACAGAGACCCGTACATACAGACATACATACAGACACATGTAGAGACACACACATACACTCATTTACACACACTCAGACATATACACACGTACACTCACAGACACACACACACACACACACACACTCACAGACACACACATTCAGACACACATACAGACACACACATTGAGACACACATACACTTACAGACACATGCACTTACAGACACACATACACACACACACTCACAGACACACACACACTTACAGACAAATACACATTCATACACACACATACACTTACAGACACACACACACTTACAGACACACATGCACATTATTATTAAATGTCCATCCAGCCTCCCTACCTGGAGAGCTGGCGTGGATCTGTCCCTGGTGTCCAGTGGGACTTCAGTGCGGCGGGCAGCAGAGTTCCTGTCAGATGCGGCGAAGGAGCTTTGTTCTCTCTGCTCTGCTCTGCTCCCTTGCAGGCTGTCTACTGATGATGTCATAATCCTGCTCCCGGCATCAGCAACAGCGCACAAGGGAGCAGAGCAGAGAGAGCACAGCTTCCTCGCCGCGTCTGACAAGAACTCTGCCCCCCGCTGGGGGGTCAATTACTCTTGGGCCCCCATATGACAGGGGGAACACGGAGGGGGCGGCATCTAGGCGGCCCACGGTCACAGGGGTCGCGGCTGCGGCCAGGCCCCCTGCAGTGAGGGGCCTGATCACCCACTTATATTTATAAATGTGAATTTAAATATTTAGGTCAAATTAACCAAATTGGAAAAATTTCCATGCTATCTATCTTTCCTGTTTGGCTATTTTGTTTGAAATTCAATTTGAATGTGCTAACAAATTCCCACTTTAGTCTATAATCCTGTCAATGTGTCACAAAGTATCATGGTTAAGGGATATTCTACATTTGTGTCTCATCTGCTCCACTTTATAGTGCACTATTTAAAATATCCCAAATGACCGTCACAGTATTAGAGAAAACCAAGCATTTTAAATACTTACCAAAGACTCATACATAAGGTCTAATGTGCCATTGGAGAAAAACTTACACCTCTAACACTTCAGGCTGATCATACCCAAAGGTGAAAGTCATTATATAATGAAAATGGAATATAGGTCCCGGTACATCTACTAGTAAAACTGAGTGCACCATATTGTGCTTTTTTCATTTTTCATTTAAAAAAAGACTGTAGAGTAAAGAAAGAGATATAACCAAAAAAATGCATAGAACACAAAAGGAATATGGACAGAATCCAGTCCTGACAAATCTGTATTCCTAACTCTGTAGTGCACTTATCCCTAGGTGCATACAGCTCCCCCCTCACCTCCTGCTTTGCCTTTTTTTCAACTGGCCATCTCCTCAATATCATCGGGATGCATGGCTTCCTCCAGTGATGGCCAAAACAAATGCTTCTTGTGGCGAGTACCATGCATGAACCCAAGCTTACCAACAGAAAAGCATTAGATGCTTTCCCATGACCTTTCATGTCACGTGACTGTCAGTACAGTGGAAGCGCCTCAAGTGGCGCTCAGTAGGAAGGTGTCTGGAAAAAAAAAATTGGTTCGGAAATTCGGGTACGTAAAAGAATTTGTCTACTTCGGCAATTTGGACCAATGGCTTTCAGTTCGGCACTCCGGCAATTCGGAACTTCGGCAATTCGGAACTTCTGTAATTCGGACCCTAAACCCTAACCCCTAAAACTAACCTGAACCCCTAACCCTAACCCTAAACCCTAACCACTTGTTTTGCCACTTTTCAGAAATCCAAAACACTTCAAACTTCGTCAATTCGGAACTTCAGACATTCGTAAAGCATCCAAATGTCCGAATTGCACGAAATTGTACATTCGGAACGATTCGTTTCGGAACCAAATAAATTGCGCATGTCTAGCTCTCAGGAAGACAGCCACTAGAGGTGGATTAATCCATGCAAGATAAACATTTCAGTTTCTAAAAAAAATCTGTCTGGATGACTTTAGTGGTCCTTTTAAACCTTTGTAGCCACAACCACAGGTGTATTCCTGAAACACAATTCCTAAATATCCACTCTGCAATAGAGATGCAGAAACTCCAGACCAGTTTGCTCCAGACCCTAAATACAATTGTTAGTTTAATCATACAGATATCTAGGTATTTTACCAGCACAGACAATATTTGAGGCTGTCTGACCGGTGTCAGTATTGCAAATACAAATACTTTTCTCTCACTAGATTCTGGTAAGTGGTGACAAAAATGGAGCCAGATTATCCACACCTGTTATGCATGGCAGGTACACCCATTGCTATATAACATAGTGACATCCCCCATTTAGACACAGAATACATGCAATGACACACTGCTATACACACTCAAACACAGTGTATACATACTGCTATACACACTCAGACAAAGTATGTACACACTGCTATACACACATTCATTCCGACAGTACACACACAAACACACAGTATACACACTGCTATAGAAACATTGCTACACACAAACAAACATTATACACACTGATACACTTGCACAATGTTACACGCACAGTCAGACATAGCAGACACGTTGTAAGTAGTCTTTTAGTATTGGGTAATTTTCCCCTTTCAAGTTTTTAATTATGCAAATTAGCATGGATGGTATTTCTATGCGAGATGGCACCACAGATATCCCTAAAGCAAGGATCCACAAAAAAATTGTACAAATAATAAAAAAAGTCAATGTCAAATTATAAGGGATGCAAGGAGTGTATAAACGTCTAAAATATTAGAAGCTATATACATTGGGAACACAATGTTTCATAGAAGCCTCATGCTTCTCATTTACCATACCAAGTGTTGGAACAGGTATAGCTACAGACAAAGAAAGCAGTTATAAATATTTCAAACTTCACCTCTCTTCTATCTTACGTTCGTTGCAGAGAAGAACCACCACTACAGCTGTTACAAAGTATTCCTCTGGTTAACTATTGTATATTTTCACTCACTAAATGCTAGTTGTTGAATACATGCACATACCTTACTCATACTTTCTCTGTGCACTTTGCATTTTCTTGAGAAAAACATTGTAACCCCTTAAAGCTAACACTTTATTAAAGTACATTTTAAAGTTTGTCAGCACATTTTCCTGAGGCAAATGAGCAGGTTAATCTGGCCTTTTTACTTCAATATGCCAAAAGGTACATCATTAGGTGAACAACATACGTAATGGTAAATTCCAGATTGAACTGCAAACCGAAAAAGCAGACAAAGTTGCTTAACATTTTTTAACTGTTTGTATTTTCAAATGTGGGCACAAGCTAACTAATACAAATGTAGGTTTTGTTGTGATATATTCGGCACACGGACAATAGTGCATACCTCATCATTAATTTATTTCCTATTGAATATGATGGATTTTATCAGCCCTGCATGTGAATATACCATATGGTTTGCCATACTGCCAGAAGTCTTGGCTCTGGAATACTATTTTAATATGTTATACTAAAATCACACTTCTGGCACCAAGTTCATGTATGTTTTCTAGTTACTCATATATTTTGACCTAAAGAGGCCTAGCTTATTTCTAAACTCTGTACATTTCTATACTCGTTTTTTGGTATTGTCCTGAATGGAAACATGTAGGAGAGTCCTGTGTAAAGAATGTTATCCTCAAATAAACGGCTTGAGGCGAAGGATGAAATTGGAAAACTTGTTTAAAACACAATTAAAACATAACTACCAATAAGCTGATGCAATTGTATTATGTACGGGTGAGTTAAAAGTATTTTTCCAATTAAAAGCATTTACTGGTTTCCAATCATTTACTCTATGGGCTTAAGCCCAGTACTTAAATACCTGGAAACTCTTACAAGTCATTACCATTGACAGTGACAGGGAGATATACGGCACCTCCACTAGAATCAAAATTTCAAGGATCTCTATACAGGAGGTACAGGTGGGGGGGAGAAGGGGGGAGAGTATTACCTCTTTTTAAACTAGTTACAAATTATAGCTTTGTAATAGAGACTGCCTTACAGTACTACCAATAGTTTACTATTTGTTTTTAAGTTTTGAGGGGTGGTCATTTTTCCATTTTTCATTCTTCCAGTGGAGTCGGCAACAGTGCCTGAGGAAGCCCAATAAGTGACTTACATACTGCAAGGGATCTGTAACATCACAATGTTGGACTTGATTCCCAGAACCAAAACCCAACTGTCACGTTTTTGTTTATCCTTTATATTACATTATATGTTTAGGCTAGGGTTATTGTGTTAGAGTTGGGTTTGTATTAGAAACATTGAATGTAACGACAGATAAGAACCATTCGGCCCATCGAGTCTGCCCAATTTTCTAAATACTTTCATTAGTTCCTGGCCTTATCTTAAGTCTAGGATAGCCTTGTGCCTTATTATGGTTGCATTTAGGGTTAGTATTAGGGTAATAGCATGGATTAGGACTCGTGTAAAAGTAAGGATTAGGAGCTGTGTGTTGGGGACATGTAGGGGTTAAGAGGAAGTGTTTAGTGATAGAGCAGCACTACAGCATATGTTTTCATTATTCTTTTATCAAGTATAGCCTCCTTCATTATTTTGCTCTGCTTTTTATACAAATCCCTTTCTAGGACTTGAATTACACTCAATATAAAGCCATTTTCACTTTCATGTAACTAGTGCATTGTAATATCATGTATAATAAGCAGGGTTAATGGTGTTCTTTACTGAATACATGTTGATAGCAGAAACTAATATAAGAAATAAAAAAATCATAACTGTTGAGGGGGCTAGCCAAGGGCTTGACAAATTTGCTTTGAATCTAGGAGCCAGCTAAAAAAGTTAGGAGCCATGTTTTTATTAATCTTAAAAAGCTTTATTTTTAAGGACAAAAATACAATTCGTAAAGGGACACTATAGTCACTGGGATCACTACAGCTTAATGTAGTGGTTCTGGGGTCTATAGCCTGTCTCTGCAGGCTTTTTAATGTAATCACTGCCTTTTCAGAGAAAAGACTGTGTTTACATTGCTACCTAGTAAAAAAAAAAAAAAAAAAAAAAAAAAAAGCACATAATCATACCTGATTTAACAAAAATCAAATGAATGATTTCTTTCTTAATATTTAAATTAGGAGGGCTAACCTGTCCGAGGTGGCTTCAACAAGTGTGCGGTAGCACAGTGGTGTACCTTTGGCCACTTCAAAGTGGGATGAAAAGAGTGACTTAACAGCTTTGAGGTTGAATGCAGTCCTTAATAAGTATCAGCATTCAAATTGGAATTCCTATCTCTCGTATAAGTATAACATATAAGTTAATTTGGCTAGGCATATCTATTAAGTATGGATTGAAGTAAAGATGACATGTATATTTTAGGTATGCTTGCAAATTTTCTCTCATTTAGGTACCCATTGGTACAAAAAGGTCTTTTTAAACCACTGGTATAGACAATGTACTAAAACATTTTTATAAAATCCTCTAAGGGTTCTCTGTATTGTAGACTATCCGCAGCAAGCTCTCAAGCTTGTGAAATGTCTACGGGAACCAGAAATGAATGATGATATTTACTCAATCAAATGAGAGAATAATGCAATGATCTCACACAAGCGTAGGTTCTAAACTGTAGTGGTTGTAGACTTGTGCACAACGGAAAAATCTGGATCGCTTTGTCAATAAAAAATAAAAAAAATGTTTCTTTTGGGCAAATCAGGTTTCATCCATGTGGCGATGTGGTTTGGACAAGTTTCATTCATCCAATTGGTTTGGGAAAAACTATTCTGGCAAACCAAAATGGTGCGAAAATTGGCCAGCGTAATGTATAGATAATGTAAATATATAATATAAAGATAGGCCCTTTTTGGCTATATTTGGTTAATAGATCAAATGAGAAGAAGTAACCAACAGACGATGACAAAAGGAAGAGTAGTAAAACAATCTATAGTTATATATTTATTACATTTATAATATATAAAACTATGGGGGTTATTTATTGCTCCTCCTTTGTTTCTCTCTAAAGGTCTCTTCCCACTCGCTCTGTAAGTACAATCAACATTTAGTGGTTGTCGTCTAACCATCAATCGTCTTTTTTTTCCCATCACAAAATCACAAATCATGAAACAAACTAAACGGTTCATCCATTTTATTTGTTTCATGATTCATCCATATAGCGTTTTGGCGTTTAGAATTTCAGACAAATTGCTGATCGCCCAAAATTTGGACAAATCGCAAATCATTTCAAACTGAATGCACACGTCTAGAGGTTATGCAGCTTAGATTGTCCCTTTAATTATTCAAAACAGAGTAGAACATTGTTTGGTTGAGTGAGTAAATAAAAGCTGATTGTTTATACCCCTCTGCTTGCTATTTAGCAATACCATACACATCAATACTGTTTACTATGAGAAACATGCTATCTGTTAAAAAAATATCATGACGAATATGCTGCTATTAGAAAAAAAGAAATCGAAAATGTCTCTTCATTAAAACATTATTGCTGGACTTGCCCAGAGGTTCCATCTCCTTCACAATGCAACTTCAAACTTGTTTACATTTGTCAAAGTTCATAAATGAACACAGTCAACCGGATCTAAAAATCTGCAGCATAAGTACCATAACTACTAAAACAATTGACATCATAATCCAGTTCAGCCCAGGCACTGCCACATTGCGTTGAAGTTGCAGAAGCTTTGCTTCCTTTTCATTTGCTTGTTCTATGCTCTCTTTTGGCAGATAGGTGCAAGGAGCAGAGTTTATAACAGTGATTGACAGGGAGCCAAGATGGAGCTTCTCACTTTCAGCATAGAGCAGTATATACATTTAGTTTTAATTTCTGTTCTTGTAACACATAACATGTAAAGTGGCTCTGTCACTAGTCAGTATTTCATAAAGATATCATATTTTTGAAATATTCACACTGACTGTGTTGGGATTTAAATGAAATTCCAATGCAAACCAAAGATACTGTAAGACCAAGCAGGGACTACTATGTCTTATGGGCAAGCCTGAAGTTGACAAAAATTAATCAAAGGCCGTGCTCCACCTGCAACTCTTGTCCAAGTGACAGCTGCGGGATTCAGGCATCGTCCTGCTCATCGAGAGACATGATCTATGGATGTTCCAGCGATCAGACCTCAGACCTCATCATTGTTGTACTTTCACGCATGCTCGAGATTACAGCAATCTCACAACTTCTGGAAGATGGAGTTACTGAAGGAGGAACCGATGTCAGTCATCAGGATGAAGATGTTGGATCTGTGAGTGACAGCTTCCACTATGCAATATACGCAAAGATCCCCGAAAGTGACAAATCCACTTTCAATACAGAGGATAAGTAAATATAATTCAAATCCTTGGAAGTGATGTTTAATAACATATGTAGAGATGGAGTAAATGAAAAATTGGCAGGAAGGGAATTCTCAATTACAGGATAAATTATTGTGGATTCTTACATTTAGTTTTATGTTTCAGACCTCAAACAAACAAAAGAACCAACATATTTCTCAAATATAGAGAAAAAGCGAACATAATATTGATCCTCAAAGTGACATTTTACCTTTAATGACACATATGTAGGGATGGAGTGAACACAAAGATGGTTTAACCCCTTAAGGACACATGACATGTGTGACATGTCATGATTCCCTTTTATTCCAGAAGTTTGGTCCTTAAGGGGTTAAAAGATTAGGACACTGTAAGGAGGGATGGTGGGTCTGTACGTGGAGGTCATAAATATATTGAAGTGTATGTTTGCAGGGAATGGACATAAAAATACATGCAAAGTGAATGCGTCTAGTGATAGATCTAAAGAAAGCTATATACGTGGGGAGTTAGCATGTTTTCAGAGTCAGGGTCCTCTCTTCCTCACTTTTTGTTTGGCACACATTGTAAGACAGTATGCAATCCTATTGTACACTGTAGAATTTGATTGTATTTTAAAAACTAAAGCTAATAAAAAGACATACAATAAAGGAGATGCAATGTATATATATACACACAAGGATGAAGTGGACGATTGATGACTAAGATGCATTTCTATTGATGGGCTATTTACAAGTCACACTGTCAGCCATAGATCCTAAAATTAGTACAAGTAGGGTTCCAGATTAACCCAGACATGAACTCAGCGACCTTATGTACAGCCAGAAGAGTCATAAAGTGTGGCCTGTTCATCACACTCGAGAGGATTTAGGGTGACTGCTGTTTAACAAAGGCCTCATAAAAGTTTTATTGCAACTATGGAAACATTTTATTAACACCCTTTTTAGTATCATTACATCAATGTGTCTTACTTCTTAGACATGTAGGTACATGTGTGTATGAGGTTCAATCACAGATGATAAATTGGGACGTGATTCCAAAAATGCCGTGAATTCTGTTTCCAGTAGCTGCTAAATATATTATATAGTGAAGACCCCCATTTGAGAATGGTCTCCCCTGATCCTATATAAATACCCTGGGTATTCGATAAATTTTTTTTT
Source organism: Pelobates fuscus (assembly GCF_036172605.1). Taxonomy (NCBI): domain Eukaryota; kingdom Metazoa; phylum Chordata; class Amphibia; order Anura; family Pelobatidae; genus Pelobates; species Pelobates fuscus. The sequence continues at coordinate 116,128,364 of NC_086321.1, forward strand.
AAGAAAAACAGTTTGACACAAAGAGAAGATCCCCCAGGAACCTGCAATCTGGCCCATTACTGTCCAAATTGCTAATTTGTTCCACTTCCCCATCTGAATTTGCAGTTTTGTCCAAGTTTGTTTAGCATTCATTGTGAGCCTGTCAGTAATATGGAGAAAAGGGACCAGGCCTCTAGAGTCCAAAGGACCTCCTGATTTCTGTCAATTCAGTCACAAAATGGTTTGACACATAACAGCACGATGGTGCCAGAGGCATTCTGGTACCATAACCACTACAACATGCTATAGTGTTTATGGTGCTTAAGGTGCCATATTCTACTGAAAACGAAAACATGGCAAAGCTAATTTACCATTAAAGATGAAGTTTGTATGGTTTAAATAGAGAATCTACCATTGTAAGCTTGTTGGAGCAGGGCCTTGTCCACCCTCTTTCTGAGCATCATTGCATAAACCAAAACAAATGCTAATGATAACACATATATTATTTATTTATTTTTTTATAAAATATTTTACCAGGAAAAATACATTGAGATTTCTCTTGTTTTCAAATATGTCCTGGGTATTTATTGCATACATTATGTTTATTACAAATGCTAATGATAATACATATATCTGCATTTATTACATATATTACGTTTAGTATATATGTTGCATTTCTCACAATTGATAACATATACAAGCAAGCAGACGCAATGCCAAATCTTAGCATTCAACTGCTTTAATATTTAATATCTGCTAGAGAAAGTCCATTTTGTATAATACATATATACTAATTAAACATGAAAAGAATGTCAATTTGTGCAGTTACTGTTATAGAACACACATACAGATTTGGCATTCTGTCTGTTATGATAGATATTAACTTCACTCACAGCCATAACACTTGATAGCACTTGGAGTTTCAGATCTGATTAGATAAATGGAATACCTCAAACTCAAAACAACTTTCATAAAACATATATAAACATAGCACCCTGGCAAAACAGTTGGGGGGGGGGGGGAGTGGGGGAGATGAAGAAAACAATACAAACATGATCCTAGTATACATTTATTTATTATTCTCATTTTTAAAACATGTTTTTAGTTGCAGCCCCTAGACCTGTATAAATGTCCCTGGCTTAGCATGTTCTGATGCATAGTATAATAGCCTGAGGTATTTAAACTAACACGAGCCTGCCTGGCTTGTTATCCCATTTCTGTCTTAAACCTATGCTGATTATTCTCGCTTTGCAGGCAGATGCTCAAAAATCACAGGGAATAGGACCGGTTGGCCTATGATAGACACCTGCATTCTGTCAAATCTGCATTGAAATAGCACGTGTGCATCCAGGCAGCTCTGCAGGCTTCCCCTCAATGTAAGCAGTGATCAGGAAATGCTTGTGAAGGTTTGAAGTCTCTTACCTGAAATAAACAGTGTGGTATGTCGAGTTGGACAGACCTGCTTCTTACTCCCCTGGACAGCTCAACCAGACTGACAGAAACTACATTCTTTGCATTGTATTCCACTTGGAACCTTTAAAACGCAGAAGAGGAGGGGTAAGGCACGTTTAGTGGGGCAACCTGGGAGCTGCTATTAGGAAATCTGCTATCCTTGGGCTTGCTGCACAGAACACAGCCAGCTCCCTACAGCTGCATGCAGTATTGATGAAGTAAGTCAGGATGCAAGCACAGCAAGAATTGTCAAATACTCTGCCCCCTCCCTCCCCTCTGCTTGCTGTCCCATAGATTGTGTCAGGAAGATCCCCGTGTTTAATAAAATGAACTATTATCACTCTGTACTGTAATGCACCTTGACAATAAAAAGATAAATGATTAGCTTTGTACCTGGAGCTTTATCAAGTCAAATCAGGACTTTCCATAGAGTTGTACAGTACTCCTATCTTTAGCTATTTGGTACAGAGAAATCAATGGATTATATAAAAATGGATTAACTACTTTGTAATGGCAGGTCTGTCAATTCCAATATCATTCTCAACTCAATAGTTGTGGGGTTTTTTCTGTTTTTTCTGTTAATATTTCAACAATTCTCTGCCTGAAGAAGTGGTTTTATCAGAGTCCATACAGATGTTCAAACAGGTACTAGATGCATACTTGCAAAAACAGAATATTCAAGGATATAATCTTTCAATGTAGGGTAATAACTGCTTGATCCAAGGATAAATCTGACTGCCATTAATTTTTTTCCTAGCTTGTTGCAAAATTGGAAGTGCTTCAAACTGGGTTTTTTTTTTGCCTTCTTTTGGATCAACAGCAAAAAACATATGTGAGGAAGGCTGAACTTGATGGACGCAAGTCTCTTTTCAGCTATGTAACTATGTAACTATGTAACTATGTAACAAAATGTCCAAATGCCTGTTTTCAACATTTGTACAGTGCTGTGTAGTATGGTGGTGCTTTATAAATACAAAATAATGGTCAAAATAAAGGTATGTGACCTTAATGGTTCTTAAAGGAATACCACAGGGGGGCGGGGCCTGACCGCCAAGCTGTAGAGACGCGACTTGCATGAGCTCCTCACTACATTGGCAGAAAAGCGATTTTTTTTTTAGCTGAATTAAAACAGAGACCGAGCAGCGAGGTACTACCGACGGCAGGAGCTCGACTGGAGCCAACAAGAGGCAAACTCGCAGCCATGCGGCCTGCTGACCACCGGGCGGGAGGGGCGGCCGACCTCCCAGCTCTGAGAGGCACAGGGGCTTACAAGGTAGAGCAAACACTCCGCTACCCCTCCCCCCCTCTGGACCGGCGGGGGTAATCCCGGTCCAACCCTGGGGGAACACTCTCACCCACAGCACAGGAGGGACAGAATGACTACAGTTATGGGCAGAGCTTCCGACCCAGTCAACATGGCGGATGCCACGAGGCACCCTGACACTGCAGCAGTGTGGGCAGACATCGAGGCCAGGCTGGACAGAGCCTTCGCAACCTTCTGGCACAACCTGGAGGAGAGGATGCAGCTCAATGCCCAACATCAGCCAAACGAACACTCGCCTCCACCACCGCCAATACACAAGCGACTGATGCCTGTAGTCCAAGCACAGATGAAGGGCCCAAAATGTCCGCGAGGCTGGAAGTCCCCAGCGCAACGGCTGAGAGCAGCACACAAAACACAGTCACTCAAAACCAAGCCTGGGACCCACGGAACATCCACAGTAATTGCTGTAGCACCAGCAGCCACTGCGGCGACCCACTGCCCTGGTACACAGGCGAAACGAATACTCACCCCTCCGGCCTGTAAAAAGCAACATGGCCCCCAAAACAAGACCTGGGGCTGGAGAGCGACCATGCAATGCCCCTGCCCAGCATTACCTCAGGACTACACTCACCTGTTTCCAAGCCTCGGCGTGGGCTGAGCGAGATCTCCTGGGTCTGGGACTGACAACACGTTGCCTACCACGGAGACACCCTACCGACAAGATCCTGTCTTACTATTGAAATGCCTGTCCATTGCACGGTTCCCCAATGTTTCCGACTATTAGAGCTCGCCTAACACAGGTTCCTACAGTCGGTCCATGGGGGGGACACAGTGGTTATTCTATCACGTTAACCTAGGGCAAAGCATAACACACACTCTATATACACAGCTATAAAAACACTACTACCACAACACTTAGCCAGACAAGCAAGACATAGTGTCACACGATGCCTGATTTGCCTGGGGTTTCCATACATTTGTCACTTACTCACGTGTATTGCCTATCACTGACCAGGAAGGTTAGCCCACACATTACCACAATACTAAATGCCTGAACTCACTAGTTTCTTCACTGTAATGTCTCTTGAATGCCTCATATGTTTAAACCTTACTAACCCTTTAAAAATGTGCACGAATTGTCAAGTCACACAATTGTTTCTAAACGTATGTTGAATCCTTGGCACCAGCTGTTGTGGCAATGCCGGCTTAAATGTACCATGTATAATCTATGCACAAACAAAAATAAAGAATAAAAAAAAAAAAAAAGGAATACCACAGCGCTATGGATAGAAACGTGTAATCCCAGTGCTATAGTGCACTATTTGAAGATTTATTTTACATCTCCCTCCTCCAGCTGTTTCCACTAAAATGTAAAAAAGCTTTATTTATACAGTGACAAGCTTCTCTAAGCACTGCCAACTGCTCAGAAACCCGCAACATCATCTGGCTGTTGGCCTAGCGATCAATCCAACGTTCCTCATAGAGGAGCATTGGAAACCGATGTGTATTCGTGGCAAGCGCCGTTATGTTACTGAGGTTTACTCGGTCAGTGCAGCGGAAGCACCCAGGGTCGGCGCGTCCATAAGGCGGCACAGGCGGCCGCCTTAGGGCGCCAGAGGAGGGGGGCGCAAAAATCCGAATCTCCTGCCTCTGGCTGGAGACTCGGATTTGTAAACTCACCTCTCTCCCTGCAGCCAGCACACAGCAGGAGCAGGGCAGTGAAGTCAGCCGTCCTCCTCTGATGATGTCAGAAGGGGGTGGGACTTCTACTGCTCCCAGACTCCCCAGCGGTCCTGACTGCAGCTCCAGCCTCCCAGCCGACCACCAGTTGAAAAGTTCTCCCTCCCTGGCCCAAGGTAAGCTTCTGGGAGGGGAAGGGGGTGGGGAAGAAGCATTTTTTTTTTTTTTTTTTTTAAATCAAAACGTTTTTTTTTCAGCCCCTTTCTACAGCCCCTGCCCCCACTATACTCCCCCCTGCCCCCACTATACTCCCCCTGCCCCCACTATACGGCCCCTGCCCCCACCATACGGCCCCTGCCCCCACCATACGGCCCCTGCCCCCACCATACTCCCCCTGCCCCCACCATACTCCCCCTGCCCCCACCATACTCCCCCTGCCCCCACCATACTCCCCCTGCCCCCACCATACTATCCCTGCCCCACCATACTCCCCCTGCCCCCACCATACTCCCCCTGCCCCCACCCCCACCATACTCCCCCTGCCCCCACCCCCACCATACGGCCCCTGCCCCCACCATACGGCCCCTACCCCCACCATACTCCCCCTGCCCCCACCATACTCCCCCTGCCCCCGCCCCCACCATACTCCCCCTGCCCCCACCATACTCCCCCTGCCCCCACCATACTCCCCCTGCCCCCACCATACTCCCCCTGCCCCCACTATACTATCCCTGCCCCCACTATACTATCCCTGCCCCCACCATACAGCCCCTGCCCCCACCATACAGCCCCTGCCCCCACCATACAGCCCCTGCCCCCACCATACTCCCCCTGCCCCCACCATACTCCCCCTGCCCCCCACCATACTCCCCCTGCCCCCCACCATACTCCCCCTGCCCCCACCATACTCCCCCTGCCCCCACTATACGGCCCCTGCCCCCACCATACTCCCCTGCCACCTCTATAGCCCCTGCCCCCACCATACTACCCCTGCCACCTCTATGGCCCCTGCCCCCTCCAAACTGCCCCACCATACTACCCCTGCCCCCTTTACAGCCCCTCTATAGCCCCTGCCCCACCATAGTGCCCCTGCCCCATTTGCCCCTCTACAGCACTTCTATTTCCCTCTATAGCCCCTGCCCCACCCCCACCATAGTGCCCCCTTTACAGCCCCTGCCCCCACTATAGTCCCCTGCCCCCACTATAGTCCCCTGCCCCCACTATAGTCCCCCTGCCCCCACCATACTGCCCCTGCCCCCACCATACTGCCCCTGCCCCCACCATACTGCCCCTGCCCCCACCATACTCCCCCTGCCACCTCTATAGCCCCTGCCCCCACCATACTACCCCTGCCACCTCTATAGCCCCTGCCCCCACCATGCTGCCCCTGCCCCCTCTACAGCCCCTGCCCCTCCAAACTTCCCCACCATACTACCCCTGCCCCCTTTACAGCCCCTCTTTAGCCCCTGCCCCACCATACTGCCCCCTTTACAGCCCCTCTATGTCCCTCTATAGCCCCTGCCCCACCATACTGCCCCTGCCCCCGCCCCCTCTACAGCCCCACTATACTGCCCCTGCCCCACTATACTGCCCCTGCCCCATCTATAGCCCCTGCCCCACCATACTACCCCTGCCCCTCTATAGCCCCTGCCCCACCATACTACCCCTGCCCCCACCATACTACCCCTGTCCCCTCTACAGCCCCTGCCCCTCCAAACTTCCCCACCATACTGCCCCTGCCCCCTTTACAGCCCCTCTTTAGCCCCTGCCCCACCATACTGCCCCCTTTACAGCCCCTCTATAGCCCCCACCCTCTATGTCCCTCTATAGCCCCTGCCCCACCATACTGCCCCGCCCCCTCTACAGCCCCTCTATGCCCCTGCCCCACTATACTGCCCCTGACCCCTCTATAGCCCCTGCCCCACCATGCTACCCCTGCCCCTTAACAGCCCCTCTATAGCCCCTGCCCCACCATACTACCCCTGCCCCTTAACAGCCCCTGTCTCTGTCCCCACTCTACTGCCCCATGTGCCCCTCTCCAGCACTTCTATTTCCCTCTATAGACCCTGCCCCACCATACTGCCCATGTCCCCTCTACGTCCCTCTATAGCCCCTGCCCCATGTGCCCCTCTACAGCACCTCTATAGCCCCTGCCCCCACCATACTGACCCTGTCCTCTACTGCCCCCTGTGCCACTCTACAGCACCTCTATTTCCCTCCATAACTCCTGCCCCACCATACTGCCCCTCTACAGCTCCTCTATTTCCCTCTACAGCCCCTCTTTCCCTCTAAAGCCTCTGCCCCACCATACTGCCCATGTGCCCCCTATACAGCCCATGCCCCCCTCTACAGCCCCTGTCCCCACTATACTGCCCATGCCCCCCTCTATTGCTTTTGTGCCCCCCTCTTTATCCCGTGTGCCTCCTCTATTTCCCTCTACAGCCCCTGCCTCTGCCCCCCTTTCACACGCCTCTACTGCCCCTGTCTCCCCCCTCTACTTCCTCTACCCGCCTCAACAGCCCCTGTCCCCCCTCTACTTCCCATTTACCCCCTACCATACTGTCCCTGTGACACCACTTTATTGCCTCAGTGTCCCTCGTTACAGCCTGTGCCCACACCATACTGCCCGTGTCCCCCTCTTCTGCCCCTGTTTCCCACCATACTGCCCGTTTCCAACCACATTGCCCCTTTGCTCCTTTGCTCCCACCACAGCCCCTATACTCCCTTCTACAGCCTCTAACTCCCTTACTTCACATCCCTTCCACTCCCTTTTACACCCCATAACTCCAGTACAGCCCCTATTCCCTTACTACAGTCCTTACCCCCACTACAGCCCCTCTCCCCCAATTGCTGCCCATATCCCCCACACTACAGCCCCTGTTCCCACTTGCAGACATCAACCTACTTCAGTCCCTAACCCCCTACTACAGCCCCAATTCCCCACTACATTTCCTAAGCCCCCAATTACAGCCCCTAACTCTCAACTACAGCCCCTGTCCCCCTACTACAGCCCCTAACTCCTCAATTAGAGCCCCTATTACCCCACTGAAACTCACTACCCCCCCAAGATTAGGTTCTGGATCTGCCCCTGCTCTGTATACCTGTCTGCATGTCTCTGTATGACTATGTCTGTCTGTGTATGTCTGTGTCTGTATGTCTCTATGACTGTGTCCGTGTGTTTCTGAATGTCACTGTATGCCTGTGTCTGTATGTCTCTGTATGACCGTATCCATATGTCTCTGTATGCCTTGTTCTGTATATCTTTGTGTGACTGTCTGTGTATATATGTCCCTGCATGCCTGTGTAAGTATGTATCTGCATGCCTGTATGTATCTGTATGCCTTGTTCTGTATGTCTCTGTATGCCTGCATCTTCATGTCTCTGTATGTCTGTGTTTGTATAAATGTGTCTTTATTTATCTATATGCCAGTGTCTGCATGTCTCTGTGTGTGTGTCTGTATGACTGTATGTCTGTGTACCTGTATGTGTTGATTGTATGACTGTTTGCCTGTATGGCTGTGTTTGTTTGATTGTGTGCCTGCATATTTCTGTGACTATGTGCCTGTATGTGTGTGTAGCTATATATCTATGTCTATATGGCTTGGGAGGGAAAAGTTACACAAAGGAGCCTGAGGGGAAGAGGGACACACAAAAAACAGGCTGAGGGGAGAGACCCACAGAAAAGGGCTGTGGGAAAGAAAGACACACAAAGGGGCTGGGGGGGGAAAGGAGATACACATGGGGGTTGTAAGAGACATACAAGGGGGTGTAAGACACACTAAAGGGGGGTACAATACACTACATGGGGATTTCAAAAGGCTGGATATGAGACACCGCTAAAGATACATCTTATTCGTGTGTGGGGGGGGGGGGGGGGCGGCAAAATTCATCTTCGCCTGTGTAGCAAAAAATCCTTGCACCGGCCCTGGAAGCACCTCTAATGGCTGTCAGGAAGACAGCATCTAGAGGTGAGTTTAACCATGCAATGGAAACATTGCTATTTCTACAAAACAGAGGACCACTGCACCCTGGCCTCTTCGTTGAGATGAAGTGGTGTGGGTGCCTTTAGTGGTCCTTTACCCTTTTTTGTTTTGACTGGGATCCAAATGTTGTGCGTGACATTCATTTGGTTGGTCAGCAGTAAAATTAGCTCAGTGAAACAGTGTTCAACTCATATACAAAATACACAAAAAGTAAAATATATAAAAACCTATCAACAGATTCTTCCATCGTGCTGTGAAAGATGGGGCTGCTACAGCCTTATTTTGGGTAATGGGAGATCACGAATAAGTATTATTATCCAATCATTGGGGGGCCACTGAAAATAAGCACTGGTCTTCCTTATTTTACACATATATCAGTAACATAACCTTTTGGCTATCTGGCCAATATGTATGGGAGTTCTAATTCAAAGTCTGCAATGTAGTCTTATAGAAACACCATGAAATCCATAGCTAATTCCTTGAAATATTTAGTGTCACCCTCCAAAGTGGGTCCAAGGTCAGTTATAAACTCTGGTATGACATCCGTATGGTTTCAAAGGGGATAATTTTCTTAAATTCAACCCTGATTTTTTTCAGCGTAAACAGTGCTAAAACTATAGTGTATTTTGTTTTCTTCATAGAGAAATGTGAAGTACGCTTTCTGAAGAAGGATTTCCTGCATAGTTTATCATATCTATTGAACACAATCTCCTGTCTGCAACTCTTCAGCAAGAACAGTATTTTATCTTTGGAAAGCGACATGAGTTCAAACAGGGGTGTTTTGCAAGAGAAACAATATGCAGTAATTGTGAACACTTTTAATTCCTTATTATTATAACACAATTAAAAATATGCAACATTGTTTATAAACCAGTGAAAAAAAAACTTTAAAGGACCACTATAGGCACCCAGACCACTTCAGCTTAATGAAGTGGTCTGGGTGCCAGGTCCAGCTAGGGTTAACCCTTTTTTTTTTTTATAAACATAGCAGTTTCAGAGAAACTGCTATGTTTACAATGAGGGTTAATCCAGCCTCCAGAGCGTCTAGTGGCTGTCTCATTGACAGCCGCTAGAGGCGCTTGCGTGCTTCTCACTGAAAATCACAGTGAGAAGACGCCAGCGTCCATAGGAAAGCATTGTAAATGCTTTCCTATGCGACCGGCTGAATGCGCGCGCGGCTCCTGCCGCGCATGCTCATTCAGCCGATGACGTCGCGAGGAAGGAGGAGAGGAGTAGGAAAGCTCCCTGCCCGGCGCTGGAGAAAGGTAAGATTTTAACCCCTTCCTCTCTCCAGAGCCCGGCGGGAGGGGGTCCCTGAGGGTGGGGGCACCCTCAGGGCACTATAGTGCCAGGAAAACGAGTATGTTTTCCTGGCACTATAGTGGTCCTTTAAGTTCCTAAAACTACACCACTTGGACAGGCAAGTGCTACAGCAGGCAGATCCCTCTTAGACCAGGAAGAGGCTCCACCAATCAGAAACCTTTCATTCTGGTCTATGTTTTTTTTTATTTACCATAAATCCTGGTCCAGAACTGCCTTATAGTATATGTTTTTCATTTCCAGCTCTACTCTAAACAGAGAAATAAGCTAATAGTAGCCATAATTTTGTGAACATAGTTTTGAGAATCTCCTGAATCTCCAACTCTATATACATGCAGCCATTGCTTGGGCGCTCTCTAGCACCAGAAATGAGAAAGATGTACAGACATTTGTGCAAATTCCTGCAGTTATAAGCCACTCTGGGTAGGAAGAGTTGTTGCAAGGTACCTGTGCAAAGCTGCAAAGTTGTTATGGTGTTTTAAATGACCCTTTATTACAGAGATCTTCTAAGACTGAATAAAAGCAGTTTATTTGACAGAATTAACTTAAGGAAAATATGAAAATAAAATAAACGCTCATGGATGTAATACTTAATTAATAGTTGCAGTATGTTCTTAGCATCTTGTCCAAGTGATCCACATTCGACAAGTGCAGATGGCTGAAAACCATATTTCTTTGTTTTATCCATGAACAAGGTAGCATAATCACCATTTTGCTGTACTCACCAGATCCGTTCACATTTTGAATACTGTCCACAAACCGCTAAATTCATCAGGAGTTCACAATGTGTTCAATGTGTAAATGTGATATGAAAGTTTTTTATCAAAAAGAAAAATTGTTCTTCATTTTATCAAGAAAGACAAATTTGTGGACAGAATGTGGTGATCAGATTGTTTAACTTGGTTTAAGCGTGCTTTAGATTTATAAATCAGTTCCTGTGCATCAAATTCTTACCTACTACTTGAGCTGCCAGAGGCACACAACAGTTCTTTAAAATGGCTAATAATTAATTAAGTATTCAAAGAGGCACTCTATGAAGTTTATATTCTGATTACATTTTAGATAAAATGTTATTACATCTCAATATTTCTGGAAGGGATGAACAAAGATATAAAAAAAAACCTATATACAGTACATTTAGTCTGAACTCCAATATATATGTATAGAGAGAAATTTGTGTTAACGTCATAAGCTTGCTGTACATCCCATGATTTAAAAAAGTGTTGTGTTTTGGGGGGGGGGTTTCTTATAAAAAAACAAAAAAAACCCTTAGTAGTGAAGATAAGGTAAACACGTTTGGCCCAAAACAGTTTTATTGCATTGTGATACAAAATTAAAATGTTATCTATTAGGCACATATTTTTTTTACTTAAGGCATGTGTTTTGCACAGTACTGGGTATCTGTGTTTTTCTGTCTCTGCCCACAAAAGCAATATTGTGAATTTTCTCAGGTTTATTTACAAGGAACAGTAAGACATCTACTTCTGACATTGCTAGATTAATAAATTGTGGGCTATTGTTTTTATAATAGAACTGTAGTTCTGTGCGCATGAACTTGTTTTTACTGAGGGAAGGGAACACTCTCAAAAGTTCAGCTACTCTGTGTATTTTCCTTTTAACACTCAGTTCAGGGTTATTCGTTAACCCAGAGATTTTTAGGAATGCACCAGGGAATGTCACATTTTAAGACAAAACAGCCTAGTTGGAAAAAGATCTGAATTGGAGAGTGTTTCTCCTTTAGATATGTTTGCCCCAAATTGGATAGTCAATGCCCAACTAAATTTGGGGCAAAATTTGCAGTGACTCACTGTGAAAGGGTAAGTTCAGCAAAGATACTATTGCAATTTGGATATTTATTAAACTCAATTCACAGGTTGATTCGGGAGATTACTCTAAATCTCACCAGGAGATGGATTTCTCAATGCTCCCTCCATTCTACAACTGGTTATGCCATGAATAAGGGGTAGTTTGCATGCTGGTATGGGACAACTTAAAGGGACACTATAGTCACTAGAACAGCGACAGCTTAATGTAGTTGTTCTGGTGAATATAGCCAGTCCCTGCAGGCTTTTTTGCTGTAAACACTATCTTTACAGAGCTGGAGATAAAAGCTTCTAAAGTAAGTAAACACCTGAGTGGAAAAAAATATCATGCAGGCTGTGTGAGATACAGTCAGGGGAGTTGTGGCTACGGCTGCATAAACAGAAACACAAGTGATTTAACTCCTAAATGGCAAATAATTGAGCAGTGAGACTTCAGAGAAATGATCTATACACTAAAACTGCTTCATTAAGCTACAGCAGTTGTGGTGATTATAGTGTCCATTTAATATATATATCGCAGACAGTGGGTTTATATCCCTCAAACTGGAAAACCCACAAATCTTCACCTATCACAAAACACTGCATCTAAATATACCTGGTGTTGTAACAATAAAGGCTGCCATATATCATCCTTTATCATTTGGGAAAAAAAAAAAAGCCTTAAGAACTAATTATTTACTCCTCTTGTATGTAGAACCTCAGGAACACAGTGTACTTTCCCCAAGCCTGATTAAAGGATGAGGGATTAGGACTCTGTGAGATTTATTCACTAAACCCAGAAATTTTAAAAAATCTAGAAGGCTATTAGAAATTTGTTAACACAAAGTAGGCTAGCTGTAGAAATATCTAAATGAAAGAATATTTCGAGTTCATCTATTTTCCCTTAAATTTGCAATTCTCTTATCATATCTTCACAATTTCTGGTTTAGTAAATGAATCTAATGTATCTAAATGTGTGAATACCTGAATGGCTGAATTTAAAGGACACAAGCCTTTTTTTAGTCTGGTGGTCTTGCAAAATCCTACAAGAAGAGATCATTAGTGGGCTCAGCTAAATCTCCCCTGATAATAAAATTGCTAAACGAAGCAGAAAATCTCTCCTTTTGTCATAGAAAAGCATATCCAGCTCCTAATTGTTAGGTTAGTGGGAATGCCATTCTCCACAGAGCACCTGTATTATAGCATTCCAAGGATGCAGCAAAAGTAGTTTTTTTGTAATAATGAGCAAAAAGAAAAAATGTTCTGCAATCACACAATAGCTGTGCCCTGTAAAGTTCTGCTGGTTAGAATAGTGTAATAGGTTAATAACCTTTATACATAGCTGGTATACTAATGGAAAGCAGGAAAGCACTAGTCAATGATAATCTCTTTAACGTGTGGTTTAAGATTTATAGCCTGATCTTTGCTTTACAACCCATATTTCGTACTTTATAACCACACATTTGTATTAACATTTCTCTGGCAATGCAAACACCAGCTGCCTGAGATACATATCATATTATATTCTTCATGAAAATACATCGCTGACCTTAATAATGCATGCTAAAACGTCAACATCTTTCAATAAATCTGACACTACACTTTCCTCTACAGTACAACTTTATTGGTTTAAGTTGGTCTTGCCAAATTTTATAGTAAAAGTTAATCTTTCAGAAATGCTATATATTGTGTTTTTTGATGGAGGTATAGGCTTTTTTAAAAGGGTTACTCCAAACATCTTGATGACTGCAGTGATTTAAAGTTGTTATGGTGGTAGGAGTCTGTATGTGTCTCATTTCAACTTGAAACATTGCACATACAAAGATATTGGCACTTGTGGACTGAGTGCTAGTCACACTCTGTTCCGGGGTGCCTTATGTCAGTTCTGTGCATATATTACAACTGCAGTCAGCACGCTGGTGATAGACATGCTAGACTCCTTCCTTTGCAGGAAGGGGAAGCTTAATTGTCTGTCCCTCCCTCCCTTCATTTATTCAGCCATCCCTGCCTCCCAAAGTTTTATTTGCAAAAAAATGTTGTATTTCCCTCCCCAGTGCACCTCCACTCCCTCCGTTCCTTCGCTGGCTCAGAGCGCACATATGTGCCTCATTCTTTGAGACGGTTGTTGCATTATTCTGTAAATGCCCTGGATATATCTCAACGGTGCTTATTTTATGATGTTTAGTGAGTTTTGCAATGTTTTTGTTATTGTGATTTTTGACATGGTATCCTAACTTTGGAGTTCAGTTGCTTGCATTCAGCTTTTGGACATATTTGACAAATTGTCTTAATGCTCCTGTGCTTAATTTTTAGATCCAGCCTCATTTGAATCCTTGTAGAGGTTTGACATTTCCTGATTCTGGGCCCTTAGTTAAAATCACATACATGACAGACATTGTCGGTTATTGAGGATGTTATATTATAGAGACATTGGATTATATTGCTTAATCATCTGTGTGAATATTAAATATGGTCCCTGTAAATATTAAAGGGATACTCTTGCCACCGTATGTGATTTAACCCCAAATATTGCCTTCAGCACCTATCTCCGGGTCCCCTCGCCTTCTAAATCTGAGTTGTTGCCTGGGGGATCTGGAGATTGGCTCCTCATTGATGATAAAAAATGTTTGTTTGTTTTTGTTTTTTTATGAATGGGGAGCTATTCATTGTTTTAGAGCACCAGCTGACCACTCTAGGCAATCAGGGGCACCGCTGCCCGGCAGCACTTCAGAAGCCGTATACCACCTGGGGGACCTGGAGATCGGTGCTAGAGGCAACTTTTGGCGCTAAACTGTTTAACTCCTGAACAGTTTAACCCCTTAAAGGAGCACTATAGGGTCAGGAACACAAACATGTATTCCTGACCCTATAGTGTTAAAACCACCATCTAGCCCCCCTGGGCCCTTCATGCCTCCATAAATATAGCAAAATATTCAAGCCATATTCAAGCCAGAAGCTGTAACTCTGCAAGCTGTCTGCTGACATCATCAGAAGTGATAGCCTGATCCATTCACAATGCTTCCCCATAGGATTGGCTGAGACTGACAAAGAGGCAGATCAGGGGCAGAGCCAGCATGATTCAAACACAGCCCTGGCCAATCAGCATCTCCTCATAGAGATGAATTGAATCAATGAATCTCTATGAGGAAAGTTCAGTGTCTGCATGCAGAGGGAGGAGTTACTGAATGTTTGGATGCATTTTAGGCAGCCATGACCCAGAAAGGATCTCTAACAGCCAGTGAGTGGCCAGTGAAGTTATCACTAGGCTGTAATGTAAACACTGCATTTTCTCTGAAAAGACAGTGTTTACAGCAAAAAGCCTGAAGGTAATGATTCTACTCACCAGATAAATTCAATAAGCTGTAGTTGTTCTGGTGACTATAGTGCCCCTTTAAGGTATGAGTGCACCCAGAGGTCTCCTGGCACAATAAAGGGAGTGTCCCTTTAAACTTTAAACATATCATAGCTACTGTCCGGTTACTGATGTGATAGTATGGTAGTACAATGTACTATATTTCAGCTCTTGAAAGTTGGCAAATAAATATTGGTATTCAGTCACACCATATGCCCTACCGATGCTTTAACCCCTTCAGGACCGGCCTGTTTTTGCGATGTTTGTACGTTAAGGACCAGAGCAGTTTTAACACTTTTGTGGTGTTTGTGTTTAGCTGTAATTTTCCGCTCTCTCATTTACGGTTCCCATACAAGTTATATATTGTTTTTTTCAAGACAAGAAGGGCTTTCTTTACATACCAGTATTTATATTATGTCATATATTGTATTTAAAAAAAATAATGAAATATGGTGAAAAATAAAAAAAAAAACATGTTTTTGGACTTTTACTTGAAAAATCTTTTACTTATCTACAAAAGCTAATGAAAAAAACTGCTAAATAGATTCAAAATTTTGTCCCGAGTTTAAAAACACCCAGTGTTTACATGCTTTATTGCTTTTTTTTGCAAGTTATAGGCCTATAAATACAAGTAGGAAATTGCTGTTTCAATATATATATATTTTAAATGTATCAATAGTGACATTGTTACACCGTTATCTGTCATAAATCCCCGAAACACACCTAACATGTACATATTTTTTAAAGTAGACAACCCAGGGTATTCAAAATGGGGTATGTCCAGTCTTTTTTAGTAGCCACCTAGTCACAAACACTGGCCAAAGTTAGCATTTATATTTGTTTGTGTGTTAAAAATGCAAAAACCGCTAACTTTGGCCGGTGTTTGTGACTAAGTGGCTACTAAAAAAGGCTGAACATACCCCATTTGCAATACCTTGGGTTGTCTTCTTTTGTAAATGGTATGCCATCATGGGGCTAATTCTCATTCCTTGGCTACCATACGCTGTCAAAGGCAACCTAACCAATCTGACAAATTTCAATAAAAAAAATCAAGCCTTATATTTGACCCTGTAACTTTCACAAACACTATAAAACCTCTACATGTGGGGTACTGTTATACTCAGGAGACTTCGCTGAACACAAATATTAGTGTATCAGAACAGTAAAATATATCACAGCAATAATATCCTCAGTGAAAGAGCTGTTTGTGTGTGAAAAATGCAAAAAACTTCACTTTCACTGACAATATCATCGCTGTGATATGTTTAACTGTTTTGAAACACTAATATTTGTGTTCAGCGAAGTCTCCCGAGTAAAACAGTACCCCCATGTACAGGATTTAGGGTGTCATAGAAAGTTACAGGGTTAAGCACAGTGCTAGCAAATTAAATTATCTGGACTTTTGGCCTGGGTTGGCAGGCAGGTCCCTCAAATTGCAATCATTAAAATTACTTAATTAGGTAAAAATATTACATAAATATGCACGTAGAATTTTAATATATATACATATTTATATATTTGACGTCTACGTGTATATTTATGAAATTAATAATGTAATTTTGTATGTGGACATATGTATATTTCGTATTATTTTTATTTATTTATTTATACATAGATATATATATCATTACATTCTAAGTGTATTTTGATATAAATATATATATATCAATATCAAAATACTGTTAGAATAAAATTGAATATATATATATAATTTTTTTTTAATTATTAAAAATTATTTTTATTTTTTGTTATTTATTTTTATTAACATATTATTTGTATTTTATAATAATATATATATACCATATATATAGTTATTATATATATTGTATATATTCGTGTGTAATTTAAATATAAGTGTATTTTTATATTAATATACGTATATATAAATATAAAAATACACTTAGTGTGACATTATATATATGATACATATACATATATTATATATATAGATATAATACATGTATATATATCATATATATATACACATATTATAATTTTTTTTACACTGATTGTTTTTTTTTTTAACTTTATTTTATGATTTTACACTTGCAGGGAGACTGCCTGTCAGCACAGACAGTCCCCCTGCAGGCAGATACAAAGACCCCTATTGCGGTCATGTGATCGAGTGATCACATGGCCGTGGGGTCCTGATCTGCCGAGGGGGGACTGCCCGGGCAGACAGGCAGTCCCCCTGGACCGGGAGGAGAGCTGATCGCCGCCGTGGGACCGACGGCGATCAGGTAAGTAGCCCAAAACCGTTATGACGGTTCAGGACCGTCAGCGGTCCAAACGCACGTTTTACCGCTGACGGTCCTGAACCGTCAGCGGTCCTGAAGGGGTTAAGGCACTTCAGTATTGTAGTATCCTACATGAGAGATACACATATATATGTGGCATTTGTGCTATTACCTTGATGTGTATTTTACAATCACTTTCCTAAACCATGTACAGTTTATTTATAGAAACATAGAATGTGACGGCAGATAAGAACCTTTCAGCCCATCTAGTCTGCCCAATTTTTTTTAAATACTTACATTAGTCCCTGACCTTATCTTATAGTTAGGATAGCCTTATGCCTATCCCATGCATGCTTAAACTCCTTTACTGTGTTAACCTCTACCACTTCAGCTGGAAGGCTATTCCATGCATCCACTACCCTCTCAGTAAAGTAATACTTCCTGATATTATTTTTAAACCTTTGTCCAGGGCCATCTTTAACGCGGGGCAAACAGGGCAGCTGCCCTGGGCCCTGTCCCTGCTGGGGGGCCCAAGACAGCTGCTCCGTTTGCCCTCTGCCCGCAAACTATGGTGGCCCATCGGGTGGCCCATGCACTTAGGGCCACCCAGGGGGCCTGTGTCAGCAGGGGCCCGGTCGGGCGCTGTGGCGCTTTAACAGCGCCCTTGCTTTTCGGCAGCCGACTGGGAGGAAGTGACAGCCGTGCGTCACTTCCTCCCACCAAAACAGGAGCCGCGCGGGAGGAAGAAGCTGTTCCGGAGGGGGCCAGGCCGGGAGAGCTTAACTCCCAGCCACCCCAGCCAGCCCACTGGACCCCAGGGAAGCCACCCTCCAGGAAAAGGTAAGAAACTGGAGGGTGGTTATCAAATTTTGCATGAGTGTGTGTGTGTGTCAGTGTCAGTATATATGTATGTGTGTATGTGTTAGTGTGCCAGTATGTCTGTCAGTGTATCTGTATGTCTGTGTGTGTGAGTCTGTCAGTGTCTGTGTGGTTCAGTATGTGTGCATGTCTGTCAGTGTATGTGTGTATGTCTGTCAGTGTGTCAGTATGTCTGTGTGTGTGTGTGTGTGTGAGAGAGAGTCTGTCAGTGTGTCAGTATGTCTGTATGTGTGAGTCTGTCAGTGTGTCAGTATGTCTGTCTGTGTGTGTGTGTGTGTGTGTGTGAGTCTGTCAGTGTGTCAGTATGTCTGTATGTGTGTTTCAGTATGTCTCTCTGTCTGTGTGTATGTGTGCCAGAATGTCTGTATGTCTATGTGTGAGTCTGTCAGTGTCCGTGTGGTTCTGTATGTCTGTGTTTGTCAATATGTCTATCAGTGTATGTGTGTTTCAGTATGTCCATCTGTCTGTGTGTATATGTGCCGGTATGTCTGTCAGTGTATCT
Organism: Pelobates fuscus; assembly: GCF_036172605.1. NCBI lineage: Eukaryota > Metazoa > Chordata > Amphibia > Anura > Pelobatidae > Pelobates > Pelobates fuscus. The sequence goes on from NC_086321.1 coordinate 116,146,814, forward strand.
GTATGTCTGTGTGTGTGAGTCCGTCAGTGTCTGTGTGGTTCAGTATGTCTTTGTGTATGTGTGTTTCAGTATGGCTGTCTGTGTCAGTACGTTTGTCAGCAGTGGCGTACATACCAGGGTCGCAGGGGTCGCGGCTGCGACCGGGCCCGGCCCACCAGGGGGCCCGGCCGCCCCTGCGACCCGGTATGTAGCCACTGGGCCAGCCTCTTCTCCTGGGGGCCCCAGGAGCCGGCCACCTCAGGGCCCCCCGAGGCTGGCCCTTCTGTCACCCCACGGCCGGTCAGTGTGTATCTATATGTAGTCAGGGGGGCCCAAGTAAATGCTTGCCCAGGGTCCAATCCAAATTAAAGACGGCCCTGCCTTTGTCCCTCTAATTTAAGACTATGTCCTCTTGTTGTGGTAGTTTTTCTTCTTTTTTTTTTTTTTTTTTTTTTTTTTTTAATTCTTTATTTTTGTTGTGCACAATAGTAACATATGACTCTGGTGCGCCACAACAGCGACATCAGGACAAGCGTAAAAAAAACATTTTCAATACAAGTTGTGACATAGGTTAGTCAGGCACATTTTTAAGTTATTAGGGTTAGTATTTAGTATTTTGACAGTGTGTATTCTCGCTTGATTTCTAATGTGCTGGTAGGTACAAGATATAAACATGCGCTATATCGGCGTACTGTAAGAGTATCATACATGAGGAAGTGGCACGAGCATTCGCACATTTTACAGAATTATTCAGCTCAATTTAACGATTGCAGTATCAGGCTAAGACAAGAGTAAAACAAGTGTGCACAGTAACTACTTAGCAGTTTGGGGCTAATTACGTTAGTGTCGGCTCCATACGAGTAAGAATAGTATCAAGGCTTGCCTTGCTATAACGGCTGTATGCAACCACTCGCGCCAAGGGAGATAGCCTATCCTACCTTTCGTATGTTAAGCAGGATTTAACACAGGCAGTTTCATACATATAAGCAGGCATTGTTTAAGGAAAAAAAAAATAGCAGAATAACAAACAATCAATAACAGTGGTATGGCTTCTCATAAATTGCACATTTTGGGTATTTTTTACGATCAATACAAGATTGAATCTATAGCTGGGAGTATGTTAGGGCTATTTTGGCTTGATAACATAAGGTTGTAGTGTGCAGGGGACTACCCGTGGGTAGTAACCTAGCGAGACAGGGTGGTGATCCCTGAAAAAAAAAAAAAAGAACTGATAGAGTTTAACCTATACCCATTGCATAGAGACTCTCACCACAAAATGGTAGGTAGTATGGGCCTCCCCGATCAACCACCCATCTCCCCCAGACCTTTGCACAGTCCAGCATTACATTCTTAGGGATCACATCTGTAGCTGCAGCTGGGTTCAGGGCTCCACGCTGCTTCCCTTCGCTCTGGGATCTGGCTTTCTGGGCAGAGGATGAGCTTCCACAGGAATGTCTCTTTAGAGCCTGCTGACCGCAGCTGTGTAGGAACTCCGCAGGACGGGGCTTTTGGCGGGAATAGGCCTGTTGCCTTCTCTTCCTCTGCGCTGTTGGTGCCTTAATCGGGCCTCTTTTAATGGGTTGTGGTACGGTGCGGTGTCCAGGAGGTCGGGTTGGGGCCACACGTTTCATCGTTGGTGTCTTCGCTTGAGGGTAGACCGCACACCAGAACTGCGTCCAGAATCTCTCGAAGGCTTGAGCTATGCGGTCTTCTCCCTGTGGGTGCTTGGCTTCAGGCTTTCCTCCGGCGGCCATCTTGGAGCTCACGTGCCCTATCAGGGCTTGTGGATGTGAGCCAGTAGGTGCGCCAGTGGGGACCGGGATAACCCCCACCGGTCCAGAGGGGGGGGGGGAGGCTCGGGTTGGTTGTTGCCGCTTCCAACACGGAACCGGGTGAGCGGCCGTCTCACCTCGGCTCGTTCAGGCGTAGGCCGCAAGCCTCGGGCTGGTCTGTTCAGGTTCCGGGGTGCTTATGTAGGGTATCACCAGGTAGTGCAGCATCCCCCGGTCTTGATTATTGCTGTTTGTCGCTTGGATATTGCAGGTAGTAGGGGTTTTTGCCCCAAAATCTGCTGCCAGTCGCAGGAGCTCCAGCCAGGCACGTCTGCTCTGCTTGGCTGGCAAGCTCCGCCCCCCAGTTTTTCTTCTTTTAACCCCTTAAGGACCAAACTTCTGGAATAAAAGGGAATCATGACATGTCACACATGTCATGTGTCCTTAAGGGGTTAAACATAGTCTCCTCCTTTACTGTGTTGATTCCCTTTATGTATTTAAATGTTTCTATCATATCCCCCCTGTCTCGTCTTTCCTCCAAGCTAAAATACACAATTTAAAATAACCATTACGCATTTCACCAATAAAGGCTTTCTCACATGGCAAAAATTTGACAAAGCCTTTATTGGTGAAACAAGTAATGGTTATTTTAAATTGTGTGTATTAGATCAATTAAAGGTTGTTGGTTAATTTATTGTGCCAATTCTCTTTGTATTGTATGTTTATGCACTTCTATTATTTTTACTTTCCTGGCTTTTTTACTATTGTTCCTGCACTTAACTCCTTAAGGACACATGACATGTGTGACATGTCATGATTCCCTTTTATTGCAGAAGTTTGGTCCTTAAGGGGTTAAAGAAATCCCAGGTGGGGATCATACCATCACCGCCTTATTAATAGAGCAGTATTTTCTGCTCTACACCTGTGAGTATTATTTTAGTTACTTTTACATACTTTTATCAAATTGAGAGCACTATTGTCGCCTCTTTTTATTTCCCTTGCAGCTTTGGATGACCAGATGGCACTGATAGACGCATTTCCTTTACACATTCCAGCAGCGGGGATTATACCACTGTACGCCCTTCACACCAGAGCTGGCCACAGCTCATAGCTTTGAATGTGAGTTTTCTACCTTCTACTACTATTTTACCCTTTGGATTTTAGATGTATTGCACTACTGGCTGCCCCTGTTTCTTTGTTTTTCATAAATGCGAATATCCTGAGACATTAGCACACACCCACCCCTACTGAAAGGTCTACTCATCTATATCCCATCAAGCACTGTTGCTCTAGTTAAACTCTTTTGGACAATTTTACGTTATTTTTTTTTTTCTTCTGGCGCAGCCCTACCCCATCTCTTTGCGTTGTCTCATCTATTGAAGGATTTGAGGGGTCTCCTTCATTTGGGTTGATGCCTATCTACATATTGTTTGTTAATTAGCGCTGATTTCCTTTTGATTTTGTGATTCTGCTAGCATTTCCCGCTGCTCTATTACATTGTCTGCCTACCTTTAAGTCATCAGAAATAATCACCCCTAAATCCCTTTCCACAGATGTTGAGGTTAGGAATCTGTCAAATATTCTGTACTCTGCCCTTGGGTTTTTACATCCAAGATGCATTATCTTGCACTTATCCACATTAAATGTCAGTTGCCACAACTCTGACCATTTTCTAGTTTACCTAATTCATTTGCCATTTGGCTTATCCCTCCTGGAACATCAACCCTGTTACATATCTTAGTATCAAATAGAAAAATCCCAGGCACTCACTGCGAATTGTATGCAGGCAGATTTATTGCAACGTTTCGACCTGTCAAGCTTAATAAAGGTCGAAATGTTGCAATAAATCTGCCTGCATACAATTCGCAGTAAGTGCCTGGGATTTTTCTATTTGTATATATTCTTTGGGTTTTTGCTGACCCACACTCAGTAGCACCCTGGACTGAATTGCTGTGGCTGAGTGCGACCCTATCCCTTTCTTTCTATTACATATCTTAGTATCATCAGCAAAAAGACATACCGTATATACTCGAGTATAAGCCGACCTGAATATAAGCCGAGGCCCCTAATTTTACCCCAAAAAAATGGGAAAACGTATTGACTCGAGTATAAGACTAGGGTGGGAAATGCAGCAGCTACTGGTAAATTTCTAAATAAAATTAGATCCTAAAAAAATTATATTAATTGAATATATATTTACAGTGTGTGTATATAATGAATGCAGTGTGTGTGTATGAATGCAGTGTGTGTGTATGAATGCAGTGTGTGTATGAGTGCAGTGTGTGTATGAGTGCAGTGTGTGTGTATATGAGTGCAGTGTGTGTGTATATGAGTGCAGTGTGTGTATATGAGTGCAGTGTGTGTATATGAGTGCAGTGTGTGTATGAATGCAGTGTGTGTGTATGAATGCAGTGTGTGTGTATATGAGTGCAGTGTGTGTATATGAGTGCAGTGTGTGTGTATGAGTGCAGTGTGTGTGTGTGTGTGTGTGTTGCAGAGCCTTGGTGGGGGGTGGGCAATTTTATTATTATTTTTTTAAATTATTTTAATATATTTTTTTATTATTATTTTTTATTTTATTTAATTCTTATTTTTTATTATTATTTTTTATTTTATTTTATTATTATTTAAAAAAAATTCGTCCCCCCCTCCCTGCTTGATACATGGCAGGGAGGGGGCTCTCACTCCCTGGTGGTCCAGTGGATGGGCACTGTGTAGGAGGGGGGCTGGCAGGAAGCACTTACCTCTCTTGCAGCTCCTGTCAGCTCCCTCCTCCTCCGCGCCGGTCCGTGCAGCTCCCCTGTCAGCTCACAGTGTAAGTCTCGCGGCCACACTATGACCCCGTGGCTCTCGCAAGATTTACACTGGGAGCTGACAGAGGTGCTGAACGGACCGGCGCGGAGGAGGAGGGAGCTGACAGGAGCTGCAGGAGAGGTAAGTAAACGCTCTGCAGCCCCCCACAGCCCCCAGTCTGTATTATGGCAATATAAATTGCCATAATACAGACAATTGACTCGAGTATAAGCCGAGTTGTTTTTTTTCAGCACAAAAAATCTGCTGAAAATCTCGGCTTATACTCGAGTATATACCGTATCTTACCATCAAGACCTTCTGCAATATCACTAATAGAAAAAAATTCTCTTACATTATTAGTTTCTACCAGACCACTCTGGCTTAGTCCTGCCAGAGCTGACCTGACATCTAGTGCTGTTCATTTGTCATCCAAATTTGGTCTGGTTGTTATTTCAGTCAAATATTTTAAATGAACACTTAAACACATCTCTACCCCAGGCTTAACAAAAGTAACCTATCTTGTTTTCTAGATCATGATCTCAAACTGTATTTCCCACCATGGTTTAGTTACTAATGAAACCAGAGATTAGAGCTACAAGACTTTAGCTAGCGGCAGTCACATGTGGTAATTGTGACTTGCTCCTGGACACAGGTTCTGAACATTGTCACAGCACTCGAGTTCCGAGTTCTACATTCTTTATTCTTAGAAACCAAAACTGTATTACAAAATTACATTTGTAGCAGCCACCACAGTACCTTGAGGCATGAAATGCAGTTATAAGTATCAACGGTGAAGGAAACGTGTGCTGTGATTTACCTGTAAATCTGCTTAAAAGACTGTTTAATTAAAGGATCACTATAGGGTCAGGAACACAAACCTGTATTCCTGACCCTGTAGTGTTAAACCCACCATTTAGGTGGCTAGCCTCCACCTCCCTCAGCCCCCTTCAAAATAATTCAAACTCACCTTGTTTCCAGCGCCGCATGGGTCCGCCAGCACTGGCCCCGCCCTCTATCTGCCTCCTTAATGACATCAACAGAATTGCCAATTTCTAGCCAATCCAATGCTTTCCCATAGGGGAAGCATTGGATTGGCTAAAATCGGCAAGGAGGCAGGATCAGGACAGGGCCAAACGCCGTTTTGGCCAATCAGCACTTCTTTATAGAGATGCATTGAATGAGGAAAATTCAGCGTCCCCATGCAGAGCGTGGAGACGCTGAACGGCAGTGCTGCCTACTGTGCAGTACTGCCCTAGGAAGCACCTCCAGTGGCCATCTAGGTGTCCCTAGGGGCCATGTAAATGCCTGAAGGCAATGATTATACTCACTAGGACAACTACATTAAGCTGTAGTTGTTGTGGTGACTATAGTGTTCCTTTAAAATAGGGCTTACAGGTAGACAGACAGATAGATAAATAGATAAACAGAAGAATGAATAAACAAGCAGATAGACAAACAGATAGATATGTGTTTGGATTTTCTTTACACCGTTTAATTAGAGTTAATTTTCAATTACTAATGTAAATGCTAGCAGCAAAACCATTCTTTTTTGAAAACCTGTTTAAGCAAGAAATGAAAAAACAAGCTATAATAAGTTTATTACATGCTACAATAAGTACTGAATTCAAAACGTCAAACACTCTCCATCCATTAAATAATCAATGATCCTATGTTTATCTTCTCAATGTCACAGGAACACCCCTGCAGAGGCAGTGTTAATCTTTTATATGGGGTTTTTAAAAGCTTGGATAAACTATTATGGAAAAATACAAAAACCTAGTACAGGCATCATAAGAATATTCAAAGTGTCATAGAAAAGAAAAGGTGATATTTTTTTTAGTCAATGGGTATGCAAGGAAAATGTCACTCTTAATCACATCTGCAAAATGGATAGATGTGAATTAAACTCTCCATACGTAAAGAGTACCAAACAAAATGATACCAGATTCACAAAAATCAGTTTCTTGCAACATATTTCCACCACTCTCAGGCAATGAGCTGGCCTTGCACAGTAAGGTTTAGCTCAAGACTCCACGCAGGAGTTTCTGTCTCTCCGTTAAGGAAGTGGTTAGTGCCCAGGTTAGTTGTAAATTTGGATAATTACATTGGGGGGCACCAGAGCACTCCTGATACCATAACTGCTATAATTTTCTGGCGAAACGGATGGGGGTGGAGTCTGAACACCAAGCAGATCAGACTCATACAGTTTGAGCTCCTGTTGTAATCTTGGAAAATAACCTTTTGAGCCTGACTTTGGGGCATATCTGCTCAAATCTCGACATACCCATACGTAGGGGAGCCCGGGCAAGTGGTATCTTACCCTTCAAGACTTTTCACCGATGAGCGCCCGAGAAAGATAGGCGGCCGATCTCCTCGCGATCTAGCCCTATACGTGGACCCGGTACACTCTTACACCCCCCCCCCCCCTTCCTGGAACGGTGGGGGTCATCCCAGCACTGACAGCCCTGGCTTGCAAGTACTCACCACACCAAGCGGAGCTCCAGACTCACATGGCAAGAGACCCCTCCAGAAACCTCCCAGCGATGCTGTTGCAGAATTCCAACGACGGCTTGACCACAATTCCCGACGCCTCTGGCTTAAGCTTCAGTACCATATGGCAACTATCAAAGCCAAACTAGAGAGCAGAACCTGAGGAGACAAGCAGCCAAAGACAAAGGGGCCTACTCACCGTGAAAAGCTCCAGAGTACACCAGTGCATCATGATCCTCACTCTCATAGGTCGAGGGTCACAAGGGGTGGGAAAGCCCTGCATTGGCCACTAAGGCGGAGAGGACTGTCACACCGATCCTCCAACCACCCTCAACAGGGGGTAGTCTCGGACTGTACCAGAAACCGAGCCTGTGGCGTGCAGTTGCCGGTCCTCCTCAAAGCCTGGGGCTGGAGAGGTACCCGATCCTGGCACCAAGTCCTCCCAGGAAACACTACCATCCTGCCACCCATGGGAATCGGCTGAGCCTGCCGGTTCACTAATGGACACCCCCATCTGTTTAGCAGCACCCACTCTAACACATAACTAATATACAGCACCACCTCACACCTACTTATGTCGATTTACTTAACTCGTTAAACACCTGCATCAGAACGCATGGGTATAGTGTCATAGTATTTTAATGTCAGCCTGAGGTTTCCCTTCCTGAAACCAGCTTGATCTTTAATGATTCTTTCCATGTCTGCCTAACATGTTCGTTCATGCTATACATTCTCAAAAAAAAATGTGCAGATCCTCTTGTCATTGTGTTAGAACTCTAAGCCTGTAATCAAACATTTTGCAATGCAATACGTGTCACCGTCATATTCTGTATACTTCACTGCACAACAAAAAAAAAAAAGAAAGAAAGAAAGAAAGAATAAACGTAACATATAACACTAAAATTCAATTTGAATGACAGCAAAGCATGATACAGCACAAACATGGTAGCATATTACTTATATAAAACAGTAATAAAAAAAGATCAAATTCAGATGAACTTGAGCCTGGAGTGTCCCTTTAATAGTAACTTAGAACCTAGTAAAAACAAAAAACCATGTCTGACATCATTTAGATCCAATTACAATGAAATATACTGCCACAGACGCTGGTTTTATTACGGCACACCGAGTCAAGTTAACAGCAACTATCATATGGTTCATTCTAGGGAAACTGACTTTTGCTTACCTGCACACATTGTACTGTTATAGGTATTTTACAGCCCAAATAAATCACCTCTCCCTTCATGTATCATCTCAGCCTTAAGCGTCCAGATATCTGAACTCCGGAGCAGTAACCTTTTTGCCTACATGGTTGCACTTGGCATTACTATGGTTGAAAACAATGCTTTATCAGTGAGTACATTTAATAATATTGCAGCTCTGACAGCGAATGAAGGCAGCAATTCGGAACCATTAACACATTTCATTTGGGTCTTTTGTTAATAATATTAAAAATAAAATGTTTCTTCTATGAATAAAAAGCTTTATTTTCTACTTTTCTGTAGTCGTTACCATTTAGCATTTCCATTATACATACACATGTATACAACGGACACTACAACAAATGCTTACAATTTGTAGTGATTTCTACATCATTGCATTCTTACAGTGCATTTTGTTTGCCTGCACTGTGGTACATGAGAACAAACATGCAGTCTTGGCATATGCATTCACATTGCAATAAGTGACTGCATATGTACCTCTGGCAAAGTTAGGAAAAAGAGGATGCTTATGGTTACTCCAAACACCATGATCAGCAATGGATATACTGTCAGCATCACATGCTGTTGCCCAGTGTAGACACTGCTTCTCCCTCCATGTCCACCTCCATCTTTACTGTGTGCCACCTTCCCCCTACCCGGCCCATGCATGTGATCAGAGGCATAACTAGAAATCACTGGAACCCGGTACGAAAATTAGTATATCCCAAACTCCCTGTTTCCTACCAGCATCCAGGGAGAGGGTAGCATATTCCTTGGTGGTCTGGTGGTGCTGCTGAGGCTCTCTGCTTTCACCTCTGCCCAGGGCCGGCGCCACCTGTAAGACGACCTAGGCAGCCACCTAGGGCGCAACTTAGCAGGGGGCGCCGGATACCTGCACCCGGAATTACCGGTGCGTCTCCTCATGCTGCGCCGCCTGAGCACTTTAGCAAGCCCCAGGCGGCGCAGCACTGCTGTGTGGGGGCGGCCGGATTTGAGTGACCGGCAGGAGGGAAGCGCAGAGCGGTCCCTCCTGCCGGTCTCTCAATGTAGCGTGGCCGGGCAGCGCGGAACACGGGACAGGTACCTCTGTTTCCTGTACCCGGCCGCTGGCGGACTGACAGGAAGTGCTCACTTCCTTTCAGTCCGCCAGCGGCCGGGTACAGGAAACAGAGGTTCCTGTCCCCCGTTCCGCGCCGCCCGGCCACGCTACATTGGCAGGAGGGAAGAGGAAGAGGAGGGTAAGGACCACTGGGGGAGGGGGAAGGAGAGAGGGGGGACAAAGGACCACTGGGGGAGGGGGGGGAACTAAGGACCACTGGGGAAGGAGGGGGCAACTAAGGACAACAAGGGGGGTGGAGGGGACTAAGGACCACTGGGGGTGGAGGGGGAGGGGACTAAGGACCACTGGGGGAGGAGGGGGGGGACTAAGGAACACTGAGGGAGGGGGGACACTAAGGACCACTGAGGGAGGGGGGACACTAAGGACCACTGGGGGAGGAGGAGGGGGGAGTAAGGACCACTGGGGGAGGTGGGAGGGGGGACACTAAGGACCACTGGGGGAGGAGGGAAGGGGGACACTAAGGACCACTGGGGGAGGAGGAGGGAGGGACAAAGGACCACTGGGGGAGGAGGAGGGGGGACAAAGGACCACTGGGGGAGGAGGGGGGAAATTAAGGACCACTGGGGGAGGAGGAGGGGGGACTAAGGACCACTGGGGGAAAAGGGGGGGACTAAGGACCACTGGGGGAGGAGGGGGGGATTAAGGACCACATGGGGGGTGGAGGGGACTAAGAACCACTGGGGGAGGAGGGGGAGGGGACACTAAGGATCACTGGGGGATGAGGGGGGACTAAGGACCACTGGGGGAAGAGAGTAGGGACTAAGGACCACTAAGGGGGGAGGGGACTAAGGACCACTGGTGGAGGAGGGGTAGGGGACACTAAGGATCACTGGGCGAGGAGGGGGGACACTAAGGACCACTGGGGGAGAGGGGGGAATAAGGACCACTGGGGAAGGGGGGGAGTAAGGACCACTGATGGAGGAGGGGGGAAGGTCCACTAGGGGTTTGCCAGAGGGAGGACCACTAAGGGGGGAAGAGGGGAAGGACCACCAAAGGGGGGGAGGGAGGACCACTGAGGGAGAGAGGGAGGGAGGACCACTAAGAGGGGGAGGGAGGAGTGAGAAGACCACCAAGGGGGGGCTGCAGAGGGACAAGGGGCCAAGGGAGAACACTGAGGGACAGTAGGGAAGGGGAAATCAGGAATTGACAGGAGGGGAGAGCACTATGATTTTTTTTTTTTTTTTAAATAAAGAGCTGCTCCCCTCTCAGTCCCTATCCTAACCCACAAACCCTCTCTTTTACACTACACACATACACAATTCATCCCAACACACACACAGAAACATACAATGCATCCTTACACACAGACACACCCGAAACACACAATGCATCCCTTACGCTCACACAAACACTCTTTCTCTTACACACAGAAACAAAACGCATCTCTTACACACTCAATGCACCCCTTACAGACACACACTGCATTCAATTACATACACAGAAACACACCTTGCATCCCTTACACACACACACACCCAGGAACATACAATGCATTCCTTACACGCAAACACACACTGCATCCACTATACACACACTACATCCCTTACACAAATTGGTATCCCTATACACTACATTCTATAAGAACACACACATTACATCCTCTACAATAACACATAAAACATCCCCTACACACATACACTCCACTACCTGTGAGAGAACTCATGGGTGGGCCATGTAGGTGGATGTATGTGTGGGCATTGTAGGCATACTCACGGTCAAACCCTGGGAGCCCAGACCTTGAGCTGTGTAAGGGGACCCAAAAAGTGGCGCTGCTTCCTGTTCTACACCAGACCTGTGGAGCCAGACTGAGCCCATCATCAGCCTATTGTCCTCATCTGGTGGTAAGTAGGCAATCCAATATATTATTAGTGGCACTAATCTCTAATTGACCTCACATTAAATGGATACTATAGTTACCAGAAGCACTACAGCTTAATGTAGTGGTTCTGGTGTCTATAGCCTGTGTCTGTAGGCTTTTTAATGTAAACACACTGTCTTTTCAGATAAAAGACACTTTGTGCAGACTGATGTTGGCCCATATGGCAGAGCATATGAGCGGGGCATTGTGATGTCACATGGTGGGCAGGACATATGGGGGGTCGGCAAAATTATTTTTGCCTAGGGCAGCAAAAATCCTTGTACCGGCCCTGCCTCTGCCGGGCCCCTTACAAGTGAAAGGGCTGTACCCCCCGACAGGCCCACAGTCGCAGGGATCGCAGCTGCGGTCGGGTCCCCTGGAGTGATGGGCCTGGTCGCAGCTGCAACCCCTGCAACAGTGGTAGGTACGCCACTGCATATGAAGCACTTCATGGAACAGCAAAATGAATGGAATAAAGAGCATGAATGTGAATCTGCCTGCAGGGTGAACTTGGGCTTGCCACTGGATTGGTGTATTTTTTTCTTTTCTTTTTTGTTTAAGGGATGCACTGTAAAACAACAGGGGTTAAAATAAAAAAAAGTTTAAAAAGACGTTATTTGGTTTTTAAAAAGGGCTGAAAATGTTACAGTGGACATGGAATAAGTTATCAAAAAGTTTTATGCCCCATTATTATTATTATTATTGCAATTTATATAGCGCCAACAGATTCCGTAGCGCTTTACAATATTATGAGAGGGGATTTAACTATAAATAGGACAATTTCAAATAAACTTACAGGAACGATAGGTTGAAGAGGACCCTGGTCAAACGAGCTTACATTCTATAGGAGGTGGGGTGTAAAACACATTAGGACAATCATTTACATAGTTACATAGTTACATAGGCTGAAAAGAGATGTGTTCATCAAGTTCAGCCTGCCTCACATTTGGTTTTTTTGGATAATTGATCCAAAAGAAGGCAAAAAAAAATAAAAAATAAGCAGTTAAAAGCCCTTCTAATTTTGCAAAAAACTAGGAAAAAAATAATTTCTTGATCCCAGAATGGCAGTCAGATTTATCCTTGGATCAAGAAGCTATTACTCTACAGTTGAAAAATTATATCATTGAATATTATGTTTTTGCAAGTATGCATGTAGTTGCTGTTTAAATATCTGTTCAAACTCTAATAAATCAACTTATTCAGGCAATAATTTCCCCTCCTTATTGTTCTTACACAAAAAAACATTCCCTTTGCCTTAGATATAATGAATAGCAACATCTGACATCTGTGACCCATACCTGTTTTCAAAGAGACAGTAAAAGTACCCAGACCAGTTCATCTCAATGAGGTCACCCGAGTGCAATGTCCTTGTCTTTTGAAGACTGCAATTTAAAACAATTACTGTTCTGTAGAACGACAATGTTCACATTGCAGATTTAACAGGCCTCTAGTGGCTGTTTTCCTGACAGTCACTAGAGTTGCTTCCTTTGCTATAACCAAGTTAAACTTGCTTAAAGATAAAATGCTGCTCATAGGGCAGCATTTGATTGGTGCAGCACAGTGTTTTGCCACACAGCAGAGCATCAGTGAGGACAGTAATGCAATGAGGGGTAGGTAATACTTACCTTTCACACCTCACACTGTGGGTGTGACAGCTAGATGGGTAGCAGGACACTATAGCATTAAGAATACATGTTTTCATTCCGAATGCATTGTGTTCCTTTGTCAAGCATCACAGCTCACTTATCTTGGGGCTCCGTCGCTGTGTCTCTCTTCTCGTCTGGCTCACGCAGAGATCTTTGATGTAATTGGCCGCTCATTGTCGTGGATGTATAGCCGGCATCTTCTTCCACAGTGAAAGCGGAGCCGCGCTCCACTCAGAGTATCGGCAACATCTCCCACGGTGAGGCACTGTGGGTCCCTTAGGCACTTGCGCCCCTGCAGAAGGACCTCTTAAAGGGGCAGAAGGCAGGGTTACTGTTGGGAGTGTGGTTTGGGGTATCAATGATGTGAGAGAGATGTGTCCCTCTCCCCTATATAATTGCTATTGACTGTATCTCCTGTGCTCAGTTGTACTGTACTCTCAGTGTTAACACATCTCCCTTGCTTTCTATTGTTTCTCCAGTATTCTGACCCATTTTGACTGTTTATCGTCTGTGAACCTGTGCTGCCTGACTTGACCATTTGCTATTCGTGACCATGTCTACGCTTTATTCCTATTAGTACTTTGCTTTGGTTGTGTCGCATATTAATCCGCTTATAAAAATGTGATTAATGGAATTTACAGTTCAGACAGGAAAAGTTGTGCCGAACAACATTACTGTCCTAACAGGAAAAGGTGTGCCGAGCAGCAATCAAATCCACAGGAGGGTTTGTGCTGAGGAGCAATTATGCAAATGAAAACCTGATAACTGCCTTTGGGGTCAAAGGCCGATTACAGATCCAGAGGAGGGGTATTTAGGCCCAGTTCTCATCCTGCTCAATGCCCTGTCGTGGTTTCTTTTGTGGTTGTCCGAGAGTGCGTTATTGATTCTGGTAATTCTGGTTATTTGACTTTGGCATTGTTTTTGACTTCCCTGTTTTCTGGCATCCCTGACTCCTGGCTTTTCCTTATCGTTGTGTCTCTTTCTGTATCCCTTGACCTCGGCTATTTCTGACTATTCTTTGGTACTTTGTCCGGCCATTCTAAGGTCCGGTATACATTACCTATCAGTCCTCTGTGTTACACAATTCTATATGCTGGATCATTCTGTAATGCTGACAGGTTGTTGTTCAGCTCGTTACTGCATTTGGAGCTTCTTCTGTCATCCTTGACATCATTTGATGATCATAACGGATATTGTGAATGTGGACAACTGACTACTCTTCTCATCAACTTTCAGCAAACATTCAAATGCATACCTTCCACCAACCTACCGCCCCCCAAAAAAACTTTTTAATTACTTCCAGCAAACTGAAATATTGACTGCAGTTTTCATGTGTTCTGCCCTTTATGTACTTCCTATGTTGCCCTATTACTCATTTTAATATAAAAATGTTTCCATCTGTTGATACTTGGTATCTTCATTTACATCTCAGCTGCTGCAAAGACCTTTTCATTCTGCCTGGCCATCACCTTCAAGTTCTCCCTACCATCTCTTTTCTAATCTCTCCATTATAACCTTTAGATTGTAGATCAAAGTCTGTCTAGCTAAGTACTATCTATAACAGTTCTTTAAATTCTAGATTGTAGGTCTCGGCAAGATCCTCTTTTCTTTTTGTGTTGGTCTGCGTATAGTTTGCTGTATTTTCCCTAGTTGTACAGTGTCGCTGAATGTTGGCACTTTATAAATTTTAGTAATAATAATAGTAAAATTTAACTAAATTTAATATTTTTGGATAGACATTTGAAATTGTTTAATATTTTGATAAATGGTTCAATATTTTAACGGAATTTTTGATAATTGATTTTTTTATTTATAGTATATTTTTGATATTTGAATAGTTTTAATAATAATAATAATTTTTAAACATATCCAAAACTATTAAATCATTTGAAAATCTCATCCAAAATTATTAAATTGATCTGTAAAGAGAGATTGAGAGTGGAGATAGGCTGCACACCTATTGTTTACTTTTTGCAGATGCTGGACAACTGTACAGTTAGCAGGCAAACCTCTGAAAACTATTTAAGAAATTAATGCCTCCGTTCATATGGTCAAGAAACTAATTACATATGATTCATGTTCTGTGCATGTTCTTGGAACTTTCTAATTGTCTCCACATACTGTAACAATTAATGGGATAATAAGCCTGGCTTTTAATTCTAAAAACAGTCAGCTGATCAGATCAGAGTTTGCAACTATTTGTTTTGCAAAAAAAGAAAAAAAATATTACAGATTTAAAGAAAAAAACATGAAATACACAAAAAAAAAAAAAAGATTTAAAGGCTCTAACAAAAAGCGTGAGTCATGCAAAAATAATGCAATACTTCCGTGTACTATGAGGGATATGCATTTTAGTTTGTCTTTCTGTGCAGAATATGTATCCAGGGATGTGGCATTTATATCTCCCAAAGCCCAGGACTTAAAGTTCCGAGCAGGAAGATTTTTTATTATTTTAGCAGGGCTGAGTTGGGGGTAGGGTTGGTACTGGGCAGGGAGCGTATCTCTGGCAGGGAGAACCAGACTAGCCCACCTGGAAACCCGTACCAGGATGCCATAACTGGGGCCCGCTGCAGCTCACACGGAGGTGTGAAAATCGGTAACAGCCAACCGCTCCTCACAATGCTCAGAACTCATGGCAGCAGGTATTCAACGAGAAGTCATATTCCAGAGGCCAACATGCTTTGAAGTGCAAAGAAACCATGGTACAGGTAATCTGTGTTGTGTGTAAGTGTCAGAGAATGTGGAGTTTGTTTGTGTCAGTGTGCAGTGGGTACGTGTATGTATATCAGTGTATCACAACCACATACAGCCAGCAAACACACATTACAAACAACCAGCACCCATAGAGCCATCACATCACATACAGCCAACACACATCACATCATATACAGCCAGAACATACCATATACACACATAACAAGCAGCAATCACAAACATGACATACAGCCAGGACACACCAAACACATCACATAAAGCTAGAATACATTCACACACGACATTCAGCAAGCACACACCTCACACGTGACATACAGTTAGCATACACAACAATTGCACCAAGCAAAGTTAGTACTCTGAATGCACATTGCACACTTCACAAACACACATAGCACACAGATGATACACAGCAAGCACACACAGCACAAACTATAAAAATGGGGACAGTATAGTAGGGAAAAGTGTAAGACGCTATTTTTACCATATAAATCCAAATGGAAACAGTGACACAAAACAAGCCATGTTGTGATTATAGCAGAGTTAGATCATTTTTTTCACATGAGCTATTTTTGCCTCCATTTTTTTACTTTTCAGATTTATTTTGTGAAAATTCAGAGCTCAGCAAAAAGCCCTGTCAATGTCCAGGGCTCTTGTCAGGGGCCCCTATCGTTTTAATGTAAATTATTTGATGTCAGGACAAGTAGAATGTCATGATGGACATAGAGCAGTCTTTAATATTGGTTGGACCCTTGGCGAGGATTTGCTTTGACCCCATGAACCCTGCCCTCCTCCCTCACTCCATAGCACGCAATCACGCTCTCCACCCAACGCAGTGGCGGAACGAAAGTGGAGAGGGCCCTCGTGCAAGGAAAATGGTGGCCAAAAAGTTGTTCCCCTTCTGTTGTGCAACTCCACCAATGCTTTGACAGTACAAAAAAATCCACACCCTGTGCATCAACAGTGCGACTGCAATTTCTTCCTTGCATTATTCACAGGTTTCTGGTGAAAATTACTGATTGGTTAAAAGAAGCTTACATGCTCTCCACAAAGTTTTCTCACCAGTTCAATTCAAGCATTGTTCAAAGCCCCCAAAAAACTCCAGCAAAATTAACCGCTACTAATGCCATTGTGCTCAACGGGTGTGCCAGATCTTACAAATCCTAGCTACATGTTTATGTGCAAGGTACATATATCTGTGTGTCATCAAACAGTTGAACTTTAATCCACATCTACCAATTTTCCACTGTATGCTGGTCATTTACTACCTTGTTTAACAAGGAATTCTCGCACTCATTGCATAATAGTAATGACATCATCCTGAGAGAGAGGGGAAAAAAAAGACAAAATTAAATTTTATTCCATGTGAGCAACTCTGTGACTTCTGGATTGGATAAATGACTTATTACATCATTGTAGCCTCGATTTCATATTTTTCTAAAAGTTTTTAAAATTGTTTAATATTTAGAATTTTTTGTTGTTGATATTTTATATATTGAAAAAAATCATTGTAAAAGTTTATCCAAAAATTATTATATCATTTGAAAAGCTTATCTGAAAATATTAAATTGAGGACTGTGTTAGTACACAGGAGTTATTGTTAAATGTTAGAGCAGGTTTTGCAATAAATAAATAAATACATAAATAAATGGATGAATAATGTCAGAAGTGTGGGTTTCTACTTGCATTTCCTGCTGCTGATACTAAATTATCAGAAACAAAAAGTGGAACTTTAAAGTCAACATTACGCCTATGTTTAAATGTGATGTGAGTTCACAGCCGACCATTGCCATCCAATTGTGGACAGATATGTCTGTACAGCATAATATTATGCATCAACTGTATTATCATTTCTTCCACAGATGATCATTTCTGTACAAGAGAACTCCACCAGTCTTGCAAGCTATTCTCTCTCTTTGTGATGTTATGATGACAAGACACTAGCATATGTGCCAAGATATGGCAGAGATAGTAATAGATATTATATGCATTGAATCTATACAATTGTTTTCCTGCTATGACTGTTTATTGTATTTTCTTTGTGGAACCTTTTGTAGACAAGCAGATTAAATTCTGAATTATTTGATTTATATGATATTCAATAGTAATAATGTGTATGGGCCGCTGTTACTTTTATATCCCACTGCTAATACTAAATCCTAAACTAGATAGATAAGCTGTGTGCATGCTATCTGTACAATAAAACATAAAAACAATATAACAGTTGAGTTTAAAATAGCATTGCACAATAAGCAAAATAAACTGTCTATGTTTCCATTCTAGTGCATATTTATGGGTGTACTAAGTTCATCTGGTATGTTATAAATTGTGCTAACTCTGGGGAGGGAGAAAAAGGAATGTACCATAGATAAATTAGATTTAATCTCCATCGAGATACTAGGATAAATTGAGATACACGCTAGTTGTACAAAGAACAGAGGGATATGCAATAGATACGTTGGCAGAGTTAAAGAAAAGAGGTACAGATCATAATGATGTGGATTTCATAATAGCGTTTGAATACATGTGCATTAGGGAGTGCACCCAGAAACAATACCATCCAAACTTTACATAAAAACACTGATTTAGAAAGGAGGTACAAAATATGCATTTATGCTCTTGTAATAACCCGATATTTACTAAGATAGAGACTTAGTAGATGGAGCTTCGTTTTAAAGAATAAGAATAGCTCTGTGCTTTTAGGTTGACAGCCCTCTCTACATCTTTCCACCGCTACCAATAGGTTATGGAGCTTGGGAAGAATTCTACAGCGAAGCAGAAGGTAAAGTATCTACATTAGGAATATAGATAATGTTATATCTGGAATGTAACACACACACACACACACACAAACACACACACACACTCTCTCTCTCTCTCTTCCACCAGTGACTCCAAAACTGTGATGACACAAAGATCAGAGAGCATGGTAGCCATCTTAAGTCAGTGTGAAGCAGTAACACTGCAGAGGATGTATACTCGGGTATACCTGGCAGTAACAATAACCTAATTATACAGTAAGAGTGCCGCAATAAAGAAGCCTGTAAATAACTACTAAGCCCCATATCGGAGGCTGACAAAGAGCATAACAGTGGTGATGAGGATGGGATTTACAAAGACCCTACCTAGTCTGAACTTGAAAATAACAAGAGGTATTGACACCCTGCAAGAGCACACTGCACATTGCCATCTACAGACCCACAGCAAGAATACGGCACTGACAGGCACCTAATGTGAATTCGAGGGAGAGTATACCTCCTGGAGTTCCTGGGCTGAAAGATTATAACAGTACTTATGTGCAAACACCATACCCTCTGAAAGTAGCATTGTTCCCAACAGCTGTGGGTGCCAAAACATATGAAACTATGAGAGACCTTCTGTTTCCTGAGAAACCAGCAAGCAAGACGCTGGTGAAGCTACTAGAGGATCACTTCCAGCCACAACCGCTGGAATTTGCAGAGATTTCGCTTTTATCAACGGCAGCAGCAATCAAGGGAAGAAATTAATGCTTTTTTGGTGGCCATTAGCAAACTGGCCTCCACCTGGTTATTTGGGGAATACCTACCCACAGCTCTGAGGGGCAAGATTGTTCTGAGACTGAATAGTGAAACTATTCAAAAGAAACTTCTTACAAAAAAGTGACTCACCCTTACAAAAGCAATTGTGATTGCACCCATCATGGAAATGGCTGTCAGGGTTACTGTGGAAATGAACCCTCAGGTTCACAAACTAGTGGTGAAAGAGAAAGTTTTAAGAACAGCAGTCACTCAGGTTACAAACCAACTGTAAATACAGATCCTGACCCCAACCCAAGCCAGTTTGCTACAGGTGTGGTAATACAGACCATGACTCCACAACCTGTCAGCTTAAGAATCAATCTTTTCATCACTGAGAAAAATAGGCCACCTCAGAAGGGTCTGCCATAGTGGGAATGTATGAAAAAAATAACCACAGTACACCAAGAGGAAAACAATGAGTCTAACAATGATGAACCATTACACAGATTATCTATTCATCGCCTGCACTCAAACAATAGAAAAAAACAATGAGGGAAAAGGATGGTGGTTTTGGTTGTCACCCAAAACCTCTGCAGATAACTATAGATCCAGGTAACGTCCACCCAATCCCAATTAAGCTACAGATATATGCCATGCAAGTAAGTACTTCAGGACAATACTCTCAAGGTGAACTTAACAAAATGCAAATTAATTTGGCTAAATTGGAGTTTTGTGGCCACTTAGTAGATTCTGAGTGCATACACACCACTGAAGCCAAGGTTGATGCTTTAGTCAAATTTTCAGCCCCAACAAATGTCCAACAATTATGATCCTACCTTGGCCTACTGTAATACATTTTTTCCAGACCCGGCTCCAATGCATATGCTCTTAAGGAAACACTCCCCGTAAGAGTGGTCAGCCGAGTGTCAACAAGCTTTTGAGTTTTCTAAACATAAACTGTTGGCATCACGTATGCATGTACACTATGACCTCCACAAGCCTCTCTCCTTGCCTTGCAATGCCTCTACTTATGGTCTGGGCACTGTACTTTCCAACCTTTTACCAGATGGTTCTGAGAAACCAGTGGCCTTCACCTCAAGATCCTTGACAAAGACAGAAAGCAATTATGCCCAAATTGGTAAAGAGGAACTTGCACTGATATGGGCAATTTGGAAATTTCACCTTTACCTCTACGGTAGAGAGTTTACCATATAAATTGATCATAAACTACTTCTTCAGATTTTTAACCCTGACAAAGGGATCTCCCAGACAACCGGAGTCCGTCTTCAATGCTATGCCCTGTTCCTGAGCACATACAGCTACAAAATACAGTATCGAAGTTATGATGCAATTTCTTGGCTATCAGAAATGCTTCCAGACTCTTCTCCATCTGTCAAGAGTTGTAGGTACACCACCACACTCTTCCTGACTTCTGGATAGATTGCAGCCCATACAGTAAAGGATACTTTTATGAAAACAGTGTTTTGACAGCCACTGTAACACATGACTACAAACCTTTCTACTGGAAGCACTTGGGATTGGCTGTAAATGATAATTGTGTCTTATGGGGAGACAGAGTTATCCTTCCAGAACCCTCCTGAGATATCTTGGACTTGCTGTATACTGGTTACTCTGGTACCACACAAATGAAACCGAAAGGATGAGGCTATGTGTGGTGGCCGAACAAGGGGCTGGCTGGACTCACCTAAACATGCTTAAATGGGGTGCTGCTGGGGGCCAATAAGTACAGTAAAAATAGAAATCCAGAACAACCTTCTTGGAATATCCAAATGTGGAAAAGTCATCTGGATAATTGGAATGACCTCAGACTATTTTGAGTGGGCGTCAATTAAATTAAAGAAGGTTTGCCCTCTTATAGGACCCACTAAATCCATGTGAAGGCAAAATCAGGAAACCGTGGGCCAAGACTGAATACATCCTTGTTGAGGGTCTCTGGCAATTTGTGCACATCCTATGCAAGCATTGACATATACTGTGATAACGGCATCTATGATCGGCCACCACACATAAAAATAGAAATCCAGCGCACTCACTTATCAACTAAACAGCTACTTTGATGCTGACAGATTTGACTAGTTTTATTGGCCCCCAGCAGCACCCCATTTAAGCATGTTTAGGTGAGTGCAGCCAGCCCCTTGTTTTCCCATATATATTTAGGAGTATAGCCAGCTCCTTGGTTTTGCACCGCCCCCTGTCACAGGTGCCTCATCTCAGACCCTATTTAAGCCTTGTACTGCAGAGAACTCAAATGGAAGGATTTCCCCAAGTGAGCAGCTCATTTAGTAGACAGTGAGAGTAGGACCTGCCAAAGATGGGGTACATTGACGTTTGTGGCAGGCTTATGCAATGTATGATCATATAGTGTAACTAAACCCCCATTATTTTTTGCCTAGATTAGGTGTTTTTAATAAAACTAGTCAAATCTGTCAGCATCAAAGTAGCTGTTTAGTTGATAAGTGAGTGCGCTGGATTTCTATTTTTATGTGTGGTGGCCGATCATAGATGCCGTTATCACAGTATATGTCAATGCTTGCATAGGATGTGCACAAATTGCCAGAGACCCTCAACAAGGATGTATTCAGTCTTGGCCCACGGTTTCCTGATTTTGCCTTCACATGGATTTAGTGGGTCCTATAAGAGGGCAAACCTTCTTTAATTTAATTGACGCCCACTCAAAATAGTCTGAGGTCATTCCAATTATCCAGCTGACTTTTCCACATTTGGATATTCCAAGAAGGTTGTCACAGATAACTGGCCCCAATTCATGTGCCATCAGGTCCAGAGTTTTATAACCGTTCATAATATTAAGCAACAAGTTAACCTCTCCTTGACACCCAGTGACAAACAGTCAAGCAGAACGGTTCGTACACAGTAGCTTTAGGTCTATATCACTTCGGAATGTGGACTCTTTTCTTTTAGCTTACAGAACATGCTACCACTGGTACAACACCAGCTGAGCTTCTACTATGAAGACGGCCAGGGACTGCTTTTGACATGCTTCATCCTAAGATTGTCTGTGAACATGTATTGCATTCCTAAGAGAAGATGGTCACATTGAAAGAGTCTCCCATGTTTCTAGTCCACCAAGAGTTCTGGACTTGATTTTATGGATCTTCCAAAAATCAGTGTCTTCCTGCCACAATAGAGGAATATTTGGGACCCAAGATGCACAGAGTCCACCTGAAAGATGGTCCCATTACCAGACAAAATGTAGACCAACTACGCTCCCATTCCTTGTTAGCTGCATCCTTGATGACATCCCAAACCTTTCAGAATCCAAATGGAATGGAGTTTGAGTTGACTCTGAAAGCTTGGGCTGTTCCTCATGCCCCAGGCACAATTTTACCCACTTTGGCCCCACCAATCCCCCTTTGTTCTTGTCCTGCCACCTTCAACACACTGCCTGGTGGTGATCTTCCGTAATGCTACCACCACCATCCTGACTGATTAGAACTTCAACAACGAATCTCAGGCTTCAGTTGATCCTCCCATAGGACCTGGAAAAATCTTGATGCTGATTTGTCACCACAACTTTCTTTGGAAGAGTAGTGCTGTGCTTCAGCGACACTGCCCCAGATCCGATGGTTGAACTGTGGTTTATTGTTGTTGTTTTCTTTGGTTCTATTTTTTTCCTCTCTCTCTTTTCTTCCCTTCAGTTTTTTTTACCCTCAGTGGGGAGCTACTAGCGGCTTCCCCTCTGTGATAACACACAGGTCAGAGATCATGGCAGCCATCTTAAGTCCATCAGAGTGTGAAGCAGAAATGCTGCAGAGGATGTTTACTCCTGTATTCCTGTCAGTAATGATGAACTAATTAAACAGTAAGAGTGCAGCAATAAAGAGGTTTGTATGTGTCTACTAAGCCTCATATCTGAAGCTGACGAGGAGTATAACAGATACAGGGCCATTAGGTGGACCAGAAATCTGTATTGATTGTTTAATTGTTTTACAACCACGTCCTAACTATTGAATCAGCCATTTCTCATCTGTAAAAGACTGTATTTATAGCAAATAACTGATCTAGTTTATTTTCATATGCACCCTTATCTCCTGTTTGCTAGTAAAAACCAATTATTGTATATCAGTTTGCAAACTGTCCAGGTGATGAGGCAGGAAGTATTTTATAAGTTTTGGAATGACAAAATGTATGGTTCATGGTATTCTCATTTTTAGTTTGTACCAGCTATACTACAGACTAAGGCAATCTCCATCTTATCATCATGTCCAATTGCTTTTCCTACACTTTGTACCTTATCCTTCTGTGGAAACAGATAGTTAGGCTGTTAATTAGAAAGATTAAAAAACAAGAAAGGAAAAGCACTGTCCCATCTAGCAGGAGTTTAATTAAAACGTAACGTTTAATAGATGGTACCTTAAAAAATACAGTAGAGTATGTGTTTAGAATCAAAGTGTTTCGGTACTAGCCTCTATTAAGTAGCTGAAATAGAGAATTGCTACAAGTTTTCTTCAGGGTAATATTAGTGTAACAAATATCTTGCAACTGTTTGCTACTGTTACCAAGAGGAAAGAATGTATACACATACAAATCTAGTACCTATTCGTTTAACTGCTGAGGGGATTATTGCCTAACTAGATTTTCTTAATTGTAGGTGTAGACCTAGTAAATTAATTTATACAAGTAGTTTTACATGAAATTCAGCAGAAATGACCTAAAAAGATATTTCTTATTGGTATACAAACAATTGCAAACGAGTATGGAAAGAAAAATGGTATAATAAGAGGAAAATAAAAATAAAATGAGGTAGCTAAAGACAGTGTGTATATAGTGGTGGTGAAAAGAATGGGTAGAGACTTGCCTTATGGGTGGATACAATCCTAATAATTAAACCAATAGAGCGCACCGTGTCTACTGTCTATGGAATATTAATATTTTCCAGAAACACCACGTATCACTGCCCTTTAATCCGTCCTGGCTACTGGTAATGATCTGAGAAACGACATGCAAAACTAGTGTTTTTAATTGTAAAGGATTGGTCAAAAGGTAGCCACTGGTATGGTAAGTGTTAATATTAGAAGAAAACGGCTTTCTAGGTGTATAGTCTGTACCTTCACGGGCACCTAAACATATTGCTGCAAAATCTGTGAACATAATAGACACGTTTTGCGCCAAGTTACGCTAATCTTTTTATGGGCAAGTGGGAAGATGAGTTTATTTGGGACCACTGCCCATTTGGCGCAAAACTGTTCCTGTGGCGGAGATATATTGATGACTATTTTTTTATATGGAAAGGCAACCAGGAATCTCTAGAGGAATTCAAAATCTACCTGAATAACAATCCGTACCATCTTAATTTAACTTTTGCACAATCTAAAAGAGAAAATCGAATTTTTAGACCTTAATATATATATATAGAGGATAATGTATAGCACACAAAGACCTTCAAAAAGAATGTGGATTGCAATAGCTTCATCCCCTTCAATAGCCATCATAGACCGGTATGGTTGAAGAATATACCTCAAAATCAATTTAGAAGAATTAGAAGCAACTGTTCCAAATCTGAAACATGCAGAGAACAGATGGAGGAGATGAAGAAGAGGTTTATTCAGAAAGGATACCCTGCAACACTCCTAAAAGAAGCTCTGGAGAAAACCCTTACCATACCTAGAGAGGACACTTTACGGTAGAAAACCAGGCCAACACAACCATTCAACAATACTCCGGCATTCATTACCAAATATGGCAATCAGTCACAGACCATACAGAAAATACTCAGAAAGCATTGGGGGATATTGAGAAGTGATCCAACTTTAACCTAAATTATTGAAGAAAAACCACAGATCATTTTTACGAGAGCACCAAATTTAACCCCTTAAGGACCGGACTTTTTTTGCGATGTTGTACATTTGCGACCAGGCATCTTTTTGACACTTTTGTGGTGTTTGTGTTTAGCGGTAATTTTCCGCTCTCTCATTTACTGTTCCCATACAAATTATATATTGTTTTTTTCAGGACAAAAGGGGCTTTCTTTACATACCATTATTTATATAATCTCATGTAATTTAATTTAAAAAAAATGAAAAAATATGATGAAAAATTGAAAAAAATACACGTTTTTTGAATTTTATGTGAAAAATCTTTTACTCATCTACAAAAGCGAATGAAAAAAACTGCTAAATAGATTCAAAATGTTGTCCTGAGTTCAAAAATACCCAGTGTTTACATGCTTTTTGCTATTTTTTTGCATGTTATAGGGCTATAAGTACAAGTAGGATATTGCGGTTTCAAAACATACATTTTTAAAATGTATCAATAGTGACATTGTAACACTATTATCTGTCATAAATTGCTAAATAACACCCCACATGTACATATTTTTTTAAAAGTAGACAACCCAGGGTATTCAATATGGGGTATGTCCAGACTTTTTTAGTAGCCACTTAGTCGCAAACACTGGCCAAAGTTAGCGTTCAGTGTGTCCTGAGGAAAGCCTGAGTATATCGGGCTGAAACGTTGACCGTTTTATTTTGGATCGAATAAAGGTTATATTTTAAAGAAGTCCTTGGAGTGCTTCCCATCTTCACTTTGCTTTATATTTCTATGTTTGGATTTAGCACCGGGCATTATACTATTTTGTTTTGGGTGGAGTGCAGGATTTTTTGGTATTTATATAGGTATAATATATGTCTATATATCATATATATACACATATATAATAATATTTATTTTTTTATTAACTTTCACTTTAAATTTTTCTTTGATTTTACAGTTGCAGGGAGACTGCCTGTCAGCACAGACAGTCCCCCTGCAGGCAGAGACTAGGACACCTATTGTGACCATGTGGTCGCCCTGTTGGGCGATCACATGGCCACAGGGGTCCTAAACCGCCATGGGGAGACTGTCTGGGCTGCAGGCAGTCTCCCCACACCGGGAGCACCGCCGATCGCCGCCGGGGGAACGACGGCGATCGGGTAAGTACATTGGACGGTTAGGACGGTTCAGGACCGTCACCGGTCGGCAACGCAAAAATGCAGATGACGGTCCTGAACCGTCCTCCGTCCTTAAGGGGTTAAAGTTAATGTTAGCTCCCACCATTAAAACTGAAAATGCTAGAGGGGAACAAAGGAACGTAAGGGGCTTCTCAAGATGTCTAAAGTGTGTAGATTGCAGGAATAATCCTACAGCAGAAACAACCTACACCAAATTCACATCACATCATGATTCAAAAGAATACAAGATTAGAACAGATATGAACTGCAATACTTCAGGAGTGATATACCTCATCACGTGTCCATGTCAGAAACAGTATGTTGGACGAACCAAAAGACCCCTGAGAATCAGAATTGCAGAACACTTCAGCAACATTAGAAAAGGCCTGATGACCCATAATCTTTCAAAACATTTCAAAGACATACATGGAGCTAATCCAACAGGATTAACCTTTTTATCTATAGAGAAAGTGAACGTGCATTGGAGGGGAGGAAGTATAGATGCAAATCTTGACCAAACTGAAGCTAAATGGATATTTTCTCTTAACACCCTAGTCCCCAATGGCCTCAATGTCGATTTTGAGTTAAATGCATTTTTATAGCATTCCTGTTTTTCCTTGCCTCTTTTTAAGATTAAGTCTTCTTTTAGTTTTTAAGTTTTTGAGTTCTTTAGACATATGTAGAAAACTATATATTTTTAACATTATGATTCTTTTTATCCTTTTTTATACACCCCTATCCTGCCACGGATTTTATCTTATGTAGTTATCTGTCATTTATTTTAGATACCTCCATCTCTAACGAAATAAGGCAGTTTTACATCACCTATATCCCTATTTTCTATATTACTGCTATCTCCACTTTTCCACCATTTTAGGCAGATTGCTGTTTCTTTTTTATTTTTTATCTATTTCTTTATTTTCTTTATTTACTGAGACAATTTGTTTTTTATGGAATTCATATTTTCTTCATTTGTAACTTTTTAATTTTTAATTTTTACATTTTAGTGTTTAATGTACTCACTTTTCATCTTAACAGTATATGCCTAGATTTTATTATTTTGTTTTATCTATATGTTGGGCATCCATTCAGACACTTATTTAATCACTTATTTAATCATTAACTATATTTGATCTATTAGACACCAGTATTCCACACTAATAGCGATAAGATAATTTTGGAGACACAATTCGTGTTGATCCAGCATAGTACTATATAATGACACGTTAGTGGTAATGTCTGAAATGTTTTTATTATGTTTCATCAAGTAAACGGTTAACTAACACCTCTGTTTCGTTTCAGAAAATTGGATATAGTCCATACGTTTTTCATTTTAATTATACAATTTATATCTGTATCTCTCGTACTATAATTATGTGCCAATTATGAACAAGGGGATTGCATAACTATGGTTTAAGAATCAAAATAACAATAATTTAAAAAAAAACAAAAAACTCTCTTTGTCTATTTAGATTTTTTAGTAATAGATTTGTCATATAACTAAGTCCGCAGAATGAATTAAATTATGAATTGTAATGGAGTTAGAGATCATACGAAGTTAAGATGAAATAACGGCATGTTTCTCTGATGATATTTCGATGAGAGGACCATAAACAGAGAACCATTATTCATATATATGGAAAATAATTCTTGAATCAATTTGAATATTTGTCGTTATTAATAAATGACAGTGTCTTGAAATAGACACTGTCATTTATTAAATGACAGTTAAATAATTGCACAACAGTTTAACCCCTGTAGATAAGACATTGTCTTGACACTTCAGCCCTAATATCAATCTTAAAGGATCACTATAGTGTCAGGAAAACAAAACAGTTTTCCTGACACTATACAATCCTAAGGGTCCCCCCACCCTCAGGGTCCCCCTCCCGCTAGGCTGAAGGGGTTAAGACCCCTTCAGCCACTTACCTTAATCCAGCGCCGGGCTCCGTCAGCGCTGGTGACCTCTCCTCCCCTGCCGACGTCAGCTCCGAGGGGAGCCGAATCCACATGTTTACATCTAAAGGGTTAAAACCTGGGGGACCTGGCACCCAGACCACTTCATTGAGCTGAAGTGGTCTGGGTGACTATTAGTTACCCTTTAACAAGTCAAAGTTGGTATTAAGGTGGGCTGGAAATGTTGGCCGATGTGTTGCCAGCCTGCTTAAAATAAATCAATCCTTTTTTCTGTATTTTAAAATCCTATGGGTGTACCTGTAAATTTGAGCATTTTACTGGGGCACTGCATGATAGGGTTGGTAAATACATTTTTCCAGGGCTAATTTTTATTCCCAATCCGACTCTATCTGTCCATCACGGCCTGCAGACTTTCTGGAGAGAGCGCTCTAGCAAGTAGACGGGCAGCCTAAAATAAAAAGGAGTAAAAGGGAGATGTTGTACAGGGCATTCGAGGTTCTTTCCCATTTCCTAACACCACCATTCTCACAACACATGGCCCAGTGAGAGTACTTTTGCCAGGACTAACATGGTGGTCTTAATGCCCCTTTGCTCATACTCTATGGCCCCTCTTACATTTTAGGTTAAAATACACGAGCAGCCCCCCACATCTTCCCTAGCCTGGTTGGGTGCCTGTTCCCTGTCTGCTGTCTATTTTCCAGCCTGCCACCTCTTTCTTGTTAATTTGTATTCCCGTGCCAGCTGCTGCAGCATGACTGGACCAGGTACAGACCTGATCACAGCCTGCCTGGGAGCCTTCCTGGGAGACTTCAGAGAGGCACAGAATTGTATGTAGCTTGATTTTATTTTCTTATTTTGCACTGCCTAGACTTACTTACTATATACATGTATTTCAACATATTTAATGCTCTATTGGTAAATTAAATTAACTTTAAAGTTAAAGGAACACTCCAAAAATGTCTACCATATGCTGTAGTGATTATCATGCAAAGAATGCCTTGGTTCCACCACACACCATTTTTGAATGTTTGACATCTTACATGGGGTCCGCTGAGCACTGCTTACTGTTTCAGGTGATATAAATAAAGACACTGCAAACTATTAGTGTATAGCAGCCATGTTTCAGGAGATTCAGGAAGGAAGCACACACCCCAACAGGAAACACATGCAATAGAAAATAAACCATAGAGTTAGTTGCATGTAAACCAAACATAACATCCATAACACGTACCACCTCCACTACTTCAAAAAACAATTTTTAAGTTGTATGCATTACCCTATAGTGTTCCTTTAAACTCTGTTAGGGTCCAGGAAGCACCTCTTGTGTTAGTCTGGAAGACAGCCACTACAGGCTGCCTTAACCCAGCAATGTCAACATTCTCTGAAAATGCAATGTTTACAGAACACTTCTATGAGATGACTTGCTCTGTTTCCCTATAGTGTCCATTTAAAACTGAGTAACTCTATTTTTTGAACACTAGATGGCGATATAAATACACAATTCAGTATTACTTGCTAAAACCTTGACCATAGATCCGAAAGACAGTGCTAGAACGTCTCAGTTTCAAGCCCTTCTGTCTTTTTTTTCCTCTCTGTAGTTTGTTTTCTTCCTCTTCCTGGTTTCAGTGCTGGATGGCTGTGCTGCGCCCTGTCTCAGTCCCTGTCCTAGCTGTGCCAGGCGCTGGGCAGACTGTGCTGATGTGGATGTCAGTGTGCTCCATGTGGTGGTGAGAGCCACCCTAGTCAGTATAATGGGTGACATTGTGTTAGTGCTGTAGGAGTCAGGCTGCACCCTCATTGCCATTTCCCTGAGCAGCACTGCATGTGTCCACTGACTGCCACCTACCTCCCTGATCTGCTCCCACATGGCGTGCAAGTCCAAGGTAGCTCCCAGTGTAGACTTTGACCACAGCTGCTCTGACAGTGTTGAGTACCTGACTCTGAATTTTGGGCCATTTGAGAGTGTGCACCGCTGGAGGAGACTTCTGCCCTGCGATGAGTTTGTGGGAGCCAGGTAAATGGGGCTAGAGTCCCACGCCAGTACCCAATGTTTTTGGGGGGGTTCTCTTTCTTGGGCACTTCTGTTGTTAACTGTGAAATATCAGTGTTTTATTGATATTCATATTTTATTCACCAAATAGGTTTACATTATTTTATTGCTATAGTTTCTCTCCTTTGCAATCATGACTGCAGTCACTCTCGAGAAAAATGGGAAAAAATGGCCACAGGAGTGCTTGTCAGCTTCAACTAATAAAATGGGTTGGGGAGGGGTAGGGAATGATATTGATCAAGTTAACATATATTTAATCCATAGAGAAACATATGATGTTGTTCTTAATTAACACTTAAACAATTTATTTCATTTGTATGTATGTCCTGCTAATAGAATTGTGATAAATTCTACCACGAGGGATCGCTAAATTGTAACTGTTTTTAGATGGCTTCAACTAACTTAAAGGGGCACTCTGGGCATCTTAACTGTTCAAGTGGTTATGGTGCCATGAGATCTCTGGTGTTGTTTTCATTGAAGGGGTTAAACCGTTCATGAACAGTTAATCCCAAAGTGGTCCAAACAGCACCCATTCCTTTAGCCCCTCTTTCTCCACCTCACTCCTTGGGTTTGGATGCAGAAGTGTGGAACTGGGCACCAGTGATCGGAAAAGCAGCGTTTATAAATAGTTTAACCCCGTAAGGAAAGACTGTGACCAGGACCTCCAGGCACCATAACTTCATCCCAATAATGTTATGGTGCACATTTCTTTTAAGTGAATTGTCAAATTTTAATTGGCTAAGGATTTGTTTGCATAATTTATTAATCTCCAAAACAGTTTCTCTATCCAGAGCCCGCACAACGATTTTTTACCTCCCAAGGCAAAAATCGAGCTTCCCCCTCATGTACCGCCTTATCTAATTTTTTTTCTCTTCCCATCTTTCCTGCATTTCTAGTCTCTCCCTCTGTCAATGTCTTACTTTATTTACTTTAGTACCTTTCTATTAAAACTTTCACTGCACATGTATTTGTTCTCCAACATTTTGTATCTTTCCTAATATTTATCTGCCATTTTCTCTTTTCTTTCCTTATAATTTTCATCCTAACTAGCATTTCTCACTGTCTCTTCACCTGTCTGTGTTGAAGGTTGCGCATGGACTTTCTGGTGAGATTAATTTGTTTCAGTAACAAAATGTTTTGTATAATGTGATCAATTTTGTTTTTGTTTTTTTACAGGCGCAGCAAGCATACCGTTGTAGCTTATAAAGATGCTATCTATGTCTTTGGAGGGGATAATGGGTATGTAGTTCAAGCTTGTCGTTTGCCAGAATTTTAATCATAAAAGCCTTGTTTATCACTCTATGGTTGTTGCATAATGTTTGATAAGTGTGTCACATAATGCTTTGAATAGCACTATTTTGCCTGAGGTGTTGGCAAACAGTAATAAATTAAAGTTTGCCCTTCAGTCTAAATATCATCTGCACATTCTCATAGGTATAACTTTTATTGTTGTATTTGTAAACCCTGTTTGCTAATGTATACAGCATGTTGGTTGCCTGAGCATCCCACCGACTGGTACAAGGGCAGCTGTAGCCCCTCTTCAAGCACAATTATTAATGCTAACCTTATTGTAATTATCTTTGCATTTTCTTTTTTTTTTTTTTTTCTTATGGATCTATTCTCTATTAAGGACCAATGAAGGCATATGACGTAATAAAAGTCTGGTCCTTAATGACCATTGCTGGATTCTCAGCTAATGAATTGCGCCCAGAGTGTCACAGATTGACACCTCTTCTTAAAATATTGAAATATTGCCAGTGTACCCAGCTCAGCATATAAGTGTGCTGCTGTTGTTATGGTGGTACCCTTTTAAGGACTACATCTGAAAGGAAAAACAGAAGCTAAAGGTTGTGAGTGTAGCTGATTTCATGAATTTTTCCTAATCAGCGGTTTTTTTGTTTTTTCTTGTCTCAATATTTTGGTAAGTAACCATGTCAATGTCCAGGGCTAGATTTTTTATTTTTTTTCCCCCACACTCCTGTTTAGAGTAGATTGCAGTGTAGAAACGTCAGATTGAGAGACCCTGCAAATATGGTTTGTTATTTAGCATGAGCGCGTCAGCTGACTGATTTAAGACTATCACATCAACCTTTGTTGGTATGAGTTGATATGGTTAGAAGAAAGTGTGTAATCTCTGCCTTAACCACACCTCTAGTGATGTTAAAGGGACACTGTATGCACCCAAACCACTTCAGCTCATTGAAGTGATCTGGGTACAGTGTCCCAGTCCCACTTAGTCCTGCAATGGTAATTATTGCAGGTTTTAAGAAACTGCAATAATTACCTTGCAGGACTAAGACTGCATCTAGTAACTGTCAATCAGATAGCCACTAGAAGCATTTCCTGCTAACTGACACTGGACGTACTCGCGCTCTGCATGAGAACTTGAAGCGTCAGCTATTTCCCTATAGGAAAGCATTGCAGAAATGCGTTCCTATGGTAAGGGCCAAATGCACTCTCCATGCATGCGCATTAGCAGGGGATCCCACGCACTATATAAAAAATACAATGGAAACACACATCCCACGTTTCTGCAAGTACTTTATCATTCGTTGTATATGTTTACATGGGCATTGTATTGTTTTTGCTTTATTATAATCCGTTTTTAATCTTTAATATAAGGTGTTTTTGTAGGAAACATGTAAATTCGATATATTACAAAACCATTGTGTTTGTGATCAATGATAGTCTTACATGAAGTGCTCATTATGGTAAATGGAGTGTAGAGTGTTTAGTATTTTAGTATGCCAGAGTTTCTAGGAATAAAAAAACAAAACTGTGTACACTTACACTTTGAGAAATTGCCTAAGTTAGAAAGCTAACTGCATATGTTTCTTTCAGGAAGAATATGTTAAATGATCTGCTGAGGTTTGATGTCAAAGACTGTTCCTGGTGCAGGTAAAATGGATTGTAAAGCAAGTGTTTAGACAATACTAGACCTCAGATTTTCATTGTAAGAATGCTGTTAAGATACAATATATTTTTAGCAAAAAAACAAATTGAGAAATAAAACACAAACATTTGCATGTGTTTGGGGTATTTGTTTATCTATGTACGGCTGAGGTATAATAGACTATGTTTGTGAGTACCTAGATCAGTTATGGTTGTCCTTAGAACCAGAGGTGTTTAAGTATATTTCCCATAATGCCCAGCCAGGCTATAGGCTTATTAAGCATCATGGGTACAATTCCAAGTTTAGCTATCACTGACTGAGTCATTTAAAACTGTTTTGATAGGTTGCATGATTAACATTTATCATTTATATATTTAATTATATTTCTAGGGCATTTACTACAGGGAGCCCACCAGCACCAAGGTATCACCATTCTGCTGTGGTTTATGGAAGCAGTATGTTTGTGTTTGGTAAGAAACCAAAGCGTCTAAATTCATCGGTTTATAAATATGAACAATACTAACTTTTTACATGAGTTTAACCCTTAAGGACACATGACATGTGTGACATGTCATGATTCCCTTTTATTCCAGAAGTTTGGTCCTTAAGGGGTAAAAGTGTATTTCAAAATTAGATTTTGAATGAAATAAGGAGCAGCTAATTATTTACAAATGTTTGTTTCAGTCATATTAGCAAAGTCATACTTGGGACTACACTAATAAACTTCTCTATGGTTACTAAGGTGTGACTGAAATACTACAATTCCCATCCACCAAATGTAACCTAAGCATTTTGGGGGGGATAACAAGGTTTGGCAATCTGTTTTCAGTTGTGATAACAATATATATAATTTTTCTACTTTTAAATTTGGTGTTTTGCTTTGTAAGATTTATTAAATTTTTAGCAAACTAAGTATGTTTGCTTATTATGGTTTCTTGGGTGATGTTTGCCTGCCCTTTGTATGGTTAATATTTATTGTTCAGTCATTGTTGCCCCCACCCCTTCCCTTTTTAGATTTTTAATGACTCTTGCCAGGACAGTTGTAGTTTATCTGGGCTGTTCTTATTAAAGGACCACTATAGGCACCCAGACCACTTCAGCTTAATTAAGTGGTCTGGGTGCCAGGTCCATCTAGGATTAACCCTTTCTGCTGTAAACATAGCAGTTTCAGAGAAACTGCTATGTTTACCGATGGGTTAATCCAGCCTCTAGTGGCTGTCTCATTGACAGCCACTAGAGGCGCTTCCGCGCTTCTCACTGTGAAAATCACAGTGAGAAGACGCCAGCGTTCATAGGAAAACATTGAGAATGCTTTCCTATGAGACTGGCTGAATGCGCGCGCGGCTCTTGCCGCGCATGCGCATTCAGCCGATTACCTCAAAAGAGGGAGGATAGTCCCAGCGCTGAGGGAGCCCGGCGCTGGAAAAAAAGGTAAGGGTGGGGGCACCCTCAGGGCACTATAGTGCCAGGAAAACGAGTTTGTTTTCCTGGCACTATAGTGTTCTTTTAAGGAGTCAGAATGAGTTCCATCTTAAAAGAATTTCATCTTAGAACTTGCCACAAATATCTGATTACTCTGTCTTGATTTATCTAGGGGGCTACACTGGAGACATCTATTCCAACTCCAACCTGAAGAATAAGAATGACCTTTTTGAGTACAAGTTTGGGACTGGTCTCTGGACAGAGTGGAAGGTTGAAGGAAGGTTTGTGATTGTATCATTAGACTCTACTAGGAGGCTATGTCTGTAGTGCAAGATTGTGTGTGCTGGGCCATCATTACAGGCATTTATGTGGAGCTGTCTTCCATCCTTCAGACCCTCTTGGAGTAAAGCAGTAATTTCCCTTTCTCGGGCACATTTCTCGGGCACATTTATTGCTTGTAAATATCTCAAACTGAGGAGTGATGGGACAGATTGGGTACCGGCAAACTGCTCAAAGAGGAGGTGCAAAATGCAACAGTCTAGGATGTGTATGGTAGAAGGGGCCCGATGGAGCCTGAGGAGGAGTGCATATAGTCATGTTGCGTGTTAGTCCACATTGCCCAGGATTTATTTTCTCCAGGCATAATGTTTAATTCTGCAGCATAACGTATTGTTCTGCAACATTACAGTCACTACAGAAAATCCAAAATAATTAAACAAAACTAAATCTGTCCAAAACACAGACCTTGAAGCAAACTATGTACAAACATGTTTGTGCCTACAGTGCATACTGTTGCAATTTGGGTATATTCACTCCTCAAATTTTAAGAAATCCACCGTAGAAAAATCTTTTTTTTTTTAAATATAAATTTGCGTTTATTCCAGATTAATATATATTTGTATGTATATATGTGTAAGTATGGTTAACATGATATAGATGATATATATATATATATATTACCATCCTTGCATGTTGTATCTTTTTTATGTCACAGTTATGTTATTTGTATTGAATAATGAAAAAACTAATAAATTATATTTAAAAAAAAAAAAAGAATTATAGGGTTTATTTGAATTTATTTAAAAAGAAAATGTGCTCAGCTTTCTGAGAAACAGTTTGAAAATCCAGGTTAGACATCCCTATTGGCTTTATGTTTATGTACCAGGCACCAATGTCATACTAAAGGAACACTGTAGGGTCAGGAACACAAACATGAAATTTAAATTATTGTAGTTTTCAACAAATTCAGAATGATTTACGATTGTATTTCACCTCATTGTATTTCACTACTAATTTTCTTGATTTGTCATTCTCATATTGCATAGCATTCATTTTCTGTGTTTTACATTCCATCTGTGTTTTATTATTTTTTTTACTTAATGTTTCTTCTTTTGATCTTCATTTACAGGCTCCCAGTAGCCCGGTCAGCACATGGGGCCACAGTTTACAGTGATAAACTCTGGATCTTTGCTGGATATGATGGAAATGCAAGGTGTGTTAGACATAAAAATAAAGACTTTCCTGTGAATTTGTTTTTTTAGTTTGTTTTTTTTTTTTTTACAACTTCACATTTAATTTATTCTTTTAATATGATTTCCTGAGTATAATACAAGCTACCTTTTTATAACAAGGATTATTTTGCAGAAAAATAGTTTTTGGCAAAAAGTCCATTTAGTCACTCATGTGGAAAAGCTAGACCTCCCCCTTGCTGGTGTACTGAGTGGGCACTTGCCATACATGCCACACCCTACCTCTTTTGTCCTTTCTTAGTGGTCTTTGCATAAGTCAGTAATATGGTTACTTCTGTAGTTTCATTCAGAAAAGCATAACGTGATCTATTCGGGAACTGGTACTTCCTTTCTATGCGCTTGAGCAGCATTTTCATTCAAAGGGATGCTCGGATAACCATAACGTCATTGCAATTAGATTGTTATGGTGCGAGAAGATCCTGGAAAACCCCTTACCTTACGGATTTAACCCCAAAGTCTGGGAGACGGCACCTGATTGCATTTCATAGTTAAATAGTTACTTAGCTGAAAAGAGACTTGTGTCCATCAAGTTCAGCCTTCCTCACATATGTTTTTGCTGTTGATCCAAAAGAAGGCAAAAAACAAGTCTGTAGCGCTTCCAATTTTGCAACAAACTAGGAAAACAATTTGCCCTCTATGTAGTCTGAGGTTACAATTTGGAAGCCTTGGACGAGGTGCTGCTGATTGGCTGAGAATGTCAGCTGATAAACTCATCCTATCACTGGCTCTCAGTTCAGAAAAGTTAGTGAGAAAGGAACGTGTTTTGGTCAAAACAAAAAAAGGTCGGACTTATGACCATTTCCTCCTGCTGCATTTTGCAACCAATGATTGTCTAAAATGCAGAATATTTTTGTTTACAGACAGTCACCGTAAAGATTACTTTTGTGTCCTAAAATGTAAATGTTCTACACACTCCTGGCATAAAGTTTAAAACAACAAAGTATATGTCAATGTCCAAATACTAATGGATGGCACTGCTAGTGACTAGAATAATATATACATATGAAATTGTTATAACAGTAAAATGGGATTCATTATGCACATTATGATCTTAAATCACTTTAATTCTATGGAAACTAATAATGTCAGTACTTGGAATTGTAAAATATCCTATTGTTAAAATATAAAAATTACATCACACAAACTTAAAAACGACAGTACTTGTTGGAATCAGTGAGTTATTTTTTGTGTAGATTCAACAACTTGTTTTAAGTTGCCATTCATCAAACAATCTCTAAGTTGTGTGAAATTCTCTACATCTCTATATATTATTCTATTTATGCATAACTAATGTTTTAATAAGGGATAGTATAAGCATTTTTGAATGACTTCACGCTTACCTGGGTATTCTGGGCCGACTTCTTCTGCATTTTATCTCTATTTGGATGGAATTTTTTTGAGGAGAACATTAGCATTCCCTCTCAGCCTGTGAATTCCTTCCAAAGACCTTGGTAATTGTCACAAATGCTGAAGAAGGGAATCCACTTTAGTAATATCTGTAGATGGGCCCAGACTTGAGGCACCACGGGGACTCAAATACCTGTTAAGCTTTTCTTAAAACAATTTGACTTCTGGCTATGAAATGGTTATGGGACTGCACTTTTAATGATTCAAAATTTTGAAAAGAAAAACTTTTTTTTAATATATTGATTTTCTTCTCTTTAGATTAAATGACATGTGGACCATCGGTTTGCAAGACCGTGAGGGGACCTGCTGGGAACAGGTAATTTGTTTATCAGACAAACTCACGAATAAATATATATATATATATATATATTTATATTATATTATATTCTAAAGGAGGAAAAAAGACTGTCTTTCAGGCAAAAATAGATATTTGTGTGTCTTGGGCTTCATGATGTGTGTCAAAGATTTATTTCCGAGGCCTGAAAAAGAAGTTAAATACAGAAATCCACACAGCTGTATTAACTACTATCCCGTAACTGAGTGCCTC
The DNA here is from genome assembly GCF_036172605.1 of Pelobates fuscus. Taxonomy (NCBI): domain Eukaryota; kingdom Metazoa; phylum Chordata; class Amphibia; order Anura; family Pelobatidae; genus Pelobates; species Pelobates fuscus. Next base: position 116,184,616 of record NC_086321.1, read on the forward strand.
CATCTTGGCTCCCTGTCAAACAGTGTTATAAACTCTGCACTTTTTGTTGGTCAGCATAGAGAGGAAGAGAAATAGAAACAAAGTTTAATAAACAATAGGTAGTGAACAGCGCAAAACAAAGTACATTAAAATGTGTATACACTTCAAATAAAATGTGTCACACTGTGTAATAATATACACCACTTATGTGTGTGCACCAAGTGATATGAAGTACAAAAACCTATACCAGTAATAGACTTCGAGTACCACTGCAGATGGAAGAGACAAAAACTCTCATAGGGCAACCCAATAGTACACAATCCTTTAGAGATAGGGAAACTAATGTTTGCAGTCTTTGCTTCTTACTGTGTGTAATAGCAGTGTTTTCTGTAGAGAAACAAGTCCGAAATTACAATCTTTCCTGATGAACTACAAAATAAAAACGTTTCTACATAAATAATTTTGAAATTATCTTTTTGTTTTGCAGCACCATTTGAATTTTTTTTTTTTTTTACTTGACTTTTCTAATCCTCAGTTTTTGACTGTTCATTTCAGATTGAGCAAAGTGGGGAGATCCCCCCTTCTTGCTGTAACTTCCCAGTGGCCGTTTGCAGGGACAAAATGTTCGTCTTCTCTGGTCAGAGTGGTGCAAAAATAACAAATAACCTTTTCCAATTTGAGTTTAAAGAAAAAGTGTAAGAGCAAAATATTTCCTCAGTTTCTTTTTGTCTTGGAAACGTAAAAAAAATGTAATCCCCTAAAAACAAACCTTTGAAAGTTCATTGTTTGTTGTATACCATTACCTTTTGTTTGTTTTTATGTGATGATTAATTTTACGCATGACTAATATACATCTAATTTGTGATAGTTCTTTGTATGTCCTGTGCATCTGTACACTCCACATTTACTTGTTTCTCTCTTGTCAATAAACCTTTTAATCATAAATATTTGAAAATAAGCTTCTATTGCTTCTTCTGAGTACTCATATTGTTTATTTGCATGCCTGCTTTACTGATAGTGGAGTGGTTTTGTTTTGTTCCGGTTTTATTTTACTGTGATTGTTTATTTGCTTTTTGTTATTGACAGAACTAAAGGTCTCAAGATGGCCATTGATTTGTTTAGATTAAGATTTTTACATATTTTACTATGCTAGATTACATATCAACATGTTTTAAATGATCAGTGGGATCAAGGTCTGGGTGCAGTGTCCTTGCAGTTTTAACCCTGCAATGTAAATCATTAAAGTCTTATAGAAACTGCAATTTTTCTATTGCAGGGTTAACTCCCCTCTAGTCGCTGTCTTTGTGACAGCCACTAGAGGTCCTTCTCAATCAAATGCTCCTCCTAGATCAGCATTTGATTGGCGTAGAGCGGGGATTTGCTGCACATGCGCACTAGCCTCTAGGGGGAAGCATTGGATTGGGTGAGATCTCAGCTAAGGAGGTGTGGAGGCCATTGAGAAAATGGAAGTATATCTAACGTTTTCATCCGCTTGGAGTGGGGGAGGAGGGAACACCTAAAGAGCTACATGTTTGTATTCCTAACGCTATCATTTAATTATCTTATAACCACTGTTAAAGGGTTATTTAACTTTTTAATTGAGGTTGGTATATTATTTGTGCGTTACTGGTCTGGGACTTTGAGCCTATGTATATTTTTGTGGCTCCACTCCTTTGATCAATTAGCATTATCTAAACTTTTACAATATTTTAGCCTTTTTATGATTCCTGCTTGAAGAATCTTCTAGCCTCACATTATCCCACTTGTATAACATTTAGAATGTATACTTATGATTTTGTGGCTGGGGTGGAAAGTAGTTCTAGTGAGACCAGAGAGTCCAAAACAAAAATTCCATTGCAAATGTTCACATTGATGCATACTGCACGCATGCCACATAAACTACATTTCAAATATTTGTGCAACATCTATTTTATCCACTTGTATTGCTGCAGTGATGCTGCACACACAAACCCTTGCATTTGCTTACATAAATGGGCAATACATACACAATAATATCACAAGGACGCAATATATGCAAATACACACATTGATTACATGTAGAAAATTAAGCACATGTATTCATCCTGTCAATATGCACAGACCTACTGAAATACAACCCTTTAGGCATATGTAAATGTTTGTGTATTCACCTTACACAAACAAATACACATTATGTGCAACATTTAATTATTATATGTATATTAGATTTGAGGGTCCCAAGGGGCTTTCATTTTGCTGCAAGTCTACCCAATAACTGTGTAAACTGGTCCAGCTGCTAAATAATGTATTGTGTTAAATGCCAGACAGTCCTTATTCTCATGCAAAACTGAAATAAAATGTACTTAGCGGACAGTCTCTAATAAATGATCATAAAGTGCATCGGTTATTAGCTTGTTAATGGGTTATGTTCTCTGTTCACAGCTGGATGCGTATCCCCACAGAGCATTTATTACGCGGGTCACCTCCACCTCCACAGCGTCGCTATGGACATACTATGGTAGCCTTTGACCGTCATCTTTATGTGTTTGGGGGTGCAGCAGACAATACGTTACCCAATGAATTGCACTGTTATGATGTGGACTCCCAGTCCTGGGAGGTTATCCAGCCTAGCCCAGATAGCGAGGTGAGGAATAACCATATTACTTAATAGCAATATTAAGAGATTCATGCACTAATCTAATATTATTGAAGGGGGTTTAAAAATGGAACTAAACATTGTTATTCTTCATTAATGTAAATAAAGAGTTTACCTCTAAACTTTAAGTAAAATCAACCTTCCATCCAGAAAATGGGGATTATTAGGTCACCTTCAAGTAGGCATTAAGCCTGAAAAGTGTGGCCTTGTTCCTTTGAATAGTATTTAAACAGAGGCAAATTAGTTGGTGAAGGTATTACATACATAGTTACTATTCTGTAAAGCTTGTTTTTTTTTTTGTTTTTTTTTAATGGATGTAAAAAATGCTGAAAGTTAAATTGAACCCATTATGAGTTTTACCACTTTAGCAAAAGCCCTTCTCCCTTACCTCTGCACATGAGAATAGGAAGATGGATGTGACAGGTCGTGTCTGTTCTCAAATGTCAGTAAATTCTTTGGCATAGACACTAGTCCGAAGAATTGAGTGACCGGTTAAAGACCTATTTTTTAAATCATTTTTTTTTTTCCCAACCTACACATTTGCTAGCACTATGTATAGATGTAATTTTATGCTGTTTAAAAGGAGCAGAAGTTGTAGAAATGATAACCGGTACCCTTTGTATTGAAAATAGAAAAGGTCTGTTTAGTTTTTTTCTTTTATGTCATGTTTAATATAAATTCTGATGTGTGCTCAGGGGTCTGTTAAGTATTAACAGTGTTCTGCAAGTAAAAGGTTCCAGGGTTACCTTTAATGAATAGACATATGTATTTATTGCAGCTCCCCAGTGGCCGCCTGTTCCATGCTGCAGCCGTTATATATGATGCGATGTACATATTTGGTGGAACTGTGGACAACAATGTTCGGAGTGGAGAGATGTATCGCTTTCAGGTATAATGTTGCTTTCCTAGTATCTAGATAATTAGTTGACAAAGACCTTAATATCCTTTTAAACTCCAAATGAAATTCTGAATGGCAGCATTTGGGCCAAAATACCTCTTTACATGTGGCTGCCTGTGTGAAGGAAGCTGGCAGAGGCTCCAAGACCAGAGTCTGTACTAGGGGAATGGGAGCAATCATTTGTGTGTACTATACAAAATATTGGTGTGTCCACAAACCAACGTACATATAGTGAAAAGAAATGGAGAGGTTTGAATGCCCCAAAGATCTTCCTTCTGTCTTACAAAATAGATATATACAAAAGTAGGGGATCATTCTGCTAAAAAAAAAAAAAAATGAATGCCAAACGACATATAGAATAACTGTTTATAAAGTGCCAAAGATGTGCATTCTAATTGGCACAATTTAGAAGTTTATAAACACAGTTATGCGTTGTGTTGTTTTGCATTCAGTTCTTTTTTTATTTAGCAGCATATTCCCTGGGGTAAGTAATTGACCCTGAGGGAATAGGATATTGGAAAAAGAAGGTGGCAATGGATTACAGATAATGAATGGTTCGACTACACCCTTGTAATCGCACACTCACCCTCTATAGTACCTATATGGATTTGTTTATAATATTTGTGTGTGTGTATATATATATATATATATATCTATCTCACATCTAGAATTATTAACAGGAAAATGTGGAAGTGGCGAGTAGGGATAAAAAAGATGGAGCAGTAAATGCAGTACCTTTTTCATTTTGTAGTTATTTTATCACTTGCCTAAGCACCATAACACTACTGCCCTTTATAGTGGTTATGGTGCTGTCAGCCTATGGGCACTGTTATCTGCTTCTCTGTCAAACCATTCTGGTGCACAAAAACGGGAACTCCTTGTTGCTTGCTGACATATTCATTTTGCAGCAGAAATAAAAATTCAGCAAACAAGGCTATGACGTTTTGATGATCTCCTGCCTTCCATGGCCTTAGTATGACTTAACTGACTGTAGTAAATGTTTTCTGTTGTGAGCTTCCATCTGCTTCATTGTTCGATACCAAGGGTTATTCCTTAAGTGTGAATTGTCAGGAATTTAAGGTGAATTTAGGTAAACCTAGACAAACTGGAATCATAGCTGATGGAGAATTCACATTGAATTAAAAACAATTCACACTAGAAAGAATAACTTCAGTAGTGTGCATATCGTGTATGTTTAGGTGCTGTGCATCGATTTAACTTTTCACTTAAAACTTTTTTGTCTTTAGTTTTCTTGTTACCCTATGTGCACTTTACATGAAGATTATGGAAGACTGTTTGAGAACCAACAGTTCTGTGATATAGAGTTCATTCTAGGAGAAGTAAGTATCTATAATTATATATGCATATATTACATTGTGCCAAGCTTTTCTTCCCTAATATACAATACTGGATTCCTTTATACCACGGGTAATTATACGTGAATTTACAATCCCGATAACATCTAAACATTTCCAGAACAGGCTACTCACTGTGGCAAGATTTTGCAAATTCTAGAAAATATATACTGTGTTCACTGAACTGGGTTATGGTAGGTAGAAAACCAGATATGCCACACTAGGCGAGTTGGAGATTGTGTCCAAACTCTGCTTTTTTTTGGCCTACATTTTGCAAATTCTATTTTCACTTCATCAAACGTAATTGCTATAATAAGCAAGTAAATGTTTGACTTTAAAGATATATGCATTCTAAAATCTTATAAAAGAACATTTTAGGTAGTTTACTTGTGTTTGTTTCATTTACACACTGTGCAACATGAAGATAAAATAAACATTGATGTATTTTAAAGGGTATTTTAATTTGTATGTGTTCATGGCAATTTAGGATTCTGAATCTGGCGACAATTTGAATAATTATCAAAGTTCTAGGCATTTTGGTACGGTACAGTACTTTCTAAATAGATGGTTGGGTATTGCACGTCTGAATGAAGTCAATAAAAACTTGGTGTTGGAAACAAATTCCTGCTACAAATATGTAAAGCACATAATGCCAGGGATACCATTCAATCGTAATCTTTTATACAAAGTGTGGAGTGACCATTATAACTGTGAGTTATAAAATGACTTGGTCCACAACAAAAAAAATGGTGTAAAGAAAAGAAATACATCTGCAGCACTCAAATACACAAAAATTGCATGGTGTCGAGCAGTGAGAGTCCAGGGGTATGGTCTATACACCAAAACAGCTTCATTACGCCACAGTTGTTTTGGTGCTTCGAGTATCCCTTTAAGCATTCTGTACATTTGACACTTTACTACATTTTTAAATCTGAATGTATGTTTTTGCTAATTTGTTTTCTATCTGCCAGCAATAAGTGCCACGAACTAAGAAGTTCTCATTTGTGGAATATAGAATATAGTTTTAGAAGTTTGCTGGCGATATCTGTGAGAACAAACAAGACTTAGAAGTTCACACGTGTTATTACAATATGGTTTTATACAGATACACTAAAAACAAATCCTTTATATTTTACAACTAGAAAGAGGAGCGAGTGAGGGGTCACATTAGTATTATCACAGCTCGATGTAAATGGCTAAGGAAGAAGATTACGCAAGCAAGAGAGAGGCAACGACAGGTTAGTACTATGTCAAGGGGGTGTCGCTGTATTGGCCAAATCACTTGATGTTTGCTAGTAACGTGCACTCTGGGTTAGGATTACTGTCTTGTCTTGCATATCATTCACTATTTTGCACAATCAACTTTTGGAGTTGCCTGCACCTCTCAAACCAATTATATGGATGTCCAATATTGCCTACACCTCACAAACCATTTTTATGGACGTCCAATAACCCAAAGTTTTAGGTGTTTCCCAGTTTTGTTCCAGTGGAGATATCCATACAATCTAGACAATGTGTTACTTGAGGAACGCACGAGGTGTATTGACCTAGAAATACTGTGCTGTCAGAATTATTTTAAGTCTTTAAAAAGGGGATTTTTTAAATGTATTCAGAACATAGATTAACCCCACTTCAGAACCACAATTCTAGTTTTTTGTTTAATTTGCTCGTGTTAGTGGTTGGAGTACAATGAATGTTTAGTTACAGCTTTTTTTATTTTTTATATTGGTTTGGCAAAAACCCAGAATCTGCCTCTATGCTTTCGCTGAGATAACCTTCTGCATTTTCCATACAGATTGTCTAAATTTCAACACAAATAATAGGTTATAAGCCAGAACTCCACTTAACACAGTAGCAGTCTGTCAGTTTAAATATCCAAGTGCTTCAACGGCTGATTTGGACCAATACCGACGCAGATCATGGTTGAAAAAAATTATTGCTGCGTTCTTTTAAATGGAAGCTTGTATGGACCTTGTATGTAGTAGATCTGAAGGAAAATGCACATGATTGCTGAAATGTTGACAATTATTACACCTGTTTCTACTTGCCATGTACACTGCCTGTTTATATAATGTATGTTTTTTTTTTTTTGTAAATTTGAAGAATCAACTTGGCAATTGGTTGTTAAGGATAATTGCTCTTTGTTTTTTGCCATTAGGAAATGAAGCCAGATTCAGATGAAGAAGTTCAAGGTCTGCAACCTAAACCTGAGAATACAAGTAACCAAATAAAAGTGTCACAGCCCATGTTGGAAGTCACAATTCGTGATGCTGAAGCACGACCATTTGAGTTGCTCATGCAATTTTTGTACACTGACAAAATAAAATATCCACGGAAGGGTGAGCTAGCAATATAGTGCTGGTTTTTTTTTTGGGGGGGGGGGGGGGGAATTGAGAGTGGGGGGAAGAAGGTGGGTTGTTGTATATTTTTGGAATTATCATAATGGTTGATTCCACAGGGCAAGTTGCAAATGCTTACTCAACTATATTGACTTTTTAAATATGTATTCATGTGTGCAAACACTGTTATATCTCCAGAATTTGTTTTTGTGAATTAGATTTCTTTGTAATGTTTGCTTTAATACATATTTATTTTCCTGCCGCAGGTCATGTTCAGGATGTTCTTCTAATCATGGATGTGTATAAGTTAGCACTGCACTTTAAACTTTCCCGTCTGGAGCAACTGTGTGTTCAGTACATAGAGGCCTCTGTTGACCTTCAGAATGTCCTTAATGTGTGTGAAAATGCCAACAAACTGCAGCTGGACCAATTAAAGGTAAAATAAACCCAGAATATCTCAAGGCTCTTAACTTTCCATAGCATGAGAAATCTCCAGCTGCTATTATTAAGGAGGCAGTGTTGCTGTTTAATGAAACACCTGCCATCCGCGTGAATTTTAAGAGAATTTTAATAGTTAAATCTGAACCTAATTATTATGTAGTATTTTGCATATTTTAACAGACTGTAGAAGAAACAGAGTTTGAGCTAAACAGTTTTTGTGTTCCTTGCACTTGCTTTCCATAAAATTGCCAACATTTGGGCGAGGTGACTGTTTCGGCAACTCTGCCTGTTCTCCACTAATGCTAATACTTTAATTTATCCCAATTGATCCCATATGATTTGCAATTACATGCAATGCCTTCAGTCCACCAATTTCCCAGTAATGACAGCGGCAATGTCTACTGTGTTTCGTGTTTCTTTCTCTCAGGGCAGGTTCTAGGGGTTTTGGGGGCTTGGTGCAGATCTGACTGACTAATTTATTTAGCTTTAGCACAGCATTTAAAGGGGGCACTCAACACACCTGTTTTAATGCATCATGTATTTAATATATAAACAAGTAAATATTAAACAAAAATAAATACAGAATTTTAAGTCACTCTATTTGTTGTAAATGACATGAATCCTCCCAGAAACAATGTTCTCTTTCTCTCGGAGTTATTCCCTAAAGTAAGAATTCAAAGTGAATTTCAAATGTAAATGGCACCTGTCATGCCCCAAACAACCTATGCTCATTAGATTGGGCATATGATTTTATCTATACATTGTGCAAGCACTTTTGTTAGCAAATGTTATTTAAAAATAGGTTTTTGGCAAGGAATTGACTGCCAAGGGAAAGCAGAAAAGACCTACCACCCGAGTTTCCTCTGCTCTCCATGCATAGCAACCAGAGCACATGGGCTGTGGTTGCTATGGAAACTCCCTAGCCAGCATCTCTGGTGCTGGCTAGGGAGTATAGGAATGGAGTGACACATTTTCCATTGAATACGCCATGTATTTTTTGTGGTATATGGTGTATTCAATGTATATGGTAGCGATTTCAGGTAATTTGTTTTTTCATAACCGGTTCATTTAAAATACAAAGTAAATAAATCCTACAAAAAAGTTATATTTTATTCCATTTCAGCTTCTATGGAGTTAGATTTTAAATTGAATTCTTGACAAATCTCACTTTAGTTAAAAATCCTCTTATGAATGGGGATCTACTAATTCAACTCTAGCTAATCAACGTTGCCACTGCCCAGTAGCACTCCGCACTCACTGAAACTCAATTTCAGAATCTGCATGCTGCTCTGGAAAATGGAGATGCAGTGCCGGAGGCAACCCCTTTGGGGTTAAACTGTTCAAGAACTGTTTAACCCCTTCAGGTAAGAAAGCGCCCGGTTGCCTGCTTACGCCATAACTTAATTTTAATGAGATTGGTATAGTGACCAGAGTTTTCCTTTAATGCTTATGTTTTGATGCCTTCTGCATTGTCATGGGATGAAAGTCAAGGCAGAATCACATTGTGTTTGTTTACCAAAATGTCAATAGAAAACCAAGATGCCAAATTCAGGCAGACGTTGTCATTTGGGACTATAGCTAAGCTTGGGCGGTTTTCCAAATTAGTTTGTTTTGGCAAAATCTTTTAATGATAGTTTTCAATACACTGCATTTTAATGTTTGGTGAATTCACTCCATTAGTGTTTTATGGTTACCCGTTTAAGGATAATGTGATGCCAAAGCAAAAGTTCACACTTTCTGGCTGTGTGGCACTTCCATTGCTTTTACTGGGGTGATTTTAAAAAGTGCTTTATTTTTTATTTTTATTTTTTTTCATAGCTCAATCCACTGGTTAAATAAAAACATTAATTGCAGCAAAGCATATAAGGGCCACTTGGGAAAATACAATATAAAATATTTTAAAGTCATTCCATGTTAAATCTACAAATACAGGTTACCTCACCATTTTAGAAATGGTTCTACTTATAGTAGATCAGTGAATTTCAAAGGTCTAAAGTTGAGAGATAAAATCGGAGGTTCCTTTCTCAGATTTCCACAGCCATATAGTTTGTGCGCTATATGATCCAGCTTAACAGGATTCTGGCATACTGTAGTTACATGTCGGAACTTCTGTGATGCGGCTGGTCTGTGCATCTTGAGGACAGAGTCAATCATAAAGAAACAGACTCTTGCTCACCAACTGTTATGATATTCCAGCAGTATAAACCTACACATCCTCTTTATTAACATAAAAATAAAAACAATGTATGGACATTTTACATGCACCTACATAAAGGGAAGAGGGGTGTGGCCTGCAGGACCAACCACATACCTAAACACCTCTACATATTTTGCACATTTGTTACTACGCTAATAGGAATTTTTTTTTTTTTACCACTAGAATCTAGTTACTGTTGTTGTGCAAGGATGTTTGATCCTATCCATACACCCTCGCCATACTATGCTCTATTAGGTGTGTCTTTTTAAATTAGTTTCTCTGCTTTTAGGAACACTGCTTAAATTTTGTGGTAAAGGAGTCCCACTTTAATCAAGTGATAATGATGAAAGAATTTGAGCATTTATCCTCTTCACTGATTGTGGAGATTGTTCGTAGAAAGCAGCAGCCCCCACTTCGGATCCACTCCGATCAACCGGTCGATATAGGTCAGTGTTATTTTCATACAATTCTGATAAATTGACATTGTTTTTATATCACTGTTGAAGAAAGGCACTGTGTGAAATAAACCATGCATTACACAACAACATCAGAGTTACAGACTATTGAGAATCAGACATTAAAGGGACACTCCACACACCTAAAGAACTTTTAGCATGCTGAAGTGCTTTATGGGTGAAGAGTTGCATTGGGAAGTCTGGACAGCCATGGAAAGTCTGTGCTAGGAAAGAAAGGGAGGACTTGCAAAGGCTTTAGGCAGCTTTTGTAAGCTGTTGAGAAATTCTACCAGTGGAAAGAAATGCATAAATAAATGCAGGCATGTTTTCTTTGGGTTATATCTACTAAAGAGTGAGGTTTTTTTGGGGGGGGGGGAGGGGGAGGGGGAGCTCCCCCCCCCCGGCTCTCTGAAAATTCCTGTCAACAAAAAAAACATAAGGCATGGCAATATAACGCTGCAATAAGATTCCATTAATTCAAGGAACACTGTAAGCACCTTAAAGGGAAACAATCCGTTTTCCTGGCACTGGAGGGTCCCTCTCCCTCCCACCCCCCAATCCCCGGTTACTGAAGGGGTGAAAACCCCTTCAGTCACTTACCTGAGGCAGCGGTGATGTCCCCCGTCGCTGTCTCCTCCTTCGCGCCGCTCCTCCCTCTGATTCCGTCGGCCGGTGAGCGAGACTGATCCCGCCCACCGGCCGAGGAGACCTAATGCGCATGTGCGGCAATGCCGCGCATGCGCATTAGCGCTCCCCATAGGAAAGCATTGAAAAAGATTTTCAATGCTTTCCTATGGGGAAATGAGCGACGCTGGAGGTCCTCACACAGCGTGAGGATAGCCAGCGATGCTCTAGCAAGGAAAATCCTTGCTAGAAATCAGGAAGTGACCTCTAGTGGCTGTCTAGTAGACAGCCACTAGAGGTGGAGTTAACCCTGCAAGGTAATTATTGCAGTTTATAAAAAACTGCAATAATTACACTTGCAGGGTTAGGAGTAGTGGGAGTTGGCACCCAGACCTCTCCAATGAGCAGAAGTGGTCTGGGTGCCTGGAGTGTCCCTTTAACCACTAAAGGGTATTCAATATTATGGTGCTTGGTGTCAAACCATTTGATTAAAAATATGGTTACTCCTCTGCTGCCACCAAGGTAATACAAGTTTTCTAGATATGTGTATGCAAATTCACTGAGCACAGATAGTAAACAAGCCCTTTATGTTGCTGCTGCCTGTGAATACCCATAATGAGTGATAACATGTAGTATTTTCTCAATGTCTGGGACTACTTAGCCCTTACTTGCAAAAAATAGGTCAGAACAGAAAAATAAATGACAGGTTCATATTACAAAGCCATGAGTGGTGAAGCTTAATGGAAATATCCCAGTGGGGTGAAAAACATGTAATGATTGACACAGGCAAAATTGCCGAAATGGTAACAGAGGTCAGAGCAACAGAAAAGCCCAAACTAAGGCGAGTTAGGACACCGGAGAGGAGGAACAACTGGTAAATAAGCCAAATCAAAACTGTGAACACCATTAATATCAAGAACATGATATCTGGCTAGCAGTGGACATGACATAGCATCCTCCTAATGGGCAGCAAGGTTTAAAGGTAAACTATAGAGTTAGAAATACATATCTGTCCCTAGTTAGTTTCACCTTTACTCCAGCATGCCACAATCTCCTCCTTGCTTGATGTCTTCTTGGAGAAGTGTCCCTACAGGGAAACAATGGATCAGCTGAAATAATCTTGATGATCTCAGACAAGGAGGCTGGTGCGGGACATAAATATGTTTATTACAACGCTACGGAATTTGTTGGCACTATATAAATAATAAAATAATAATAATTAAGACTACAGTGTTAGGAGTACATGTTTGTATTTGTAATGCTATAGTGTTCCTTTAATTTAAAGGTTTACTCCAACCACCTTGACCACTTCAGTGATTTGAAGTGGTCATCATGGTAGGAGTCTGTATGGGCAGGGTTTCATCTTCTCTAAACTACACATCCAGAGTTATTTTTAATTGTGTTCTGGGGCTAGTTGCACCCCTGGTACACTTGACATTGGCAGCCCAGAACTCTTTTTCGGGTTGCCAATGTAATTCTGTGCATATGCTCAATCTGTCGGAAGCGTGCTGTGTGAGCTGACAACAGATGGAAAATATGCACAGAATGACACTGACATTGGCAAACGTAGAAAAATCTTCCACCTTAAAGGTCAAGCACCTGTATGGGAAAGCTAGATTTCCCCTCCCTCTCACCCTGGGATGCTCTGTTTTACCTCCCTTCCACCTCCCCATGTCACTTAAATGTTTTTGATTTTTATATCCCTCCCCCTTCCAGCCCTGTAGAAGTCTGTGATTGAACTCTGTGGGTGACATGATGTTGGGAGGGGGGTGTGGAAGAGCAGGGGGAAATACACCTAACTTTTATGCCCAGTAGGGTTTTTGCTATAAAAAAAAAACATGTACATTTGCAAAGGGTTGGATTAACCCTGTAACATTACTAAAGGCTACCTCATATTCTGACAACATTTGTAAATAATGAACTTTGTGTATGTTACTTTTCAGGCACCTCTTTGGTCCAGGACATGAAGGCATATTTGGAAGGAGCAGGGAGAGATTTTTGTGACATCACTTTGCTGCTAGATGGACATCCCAGACCTGCACATAAAGCAATCTTAGCTGCTCGATCTAGGTATCAGATGTTATTTTGATATTTGACACACACTATCAATTGCTTACAACATACCTGCTGAATTCCAGTGCCTCATTTACAGGACAGCTGTCTTCAGTTTCACTTAAGTTTTGGTTTGTTTTTGGGGTTTTTCAAACATTTTATTTTATGTAATTTTAATGGGTATTTTTTATGATAAATGCTGACTTTTTTTTATCTGGCTGAGAAGCAATGTGGGGTCGGATTCTGCTATTAACAGACACGTTGGACACTGTATTTCCTTTACTTGCTGTTTGAGTTGCTCAGAGCATCTGAAACCGCAAGTTATGGTAATAAATGGTGAGAGAGACAATAGTACACACAATTTGCTTCCAATGGATCCAATTTCAAAGGGAGCAGTCTGAGAACAAACAAAAATATATATCGGATAACAGGTATTTTTTTTTAAATACTTATGGGGGGCTGTCATTGCTCTGTGTGAACTTACAGCAGCAGGCTATAGTTAACAGCGGAATCCGACCTGAAATGGCTGCTCACTAAAAAGTGAAATTTATGCCAAAAAAAATAAATCTATATACATTAAAGAAAAATCATTAAATTGCATAGTTGTCTTGGTTGAAAAAAGACTAAAGTACATCAAATTCAACCATGAAGCCCATTCCTTGTATTGTTCCAAAACAAGGCTACCAACCCCATTGTCGCCATTTCTGATTATGCCACAAAAAAGTAACAAAATGCCTTCTTGATTCCATCATGGAAATCAGATTTCTCCCTGGATCAACAACCTGTTTACATACATATCAGTTATATCCTTGAATATTCTGTTCGTGCAAAATGCATCCAAGCCTTTTTTATCGAATGTGATAAAATAACCCTGTTTAGACCGAGAATTCCACATCTTTATTGTTCCTACTGTACAGAAACCTTTCTTTTGTAAACGAAAACACCTTTTTTTTTTCCAGTCTCAATAGGTGACCTCTTGTCTGTTGTATATTTCTGGCAATGAACAGGTTGGCACATAGTGGTTTCTACTGACCCTGTATATATTTGTATAGTGCCATCATCCCCTCTGAAGCACATTGTTTTTAAAGAAAACAAATCCAGTTTTTCTAGCCTTTCCTCATAACTCCATTCCTATGACTAGTTTTGTAACTTTTTCTAGTTCTGGTGCCCATGCTACTACTCTCAAGCGACATGTCTACTCAGCCGTACATACACCACACTAGCCCACTTATTTAAGTGGCAACCACAGATAATACTCTTGCCTTCAGTAAGCCTGTTATATTGTTATTTATTTTTATAAAATTGTGCAATTCCTATCTATGCCATGACTATGTATCATCATGAAAGCGACTGAACCACCTGTAAATGCTGTTGTGGTGCTCCGCATACAGATATGTTTGTACCTACAAACAAAAAAAAAAAAAAATGGTGCCCAAAATTGCACATTCAAAGTGGGGTCTTACCATTGGTTTGTAAAGACGCACAATTATATTTGGATCACGTGAATCAAAACCCCCTTTTCTACACAAAATCACCTTACTGTTTTTTTTCAATGGCAGACCAGCATTGCATGCTGTTGCCTAGTTTGTGATGTTTTGTTGTTCCTAAATAGTTTTCAATTAATGTTATCCCTAACTCTACCCCATTTAATGTATAAGTGGCTTGTGGGTTCCTTATTCCATAGTGCATGACTTGGCTTTTATTTATATTGTATTTCATTTGCCACTTGCCTGCCTAGTCCCCCAATTTATCCAAATCCCTCTGTAGAGAAGCTATATCATGTACAGACTGTATCATTTTTTTTTACCCAGTGTTGTGTTATCTGCAAACGATGACAAATTAATTTCAATGTCCAGTTCAAGATCATTTATTAATGGATTAGAGAGAAGTTGACCCAGGACACAGCCCCAAGCCACTCCACTTACCACTTTTTCATTTACAACTACTGTCTGCACTCTATCTTTAAGCCAGTGTTCAAGAACATGATTTTTTTGTCTGAACCAACTGATTTCAGTTTTACTACTGGAACTTTTTGTATGGAACTATCAAATGCCTTGACAAAATCCAAGTAGATCACATCTACTGGAACACTTTGATCTAGATGTCTACTAATCTTTTCATAGAATGCAATTAAGTTAGTTTGGCATGACCTGTCTTGAATATAACCCCTTAACAGCCCTTCAAATAATATTCCAACCACAGGTGTTAAGCTGGTGGGTCTGTAGTTTCTGAGTTGAGCTTTTGAACCCTCCTAAATATGTAGTCGCCACATCTGCTTTTCTCTAATCCTCTGGTACAATTCCTGAAAGAAAAGAATCCTGAAATTAATATCCGTGGTATGGATATTTCTACACTAAGCTCCCTAAACACATGTGAATGAATAACATCTGGCCCTGGGGTTTGTTTACATTAACTTTTATTTGATTTCTGAAGGACTTTATCCTGATGTAACCAATCACCTGTTTGCTGTAAGGCTTTTTGAATAGGAATTTGCAAATCTACAGCCATAGATTCTGGTCCCCTATATACTGAAGAAAAATAATAATTTAGAATTCCTGCCTTGTCCTGATCATCCTTCATTAATTAACCCATCTCACCTTTTTATTGGACCAAAATTTCACTCTTAACCTTTTTGGCATTATGGTACTTTTCTAAAAACAAAACTTTTTGGGGTTGGTCTTGCTGTCTTTGGCTGTGAGCTTTTCATTTCCCAAGCTTAGCAAATCTAATCGCTCTTTTTGAAGCCCTTTTGGCATGCTTATATTTGTTATAAAATGCAGTCAACTCCTCTGATTTAAATGGTTTGAATGCCCCTTTCTCATCTTTTATCATTTGACTGACCCTTGTACTAAGCCATATTGCATTTAAAATGTAATAAACTATCACTTTTATTATTATTATTGAATAGTAGCTGCCAAGACTATACAGTATGTACAATTTGAATATAGAAAACAACCTTAGATTGCAATTGGGATGCCTACCCCTTGTGCATGACATCTGGTTCTGTTTCTGTTTTTCCTAATTTGTCAATTATATTCAAATGTTTTTATTTCAGCCTTTTAAGTTAGGAGTGTGAGTACTTGGTGTGAGTTAGGACTTTCCAAATAGCTCAATAACAATGTAGATCATCAACACAAATTATGTTACTTTAAAAACTTGCTTCCCTATGCTTCAATTATATAATGCAATAGTTATTTGCAAGTGTTAAAATGGCAGATAACGGGTAATGAGTTTATTTTTATTTTTTGGGTTAGAATTTTTCGAGAGCAGTCCCAATATTTTGTTTCTCCAAAGCATGCAAACTATTGTCCTGTGTGACATGTATGGATGAGGCAGTAGGCGTTGTCACTGCCATGCAGAGTGGAACTGAATGTTCTTAATTAATTAGTTTTTCCCTATACAGATCAGAATCGTCAATGACAGTAATAGTGCTGAAATGTCTGCAGGGCCTTTTTAGTGAATCAAGTGATCTTGGCTTTACATTAATAAAACAATCAAATGCCTGAATAGTAATTGAATAATCTGTATTTTCCACTCTATTAATGCAATTTGTCTATGCATATATCCACAGCTATTTTGAGGCCATGTTTCGCTCCTTCATGCCTGAGGATGGACAAGTGAATATCTCAATTGGAGAAATGGTGCCTAGTAAACAGGCATTTGAGTCTCTTCTGCGGTATATTTATTACGGAGAGGTGAACATGCCTCCTGAAGATTCCCTGTATCCTTTTCTAGTAATCCCAGCATGAAAGGAATATACAGAGGTATATTTATAGCCCTTGTTACTTACCTTCTCGATGGTGTACAGCGTGTGCCAGTAGTAGATCAGACATGGTATAGATATCCCAGCAGTTTGCAATCCATGCTGGTATGGGTAGTGATTTGCCAGAGGGATAAATCAGACTTTTTGCTACATGCATTGTTTAGAATGTATGTTGTCATTTTATACCTTTGTTTTTTTATCCTAAGCTACAAACATAAACGTGTGATGTTTGTAGCTTAGACGAAGCCTGTAGTAACTTAAATGTTTATGTGGGAAAAAGAAAAGTAGAATTTTCTATTTTAACATCAGGTTTTTGCATATTTCATGTTGTTATACGTTGTACTTTTTTGACATGCTATTAGTGAGGTTGGAAGTCAATCAATAGACTGAATGAATGTTTTCATTGAGTGTTTCATGCATTTTAGATTGCTATAGTGTGCACCATTCAACAGGAGAGCATCAGGATGTATCAAATAGCACTATAACGTGTTTGTTGTTGTTTTTTTTTTTTTTTTTTTAAAGGGTTACTTTTATGTACCATAACTTCCACAGCTTATTTTAGTTGTTATAGTGTTTAAAGTTATCCTTGAAAGGACACTAAAGTCACCTGGCCCACTTAATCTCAATTAAGTAGTCTGAGTGCAGTGGTCCTGTCTATTCTAAATCTGCATTGTAAAACATTGCAGGATTAAATCCAACTCTTTTGGCTGTCTTCCTAAGGGGCTTCTGCTTTACTGACCGTGTAAAAAAGTCACATGATTCAGAAGCTCATAGGAAAGCAAGAGGCTCATTCGCATAAGGTCTCCAATGCTGCTTTATGAGGAGCATTAGATTGGACCAGTGATGGAGGAGGCCATACCTCCTCGATGGCATTGCAGGGAAAAGTTGAATAAAACCTTTTATTTTATTTATTTTTTTGGAAAGGAAGATACACTATACATAACTAGGGAGAGGGGCATTATAGTATTAGCATTACGGTTTTATATTCCTAACGTTATAGTGTTCCTTATTATCCTTTTTTATTATCCATTTTTGTGATATTTTCCAGTTCATCTCCATCCTCCTACTCTTTGGGGTCAGATAGGGAAATCTAGTTTCCACATTGAGCAAGCTCATGCTGTTAGTCTCTATGTAACTGCCACTTGCCAAATATTTATACAGGCACACAATACTGTTCCTTACCTTTCTTACTGCACAACTCCTGCAAGTGAAAGAAATCCAATCAATGGAGAAACTCATAATATTTGTGTGAAGGAGGTGGAGGCTCTGATGCTCCCTAGTGGTATAGTGAGCTGAGCTGCAGAAGCCAGAGGCCACGGCGGTCGCCATTCATTGGCTGAGGGCATCAGCTGACTGCTCTCAGCCAATGACTTGACATTCCCCACAGATTGAGAAGAAGGCTATCAAAATGGAGAGAAATTAAGTGGTAAGTTTTCAGAATTCAGAAAGAGTCCCACTTTCATTGTTTGGTGTGTCCTAATGGATGATCGCTAAAAATATACGTGAAATATGCAAATAATTCAAGAATTAAAATAATTTGTGCATATTAATAATTCTCCCAGCTTTTCTACATTGGGTTTGTGGATGGGGCAGTTATGAAGAGCTCCTTTGCCATATTTACTGAAGTGGTCATGGTGCTTGAAGTAACTCCTTTTAAGAAAGTCAAAAGTTTGATTTCTTTGTTCTACTTTCACATTTCCTTCCCTACCTCTTCCCATCTATAGTTCACTCACATTCTTCCTTGCTCTTATTATAAAGCTAAGGTTATCTGTTCCTTAACCGTACTCCTAGCTATTTATTTTCTGCACCGTATTATTATGGCTTTTTCAGTAACAGGCTTCAGGCGTATTGCAGGCAAAACCTGGAGATGAATGTGACCGTGGAAAATGTACTTCAGGTATGTAACTTATCCACGTAAACTTTCCAGGGGAATGACATAACATAGAGAGAATTCTTGTGAAGAAGTGCATTTATAGTAATATTGTAAATCGCTATAGAATCTGTTGGCGCTATATAAATGGCGATAATAGTATGCGTTGTCATATGTCATATATTTGAAGACTAGCAGCTATATGGTACAGGCTACTGCCCCCCGGCACCTTACTGGATGGAAAAAGCCTTAAAATCAGATAATTAGCACTATTGTAGATTCCAAAATCGGTGGCATTGTGTGTGGTAAGATGTCTAGGTAAGTCGGGTGTGTAAGTTTTCACGTTTGTAAAATACACCCAGAGAACGCATTCGAAGCATATCAAAGAAAATAAACTGGGTTGTAGCCCATCCCATATAGCACCAAAAGTATATAACTATACCTTCTCTGTATGTTTTTTTTTTTTTTTTTTTTTGTAGATATTAGAAGCCGCAGACAAGACCCAAGCTGTGGACATGAAGAAACACTGTCTTCACATCATAGTCCATCAGTTCACCAAGGTTGGTGGCATCTTTTCTGGGGCTTTGGGAATCTGTTGCCCTTCTATCTTCAGTGCTGGGGCAATGTCAATAGATGTTCTTAAAGAAACACTGCTAACACTATGCTCTATGCATCTCTGACTGCGCTCTTACCTGTGTATTAAATGAATGGATGTGTTGTGTGCATGCTGCATCAGTGCTAAGGAGTATGTCTGTGCCTTACGTAATGTGTGACTGATTGCAAATGTCACCGTGCAAAAATGCTGTGGAAAAAATGACCACGTTTGTTTTTTGGGGTGCTACACTTGAAGGGCTAATAATGTATTTATAACGCTCATATGCAGTATTTGCCACAAATGGTGGGCATTTTCTTGTACCAGAGGTGCCATGCATAGATACACCCTTTCCTTGTGTGTTTTCTGCTGCCTTACCTTTTCTGCACACTGTACATAGTTCTGCAAATCTATGTTGGTTTCTCAGTATAGACAAGTCAAGAGGAAAGAGGATGTTTGTGCCTTTGGATATCTTTTTAAAATCATAACACAATCATAATAGTGTCTGCATAGCACACTTCAGACCACTAAAGTAATACTGTGCCCTCCTTTTTTTTTTTTTTTTTTTTTTTTAACTGTTAAAAAAACTGCAGATTTCAATAGAATATTTTATAAATTAACTTTGTTACAGCTCCCTGGCTGTCAAACAGACAACCGGTCCTGTTACGAACTGGTTTGGTTAGCTCAGTGGAGCTAAACTCACAAGGAAGCAATGGCCTGGAGCACCTGCCCATTGAGCTGCATTGGGAAGTCTATCATTAGACAGCCCCAGAAAGGGTGGGGTTAGAAGAGAAGGGTTTGCATAGGCTTCAGACAAGAGACCTGCAGCTTTTGCAAGCTGTTTTAACCCCTTAAGGACCAAACGTTTGGAATAAAAGGGAATCATGACATGTCACACATGTCATGTGTCCTTAAGGGGTTAAAGATACGGCCCCAATAAAAAAAAGCATACTTTTTTTCATTTGGGTATATCTACGAAACAGTCAGTGTGAATTTTTTTTTTTTTTTTTGGGCAGTGGAGCGTCTCTTTAATATTTGGATTGCCCACCTTGCAAGAAAACTGCTTGTGTTTGATTATTTGTCAGTGGAATCATTAAAGGGGAGGCCTTTGCAGGACAGAGAGACCTTGAAGGGGCACTATAGTCCCCAAAACATCTTTAGCTGAATGAAGCAGTTTTGGTTTATAGATCATGCATCTGAAGTCTCACTTCTCAATTTACTGTCATTTAGAAGTTCAATAACTTTGGTTTCTGTTTATGCAGCTCTAGCCACACCTTCTCTGGCTGTGACTGACACTAATTTTCAGTCAGTTGTAAATTATTTTAAAAGTGTTTATCTCCTGCTCTGTAAATTAAACTTTAATCACAATCAGGAGGTTCCTGCAGGGTCTAGCAACTATTAACAGAGCAGGAGATAAGACATTCTAAATTAAACAGAATTTGCAATAAAGTGTAAACATGAGATGACTCTTTACAGGAAGTGTTTAGGAAGGCTGTGCAAGTCATATGCAGGGAGGTGTGACTAGGGCTGCAGAAACAGTGATTTAACTCCTAAATGGCACAGAATTGAGCAATGTGACTACAGGGGGATGATCTGTAGACCAAAACTGCTTCATTACGCTAAAGTTGTTTTGTTGACTATTGCCTCTTTAACTTGCATAGTAAAACAAATAGTCTTAAATTATATATTTTAATGACTGTACCTTCTCCATATTTAGGACAATCTTTTGTACTTAAGTAGTGAATATCAACTTTATTATTGGTATGTGATGTCATGAATCATTTACTTCTACCATCCTGGTATTCTTGCTTCTTCATACAGCTTAACCCTTTGACCACTTTTGACATATAAAACTGTTCCAGTCCATCACAACCTCTCTTCCAAGATGAAGTGTCCTTAAGAAAAGAATGTCCCAAAACAAAATCTGTGCTTGAAAGTCAGTGTTCTCTATGTATATCACCCATCTGTTTATTGTCTGTCTGTGTACTAATACTTTAACTATTTGGACCAATAAAGCCATTGTGTGTTATCTTTCTGTTCTCTCTGTCTATTAAGAACTTATTTAAAACTCCTGACTGCTTCTTTAACTAACTACATAATTTTGGTGAGAAAAGGTTAGTGAACCCTGCACAATTATCTCTATTATATGGAACTAAAATGTGGTGGAAAGAGGAGGATGTTTGTGCAAAAGGTGGTGGGAGTATGTGTTTAAATGCCTTCCTCCAACTTTTACTGCTTCTGATGGAATTTGGCCCCCGATAATTTGTTTTAAACTGTTTATTGGGGGCACATGATTTGTCAGCAGTTACTTTAACCTCTGACTTCATCTAGCAGCTGATTAATATTATATAATAGCCTACATGTAGTTTGGATCTTTCCTCATTGATTTCATCACATGCAGCTACTCTTATGGTTTACCCATGAACATTCACTGATGTTCACTCAAGAGGTAGTTACAAATCCATAGTCACCAGCCTAATGTTTGTATTGTATACTGTCCTCTTAGATCAAGCATGTCAAACGCAAAGGCTAGCACGGGCCAAATAAACAAGGTTTAAGTTTATGTGGGCTGCAAAAAAATAACCAAATACTTAAATTTTCATAGAAACATAGGCTTATTTTGAAAAGTATAGTGTAAACAAAAAACGCAATCCCTCTACTAAATCCCAGTCCATCCCCTCTACTAAACCCTTGCTCCTGTTTAAAAAAAACAATATTAGACAATAAGCAGACTCCACTCACATTTCCGCTGCAAGTATGCGATTACGGAGTCCGGACTCTGGTATACCCCCAATGGTGCCGTACGCACCCTGTGCCAAAGCAGATCCTCCCGCTACTCATTAAAACTCTGTGAAGGTGGAGCATGTCAACGTCATGTCGGAATGTGACATGGCATTGCGTGCCTCTGTGCACCACCAGGTCCTCCACTATCCAGCCGCGGCCATCGCAACACTGTCCGACACTCACTCACTGACAGACACACACTCACTCACTCACTGACAGACCCACACACTCACTCACTGACAGACCCACTCACTGACACACATTCACTCACTCCCTGACAGACACACACACTCACTCCCTGACAGACACACACACTCACTCCCTGACAGACACACACACTCACTCCCTGACAGACACACACACTCACTCCCTGACAGACACACACACTCACTCCCTGACAGACACACACACTCACTCCCTGACAGACACACACACTCACTCCCTGACAGACACACACACACTCACTCCCTGACAGACACACACACTCACTCCCTGACAGACACACACACACACTCACTCCCTGACAGACACACACACACTCACTCCCTGACAGACACACACACTCACTCCCTGACAGACACACACACACACTCACTCCCTGACAGACACACACACACTCACTCCCTGACAGACACACACACACTCACTCCCTGACAGACACACACACACTCACTCCCTGACAGATACACTCACTCCCTGACAGACACACTCACTCCCTGACAGACACACTCACTTCCTGACAGACACACTCACTTCCTGACAGACACACTCACTCCCTGACAGACACACTCACTCCCTGACAGACACACTCACTCCCTGACAGACACACTCACTCCCTGACAGACACACTCACTCCCTGACAGACACACTCACTCCCTGACAGACACACTCACTCCCTGACAGACACACTCACTCCCTGACAGACACACTCACTCCCTGACAGACACACTCACTCACTCACTGACAGACACACTCACTCACTCACTGACAGACACACTCACTCACTCACTGACAGACACACTCACTCACTCACTCACTGACAGACACACACTCACTCACTCACTCACTGACAGACACACACACTCACTCACTCACTGACAGACACACTCACTCACTCACTCACTGACAGACACTCACTCACTGACAGACACATACACACACTCACTGACAGACACATACACACACTCACTGACAGACACACACACGCACTCACTGACTGACTGACTGACAGACACACTGACTGACTGACTGACAGACACACTGACTGACTGACTGACAGACACACTGACTGACTGACTGACTGACAGACACTGACTGACTGACTGACAGACACACTGACTGACTGACTGACAGACACACTGACTGACTGACTGACAGACACACTGACTGACTGACTGACAGACACACTGACTGACTGACTGACAGACACACTGACTGACTGACTGACAGACACACTGACTGACTGACTGACAGACACACTGACTGACTGACTGACAGACACACTGACTGACTGACTGACAGACACACTGACTGACTGACTGACAGACACACTGACTGACTGACTGACAGACACACTGACTGACTGACTGACAGACACACTGACTGACTGACTGACAGACACACTGACTGACTGACAGACACACTGACTGACTGACAGACACACTGACTGACTGACTGACACACCCACTCCTCTCACTGGCGCGCGCACTCTCTCTCACTGGCGCGCGCACTCTCTCTCTCACTGGCGCGCGCACTCTCTCTCTCACTGGCGCGCGCACTCTCTCTCTCACTGGCGCGCGCACTCTCTCTCTCACTGGCGCGCGCACTCTCTCTCTCACTGGCGCGCGCACTCTCTCTCTCACTGGCGCGCGCGCACTCTCTCTCTCACTGGCGCGCGCGCACTCTCTCTCTCACTGGCGCGCGCGCACTCTCTCTCTCACTGGCGCGCGCGCACTCTCTCTCTCACTGGCGCGCGCGCGCACTCTCTCTCTCACTGGCGCGCGCGCGCACTCTCTCTCTCACTGGCGCGCGCGCGCACTCTCTCTCTCACTGGCGCGCGCGCGCACTCTCTCTCTCACTGGCGCGCGCGCACTCTCTCTCACTGGCGCGCGCGCACTCTCTCTCACTGGCGCGCGCGCGCGCGCTCTCTCTCTCTCACTGGCGCGCGCGCGCACTCTCTCTCTCTCACTGGCGCGCGCGCGCACTCTCTCTCTCTCACTGGCGCGCGCGCGCGCACTCTCTCTCTCTCTCACTGGCGCGCGCGCGCACTCTCTCTCTCACTGGCGCGCGCGCGCACTCTCTCTCTCACTGGCGCGCGCACTCTCTCTCTCACTGGCGCGCGTGCGCACTCTCTCTCTCACTGGCGCGCGCGCGCACTCTCTCTCTCACTGGCGCGCGCGCGCACTCTCTCTCACTGGCGCGCGCGCACTCTCTCTCTCTCTCTCACTGGCGCGCGCGCGCACTCTCTCTCTCTCTCTCTCACTGGCGCGCGCACTCTCTCTCTCACTGGCGCGCGCGCGCGCACTCTCTCTCTCACTGGCGCGCGCGCGCACTCTCTCTCTCACTGGCGCGCGCGCGCGCACTCTCTCTCACTGGCGCGCGCGCGCGCACTCTCTCTCTCACTGGCGCGCGCGCGCACTCTCTCTCTCACTGGCGCGCGCGCGCACTCTCTCTCACTGGCGCGCGCGCGCACTCTCTCTCTCACTGGCGCGCGCGCGCACTCTCTCTCTCACTGGCGCGCGCGCGCACTCTCTCTCTCACTGGCGCGCGCGCGCACTCTCTCTCTCACTGGCGCACTCTCTCTCTCACTGGCGCGCGCGCGCACTCTCTCTCTCACTGGCGCGCGCGCGCACTCTCTCTCTCACTGGCGCGCGCGCGCACTCTCTCTCTCACTGGCGCGCGCGCGCACTCTCTCTCTCACTGGCGCGCGCGCGCACTCTCTCTCTCACTGGCGCGCGCGCGCACTCTCTCTCTCACTGGCGCGCGCGCGCACTCTCTCTCTCACTGGCGCGCGCGCGCACTCTCTCACTGGCGCGCGCGCTCTCTCTCTCACTGGCGCGCGCGCTCTCTCTCTCACTGGCGCGCGCGCGCTCTCTCTCACTGGCGCGCGCGCGCTCTCTCTCACTGGCGCGCGCGCGCTCTCTCTCACTGGCGCGCGCGCGCACTCTCTCACTGGCGCGCGCGCGCACTCTCTCACTGGCGCGCGCGCGCGCACTCTCTCACTGGCGCGCGCGCGCGCACTCTCTCACTGGCGCGCGCGCGCGCACTCTCTCACTGGCGCGCGCGCGCGCACTCTCTCACTGGCGCGCGCGCGCGCACTCTCTCACTGGCGCGCGCGCGCGCACTCTCTCACTGGCGCGCGCGCGCACTCTCTCACTGGCGCGCGCGCGCACTCTCTCACTGGCGCGCGCGCGCACTCTCTCACTGGCGCGCGCGCGCGCACTCTCTCACTGGCGCGCGCGCGCGCACTCTCTCACTGGCGCGCGCGCGCGCACTCTCTCACTGGCGCGCGCGCGCGCACTCTCTCTCTCACTGACTGACACACACACTCTCTCTCACTGACTGACACACACACTCTCTCTCACTGACTGACACACACACTCTCTCTCACTGACTGACACACACACTCTCTCTCACTGACTGACACACACACTCTCTCTCACTGACTGACACACACACTCTCTCTCACTGACTGACACACACACTCTCTCTCACTGACTGACACACACTCTCTCTCACTGACTGACACACACTCTCTCTCACTGACTGACACACACACTCTCTCTCACTGACTGACACACACACTCTCTCTCACTGACTGACACACACACTCTCTCTCACTGACTGACACACACACTCTCTCTCACTGACTGACACACACTCTCTCTCACTGACTGACACACACTCTCTCTCACTGACTGACACACACTCTCTCTCACTGACTGACACACACTCTCTCTCACTGACTGACACACACTCTCTCTCACTGACTGACACACACTCTCTCTCACTGACTGACACACACTCTCTCTCACTGACTGACACACACTCTCTCTCACTGACTGACACACACTCTCTCTCACTGACTGACACACACTCTCTCTCACTGACTGACACACACACACACTCACTCACTCACTCACTGACACACACACACACTCACTCACTCACTGACTGACACACACACACACACACACACACTCACTGACTGACACACACACACACACTCACTCACTGACTGACACACACACACTCACTCACTGACTGACACACACACACTCACTCACTCACTGACTGACACACACACACTCACTCACTGACTGACACACACACTCACTCACTCACTCACTGACTGACACACACACACTCACTCACTGACTGACACACACACACTCACTCACTGACTGACACACACACACTCACTCACTGACTGACACACACACACACACTCACTCACTGACTGACACACACACACACACACTCACTCACTCACTCACTCGCTGACTGACACACACTCACTCACTCGCTGACTGACACACACACACACACTCGCTCACTGAGGTTAATACTGTTTAAAATGGGGAGCCGTGAGTAGAAAAACATTTAAGTACATCTAAATATATTTATTTTTAACTTTAGAGTGTTCTTCTCACACCTTTTAGCCATGTCAGGATTAACAATTCTTATTTTGAGGTTCTCTTAAATCTCATTTTGGCTTTCATATGGCAGATTTGTAAAATCAACCATGTCTGGATCAAATTCCAGTAGTGTATGATTTATAGTGAAGCCGCCTTTGGACTTGTATCTAAATGGTTGGCACTGACACACACACACACACACACACACACACCCACTCACTCACTGACACACACACACACACACACTTAAAGAGAATATCCAGTGCCAGGAAAACAATCAGTTTTCCTGGCACTGGAGGTTCCCTCTTCCTCCCACTGCCTGGTTACTGAAGGGGTGAAAACCCCTTCAGTCACTTACCTGAAGCAGCGACGATGTCCCTCATCGCTTTCTCCTCCTCCGCGCCGCTCCTCCTTCTTACTCCGTCGGCCGGTTGGCGAGACTGATCCCGCGTATGCGCATTAGGTCTCCCCATAGGAAAGCATCGAAAACGAATTTCAATGCTTTCCTGTGGGGATTTGAGCGACGCTGGAGTTCCTCACACAGTGTGAGGATGTCCAGCGACGCTCTAGCACAGATAATCTGTGCTATAGAGCAGGAAGTTCCCTCTAGTGGCTGTCTAGTAGACAGCCACTAGAGGTGGAGTTAACCCTGCAAGGTAATTATTGCAGTTTATAAAAAACTGCAATAATTACACTTGCAGGGTTAAGAGTAGTGGGAGTTGGCACCCAGACCACTCCAATGGGCAGAAGTGGTCTGGGTGCCTGAAGTGACCCTTTAAAGGATCTATTCCGAGAAATAATTTTTAGGGTCAAATGCTTTTTTTCAGCAAATGTTGATTATTGAAATAATGTTTTAAAGTAAATTTTCCCTGTTTAAGTCCTTCACACTGCTTGATGTGGCAACTGTTAATAAACCGAAGGTTCACATAAAACAATGTATGTTGTGACACTTCAGCCAACTTGTAAACTTTATCAACCTTGATAAATATGGTCAAACCACCCCCTGCTCCTGACTGTGCCCTGCCATCACCTACCTTGTGGGCCCTGCTTGGGAACACTACGCTCCTCATGATGCTGACAACTGGACATCATTGCCAGCCCACTGGCATCAAAATGGAATGACACTCTGTTCCCATATTAATCAGCGAAGGGCACAACTAGCTGGGCAGAGGAATAGGAACCACACCACATGCACTGTAGTTGCTGTGAAGAAGAGCAGGAAAACTCCCTGTTGTAGAACATTAGTATTTAGCAGTAACATACGGTAATTCCCTGCATTGATGCTGTGCATTGGATTAGAAGTCTATGCTAAAGAATTGACAGGTGTGGGGGAGGACCATAGCATTACCTATCTGTTATGGCCTTGTCATTTAAGGACAGCAGAACCCTGTACAACTGTTAATATTTCATACCACTTTGGCATTGGGTCCTTGTAAACCAGATTGCAATGATATCCTAAAAAAGCCATTAGTTGTTAACAAGTCTGTTACAAGAAGATAATAAAACCCTACAGCTACTGTAGAGAGAGATATGAGAGACTTTACTTTGTGTGTGCTGTTTTCTGACTTATGGGAATGGCAAGGGTTGTCTCGTCCTCTACCTATGGCATTCCATGCACAATGCAGGCTCTATCAGCACTTGCTGTTTCGATTCGTATAGTTAAGTGCCCCCTGCTGTTGCATTTCAAGGGGTAATTGGCCTAGTAGAAAAAATAATTTCTTACTTTTTAGATATAACCAGGAAAAAACACACATTTTAACCGTATTGTTCAATATAAACACACATTTTAGTGAATGGAAAAGCTGATGCCAAAACAGCTATAGCTGGACTGGAGAATTTGACCAAATCTACTATTTTAGTGCTGATTTTGATATTCAAATTCACTCATATTTGGTGTTCAATGAATAACCCTATACAGTGTATGAATGAAACCTGCATGCAAACTGTGTGTCCTCTTCCACAGCTGTCTCCACTTGCTATGCTTATTCTCATGATAACTCCTTCCTATGGCAGAAATGTCACTATTAATATTAACCATGAATAGGAAACGAAGAACACGCATAAATCAGTGTATTACAGATAAGTAATCAATAGGGTATTAATCCCAATATCTAACTCCCAGCTGTTCAAATCTAAACATTTGTTTGTATTAATTCTTCATAAATCCTCATCAAGCACATTTAGGTACTCAATGGCTCCTTTAAAGTGTCTGTCACCTGAAACCTACATTTCTCAAATTGCTGATTTAGCTTCCTCTTTCAGAAAATGTTCTTCTTTTTTTCATGTCTGATCTATTTCTCAAGATAGTGGAGCTTGCCTTAAGCTCCTCGCTTTGTCAAGTGTAAGGAAAATACATAAATCGATGTAGCCCCTACTTTATCCTATATTTTAAAGAAAACCTAGATCAGACATGAAGAAAAGACAGATTCTGAAAGAGGAAACAATAGGAGAAAGGCAAGTTTGAAGTGATAGTTTTTTGTTTCTTTTACATCCCTTACTCAGCATAAATGTGTGTAAATTAAGTAATTCTTCAGATAATAGACTGCATAGCATTTTACATTTCTATTCATATTCACAAGTTTTGTCTAAGAATCCGCATTTCTCTCCTCTGTAATAAAGGCATCTGTCCGTCCTCATCATGTCCTCCTTTCCTTCCTCATATGAAGGTTGCCAAGCTGCCAAACCTACGGTTACTGAGTCAGCCCCTGCTCATCAACATAATCGAATCCCTGGCAAGTCACATCTCTGACAAGCAGTGCGCCGAACTCGGCTCTGACATCTGAAGCTCTCCTTGGAATCCTACCATTGATGGCATGGAACTGTGCTGCTAAACTTAGAATCATTCCTCAACTGGGTCTTCTTTTTAATGTAACATTGAGGACTAAGCTACATTCACTTAGATTAAGTGGGTCTGTTGTCATTGGATTTTGCACATTAATAACAGAGCCAAAATGTTAACATAGGAAATACATTGGGTAGTTTTATCTTGGCAAGAGCATACTGAAAGTCACCATCTTATCTCACGTTCTTGTCAACCCCGATGAGCCACATTTGCCCATTGGTTATTGTGTGTGTGTGTTCCAGTTTGGGGGGCACATTAGGATTTACTGCCAGAACCAGTACAGGTAACCACTATTGTTGAATAGTGCCATATGCAACTGATGTATGTCAATCAAGACCAAATGAAGCTGACGCTAAAGATAAGGGCTTCCACCCAAAGAAGCTAGTGGTTAATTTGGTGGCCCATTGATGCATATTTAAGTCACTAGTTTACCTGGATTATAACTTTATGTTGATGTATATATTAAAGAATGTTATCTTCTAAAACCCAACCATGACCGATCCACTTAAGTTTAAAGGGGTATACAGCAGGCAATATAATGTGTGTAGTGAAAGCACAGGATACAAATTACTATACACTGCCTGGGTGTGGCTTTTCATTTTGTTTTCTTACAGTGCATGGGATGCCAGAGGTTCACACCCTCTGCCCTAAAGCACATTGCAAATAGACCTTTAGTGTACCCATGCATGCATAAACACAGGTAAGTAGCCCCTCTCCTATAACTAGCCTTACAGCACTGAAAATCAGTACCATTGCAGGTAATGCTGCTTACTTTCAGACCATTAAAATGTTTAAAAATTTATTCACTAAACAGTAAATTTTTATGAATTGCACATGTAAAGGGGTATTATAAGCACCACCACTTTAGCCTAATGAAGCAGTTATGGTGTATAGATTATTATTATTTATAATGACAAATTCTGCAGTGCTGTAGATCATGTCCTTGCAATCTCACTGGTCAGTTCTCTGCCATTTAGGAGCTAAATCACTTATGTTTATGCAGCTCTAGTCACATCTCCCTGTATGTGACTTACACAGCCTTCATAAATACTTCCTGTAAAGTGAGATCTAATATTTACACTTCCTTTATTGCACATTCTGTTTAATTTAGAATTTCCCATCTCCTGCTCTGTTAGGAGACTTCTGCAGGGTCTAGAAGACTATTGTGTGTGATTAAAGGGACATTATAGTCACCCTGACCACTTCATCTCGTTGAAGTGGTCTGGATGCAGTGTCCCTCTCCCCTTTAGTCCTGCAAATTTAAAATTGCTGGGATCGGGTAAGTATTAAAAGGGTTTTTAACCCTTTCTGTGCTAGAGGGGGCCAAAGGAACTGTAGTGTAATCAATACATATTTGTATTACTTACACAATAGAATCCCTTTAAAGTTAAGTTTACAGAGCAGTTAAAGTAAATTACATCTAATTGAAAATAAAACCACTTTTTCATGGAAGCTGTGTGAGTCACATCCAGGAGAGGTGTGGCTAGAACTGCAGAAACAAAAGTGACAAAGCGGATCTTCCACCAAACTTGCAAAGACCCTTGATGGTGACATCACCGCTGGGTGGCCAGCAAAGGTGAGTTCTACTTACTCCAACCTGAACTTTGTGGGCACCGCCATCTTCTCACGACGGTGCTCTTTAGAGGAGCCAACGGCACTGCTGATCTCTTGCACATGCACAGTGTCTAGAAGTGTCAGAAGTAAGAAATAGTCCCTACTTTGTCTCAGTATCTCTCTTGACTTGGTAGGTACTACAGTGAACTTAAAACAGTCAGTATGATGATTTCATGAAGATTCATTGTTTGTAAAATACTTTTTTTTTTTTTTTTCATGTGGTGGGGGGTAACCATGTCACTTTAACTCTTAAATGGCAGAGAATTGAGTGAGACTGCAGGGGCATGATCCGTACACTAAAATTGCTTCATTAACCTAAAGTTGTTTTGATGCCTGTAGTATCCCTTTAAGTTCGAAATGTAGGCAAAACTAGTCAAGTTAGAGAAACGTGACTATCCCCCCCCTCCCCTAATTCTGCAATTGTGACCCACATTTTGCAATTCAATTTTCAAATTAACTGTTCAGGAAATACATTGTGGGAACGGTAAATTGGAAAGTAAATTCCAGACCAGAACAAATTTGTAAAAAGAATTCTCCCGCTCAGGTATATTCATAGCTTGGCTGTTTTAGTCTCTTCTTTGCAATTTAGTTTTCATTTCACTACAATTTGCCATTTGGTGAATAGATTCTTTAGTGCTGGCCTTGGGGTCTCTTAATTTGTACGCGTGTATATGACACAATGGAATGAATATTGGCAATTAGCTTGTCTCTTTTTTTTCTGCTCCTTTTTAATATTTGATTAAGGTGCTCTATATTTATTACTGTATTTTAAAAAGTATTTAAGTTATGCACTAAAATGACAATTATATAGAATTACAAATATAGTACCAAAATAGTAAAACTGGAAAAGAACACCAGCCTTTTTTTTTGTCTTCAGTATTTCCCACAGTGCAGTTTAGTGGTGAGACCCCATGAAGTTTATGTTGGTGGAAGATCCCAAATAATTTTCTGACATGTTTAAAAGGAATTGATGTTTTATGACATAAGTATTAACTTAAAGGACAACCATCCCCTCAACTATTTCTTAATATAATGACCCTTTCATCAAGTTTTGAAAGAAAATATATAATTTTTAAGTATATGTTAAAAACTCATCCCTATCTTTAGTGTATGACAGACTCCTTCAGCTATATACATACACCTTGAGTCAAACAGT
The DNA here is from genome assembly GCF_036172605.1 of Pelobates fuscus. Taxonomy (NCBI): domain Eukaryota; kingdom Metazoa; phylum Chordata; class Amphibia; order Anura; family Pelobatidae; genus Pelobates; species Pelobates fuscus. The sequence goes on from NC_086321.1 coordinate 116,216,849, forward strand.
GTTTGAGAACCTTTATATAATCTCTATGGTTTTCCCTGCACAATGCATGGACATCAACAGACTGATTAACTGTGAATTGTAAACACTGTCAGACCGAAGGGGATCCTGTCCTGAAGGTATAAGTTGTTTTTTGGGGGGGTTTTCCCCCCCATAAGCTTTATTAAAAAATCTATTTCATCTTAGTACTAGATGAAAGGCTTATTATATTTTTAAAAAGTTTTGATGTGACCGTTATCCTTTAACTGCTACTATGTATTTATAGAATCGTATTCCTTATGGATAATTTGTGTACTCAAGATAAATATATACTCTAACTTATATTAATCGCTGCATAAGCCTTTTGTAGCCCTCTGCACATTATTTACTGGGGGGAGGGGGGGAAGAGTTTCACACTAGATTTAAATTGATACCTTAGGCACCATAACACTTTAAGTGCCTGTATTCCCCTGGTGCCATCCCACTGTTTAGTTAACAGTTGTTAAGGACCCCAGATGGCTGCAGCTTCACCACCTGCATGACTACTGCAGAGTGTAACTTTGCATCAGCCATAACAATTCATACCAGCCATAAGCAACTGTGCTGGGCTGAGAGTGCTTAGCAAGCTTTAGTAGTTATGGTACAGTAGTGGTCTTTTAAAGGGGAAATGTCACTTCTGTGGAATTGATATCATTGAATACAATCTTGAAACTCATGTGTAGCTTGTCTTAACCTTTTATGAGATGCTTAAGTTTTTCTATTTATTAAATATTTAATCATTGTAAATGAGGAGAAACTGAAATATTGTTTCATTTCTCCACGTCTCTATATGCTTTCTCTGTGCAGACTGTCCCGTGCAAAGGACTTATAACAATGCTAATAATGATTGACCGGCTAAGATGTGGATTTCTCCTTTTTTAAGTTTTATTCTTCACTTTTCACAAATAAATATTTGTTAAATACAAGGATAAATAGATGAAAAATCCTGGGAAGTGCCAGATACCTTTTAAACTGATCGAAACCAGATTAACACTGAACTGGAATGGTGTCAGGGGACTGCGGGCACCATAACCACTTCAGTGTGCTAAAGAAGTTATGGTGCCTAGTGTCCCTTTAACGTATTGGTGCCATCAAAATTATTTTATTTTTTAATTTAAAATAAAAATAAAACATTTTCTGGGTTGTCTTCTTCTTTTTTATTTTAAATAAAATTAGATCCTAAAAAAAATATATTAATTGAATATTTATTTACAGTGTGTATATAATGAGTGCAGTGTGTGTGTATGAGTGCAGTGAGTGTATGACTGCAGTGTGTGTGTTTGTATGAATGCAGTGTGTGTGTGATGCAGAGCCTTGGTGGGGGGTGGGCATTTTTAATATTTTTTTTATTATTATTTTTTTTTGTTATATTATTTTATTTTTTTTTATTATTATTATTTTAATTTCGTCCCCCCTCCCTGCTTGATACATGGCAGGGAGGGGGGCTCTCCTTCCCTGGTGGTCCAGTGGCATTGGCAGTTCAGTGGGGGTGGGGGGGCTGGCAGAGAGCACTTACCTCTCCTGCAGCTCCTCCGCGCCGGTCCGTGCAGCTCTTCTGTCAGACTTACACTGGGAGCTGACAGAGGTGCTGAACGGACCGGCGCGGAGGAGGAGGGGGAGCTGCAGGAGAGGTAAGTAACCGCACACAGCCCCCAGTCTGTATTATGGCAATGTAAATTGCCATAATACAGACAGTGACTCGAGTATAAGCCGAGTTGGGGTTTTTCAGCACAAAAAATGTGCTGACAAACTCTGCTTATACTCTAGTATATACGGTATATAGCGCTGGATTGTGTATGTTGTATATATTGGCCCCAGCAGCACCCTATAATGTATGCATGTTCAGGTCAGTGCAGCCCTCTTGGTTATATATATTTCTAAGTTGTGTTTCAAAGCTGTTGGATACAGCAAACACAGGCTCAAAGGAATCCATGTTTAAAATGAAATGAGGCAAACGTGATTCTTTGTTGAACTAATTTGCATATCCCCACCCAGAATCCTTTGCATTAGTAACATCACTGCAGATTTGTGATTTCTGTGGGGAAAGCAAGTATAGAACAAAATCCTTTCACTATATGACTTAGTGGTAATACAATATCACCAATGTGACCTAACACCAGGTGTAGTAAATAGATAAAAGACTTTCCTCTAAATAGTAGATTTTAACCCGAAGATATCCTCAGATCTTCCATATAAACATGAAACCAAAATATGGGTCAATCCAACTATAGGGAAATAAAAAATAACATAGTGCAACTCTGTTTGAAATTATTATAAAAGTGATATGTGCCAAATGGATCACTCACACTTTTTCAGTGAAAATAAGGCGTATCACAACTCCTTGTTGTTCTCAGGTGTTGCTCTGCTTTCAAAATTATTCAATCTCATTGGTGGAGAAAGATGCAAAAAGAAAAGACATCCAGAATGAGAAAACCAGAAGGACTTGTGCAAAGTACAAAAAGCATTTATTACTCACATATAAGTAAGAATCAATCAGCATAGGATAAAAGAATTTAGTCCACAAATAGTCCAACACGTTTCTTCCCACTACAGGGACTTCCTCAGGGACCTTGCGACAGTGTAACAGGTAGGAAGGGAAAGCAAGTATTATGGCTTGATTGGTGTGCAGATTTTTGTTTAACATTGTATTATGTATTTTATTTATGTGTGTGTGTGTTAGTTATGGCAAATGTACAGCAAATCTTTTCTGAGCATTTAAAAACAAAAACATATCCAATTTTTGATGGCAATCCTGTAGTGGGGGTTGATGTTAAGTCTCGGGACAGATTTCCCATTAGGCAGAGTTGGCACCTTCCTGCTGGGGGAGCCAACATTGCCTGTTTAAAGTCCTCTCCCTACCTCCTGCCTGATGTCTGCTACTTACTGACCAGAACAGATGTTCTAGGACTCTGGAATGCTGCATGCAGTCAAAAGGAGCCTGATGTGCTTATGTCCACCCCCCAGCCTGAACATGGTGATCTGTGCATGACCCTGCCCCCTCAGTCTAAACACAGGATCTCCTGGAGGAAGATGGGGGAGGACTGAAGCCAGAATGGCCGTCTCAGAAACAACACACACACACACACACACACACACACTCTTCCATACCTCCCAACATACAGGCTCTTCAACTCGTGACAAGTGAGAGAAGTCTTGAAGGGGCATTGCCAGTGATGTGAGCCACATCACTAGCATTGCCCACAAAGCCACAATCTTGCCTGAAAAAGTGGCAGGGCTTGAAGCGGACAGGTTAGACCCCAGCCTTCAGGACCAAGCAAGGAGCGCTGCTGAAGTGCCTGGCTAGTGCCCGCTGCACAGCGCGTCTAATAATGTGCTTGCACTGTGCTTCCCTCAGTTGGGCGGCGTGATATATATATATTCTCTCTCAAAATTATTAAAGTATTTAAACTGTCAAGTTGTTTTGTTTTTTATTTGGAAGGGGGACATTGGAGAGCAGTGGATACATTTGTGTTTACAGGCACGTGTGATGTAAATTCCGACCTGATAAGGTCCTACTAGTCAAATGTACTGCCTGGGTGTTAAAGGGACATTATAGTCAACGTAACAAATTTAGCTTAATTGCAGCCGTTTTGGTGTATAGATCATGCCTCTGAAGTCTCACTGCTCAATGTTCTGCCATTTAGGAGTTAAATCTCTTTTGTTTCTGTCCATGCAGCCCGGGCTGTGACTGACACACAGCTTGCATGAAGAAAAAAATGATTTAATTTTCAATCACGTTAACTTACTTTACAAGTTTTGCCTGTATCTATGTCGGAGAAAGAGAGATAGAGGTTGGGGCTGGGAGGGGGGTGGGGAGGAAGAGAAAGAGACACAAAAGGGCTGGTAGGGAAGTAAGAAATACATGAGGGGGGTTGTAAGAGACACACTAAATGGGGGTATAAGGCACAAAGTGGCAAATGGTAGAAGACATTCAAGAGAGGGGATATGAAACACTAATGGGGGTAAGAAATCCAAAAGTGGGGCTACGAGACACAGAGGTGAAGATGCATAATTGCATCTTCTCCTGTATAGTCAAAACTCCTTGCACCGACCCTGATAATATTCTTAGTAAAGCCACATATCTTTCACTGTGTTTGAGGCCCTGTAATAATTAGTTTTGACTATATCTGGTCTTCCAAATGGGTAAACACACACACCCTTGTTAATAAGAAGATGGTAGAAACTGGACATTGATTAGATGTGTGAAAGAGACAGTAGCGTAAATAATGATACAAAATTGAGGGTTAATGCGCACGTGAAGAAAGAGATAACGCTAAGTTAATGACTTAAGAATGGAGTTCACATTGAGGAGAGGCAATTAGTAGGAAGGTTGAGTAGGTAAGGAGAGAGATCAAAGGAAACAACAGGAGTACACATGAGTTATCCTTAGCATAGAGATTATAATAGAGTGCCAAAGAAGGACTGAACCATGTGTATTACAGCTATATGAGAGCACAGGAAGCACAGTAAATGTGTTCTGGTAGAATAGGGAAGTATAAGGAAAAGACTAGTTAGTGTCTAAGCCTACACCCATTGGATTTACAAACTATTTGCTAAACACAGTTGCATTAGAGTGCAAATAATAGAAACCACATTGAAAATGATCAAACTAGCATAGTACATAAGTGGCTGGAGATTATTTTGTTTTCAATTTACGGATTAGTATAATAGCATGTACTTTCCCAATGGTATACTCAACAAAATATCTTGACATACTTCACCTCTAATCTGTGGACTGTGTACTAAACTACAATTATTTGAGCATCCCTCTTAATGACTCTTGAGACTCAATTATCACCTGTAAGTAAATGTCCTTATCTGCCCCTTACCTCTTGTCTGTAAATAACAATGTGTGTGCCTCTTTAACAATCACTTTCCAGTTTTTAGATCCAGATGTTATTGTCCTGCAGTCTGTTGTGAAAAAAAACACAAATCCTAGAAATTCACTCTGACACTGTGCAGCCAGGGGTCAGATCAGATTTCCACAGACAAAGAGGAGCAGCCTGCCTCTGGAGAACAAAACCGAAATCGTATCCAATCTACAAAACATTGGCCCTCCAGGCCAAACTATTTCAAAGGGAATATAATGAGCTTCTGTAGGAAGGTTAACATTTGAAGGTTTTTCTGATTTGATCCTTACTTTCAATAGATCCAGACAAGTTACATGGTATAAACGTGATAATACATTTAAATAGATCTGTATCGACTGTACTCTGGATGCTAGCATCAGAACCACCTATACTCCTACACTCACATATGTTATGGTGAATGGACTTTGTCTCTTACCCTCTAGCCTAGGGATCCCATTCTCTGTTAATGGCCTTAAACACCCAAAATTCTTTAAACGCAATAGATGGAATCATGAGTTATATTTCAGCAACAGCTGAGGAGCGAGAGTTTAAAGGCCTAGATGTGGGCTACTAACATTACTTTAAAGCTTACAATGAGGCTACTAACATTTTGTACAGTTCAGCAAAGCCATGTATTTCAAATGTACATATCAAAGAGTGAGGGGTCGTATTATTTTTACATTTCACTTCAGATGGTGTCTGCAATGCATTTTATAGATCCTGCTGCAAGTTCCCTCAGGAAATGGGATACAATTATCACACATAGTACACAGCTTGATACCAACTCCTTCACTAAGCTTAATTCACATAATTCAGCCCCATGAAAGTCAGACAAGTTTTTTTCACTAAACACTACATTTACAGAATATAAAACAGAATTGCAAATTTTACTCAAATGGCCAATCTGTCACTATAGCTGTGTTGGAGAGTTTTGCCTGAATTTTGCTATGTGTTCACTACAATCCACTGTTTAGCAACTAACCCAATGAGATTAACATGCAGTATTAACCTTAAAGGGACACTATAGTCACCAGAACAACAACAGCTTAATGTAGTTGTTCTGGTGAGTATAATCATTGCCTTTAGGCATTTTAATGCAAACACTGCCTTTGCAGAGAAAAGACAGTGTTTACTTTGCACCTAGGGACACCTCCAAGTGGCCACTCCTCAGATGGATACTGGAGGTGCTTCCTGGCTCAGTGTTGCACAGTAGGCAGCACTGCCGTTCAGCGTCTCCACGCATTGCATGGGGACGCTGAATTTGCCTCATAGCATTGCATTGATTCAATGCATCTCTATGAGGAGGTGCTGATTGGCCAAAACGATGGGACAGCATTGAAATGACAAAAAAAAAATATCAGGAATTCTGATGTCACCAAGGGGCCGGGGCCAGTCCCGGCAGACCCACGCGGTGCTGGAAATAAGGTGAGTTTGAATTGCTTTTAAGGGGGCTAAGTGGGGGGCAAGCCACCTAAATGGTGGGTTGAGCACTATAGGCTCAGGAATACAGGTTTGTGTTCCTGACCCTTTAGTGATCCTTTAAGGGAATTGTGCAGAGCTAGAGCTCAGCTCAGACAGAGCGATCACAAGGGCTCGGGCTCAGGCTCAGACAGGGCGATCACAAGGGCTCAGGCTCAGACAGGGCGATCACAAGATCTTCCTGCAGCCCCTCACTTCATTGATGGAGCGTGGTCTGTGCCAATGTCTGGTACAGATCTCTTTAAAAGGGCCATCATTGTCCCACTGGCACTTCTGGATGACTTAGAAGCACAACTAGCGCTCAGTTGTTGCCTAGGCACCAAAATCATGAGGGAGTTCTTAAAGTGGTTAGTACCTAGTATTGGTACAGACAATGGCACCCCCCACAGGACCACCAGGGAAAGCAGGAGGGGACGACGACATACAGACACACTGGGCCTCCCTTCATGCAGCTATAAAAAAAAAAAAAAAAACACGGGGGGCGGAGCCTGACAGGCAAGCGAGCAAGACGTACTCTGCTGGAGCTCCCGCCGATCGGTACACTCACGGCCCAAAATCTGAGGGTGATCCGCAACAGGACCCGCACACTGCATTTCAGCAACCTGGGGAAACCAGCACGTACCTGCAGATACCCGATATGCCTCTCACAATGGCGGAGAACCGAGATGGCGACTGCAGATGGCGGCTGCACGCCTGCAGTCGGAGCTGACAGTCGAAACCAGCAGGCCGGGGGTGAGGGCCTCCAAAATGGCGGACACTAGCGACAGTCGAACTCGAGGCAATCAGCAGCAGCCTGCAAAACCCATTCCCACCTCTAACACAAACAAGATGAAGGTGAAACAAAGCGGGGCAGCAAATTCACATACCCTGTCAACAATGGCCACACAGCCTAAGCCTGAAATGCAGAGCACCAGCCTCAGGACACACAGGTCCTCATTGGTAATCTTTGATTGGCTCTGCACAGGCCTCAGGGAGGCTTTACACAACCGGGGAGTGACTCACCGCCAAGCTACATCAATAGTGGCCTCATGGATACGTCCTGCAGCGAGGCGCAGCCACTATGTGCAGATACCCTGTGCCTCCAAGATGGCCGTCCAGCACCACAGACTCCGCCGGGCCTTGAGGCGGGAAGTGGCACCAAACCCTCCGTGCGCACGAACTCAACAGCACACACGGCACAAGGGGGCACCGAACCAAACGACGCCCACACAGGCCCAACCTGACCGAAACGCCGGCGACAAGTGCAACACGACAAGCATCTCCCTATACCAGACAACACCGCAAGCGAACACACGACCGCACCACATGGGGGACACCGCCGAAACAGAACCCCGAAGTGGAGACATCAGGCCCTGTGGAAGCAAAGATGAGCCCAGCGGACACAGAGCACAGGACTTACCATCAATGGGTATAGGCTGAAAGGCCTACAACACTGCCCCACAGGGGTAACCATAGTCTGAACTGCTTTGAACTCTCATTCCATCGAAGTACCCAGACGCAGAAATGTAAAGCAGGCCACAAGTGGGCAATACCCCTTTGATAACGCAGGACTCACTGCACAAGGCTCTTGATGGTTTATTTATCTTTGATTTATTTTTTATCTTTTATTTTTTTTTTTCTCACCCAGTTGATTAATGGCAAAGCAAAGTTTCAAGCTTTATGTTTTATGTTTAGTCACTCATGATTAGGACAGCTAGGATAGCCGGTATAAAAATTATGACTAGCTAAACGACTCCACGCACTGCCACTCTGCACCTATGCAGATATAGCTAAATGATCTGCATTTACGTTACTTGAATTGTTTATAGCGTGATTATAGCACCGTTCTAACATACTTATAATTCCAATCTGTGTTTAAAGCCAAATGTTTAAGCCTGATTTAAAACTAAAATATGTGTCACGCACACACTAAAGCGAGAGACAACCTGTCACACACACACACACACTAAAGCGAGAGATAACCTGTCACACACACACACACTAAAGCGAGAGATAACCTGTCACACACACACTAAAGCGAGAGATAACCTGTCACACACACACTAAAGCGAGAGATAACCTGTCACACACACACTAAAGCGAGAGATAACCTGTCACACACACACTAAAGCGAGAGATAACCTGTCACACACACACTAAAGCGAGAGATAACCTGTCACACACACACTAAAGCGAGAGATGACGGTATCAAGGTGAGTGATAACAATATTAACGCGAATGATGAGAACTACCTAGTATAACCTTGAACGTAGCTTGTATGCTCAAACCTTGTTCTTCTCCTTTGTCTCTCCTCTACCAACTTTTCCATGATATGTACGTTTTAATAAGCAAAACTTTTAATAATTCGCTCGTTGTTAACGTTGATTGCACGTACTAGTACGCATACCTACTCACAAAAAATGTGCAGATTAAACCTGTCATGACGATGTTAACGTTGATATACCGGTGACTGCTGTCGTGGCATAACAGGATTGCTTGTAACTCATAAGGCACAACAAAAATAAAGAATTAATAAAAAAAACAAAAACACACATAAAAAAATAAAAACACCCAGCACACAACAGTCAACACACACACCACACACAGAAACAGAACCCAGGGCTCTACAATCTGGCACCCTGTCTTGGGCCATAGGCAACCATAATCCAGCTCGGGTATTGTGCCAGTTATGGCATGTGATCTATTGCAGCCGAAGTGTGAGCTCTTAGTAGTGTTATTGTATGCCCACCTTTTTTATATTATCATCCCTACAGTGTAACCTGTATACCCAATATAATCTGTTCTTAAATATATCCATTGATTCTTCCTAATCTAAATAAACATTGTATTCTACATCTTTCCGGTTACATATCACGTCTTCAAAGCCTTTAAACATTAAATGAATGCCATTATGAAACCACCGTTCTGACATATCCAATCAATGGGGTTGCCACTCCAGCAAATTCTCACGTGTCTATCACTACATATTCTGCAGCACAACCACGCCGTACTCACACATACCTGATCACCATGTGATGGGCCAATGTACACGTAGAGCTGTAACTGAGCCCTGAGTAGGGCAGTATACAGTGTTGTATTTATGCATGCTCTTTGTTAATATTTTACAGGTGAAATATTGCGAGGGAGGCGATATATCACTGGAAAGTTATGTGAAACCGAACACCTTTTAAAGGAACTCTTTTGGTTCCAGATGCATACATTTAATGCTTAGGAAAAAGGTTTTTCAAAGAAAAAATATGCATTTAGTTAAAAAATACAGTGTTTCTGAACTCCTACATACTTACCTTACATTCACTGTTGAGCAGAGTCCTCAGCACCTTCTGTTCCTGTAGGTGTAACTTGTCTTGTTGCCACTATTTATTTGTTGGACCGTCTATTGTGCAGTGCTGTGGAATTTGTTGGCGCTTTATAAATAACAAAAATGACTGATATTTGGATCTTTTGCAGAGATCATCCCTTTTTGATGTGCTTGGGTCTGGGGTAGAGCCTTACAGGAGGTATACCTGCTCTGCAACTCTCTGTCACAAGCTCCTCCACCTTCCTTATGGGGACCTTCCTCATCTCTTGACTCTTCATCTGCCTAATCACTGTTGTATTCTTGTGCATGCGCACTCACACAAAACACCACTGGATTCTCCATAGAACATCTTGCACAATGTGTATCAAGATGCTTGTTCCACAACTCATACCTAGCAAAGGCTGCTGGGAAACGACAAACCTTTACAGCAAAACCTCTGCCTTTCATGAGGTTTTGTCAGCCTTGCACTTATCCATTAGACACCATAATCGCTGATTTGTCTTCTACCTACTGATTTGGTTAGAATTTCAATGAAATTACAACTCAGTCAATATAAGTATTTCATAAAGATTTTGTTAATGAAATACTCAGAAGTGACAGAGCAGCTTAAAGAAAAAGAATAGCCGCTGTTATACATGTATGTTGCCAGGATACTATATTCACGACTACAATTTTGTTATAATTCACTGTTTAGTGAATACACCACATTTGCTGGGATATAAGAGGGGCAGTCCAATGACTCAACCTTGCTATGTAAATTCAGACTAATTCAGCCAGTAAGTAGTGTGCTGTCTGCCTTATCTGGCTGTTTATTTACACACAGCTGGTGGTGGTACAAAAAGAGAGAGACTTTCCCCTCTACCCCCAACTCAAGACAGCACATTCCCCTCTCCTGAAAAAAACAGAAGACAGCCTTAAATGGAGGAGGAGCAGAACCCCTGAGCAATTCAATTATTTGTACACTAGGTCTGGAGACAGAAGGTAAGAGGGGTCTGGCTGTTTGACTTACTCTATAGTCAAGAAATTCAATGTGAAAATGAAAAGCAAATGTGGTCTGCGGTTCCTACTGGTGGCAGGTCAGTTTTATATGCCTACAATTTCTAAAGTGGATAAGACTAACTTACTGCACCCTCTATTGTGAGCCAATGTGTGTATGATGCCCAGCCAGACAGATGCAGACTGAGCAGCATCAGATTCTAGTCCAGAACCAGGTTAAGAATAGTACTATAGAAAGAGATTTCTAAACGGATTTAGCAATGTCCTAAGGATAGAAACGTGTTAGTGAATGCATACAAAATAAAGTGGAGGTTATGTATTAAGAGTAGAAACTTGTCAAAGTTCTAGAAGTGGAGCAAACAGCAGGGACGTTCCATTGGTTTCCATGGGGACTGCTCCACTTTTAGACCTTTGTACCATAATTAACCTTTATACATAACTCCATTGTGTTACTGCTTAGTTATTTCTAACTTATACTGCGTGGCAATATTGTAACTAATGCTTGGTCCAGTTATTAGATTATATACCACTGTTGTACGTGGATATTGGCAGGATACTATATTCTTAGAATAGTATGTTTTCTGTAATGTAATGTATCTGTTATTCGATATCCTATTAAATGCTTTTCTATAGGGTACAGCATGTGTTTATACTGACCATCACAGGTCACTGTAACAAACTAAAAAATGAAATATTGATTTCTAATGGGATAGATTGTATCAGGAACCCATCCGTTAATTGTGCCATTTAAATCAAATAAAGCCGATTTTCCTAATAAATGTCCCTCTGCATTTTGCATACATTGCTATAAATATTGTTCTAGCGATATATAGAAATGAAGTTTGTAGTAGTTGTAGTAGTGTTATTTCAGAGCTGGGAGCATTGCAGGTATAACCCTTTCTCCTCTTTCCTGGGATGTTTCTTAGAGTTCGGATTTGGCTAATACTCGATTTGCTGGCAGTCAGTAAAAGACACAAAGCAATGTAGAGCCGTGCTAAGCAGAGCTGTGCTCATGGCAGAGTAATGAAAGGGGTCGCAGGTCAGGACAGGCACATGCAGGCAAGCTTACTGAATGGAAGCCGGTAGGATCCAGTCTGTTCAGCTGGAGTAACAAAAACACTAAAAGCATGGGAGATGGAACAAAGATGGAGAGCTGGAGAGAGTGCTTGTTGTAGATAACATGTACAGATATACAGTGTCTGGTTTCTTTGGTTTGCTTTTTATATCCTGTCCAATTCAATAATATCACATATCAGAGATCTAGTTGCCATAGTCGTATCTTACTAGCAGTTGTATAGATTTAGGATTACAAAGATATATATATATATATATATTTCATTTGAATTTGATAACCAAAAATTGTGTATCTCACAATCTCCAATTCTCCATGAACAAAATGTAGTTTTTTTATGGTTTATTATGGCTTAGGATTTCAAGTCCTTTAAGTTACTTGCTACTGCCAGCCTGGAGGGCACTGGGGGCTTTCTGACACTGGTGTTTGTCACAAAAGAAAATACATCATGTGACAGTGGGGATAAATTCGCAGGAATAAACTGCTCCATGATGTGGGCAGTAGTCAAACTTTAAACCCTAAACCAAAAATGAAAACAGTGTGAGGGTGGAAAAAGACAGCTCAGGGACAAATGGGAACTATTTGACAGACAATATTGCATAGGAAAAAAATGCAACATGTGCAACTGTAGGTTTAACTGTAACAGCTCCCAAAGCATTAAAGGACCACTCTAGTGCCAGGAAAACATACTCGTTTTCCTGGCACTAGAGTACCCTGAGGGTGCCCCCACCCTCAGGGACCCCCTCCCGCCGGGCTCTGGAGAGAGGAAGGGGTTAAACTTACCTCTTTTTCCAGCGCCGGGCGGGGAGCTTTCCTCCTCCTCTCCATCTTGATCGCGACGTCATCGGCTGAATGCGCATGCGCGGCAGGAGCCGCGCTCGCATTCAGCCGGTCGCATAGGAAAGCATTTACAATGCTTTCCTATGGACGCTTGCGTGCTCTCACTGTGATTTTCACAGTGAGAAGCACGCAAGCGCCTCTAGCGGCTGTCAATGAGACAGCCACTAGAGGATTTGGAGGCTGGATTAACCCTCATTATAAACATAGCAGTTTCTCTGAAACTGCTATGTTTATTAAAAAAAGGGTTAATCCTAGAGGTACCTGGCACCCAGACCACTTCATTAAGCTGAAGTCGTCTGGGTGCCTAGAGTGGTCCTTTAAATACCTCATTTTTCAGAAACACCAATTGTATATTAGTATGTTTTGGAAGTTACAATATTAGTACTCGCCTGCTGCCGCTCGCTCCAATTAAAATATTGCTGTATCTCCAAAACAGTTTTACATTGTGAGGGCGAAACGGCAGGGCCAGCGCAGCCAGATCTCTTCATTGAGATGGACTGGTCTGGCTGCATATGACGATCATTTAAAATACATTTATCGGCCTTTGTCCAGTGCCTGATGTTACATGGGCCCAGCTACAATCTCACCAAGTCTGACTCATGCCTTATCATTGTTGGTTTAGATAAAAACCAGAGAGGTCAGAATGAGGGGAAAAACATTGCTTGGTAAATAATCTCTATCTTAGAGAGTCATAATAAAGTATATCTGCTATTCCTTATAAAGTTCTACATTGATTAATTGATTAGTTTATAAAATATACTTAAAGCTGAATACCTTTTCAAACATTTCTGTCAGCCTGTATTTTAGAAATATATACAAACAAACAGAATGTGTGAACACAACCCCAGTGAAAAATAGTGATAATTTGTAAACCAAAACGGAACTTCCCTGTGTAGGGTAAAGTCTCCAGAAAAAGGTCCCCAAAGACTTCCTCTTGTCTTCAATACAAATGCATAATAGAGTAGGGGATCATCTGCTGTGGACGCCCAGTGGTGATATGCTCATTGTTTTTAACTTATATGTAAGTTATTAAATTCCTTTTTTTTTACTTTACTCTGGAATTGCACTTTATTTTCTCCATATATTTTCTCTTTGAGCAAATATTCTGATTGACTGATGGGAGTGTGAAGATATTGAAGAAAAAGATTCCACTCAAGGCTGTTTTACATCTGAAAATTTGTGAGTGGCCAATTGTAAATTACACATCTTCATTTACTCCCACACAGTTAAACGCTATGTTTTTCCATTTGATCTGTATTTAGCAGATGATCCCCTACTCTATTATGCAGCCCGTATTTTAGCTTACCTTTTCTCTCCTCCATTCCTTCTCATTTATATATAATTCTAATTCTCTATTTCTACTTTATTTGTCTTACCTTCCCTCATTTTTGTCTCTTCCCCCCCCCCCCTTATTTAATTTAGCCCCCTCCACTCAGCTTCCACTCTCCTTTTTAATTAAAGTTACATTTTAACATTAGGAAAACAAACCTGCTCAGAGGTTAATGTTTCACCAAAATATTTTGGGTAAGAATAAACAAATTACATTCTTAGTTAGGCAACAGATCCTCTTTCAAATTGAGTGTTTTCGTGATTTATGCTTCTGTTATGAAATACATAAATGATGTTTGTTTTACTTCTGTAGAACTGCTCAAATGGTGTAGAAACCAGTTGTCTTTCCACAAAAATAACTGATAGCAGTTAAAGCATAATCCATGCATTTTGGATGAGCCAGCAGTCTTTTACTATGTATAGGCAGCAATGCACAAGTATTTGACCTCTGGTTACTTATCCACATTCGTGAGTGAGCTTGCTTGAGCTACAAAGAAAATCACTGTTCAGAGGCTTTTATAAATGTATGCTATGATAAGGTCATGCGGTAACATCTTTGATCTTCACATTATGAGAAGTAAGATGTGGAGCCTAAGGTGCACACAGGGCCGGCGCTTCCTATAGGCGACTTAGGCAGTCACGCAGGGCGCATCTTTGAAGGGGATGCCCTGTGCCTCCAGCGCTGCGCCCCTCAAGTTGCAGCCGCCTTCAGACGGCACGGCCTGGGCCGGACCGGCTCTGGAGGCGCAAGATACGAGAGACCCGGCAGGAGGAAAGCACACAGCGCTAGTGTGGCCGGGCGGCGCAGACCCCGGTACAGGAGATTGCTGTACCCGGCCAGACTTATAGGAAGTGCTCTCTCAGTGTGCCCTGAGTGCACATACAAGCTCACATAACATTCCTGACACACTGACTAGATAACCTTTAAAACAAACATGTCAAACTCGCGGCCTACAAGGACCATCTGTGTGGCCCGGCGAGTCGCGAGTACATGCCTATTGTTCCCCACATTGCAGGTGCCTACTCTGCTAACACTTACCCGGCCGGGAAGGAGGGGACAGTGGAAGCAGCGAGGGAGCTCAGTGTTCCTGCTCCTCACTGCTCCCTCGCTCGAGCTGTCTGAAGTGAAACCGGGCGCCGGAATATGACGTCATATTCCGGCACCCAGCATCACTAAACCGCGCAAGGGAGCAGTAAGGGGCAGATAGAAGGACCCCAGGGAGATGCCCCACATCGGCTCCAAAAGGTAAGGAGCAATAAAGAAAAGAATGTGTAAGTGTGTCAGTGAGTGTGTGTGTGTGTGTCAGTCTGTCAGTGAGTATGTGTGTGTGTGTGTGTCAGTCTGTCAGTGAGTATGTGTGTGTGTGTGTCAGTCTGTCTGTCAGCAACTATGTGTTTCTGTCAGTGAGTGTGTGTGTGTGTGTCAGTGGTGTATCCTGGTTTTGTGCTGCCCTAGGCATGAGAAAACTCAGGCGCCTCCTCATCCCCCCACTGCACGCGCCACCCTTCTCCCGCCTTCTAAATACACACACACACACACACACTCACTGACAGACACTCATACACTAGCTAACAGACAGACACTCATACACTAGCTAACAGACAGACACTCATACACTAGCTAACAGACAGACACGCATACACTCACTAACAGACACGCATACACTCACTAACAGACACGCATACACTCACTAACAGACACACACACTTTTTTTTTTTAATTCAACCCCCCCAGCCTCCTTACATTTGGGAGGGTTCTCACTTTCCCTGGGGTCCAGTGGGGCTGCTGGGCAGACGGCGCTGGCGAGGGAGCACTGATTAGTGAGCTCTCTGCTCAGCTCCCTCGCGCGCCGCAGAGTGATGCCGGGAGCCGGAATATAATGTCATGCGGCACGCGAGTGAGTGGAGCAGAGAGCGCCGACCGACGATTGTTAGCCGCCAGGATAACAAGACATTTGCCTGAGCGTTTGGGGGCTGCTTTTTTTGCCGCCCCCTGGAAAATGCCGCCCAAGGCAAATGCCTTGTTTGCCTCGCGGCTAATACGTCCCTGCGTGTGAGTGTGTGTCTGTCTGTCTATCAGTGAGTATGTGTGTCTGTGAGTTTGTGTGTGTCAGTGAGTTTGTGTGTGTCAGTGAGTTTGTGTGTGTCAGTGAGTTTGTGTGTGTGTCTGTATGTCAGTGAGTATGTGTGTGTGTGTCTGTATGTGTGTTTCTGTCTGTCAGTGAATATGTGTGTGTCAGCGGGAGGATCAGATTTAGCACAAGGTGGTAGATGGGGGTGCTGTGGTTTAGTAGAGGGTGGGACTGGGATTTAGTAGAGGGGAGTGCTGTTTTTTTTTGGGTTTTTTTTTTATACTGTACTTTTTAAAATAAACCTACGTTTCTATGAAAATGTAAGGTATTTTTCTTTGCGGCCCACATAAACTTAAACCTTGTTTATGTGGCCCGTGCCAGACTTTGAGTTTGACATGCTTGCTTTAAAAGAATGCTAAATTGGGTATGTATAGATGGAAAAAGATCCAGTAGCAGCTATGGTGAGCACTGCTGTGCGCTGCCCCCACTGGATCTACTTCCAACAAAGAGAAAAAAAAGTCTGTTGTGCATCGTTAACTCATTAGCTGACAGCATCAGCTGACCACTCTCAGCCAATGGCCTAAGGATTTAGCTCAGACAGGGCGCGTATGGCACTCTAGTGGAACTAGACAGGGAGCACCTGTTCTAAAATGGGTTTGACACCAGTTCTAATATAGAAAGACAGGATGCTAAAAGCCCTACAATGTGCTGTAGTGGTTATGGTGCTTGGAGTGTTTATTTAGCCCATTGCTGAGAATTTTGACCTGTTTGTACGTACACATTAGCAACTGCTATTTTTGTATAAGTTTTGCAAGTTGTCTCTCAGCTCACCACAAATAACTATGTACTGAATGGAAATAGTTAGTGGCCATTTTTAACTTCATAATAGAGAGACGAAGCAAGGGATCCCTTAAAGCATTTACTTGGATGAAGAAAGTAAACTGTTCACTAAAATATACGACAATTTTCCTTTAATCAGTAAGCATCTTGACGCCATTTTGAATTAGTACAGCTATCATTGGAGAACACTGTCCACATTATAAAATATATTTTTGAATGTAACAAAAACAAAGAATATGAGCGTACAATAAATGTAGTTGGTGTCTACCGGAAAGTGTTATCCCTGTGTTGAATAAATTGCAGGATATTGAAGGTTTGTTTTTATCAAGCAAAGGATTCACCAGGAATCCCTGATATGCAAGCCTAAGGCTAGTATTTCTGTACTCCATGGCTCTTTCTACATGCTAATTCACTATTCCAGGAACATAGTGGATAGTAATAAAGTAATATTCAAAAACAACATAAGTTATATTTAAATGTCATGTTTTTCTTTCGTACATTATGACTTACCAGGCGGACTAAGGATCACAGGAATTGTAGTTCACAAATACCTGCAGTGCTAAGATTAGACGACATTGTTACATCGTTTAAATGAGATGTACACCAAAATAAAAAAAAATAAAAAAAATACCTAAAATATTTCAATCTGTGACAGTTCTGAGGTAATAATGGAGTTGCATTTATCAACTTCTGACAAGATCACCTCCAAATTACCTCAAAATAGAGTCTCCTAAAAATGGACTAAACTGGTTCTGATTACCCAGTCATAGTTCCAAGAATGAAGATGGAAACAATTACTGAATTAGCACCAGATTTTTAAAATGGCAGCTGACTTTTTCTCAATAAGGTTATATGTGAAGTAAATCAGGGTTCTCCCAGATCTCCAAGGAGAGCCCACAGGAGTGGGTTCCCATTCCATCACACCATCCTTGCATTACGTGCTTTTGTTATTACACAACACACTACACACAACACACTACCCATGGTTTGAGGGAATTTAGGTGGCACTGGGCCCCTTGAGAAAAACAAGCAGTCTGCTGACATGTGATAGCCAGATCCAATCACAATGCTTCCCCATAGGATTGGCTGAGACTGACAAGGAGGCAGATCAGGGGCAGAGCCAGCATGATTCAAACAGTGTCTGCATGCAGTGGGAGGAGATACTGAATCACAGGATGCTTGTGCACAGCAGATCTGAGTGGATGGAGGCATATTATACCTCCATCAACTCCGAAGTCCCTCTGGTTCACTGTGAGTGACTGCAACTGGAGGTGTTCCTAGCTTTCAATGTAAACACTGTATTTTCTCAGTAATACAGTGTTTACATGAGAAAGGCTGCAGGGAGCTATAGTTCTCACCTGAACAACCTCATTAAGCTGAAGTTGTTCAGGTGACTATAGTGTCCCTTTAACCTCCATGAAGTAAGAAGAGATCCCTAAACCAATACATTTCCCACTAATTTGAAACTTTGGTTGAGGGACTAGGAAACCTAGTTGTGTTCTTGAAATTACCACGCCTTGAAGTGTGAGTTGCTATGGAGAATTACAGGGAGAGAGATCGTCAAAGCATCCAGGAATCAGAGTAAGTATATTGGATGGTCTGGGGAAAGTGCATGACACTCACAGGGAGAGATGAGACAGGGATGATAAGATAGAGAGATTTCTCAAGAAATCATTACTAAATTAGTTGTACCATGAACCAATTGACACTGTATTTTTTTACAAATCAGATTTTGGACTGAAAGGCCTTCCACATGCTTAAAGGGACACTAGAAGAACTAAAACAACTATCTCAATGAAGCTGCTTTGGTGTATAGATCATGCCCCTGCAGTCTCACTGTTCAATTCTCTGACAACAAACCACTTTATATATACATTCCTAGTTACACCTCCATGCATGTGACTCACACAGCCTTCATATACACTTCCTGTAAAGAGAGATCTAATGTTTAAACTTCCCTTATTGCGCATTCTGTTTACTTTATAATGTCTTATCTCCTGCTGTGTTAATAGCATTATAGACCCTGCAGGAGCTGCCTGTCATCAAAAACAAGTTAACATCTGGTTAAAAATGAAACCACTGACCTATGCAGGCTGTGTGTCACAACCAGGGGAGGTGTGGCTAGGGCTACATAAACAGAAACAAAAGTAATATAATTCCTAAATTATTGGAATGGGCCACTTAATTGCTGTTTTTTATTTTATGAAGAGCTCTTACTGTGACAGAGTACATGACGTTGCAGCCTGTGTTGAACTAACAGGAGGTTCATAGCAGTGCATTAAAATTGTGACATCCTTGGCAGCTTGAGATACAGAAAAAAAACATGATTTCATTTTAAAAAAAAATGCAATATTAGACTGATTAAAAGCCTTGTTAACTCCAACCAAAATGTGTTTACTTATCAAATGAACACAAGTGGTATATTTAAAAGTATTCAAAAAGATCAATCTTTGTAAAACCTCCTCTTTAAAGATGGGCACATGTCAATGTCAGAACGGTGCCATATCACAATAATAAGGGCTAGGATTAGTTTGACAAACTGATTGAATTTTTTTGGATAAGCTTTTCAAAGGATAAAATAATATTTTGAAAAAAAAATATTTCAAACATTGATCCTAAAATATATAAAGAAAATATCATAACATCAACCTAAAAAATATTTTCTAACTCAAGAGACAACTAAGGCACTTGTTCATTCACTCATCATTTCCCGACTTGATAACTGCAACTAACTACTCATCGGCTTTCCAAATACTCGCATTGCCCTTCTTCAGTCTTTAAGGAACACTTCCACAAGGCACATAACTGACCGCTAGTCCCACACCACCATTTTTGCCCATCTTTACATTGGCTTCCTTCAGGATCCAATTCAAACACTAACCTGTTTGCTCACTACATTTCCTCTTTACTCAACAAACATACCCCTTTTCATTCACTATACACTGCAAATGACCTTCTCCTGAAATCTGCTCGTTCTCACATTGTCAACAGTGGCGTACATACCAGGGTCGCGGCTGCGACCGGGCCCGGCCCACCAGGGGGCCCGGCCGCCCCTGCGACCCTGTATGTATCCACTGGGCCAGCCTCTTCTCCTGGGGGGCCCTGAAGCCGGCCACCTCCGGGCCCCCCAAGGCTGGCCCTGCTAACACCCGGCGGGCAGTCAGGCTGGCCGGTGCGCGAGGGAGACTCTCCCCTGAGTGCTTCCTCTACAGCTCCCTCGCGCACCGCACTGATACCGGAGCCGGAAGATTACGTCATCTTCCGGCGCCGGCATCCCTACGCGGCGCGCGAGGGAGCTGAAGAGGAAGCACTCAGGAGAGAGTGCTCCCTCGCGCACCGGCCAGCCTGACTGCCCGCCTAGGAGCCCAGCAGCACCACTAGACCCCAGGGAATCCCCTCAGCACTCCAAAAGGTAGGGAGGCTGGGGAGACTAAATTAAAAAAAACATGTGTAAGTGTGTGAGTTAGTGTGTGTGTGTGTGTTAATGTGTGTGTGTGAGTGTTAGTGTGTGTGTGAGTGTTAGTGTGTGTGTGAGTGTTAGTGTGTGTGTGAGTGTTAATGTGTGTGTGTGAGTGAGTTAGTGTGTGTGTGTGAGTGTTAGTGTGTGTGTGTGAGTGTTAGTGTGTGTGTGTGTGAGTGTTAGTGTGTGTGTGTGAGTGTTAGTGTGTGTGTGTGTGAGTGTTAGTGTGAGTGTTAGTGTGTGTGAGTGTTAGTGTGTGTTAGAGTGTGTGTGTCTGCTAGTGAGTGTCAGTGAGTGTGTTACTGTGTGTGTCTGTTACTGAGTGTGTTTGTGTGTGTGTGTTAGTGAGTCTGTTTGATGTCTGTTAGTGAGTGTGTGTTTGTCAGTGAGAGTGTATGTTTTGTAAGTGAGTGTGTATGTATGTCTGCCGCTGAGTGTGTCTCTGTCAGTAAATGTGTGTGTCTGTTAGCTAGTGTGTATGCATTTGTTCGTGAGTGTGTGTGTGTGTCTTCAGCACTTACCTTTCTCCAGCGCCGGACTCCCATGGCGCTGGGGATCCCTCCGCCTCTCAGCTCCGAATGCGCATGCATGGCAAGAGCCGTGCACGCATTCAAACCGCCCATAGGAAAGCATTACTCAATGCTTTCCTATGGACGTTCAGTGTCTTAAAATGGCGGAAGCGCCTCTAGCGGCTGTCAGTGAGACAGCCACTAGAGGCTGGATTAACTCTCAGTGAAACATAACAGTTTCTCTGAAACTGCTATGCTTTCAGCTGCAGGGTTAAAATTAGAGGGACCTGACACCCAGACCACTTCATTGAGCTGATGTGATCTGGGTGTCTGTAGTGGTCCTTTAAGTGTGTGTGCATCTGCATGCACTGGCGTACATACCGCGGTCGCAGCCCTGCCCCGCAGCCCATGTGTTGCTGCCCCGGCCCGCGCAGAGTAAGCGCGAGGTGGGGGGGCCCACGGATCAATTTTCACACCGGGGCCCCATGTGCAAGATTTTCAAGGGCTGTCGCAATCATTTGGAATTCACTACTCCATGACACCACTTTTACCAGCTTATCTTACGCATGAATCACTACCCCCACTGACAGACTGTTATTTTGCTTGTGTGTCTTTACCCATTCCTTATAGATTGTAAAATAGTTTAAGCAGGACCTTTTTCCACTTTTGTCTCTGTGATACTCCGTATGTAAATTACTTGTTATGAAATATCCATATTTTAGAATTGTAAAGCACTGCAGAATATTTTGTGACAATATAAATGATAATAATAAAATAAAAAATAATATACCAATTTGTCAAAACATTTACAAACATTACATTGTTAAAATATTTTTCAAATATTAAATAATTTTTAACAGTTTATCCAAACCGATTGAATCTATTTAAAAGCTCATCCAAAATTGTTAAATCTGGGCCTGAGTTAGTATAAATATTGGTAGTAATATTGAATTTAGTAGTATTCAAATGTATTGAGGGGTGACCGGTCATGCTTCTCTAATGCTTAAATTAGTTATTGTTTCTTTACATTTGCAGTGTTACTGAGTGCATTTAGTATTTGGTTTCTGCCGGTTAATTCAGCTACTACGGATATATTTTTATTACTTGCTGGTAGAACATCCATCAGAACAAAGACTGTGACTGAATCCTACGAGGACAGTACATATGCAACACATGATGTCAATACCAGAGATCTGGATACAAACATTACAGTCGCAGTAACATTACTGGCTAAGCCAGAGGAAGTCACAGACATTCAAGGAAGCTCTTACAATTCAACACTGAGTGATAAAGATACTCAATCTGCATTTATCCCAAGTAAAGATACATCACCAACTCGAAACAGCCTATACGCTTTACTGGAGTTTACAACATTCAATCCTGTAACAGAGTCTAACACCGACAAACAAAGCTTTACAGTGCCAGACCTCAACACACAAGATACCAATTCATCTGGGATTGTTACTCCTGAACCATCACTGGCTCCAGAATTCTCAACTGCAGGAATGGGGGACAACCAAACTGCCTGTATACGCAGCACAGGTATAACAGAAGCCGAAGTTTTAGCTATTGTCGTTGGAGCTGTATTCATGACCATTTTACTAAGTAAGTACTAATAAATAGGGATCATAAAACATTACTGAGCTTTAAGATTTGATGTAATCATTGATATTTATTAAAGTATATATTGATACATAATCTGAGAGTTTACATCTCTCTAAAATAATATTGACGTAAGATGAGCACTTTTACACATTAAAGGCTTTGGTGCACTGCAAATACACAAACAATTCTTACAAACATATACTCCACAAACCTTGCGGTTTACTTAATGCGTGCAATAGCCAGAGTATACGGTTTCTGTCTTTTCAATAGTAGCATAGCTTTGATTTGCTGTAATTCAGCAAAAATGTGACAGTGCATATGTAAGTGTTTCCAGAGGCGGCTCTAGACTTTATGAGGCCTTAGGCGAAACTCAAACATGAGGCCCCACTAACAAAAAAGTGTCACATATACACATTGATGCACAGTTTACCTGTGTATGTGCCTGAGAGTGTGTCTGACGGAGTATCCTTGTGTGTGAATGTATGTCTCTGTGAGCATGTTTGCATTTTTGTCTGAGACCCTATGTGTATGGGGTAGCTGCTTGAAGTGTGTTGTGTGTATAGGAGGGTGATGGTAAGAAGGAGAGGCGGGTGATGGTGACAGGAAGGTGATGGTGTGGGGGGTGATTGTAATGTGAGAGGGGTGATGGTGATGTGAGAAGGAGGGGGGGTGATGTGAGAAGGAGGGGGGGTGATGTGAGAAGGAGGGGGTGATGTGAGAAGGAGGGGGGGTGATGTGAGGAGGGGGGGTGATGTGAGAAGGAGGGGGGGTGATGTGAGAAGGAGGGGGGGTGATGTGAGAAGGAGGGGGGGTGATGTCAGAAGGAGGGGGGGTGATGTCAGAAGGAGGGGGGTGATGTGAGAAGGAGGGGGGGTGATGTGACAAGGAGGGGGGGTGATGTGAGAAGGAGGGGGGGTGATGTGAGAAGGAGGGGGGGTGATGTGAGAGGGAGGGGGGTGATGTGAGAAGGAGGGGGGTGATGTGAGAGGGAGGGGGTGATGTGAGAGGGAGGGGGTGATGTGAGAGGGAGGGGGGTGATGTGAGAGGGAGGGGGGTGATGTGAGAGGGAGGGGGTGATGTGAGAGGGAGGGGGGGTGATGTGAGAGGGAGGGGGGGTGATGTGAGAGGGAGGGGGGGTGATGTGAGAGGGAGGGGGGGTGATGTGAGAGGGAGGGGGGGTGATGTGAGAGGGAGGGGGGTGATGTGAGAGGGAGGGGGGGGTGATGTGAGAGGGAGGGGGGGGTGATGTGAGAGGGAGGGGGGGGTGATGTGAGAGGGAGGGGGGTGATGTGAGAGGGAGGGGGGTGATGTGAGAGGGAGGGGGGTGATGTGAGAGGGAGGGGGTGATGTGAGGGAGGGGGTGATGTGAGAGGGAGGGGGGTGATGTGAGGGTTGATGGTGAGGGGGGTTGATGCTGAGGGTGGTGAGGGGTGATGCTGAGGGTGGTGGGGGATGGTGAGGCTGAGGGTGGTGGGGGATGGTGGTGCCTGATGCTGAGGGTGGTGTGGGGGGCAGTGAGGCTGAGGGTGGTGTGGGGGGTAGTGAGGCTGAGGTTGGTGTGGGCGGTAGTGAGGCTGAGGTTGGTGTGGGCGGTAGTGAGGCTGAGGGTGGTGTGGGGGGTAGTGAGGCTGAGGGTGGTGGGGGGTAGTGAGGCTGAGGGTGGTGGGGGGTAGTGAGGCTGAGGGTGGTGGGGGGGTAGTGAGGCTGAGGTTGGTGTGGGGGTAGTGAGGCTGAGGTTGGTGTGGGGGGTAGTGAGGCTGAGGTTGGTGTGGGGGGTAGTGAGGCTGAGGGTGGTAGTGAGGCTGAGGGTGGTGTGGGGGGTAGTGAGGCTGAGGGTGGTGTGGGGGTAGTGAGGCTGAGGGTGGTAGTGAGGCTGAGGGTGGTTGGGGGTTGTGATGCTGAGGGTGGTGGGGGGGTAGTGAGGCTGAGGTTGGTGTGGGGGGTAGTGAGGCTGAGGTTGGTGTGGGGGGTAGTGAGGCTGAGGGTGGTGTGGGGGGTAGTGAGGCTGAGGGTGGTAGTGAGGCTGAGGGTGGTGGGGGGTGGTAGTGAGGCTGAGGGTGGTGGGGGGGGGTAGTGAGGCTGAGGGTGGTGGGTAGTGAGGCTGAGGGTGGTGGGTAGTGAGGCTGAGGGTGGTGGGTAGTGAGGCTGAGGGTGGTGGGTAGTGAGGCTGAGGGTGGTGGGGGTAGTGAGGCTGAGGGTGGTGGGGGTAGTGAGGCTGAGGGTGGTGGGGTTAGTGAGGCTGAGGGTGGTGGGGTTAGTGAGGCTGATGGGGGTAGTGAGGCTGAGGGTGGGGGGATGGTGAGGCTGAGGGTGGGGGTAGTGAGACTGAGGCTGGTGGGGTTAGTAAGGCTGAGGGTGGTGGGGGTAGTGAGGCTGAGGGTGGTGGGGGTAGTGAGGCTGAGGGTGGTGGGGTAGTGAGACTGAGGGTGGTGGGGTAGTGAGACTGAGGGTGGTGGGAGGGTGAGGCTGAGGGTGGGGGGTAGTGAGGCTGAGGGTGGTGTGGGTGGTGAGGCTGAGGGTAAGGCTGAGGGGGGTGAGAGCCTACCTTTCCTGGTGGTCACCCTTCCCTGGTGGTCCAGTGTGGGCTCCCTGGTGGTCTGGTGGCCATTGCTGCCTTCCGGTCTGCAGCTCCACAGAGCTGCAGACCATGTAATCTCGCGAGATGTCAGAGCGTTGCCGTGGTAACCCGCGGCAACGCTCTGATTGGCCGGTTCTCGCGAGACACATGGTCTGCAGCTCTGCTGACTGCGGAGCTGCAGACCGGTGTCTGCGGTGGCCGGGCAGCCAGGAGGGGCCTCGCACCCGGCGGCATACCGGTGTTCTATCAGATCTCTATACCTTGTCAGAATGGTATACCGGAAGTGACGCAGCCGCACCGGAAGTGACGAGGCCGCACCGGAATTGACGTTTCGGAGCTGGAGGAGGAGGAGCGCCTGCGCAGAAAAACAGGTAGGTGAAAATTTCACACAGATCGGGAGCGAAGGACACCTAATGCGCATGCGCGAAACCCACACTGCGCCTGCGCAAGTAGCTACAAGGGAGGGGGGATGGAGGGGATTTAACGTGCCAGTGCGCACGCGCGCCGAAGTACTCCCGCCGGGCACAGACAGCGCACCAGCGGGCAGGGAGATCGATTCAGCCGAACATTCATCCGATCTCCCTGCCCCACACTGCGCACGCGCCCACCAAGCCAGGACAGCCTCGGACACCGCGCATGCGCACTAAGGGGGTATAGAAATCTGATGGCCATATCTTCTAAGAAATCTCCTACCCCCTGAGTGCGCATGCGCGGTGTCTGCACTGTATCCTGACATCTCTCAGGTAAGCCTCGCTCACAACACTCTCAGCCATCAGGGGGGACTGTGCTGTATGGAGGGGGTGTCTGTACAGTATTGGGGGGGGGTGTCTGTACAGTGGTGGGGGGGGTCTGTACAGTGTGGGGGGGTCTGGACAGTATGGGGGGGTCTGGACAGTATTGGGGGGGTCTGGACAGTATTTGGGGGGGTTCTGTACTGTATGGGGGGTCTGGACAGTATGAGGGGGGTCTGGACAGTATGGGGGGGGGGTCTGGACAGTATGGGGGGGTCTGGACAGTATTGGGGGGGTCTGGACAGTATTTGGGGGGGTTCTGTACTGTATGGGGGGTCTGGACAGTATGAGGGGGGTCTGGACAGTATGGGGGGGGGGGTCTGGACAGTATGGGGGGGTTCTGTACTGTATGGGGGGGTCTGGACAGTATTGGGGGGGTCTGGACAGTATTGGCGGGGTCTGTACAGTATGGGGGGGGGTCTGGACAGTATGGGGGGGGTCTGGACAGTATGGGGGGGACTGTACAGTATGGGGGGGGTCTGGACAGTATGTGCAGTATTGGGCGGTCTGTGATGTATATTGGGGCGGTCTGTGCTGTGTATTAGGGGGCTGTGCGTTAGATGTGGGAGGCAGTGTATTAGGGTGCTGTGTGTTAGATGTGGGGATTGTGCGTTAGATGTGGGGGGTGGGCAGTATGTGGGGCCTGTGTGTTAGATGTGTACAGCCCTGGTTTGACTACCAAATATTTTGTTTCAGAGATCTCAGACGCCATGGCCTGCTTTTTGCTACGAAAGCCCAGCCATCTAGTCACTCACCAGGGGTGGATGAGAAACTGCACCCCAGCCAGAGGGACTGCCCCACATCTGCAACCAAATCCGTCTGTCACTGAATTCTGTAATCTCCGTGTCTTTGTGCATTGTGTATGTATAGTACTCCCAATTCTTATATTTAATACGGTGTGTCTCTCACAATCTTTGTGTCTGTCTGCTGTAAATATGTGGCACGCAAGTCTGCATGCACTGTGTCTGTTTTGCCATTTTACTCTAACCATTATATTTTTGTGTGTGTCACAACTCTGACAAGCATGTTCTCCTATGGGGCACGAAGTACATAAAGAGGAATGAAGAAGTCCCCGTTTGAGGCTCGCGTCCAGGGTGGATTATTGAAGTGCCATCTGACACGTGACAAGTTTCTCCTGTTTGCACGGCGACTTCAACACTGTGTACTGTGATCAGAGGTAGGTAACCTTAGACAGTTCAGATGCTGTGAATTACATCTTTGCCAGCAGGTGTAGTCCAAAACATCTGGAATACCGAATGCGTATGAATGAAAAGTATGGTGTGTGTGTGTGTGTGTGTGTGTGTGTGAATGGTCAGTAACAAGGGTTGAAGCCTTGACGTGGCGTTACTGCTCACATGTGTTTTCATGTGCCAATTCAACCAATGTGAGTCACTGTAATACTTATAAGGTAACCAAAAGTACTGTGATTGTGGAGAATTAAACGCCTGTATCACCTACACACTGCTTACACTGTGACCGTATGTCCTATACACTGCTTACACTATGACCGTATCACCTAAACACTGCTTACACTGTGACCGTATCACCGAAACACTGCTTACACTGTGACCGTATCACCTAAACACTGCTTACACTGTGACCCTATCTCCTATACACTGCTTACACTGTGACCGTATCACCTAAACACTGCTTACACTGTGACCGTATCTCCTAAACACTGCTCATACTTTAAGCACAGACATGCTTTTATTCAAAATTGAAAGCGCTCGACCATTCTTTCTATTCTACGCCTCCAATCTCCAACATTGAAATTGTCGTTTGTAATAATATAAAATAAGTATTATGCTTTCTGGTTACGATTTGGTGAGTTGTAACTATATTTTTTATTTTTACAGTTCCAGAGGGAAGGAGCAAACCGCTTTGAGGAGTCCCTGCACAAGAGACTATTGGATACTGAAGGGCTGTACTGCAGTGTCGGCTCTAGACTTGGCGAGGCCTTGGGCAAAACTCATACATGAGACCCCACGAAGAACACCATTATTGAAGAATAAATAGCAGTTGACTTTGTGTATAAGGAGCTGTAGATATATTGATGGGGGAGCTTTCAGCACTGGATACACAGAGCTAGTCTCTGTAAACATCGTTTCATTGTCTACCTGAGTGTGTGTCTGACAGTGAGTATCCTTGTATCTGTATGTATGTTTCTCTGAGCATGTGTATGTTTGTGTACTGACTGGCCTTTGGCACTGAGTTTATGGCGAAGCTAAGTTTTATGACGGTGTGTGTATAATGATTGCCTTTGGGGGGGTGACAGGGTGAGTAAAGAGCAGGAGGGTGCCAGCGTGTTGATGGTTGACAGTGTGTATGGAGGGAGGTGCCAGAGTGTGGAGAGTGGTGCTCGTGTGTACGGGGAGTGGTGGCCGTGTGGGGAGGGTGACATAGTGTGAGGGTGATGAGATGAGGGGGGAAATGACAGAGTAAGAGGGGGGGTGATGTAATGTGAGAGTATGGGTGACAGAGTAAGGATGGGTGACATAGTGTGAGGAGGGTGACAGAGTGAGGGGGTTATGGTGAGGTGACCGTAAGAGGGGGGTGACAAGGGGTGATGAGGTGAGATGACAGGGTGTGGGGGTCTGACAGGGTGAGAGGGGGGTGACAATAACAATATCTGATATTAGGCCACATGTGCAATTATTATGTAAATAATGGACAACATACTTTTTCAATTTTGTTCAATTAGAAATTAAATATTGTTTGACTTTTTTTATATTGCCACTTTTAAAAAGATTAAAACTCTTATTTTTTAAATCTACAGTAATTTGTCTGTAATAACGTTAACCTGTTAATTATTGTGGGACAGTGGAGAGAAAACCGAAACTGGGACTCTACCAAACAATCCAGGACTGTTAGGAAATATGGCTTTGTAACAACATTTGATAATTTATGGTGCATATAGGTCCTCTTGTCACTGTGCCAATGCATAGGTTTGCTTATAAATGTGATGACTTTCAAAAGATAGCAATAAGCATAGTAAGAAGTTGCTCTTTAAAAGCCCACGTCATCTCGTTTAACCCCTTAAGGACCAAACTTCTGGAATAAAAGGGAATCATGACATGTCACATATGTCAGGTGTCCTTAAGGGGTTAAATGGTTTGGGTGCAGTGCCAATGTCCCCTTAACCCTGCAATGTTAAATATTGCAGTTTCTGAGAAACCTACAATGGAACGCAGCAAGTGCTGGTATTATTTGTAGCTAAGTAACACAAATTACATGTTAAGGTGTCAGCAAAATACTTTATTTATTCAAAGTTAATATGCAGTTTACACTTTATATGTATAGTGGAAAACATAAAAAGTCAAATTTGGAAACTGGTTAAGAAAAGTCACACTGTGGTATCCAAGAAGGAGAAAGTTCAATCACATGTAAAGAAAGGCTGTATGGCATTAGGAAGGCAGTATCTTAATAATATAATGGTCTCTTTCCCTGGACGGTCCACTGGAAAATGAAGGTTACATCATGTCTGCAGCATGCGTTCCGAAGCAGCCATATGGAAGTTTTCTATAGAAGAAGGTAATCTCTTCTGTTTGAGCAGGTGGAGGTTAATGGTGGTGGGTTTGTCTCTGGAACTGGAACCATCAGTAAAGGAGTGTAAAATGGAGAGGATCACCTTGTTCTTCCCACAAATGTAAGAAAACACAGAACAGAAGATTGAGGACAGAGGTTAACAAATATATGAAACCGCAAACACTAAAACTAACTTGAAAAAATAACATTCACAGTGTAAGCAGTGTTTATGGGATACGGTCACAGTGTAAGCAGTGTATAGGAGATACAGTCACAGTGTAAGCAGTGTATAGGAGATACGGTCACAGTGTAAGCAGTGTTTAGGAGATACGGTCACAGTGTAAGCAGTGTATAGGAGATACGGTCACAGTGTAAGCAGTGTATAGGAGATAAGGTCACAGTGTAAGCGGTGTGTAGGTGATACAGGCGTTTAATTCTCCACAATCACAGTACTTTTGGTTACCTTATCAGTATTACAGTGACTCACATTGGTTGAATTGGCACATGAATACACATGTGAGCAGTAACGCCACGTCAAGGCTTCAACCCTTGTTACTGACCATTCACACACACACCATACTTTTCATTCATACGCATTCGGTATTCCAGATGTTTTGGACTACACCTGCTGGCAAAGATGTAATTCACAGCATCTGAACTGTCTAAGGTTACCTACCTCTGATCACAGTACACAGTGTTGAAGTCGCCGTGCAAACAGGAGAAACTTGTCACGTGTCAGATGGCACTTCAATAATCCACCCTGGACGCGAGCCTCAAACGGGGACTTCTTCATTCCTCTTTATGTACTTCGTGCCCCATAGGAGAACATGCTTGTCAGAGTTGTGACACACACAAAAATATAATGGTTAGAGTAAAATGGCAAAACAGACACAGTGCATGCAGACTTGCGTGCCACATATTTACAGCAGACAGACACAAAGATTGTGAGAGACACACCGTATTAAATATAAGAATTGGGAGTACTATACATACACAATGCACAAAGACACGGAGATTACAGAATTCAGTGACAGACGGATTTGGTTGCAGATGTGGGGCAGTCCCTCTGGCTGGGGTGCAGTTTCTCATCCACCCCTGGTGAGTGACTAGATGGCTGGGCTTTCGTAGCAAAAAGCAGGCCATGGCGTCTGAGATCTCTGAAACAAAATATTTGGTAGTCAAACCAGGGCTGTACACATCTAACACACAGGCCCCACATACTGCCCACCCCCCACATCTAACGCACAATCCCCACATCTAACACACAGCACCCTAATACACTGCCTCCCACATCTAACGCACAGCCCCCTAATACACAGCACAGACCGCCCCAATATACATCACAGACCGCCCAATACTGCACATACTGTCCAGACCCCCCCCATACTGTACAGTCCCCCCCATACTGTCCAGACCCCCCCCATACTGTCCAGACCCCCCCCCATACTGTACAGACCCCGCCAATACTGTCCAGACCCCCCCAATACTGTCCAGACCCCCCCATACAGTACAGAACCCCCCCATACTGTCCAGACCCCCCCCCCATACTGTCCAGACCCCCCTCATACTGTACAGTCCCCCCCATACTGTACAGACCCCGCCAATACTGTCCAGACCCCCCCATACTGTCCAGACCCCCCCCCATACTGTCCAGACCCCCCCATACTGTCCAGACCCCCCCATACTGTACAGTCCCCCCCATACTGTACAGACCCCCCCATACTGTCCAGACCCCCCCCATACTGTCCAGACCCCCCCATACTGTACAGTCCCCCCCATACTGTACAGACCCCGCCAATACTGTCCAGACCCCGCCAATACTGTCCAGACCCCCCAATACTGTCCAGACCCCCCCCATACTGTCCAGACCCCCCTCATACTGTCCAGACCCCCCCATACAGTACAGAACCCCCCCATACTGTCCAGACCCCCCCCATACTGTACAGTCCCCCCCATACTGTACAGACCCCGCCAATACTGTCCAGACCCCCCCATACTGTCCAGACCCCCCCCCCATACTGTCCAGACCCCCCCCATACTGTACAGTCCCCCCATACTGTCCAGACCCCCCCAATACTGTCCAGACCCCCCCATACAGTACAGAACCCCCCCATACTGTCCAGACCCCCCCCCCATACTGTCCAGACCCCCCTCATACTGTCCAGACCCCCCATACAGTACAGAACCCCCCCAAATACTGTCCAGACCCCCCCAATACTGTCCAGACCCCCCCATACTGTCCAGACCCCCCCCCCATACTGTCCAGACCCCCCTCATACTGTCCAGACCCCCCATACAGTACAGAACCCCCCCAAATACTGTCCAGACCCCCCCAATACTGTCCAGACCCCCCCATACTGTCCAGACCCCCCCACACTGTACAGACCCCCCCCACCACTGTACAGACACCCCCCCCCAATACTGTACAGACACCCCCTCCATACAGCACAGTCCCCCCTGATGGCTGAGAGTGTTGTGAGCGAGGCTTACCTGAGAGATGTCAGGATACAGTGCAGACACCGCGCATGCGCACTCAGGGGGTAGGAGATTTCTTAGAAGATATGGCCATCAGATTTCTATACCCCCTTAGTGCGCATGCGCGGTGTCCGAGGCTGTCCTGGCTTGGTGGGCGCGTGCGCAGTGTGGGGCAGGGAGATCGGATGAATGTTCGGCTGAATCGATCTCCCTGCCCGCTGGTGCGCTGTCTGTGCCCGGCGGGAGTACTTCGGCGCGCGTGCGCACTGGCACGTTAAATCCCCTCCATCCCCCCTCCCTTGTAGCTACTTGCGCAGGCGCAGTGTGGGTTTCGCGCATGCGCATTAGGTGTCCTTCGCTCCCGATCTGTGTGAAATTTTCACCTACCTGTTTTTCTGCGCAGGCGCTCCTCCTCCTCCAGCTCCGAAACGTCAATTCCGGTGCGGCCTCGTCACTTCCGGTGCGGCTGCGTCACTTCCGGTATACCATTCTGACAAGGTATAGAGATCTGATAGAACACCGGGCAACCCGCCGGGCCCCCTCCTGGTGTCAGGTCCTCGGTCACTGACCGAGGACCTGACACACTCTGCCAACAGGCGGTTTAGGCGGCCGCGAGGCCCCAGCCAGCGCGAGGCCTTAGGCGGCCGCCTAAACCGCCTAATTAGAGGGCCGCCTCTGAGTGTTTCTATATATGTTTATGACTTTATGTGTGTGTCTCTATTAATGTGACTGTGTAATTGTTTTTCTATGTATGTTATGTGGAAGTAAAGGTAAGATTATATGATAATATATTTGGGAGGAGTACATATTCTTGAATACATCACAAAAAAAAACAAAATACATCACTGCATCAACCTTCTCTGAAACATCATAGTATAGCCTTATTTTAATCTATACAAGTTTGTATGGTGTGTACCATCACTTCTGAGTTCCAAACACTTGGTGTGCCAGCCTGGCCTATATCTCTCCCTGTACTGGAAGCCCCTGTACTATTTCTGTTTTAAATAAAGTTTGGATGTTTTTTCTTCAAGATGTTTATTTCCGATGACTGCTTCTTTTTCCAGTTTTACGCTCTCCAAAGTAATAACCCAGGATGGTTGTATGAGTCCCAAATTGGGATGGTTCAGCCAGATGTGGCAACATTTTAAATAGATGTGCATATCCATATTCAACAGCTTCTAGTATATTTTCAGGCAACAGACACTGCGAATAATGAAAATATTTAAAGGGACACCATAGGCTATGTATCCGATTCATTTCATTAAACTCGTTATAGTGACTGAAATCCCCTGCTGCCATCATTTTATTCAGCATTAAACAGGTTTTAATGTTTTTTTTTTATTCTTTATTTTTGTAGTGCATTGAGTAACAAAGCATGGTTACATAGACATTTCTCAAATGACAGAAACAACAGTAAGAAGTATCAGAAAATGTCAGAGTTGCTGCACTTTTTATAATTAAGTAGAAATGTTTCAGGGTCATAGTTCTATGTGCAGAGTGACAGAAAAAGACATGTTTAGGTATAGAACTATAGATAAACTTCAGAATATTTAGACCACTGGGCCCAAGGACACAACAATAGAGCGAACAAGCTGGCACCGCCACAGCAGCTGGTGCAGGCGGACACACTGACATATTTTAACAGTCATATGGCATAGAAAATCAGTGCCTATTTTTTGTTAATATTCAGAGTATGTGACAGGTTGAGAGATGAACAGGCCAGGCTTATATAATTTAACTTACTGATAGCTTAATTGTATGCTTGCTTGCTTAATGACATGTTAGATTAACCTATGCGAGAGTAGTCCAGTATTAAGTGGCATATAGGCATGCAGTAAACCTTCCACAAGAGTGATCGCAAACAGTGCTCAGTGGGATGTACATTTGAAGATTGTGCGTTATATGATAATATTGACATCTCCGTGTATGGTTATAGCAGGCTGGACTTCGCAAGCTAGGTACATCTCCTAAGCACACAATAGCATTATATACATTAGGTTATGGTTGTCGGCCATACTGGCATACCCCGCTATTAGATGCAAAGCAAGCCTGCCCTAACTATCTCAGGCATACAAGTCAAATTTGTACTAGTGCTGCAGTTAGGTTTGAATATTTAGGCATATAGGCATAGGACTAGGTAAGCTAGGGTCTATAATAGATCCTGCTCTACAGTAGTGGGTAAAAACAAAACATACTAGCTATATAAACCACTGTATCCCTACTAACCCATTCGCTACTGGATTTGCAGTTTAGGGTAAGCCCTTCAACGTTTAGACTTGTAGTATAAAGTAATGAAAGATAAGAACTCAAGTCCAAGTTAGTGCGTTGCTAGGTTATAAATAGCACATTAGCGTAGGGTGGCGGTGTAGTCCAACTAGGTAACAGCCCAAAAGTGGATGGGGACCAGACCTGCAGATTAAGTTCAGCTTCAGCTGACGCCAGTGCGTGGGATGTTACACTTTTCTGCACTGCTCTGTTGTCTGTGTAGTTGGGAGTAAGGGTCCTTCAGAGCAGGCATCAGGATATGTTTTGTCCGTTTGTTCCTCCAGGTAGCAGCCTTGCTGTGGTGGGCTTGCCGCTTAAGGTCATCTGCCGTTTGGTGTTTGCCATGTTGTAATGGTTGGGTATTATGTGCAGGGATCTGCCGTTTTCCGGGCTGTTCTGTTGCAGGCTGTATGGTGGGCGAGCACTGGGTCGGTCCTCTAATGAAGGTGTCTCGCTGGGTAGAAGGTGCGGTCACCCCGGGCGGGAACAGTCGCTGTTTGACGTTCTGTCCTATCTCTCGCCTCTTTGAGCCGCCTGTGCCTCGTGATGGTGTCTTGAGTGGTTGTGAGGATTGCCACGGGTTTTGTAGTTTCCCCATGTGGCGGGATCGGACATCAGGAGCTGTCTTGCTATTATTAGACGCTAGGATGGAGGTGTTCTCCGAGCCGTCCGCGCACATGGCGCTCGCCATTTTGGATGCAGTGGTTAGGCTCCCCGGCCTTGTTAGCAGAGTCGCGGTCATGTCTGCAGGGTGAGGACTGGGGAGAGCCGGATCCGCGCCAGTCCGGACACCCAGCCAGGATCTGTGGTGCAGGATAGTGAGGCAGCGGCCGTCTGCCCCGCTCACTGCGGGAGAAGGCCCAGGTTTGGGCAACGAGATTTTCTCCCCCAGGGGACTGAAGCTCAATGAGCCAGCCTCTCCCTAGGTCCAGCAGTCCCCTTGCTCTGGGCATCCGCGCTGTCGGTCCGATTTTGGTTGGAAATGCATGTTTTTGTCGGGTTTTCAGTAGCGTTTTACTGGAGCCGCTCTGACTTGCGACCGTCCAGCTCGGCGGTCCGGCCCCGCCCCCAGGTTTTAATGTTTTTATGTATTGATACTAAATGAGAGTTCCCAGCAGCCGCTCCCCTCTGTGCTGCTCTGGGTAATGAGGAAGTATTAGCCTGAGCAGCAATGGGCAGCTGTGATTGGTTGAGAGTGTCAGCTGTCATCTTTTAGCCTATCAGAGCTCCAATTGATGGTATGACGAAAAGGAAGTATGTAATATCTGCCTTAGTCACACCTCCAGATGGGACAAACTGCAGGTAGCCAAGGACCCTTATTTAGTGTTAAACTGCTCGAAGACGGTTTTACACTGATTGGAGGGACAGGGCCAGGGGACTCCACACACTATAACCAATTCAAAGAGATGAAATTATTATAGTGAGTACAGTGTCCCTTTAATTGTATTCGGAGAAGAGAGGAACACTAAGGGACAGGGAGGGGAGAGGTACACTAAGTGACAGGGAGGGAAGGGTAGAAGAACACTAAGTGACAGGGAGGGGAGGGTAAAAGAACACCAAGGGACAGGGAGGGGAGGGTAAAAGAACACTAAGGGACAGGGAGGGGAGAGGTACACTAAGTGACAGGGAGGGGAGGGTAGAAGAACACTAAGTGACAGGGAGGGGGAGGGTAAAAGAACACTAAGGGACAGGGAGGGGAGGGTAAAAGAACACTAAGGGACAGGGAGGGGAGAGGTACACTAAGGGACAGGGAGGGGAGAGGTACACTAAGGGACAGGGAGGGGAGAGGTACACTAAGGGACAGGGAGGGGAGAGGTACACTGAGGGACAGGGAGGGGAGAGGTACACTGAGGGACAGGGAGGGGAGAGGGACAGGGAGGGGAGAGGTACACTGAGGGACAGGGAGGGGAGAGGTACACTGAGGGACAGGGAGGGGAGAGGTACACTGAGGGACAGGGAGGGGAGAGGTACACTGAGGGACAGGGAGGGGAGAGGTACACTGAGGGACAGGGAGGGGAGAGGTACACTGAGGGACAGGGAGGGGAGAGGTACACTGAGGGACAGGGAGGGGAGAGGTACACTGAGGGACAGGGAGGGGAGAGGTACACTGAGGGACAGGGAGGGGAGAGGTACACTGAGGGACAGGGAGGGGAGAGGTACAATGAGGGACAGGGAGGGGAGAGGTACACTAAGGGACAGGGAGGGGAGAGGTACACTAAGGGACAGGGAGGGGAGAGGTACACTAAGGGACAGGGAGGGGAGAGGTACACTAAGGGACAGGGAGGGGAGAGGTACACTAAGGGACAGGGAGGGGAGAGGTACACTAAGGGACAGGGAGGGGAGTAGTACACTGAGGGACAGGGAGGGGAGTAGTACACTGAGGGACAGGGAGGGGAGTGGTACACTGAGGGACAGGGAGGGGAGAGGTACACTGAGGGACAGGGAGGGGAGAGGTACACTAAGGGACAGGGAGGGGAGAGGTACACTAAGGGACAGGGAGGGGAGAGGTACACTAAGGGACAGGGAGGGGAGAGGTACACTAAGGGACAGGGAGGGGAGAGGTACACTAAGGGACAGGGAGGGGAGAGGTACACTAAGGGACAGGGAGGGGAGAGGTACACTAAGGGACAGGGAGGGGAGAGGTACACTAAGGGACAGGGAGGGGAGAGGTACACTAAGGGACAGGGAGGGGAGAGGTACATTAAGGGACAGGGAGGGGAGAGGTACACTAAGGGACAGGGAGGGGAGAGGTACACTAAGGGACAGGGAGGGGAGTAGTACACTGAGGGACAGGGAGGGGAGTGGTACACTGAGGGACAGGGAGGGGAGAGGTACACTGAGGGACAGGGAGGGGAGAGGTACACTAAGGGACAGGGAGGGGAGAGGTACACTAAGGGACAGGGAGGGGAGAGGTACACTAAGGGACAGGGAGGGGAGAGGTACACTAAGGGACAGGGAGGGGAGAGGTACACTAAGGGACAGGGAGGGGAGAGGTACACTAAGGGACAGGGAGGGGAGAGGTACACTAAGGGACAGGGAGGGGAGAGGTACACTAAGGGACAGGGAGGGGAGAGGTACACTAAGGGACAGGGAGGGGAGAGGTACACTAAGGGACAGGGAGGGGAGAGGTACACTAAGGGACAGGGAGGGGAGAGGTACACTAAGGGACAGGGAGGGGAGAGGTACACTAAGGGACAGGGAGGGGAGAGGTACACTAAGGGACAGGGAGGGGAGAGGTACACTAGGGGACAGGGAGGGGAGAGGTACACTAGGGGACAGGGAGGGGAGAGGTACACTAGGGGACAGGGAGGGGAGAAGTACACTAGGGGACAGGGAGGGGAGGGGGACACTAAAGGACAGGGAGGTGGAGGTACACTAAGGGACAGAGAGGGGAGAGGAACACTCAGGGACAGGAAGTGGAGGTGAGGTGAGACGAACACTAAGGGACAGGGACAGGGAAGGGAAGGGAAGGGGAGAGGAACACTAAATAATATTGACTGGCATGTATATTTTGTGCATTTACCACTTAATAAAAAACATTTGCAAAAAGATTATTAAATAAAAAATTTCAGTTAACAGTAGATTTGTGTAGGATTTTTGTTTTAATGGTAAATGTACAGAATATCGGTATCAGTAAGTTATCGGCTATTGTCCTAAAAGTTCACAGATTATCGGTATCGTATTGGCTCTAAAAAACCAATATCGGTCGATCCCTATTAAAAACCAACAAATATAATAACTTTGTGAGAGAGAAAAATAAAAACCACTACCAGGGTGAATATATAAGCAAATATCGCTCTGAAAACTGGTTATAAGGTCACTATACAGAACCTCTGGGAAATGCAACAAACAACAAGAAAATGAGAAGTTAAACAACTGTTCAAACGCCAGTAGCTGATAAAACTGAATAGGATAATAAAAAAAATATATCTTAAAAAAAAAAAAAAAAATCATCATTATTTTTGTAAGATATATTTTTTTATTATCCTATTCAGTTTTATCAGGCTCTGGTCCTTTGAACAGTTGTTTAACTGATAATTTTCTTGCTGTTTGTAACAGGGCATTTGATAGGCATTTCTAAGGACATGTCTCTATGTCCAGAGAATTAGCTTGAATCCCCTGACCTATACATACCAAGGCACAGAGTACATAGATACCAATGAAGTAGTACAAACCCAGGACAAAACTGTACAGCAGACTGACCACTAACAATGCACCGTCGGCATTAAAAGAACATTCCAGCTTTAATATACTGTATTTTTTTCCCACATGGTCATATATTTACAGTTTTTGGACAAATAAAATGTGTTGCAGAATGCAGCACCATAACCCACACACTCACTTAAAAAAAAGACATCCTTATCAAATGTATGCTCACAGTCACTGATAGCACTGAGTGAACTGATCGTAATTCCCAACTTGGCTGCTGATAATCAGAGAAACTACAAACAGTGATATCACTATGATATTACTATGGTCTTGATTTAATTGTTTTGCATAAGCTGTTCAAATTATCACAATCTATTAGAAAGACTTTTCAAATAATTGATCTACAAAAAATTCTATAGACATTAATGGTGTCTTTTGTAGATTAATCTAAATTAAACAGATTGTGATAATTTGAAAAGGTTATCCAAAAGATTTAAATTGAGACCTATGTATCTCCCTGTGTGAACTCTCCTACTAATGCAGGTTGCTTTGTAGTTCAGATCACTCAGTGCTGTCAGTTGCTGAGTTGTGTGTATAATAAAGAAAGCATTTTCTGGAGTGATTGACATGGAGCATTACTCTGCAAAACATTTATTTTATTTTTTTTTGTGTAAAACCTATAAAAAACAAAAAAAAAAAACGGTATTACTCACCTCACTGGGATCCAGTCCCTTTGGCCGCTCATCTAACAGTCCAATCTATAGAGAAGCATTGGGCATTGAAATAGCACGTGTATCAGCTTTGTGCTCCTATTGAAGACTAGCTGTGAGAACCGAGAAACAGAAGCGCCTCTAGTGACTGCCAGGTACATAGCCACTATCTGCAATGTAAGAATTGCTGTATCTACTAAACAACAATGATTCACATTGTACATTTAAAACTAAATGACCACTGTACCCAGACCACTTTGTTGAAATGGGATTAGTGGTCCGTTAAGCATAATACTACACTGAACCCATCATTTTAAAAGTAACAGACTGCGCTTTATATTATAGAGTCAGTTTGCTACTCCACCCCTAACATTGAACAAATCAGGCAAAGGCCAAACCACATGAAAGCTATAATAGCGGAGAACGTAAGCATAATTATTCTATGTGCACAATCAAGATGGCGTGTACAGATATTTACATAAACACTGCTTTACTTACCGACAAGTTATATTTGCTTGTATAAGGTAATTAATATGATTTTATAGAAAACTTAAATTTGTTCAAAACAAAACAGTAGCTTTCATTTTATGGCATAATACTCAAATGCATAATATCTCTCTTCTAATAGTAGGATTTAAAAAAATATATATATATATATATTTTTAATCAACTTTATGATTTTAGTAACCAAGTAAGTCACTTAGAACATGTACAAAACATTTTATTTAAACATTACATAACACTGACATCTAAAGAGGTTTCATTCTTTCTGGGGGGACACAATACACTTTCACACACAAAATATGGAAGGCCCAAGTATATATTTTAGACAGGAAGGGCAAAAAACTTTCTAAAAAGGGAGAATTAACGGGACACTGTAGTCACCAAAGCAGCTTTAGCTTAATGTAGTAGTTTTGGCGTGTAGATCATGTTCCTGTTGCCTCACTGCTCAATTCTCTGTCATTTAGGAGCTAAATCACTTTATGTAGCCCTAGCCACACCTCTCTGCATGTGACGTACACAGCCTTTCTAAGCACTTTCTGTAAAGTCATCTAATGTTTACACTTCCTTTATTGCAAATTATGTATAATTAAGAACTCCTCATCTCCTGCACTGTTAATAGCTTGCTACACTCTGCAGGAGCCTTCTGTATGCAATTAATGTTCAATTTACAGAGCAGGAGATAAAAAGTTTAAAGCAAGTTGCATCTGATGGAAAATGAAACCATTTTTTTCATGCAGGCTGTATCAGTCACAGCCAGGGGAGGTGTGGCTAGAGCTGCAATTTATTGACCAATAAAACTTCAGAGGCATGATCTATACACCAAACTGCTTCATTAAGCTAAAGAGGTTTTGGGGACTATATTGTCCCTTTAAGAAATATCTTAATAACATAGGATTTCAATCTAACTTCTATAAACAAGAAATTGATAACTGCATTGCACAAAGTAAGCCAAAAAGGCCAAACTGAAAAAAAGGATATGTAACAAAATACCTTGTTATGCATTTTGAGAACTCCTGCCCGTTAAAATTGTTATTTTAAGCAGCACCAACATTATATTGGACATCATGAACTTGCTGCAGGATATTTATCAGTTTGTATGTTGTTTTAGGTGCTTTGCTCTACCAGCTCGCTGTTTACATGAAGAAGAAAAAAACAAAGAGGCCAAGCTCAGTTTACATCATTGAAAATGAACTGCACAAGTATGACATGGAAGCAAATGGTGACACAAGGCTGTAGGTCACAGGGACACGAGACTAGTACACTTTTTAGGGACAAAGGAAAATAAATGTGTAGAATATTGAATCAGGCTACAGCTCAAGGACCCAATGAAAGGTTTGAAGGTTCATAACAGCAACAGAACATTCTGTTTTTTGAATTGTATATTTTATAGCGACACTAAGGCTATTTGAGTAGTCTTACTGTATCTGTCTGCAAAAATATCAAATGTTTCTTACATTGTGGTTTTTATGTACATCTAATAAGAAAAACAATGTATCCTATGATAATAAAAAGGATTACACATTGCCTGTGTTTACACATGAAAAAGGAAATGTTACTGCCTGTCTGTTCAATATAACTTGTATATACAGTCGACATTTGAGGATTTTCTTTATTGGTTGTTAAAGGAGTACCACGCTTACTAGTTTAGTTTGTTTGCAGTGTCTTACTTTTTCTATGATAATACTGACTATTGTAATAACCCCTACACTACCCCTACCCCTAGTACCTACCTCTGTGCCCTGCCATGCTGCAAATATATATTGTGAAAAATTGACAAGAGTATGTTGGCTAGAGAACCAACTTGGTACTTGGTAAAACCTCAGGTTTATAGGCTATATTTCCTTTTAAAATCTTAAGGTTATTAAATGGAATACCCCTCTCCCCCTCCAATCAATATCACTTAATTCTGTATTTGCATGTATGTTTGCATTTATAAAATGTTTTTATAAAATTGAACTATTTCGAAAAATAGACGTGTTCAGGTTTTCTTATGTCAGAACATTTTTTACTTTCAAACATATTTTAGATACATACCTTGCATTTTTGTGTATATTAAATTCTCCATTACCTCCTCCACACCACACTTTTATTGTCCTTGTGTTATTTTCTTCTGTGTACACATCCACTTTCTATGGAAATGCTAAACAAACTGACTGGCAGGGAGGGGAGCAATCAAGCAGTCTACCAAACTGTGAGAATTAAGAAAAACTTAAAATTAGTAAACAATAGAACAGATTACAAATGTGTATAGCAGACTATATCTTATACCCTTAAAGGCTCTTTAGCAATGCAATGCTTTTGTGACCAATGCCTTTTTGGCACTTTTACCATGAATTTATACTACAACAATTTAACTTTGTTTAATGTCTCCCACACATATTACATGTAGTAAGGCTTATATGAAACAGGGAGTTTGATATCAGAATTGTATACATGGCACAACATTAAGTATAAATAGAATATTTAAAAATAAATGGGGGGAAAAAAAGGTAATTTTCCATCCATTTTAAATTGAATAACTTCTGTACAAGTGCAACAAAAGAAAAATAACTTGATTCAATAATTAGTCCAGATAGTTAAAATGTATGTCTAGATTTTCAAAACATTTTGAGAAGAAGGTAGTCAAAAACATATATTGCATAGAGTAAAGACGATTTTAAAGGTAAACCAACTTGGCAAACGGAGATTACAATTTTAATAGATACATAATCGAAAACCGCTACACGAAAGTATACATTTGTAGACGTTCTATCCCCCAGGCTATATAACAGAGTATTTTGACACTTTTCATTAAACCATGTTATCACCTTTATATGCTGGTAAGCATACCAAAACCTTTTCTTGTTCCTTTCTTATTCTCCCACCATATCCCAAGCAGGGAACATATCGCTCAGGTGCATTTAAGTAGAGCTTACTCTTTACATATCTATAGCTCTAAAAATTCTAAGTGCTTTTCTTAATTTTTCTCTCTTCTTCACATATAACATCAATCTACTGCACTATATAGCCTACCTTTTTGTGTTTGCTCTCATTCCATATTTGGCATTAACGTGAGGACCATCCTAGGCACTGCTCCCTCCATCTGTACACATCCTTTCTCTGACCAGAACAAGAGATGGTTTTGGTTGTTCCAGTTGCCTTCCGTCACCTAGAGCATTAGCGCTAGATACGTCTCTCTTTGTTTTGTTCCTATTTGGGACATTGTCTACTCTATAGATTATATCAATAAACAGTGGAAACAAGTTATTAAAATGAAAAAAAAAGTGAAATGATCCTTGAACACATTGCATGGCAGGCCCCAGACGGCTATGCAAGTGATAGAACACAAGTAAGATTTACTGTAGAATTGTTTTGTTCTCCAGTGTGTATGTAGTTTAATCCACCTATAAAATATGAACCTTTCAGCCCATCACCAAATGTGGACGGTCCTACATGCACCTC
Source organism: Pelobates fuscus (assembly GCF_036172605.1). Classification (NCBI taxonomy): domain Eukaryota; kingdom Metazoa; phylum Chordata; class Amphibia; order Anura; family Pelobatidae; genus Pelobates; species Pelobates fuscus. The sequence goes on from NC_086321.1 coordinate 116,259,652, forward strand.
TGTTCCACAAAGAGTTTCATTTAAGAATCTGAATAAGAATAAAATATTTATCGTTTTATTAAGTGCTCCTTCACCACATCTTCACTCCACCCCTGGAATACTAATAGTGACAGTCTGTTAGGGGCTCGAGACGTAATTTACATGTGTGCCCATTGCTGCAAATATGCAAATCTGATTAGGCTAGGGCTTAAAAAATTTGTTTGGAATCTAGGAGCCAGCTAAAACAAAAGTTAGAAGCCAGTCCTTTTTAAAAAAAATGTTTTAAACTAACAAAGTTTAATTTTCAATGAGAAATTTTTTTAAAGGGAAACTATATTCGGCAGAACCACTACAGCTTAATGTAGTTGTTCTGGTGTCTACAGCCTGTCCCTGTAGGCTTTTTTTTAATGTAAACACTGCATTTTCAGAGACACCTCAGACGGCCACTAGAGGGGATTCCCAGTCCAGTGTTGCACAGTGTGCATTGTGGTGCTCAATGATCCCCATAGAGATGTATGTATCTATATGAGATGCTGAGTGGAACAAATTAGTGTTTTGTCTGCACATGCATAATATCCTATGGGAATGGATTAGTTTAGCTGAGATCATAAGGATTGAGGTCATGGCGTGGGAAAAAAAGGTGAGTAAAAACACTTTTTCCATGCGATTGGATAGGGGCAGTTACCTAAACATACACACTCACTGCCAGACACATTTTCTCATACACTCGTAAATGAACATTTTTATTTTAACTCATGTCCACTTTTGAGAGAGCTGAGTGGATCTTTCCCTGGGGTCCAGTGGGGCTACTCTCTAATCTATCTTTCTGCTTCCCTGCATGCTCTCTGTAGTGATGCCAGAGCTGGCGTGATGTCATATTTCGGCTACCGGCATTACTAAACAGAACGCAAAAGAGAGCAGAGAGGAACTGCAGGAAGATTACTGCTCCCTCACTCGCCACCTCTTTAATGTCTCAGACGGCCACCTCCAATTCTACCCAGGCGGCTGCCTCTTATGCTAACCTGTGCGTCTGCCTTCGCTAAAGAGCTGCCAAAACAAAATCCCAAACACCATGGCGACCTGAGATTTGTCGAGCCCTGGATTAGGCAATTGTGATTAGTCAGCCAATCAGATTCTTCTCATAGGGAAGTATAGGCCAAGGCTTGCATATGAGAAAACTCATTACTAGAGAACTATAGTTCTCTCGTACTGAGTGAGGAAGTCATTTTGCCGGTCAGCATTCAGTTTTATTGCATTTTCTTTAATGAACCAGACCTAAGGTGGACCTACTAAATACCTTAAAGTGCGCTTCAGCAAGCTTTAGGGGTTTCTCGAGTGTCTTTTTAATGGAAATGAGTGCTTTTGCTCTCATTGGTACAAAATAATGTTCTTAGCTTTGTTATATTGATGGTTTCTTTGGTTTGTCATTGTGTTATTTTTTTTTTTTACAAATGAGTATTCCTAAAGCTATAGTCACTTTTTAGGTGACCGCTACCCCCCCCAAAAGGACGTTTACTCACCTTTTTCCCGCGCCACAATGCTCTCTCTGCAGCTGGCCCGGCATCCTTAGGTGAGATTATCAAGACTCATGATCTCAGACAATCCAGTGCTTTTCAATAGGAGCCCATTGGGAGTTGTGCGCATGCATTGCAAAACACTGTGCAGCATCAAGTCAGATGGTGTCTATGTGATTGGAGTTTTACTCGGCTATTACTGTTCCTGCATAATAGCAATGTTTTTAGTTGAAGGGTTAATTGGAGGGCAACGGCGTACCCAGACCACTTCATTGAGATTATGTGGACTGGGTGCCTACACTGTCCCTTTAACATATCCAAATTGTGTAGTTCTATTTGTAACAAAATAATAATAATAATAATAATAATAATAATGTAAAACTCAAATGTAGCAAGTCATACTTTTATTGAAAGCATTATACTTTTAGACACACAATATTTTTGTTCTCTGAATTTAAGATTAAAATAAAATAAATTAAAAATCAGAAAATTTCCATTTTCTTCCTAGGGTAAAAAAGAAAAAACAAAAAAAAGTTTCTCTATGTGGCACTCTAATTTTACTCTGATACTTTAGTTTTTTGGTTTAGAAGGAAGAAGGCAACACATCAGCTTGTAGTATTTTTACTTGCCAATATTGAAATACACTTGTTTCAGATTTTCTATTTTTGTTTTCTAGAAAAATAAACAATACAATTAACTTGTAGCATTTTTCAGAAACCGTCAGCAAAATACCACACTTAAAATTAGCAATGACATTCAATAAGCAAACTAACAAAACATGGCTATATAGATTATATTTAGACATCCACAGTGTTTTAAAGCAGAGCTGGCCTTAACGTGCAATGATGAGAAACAGAATAGCAACTGTGAACAGCAGACTATCTGCCAATCACTTTATTTAAAGGGACTCTCCAATGCCAGGAAAACAAATCCGTTTCTGCAGTGCCCCCCTCCCATCCTATGTTGCTGAAGGGGTTAAAACCCCTTCAGTGACTTACCAGAATCAAGCTCCACCCACACTTCTCCCTGACGTCGGCAGGGAAGACCTAATGCAAATGCGCGGCAATGGTCGCGTGCATTAGACCTCCCCATAGGAAAACATTTTTAAATGCTTTCCTATGGGGATTCCGACGACACTGGAGGTCCTCATGCATAGCGTGAGGATGTCCAGCGTAATTTAAAACACTTTTCGTGTTTCAAGAACCCGGATGACCCTCTAGTGGCTGTCTGATAGACAGCCACTAGAGGAGGACTTAATCCTGCAAGGTAATTCTAGCAGTTTATAAAAACTGCAATCATTACACTTGCAGGGTTATGGGTGGTGGGAGTTGCCACCCAGACCACTCCAACGGGCAGAAGTGGTCTGGGTGCTTGGAGTGTCCCTTTAAGTTATTTTCCAATAGATCAACACTGCTCAAGTTTCTTGGCCTCTAGCACCACTAGAACTAAACATCCTTCCATTTATCAATGGTTATCGCAACAATAATAAATATGTTTTCAGTACCTATATACATCTACTACAGTTTGTACATTGTATACAATAAGGCTTTATAATATGTTTTTGGAGAGGTTTAATGACATAACTTTGGCTGTAATTGTTAACAGAAAACTCTATAACCAGCAAATAACCCTGCAGCTAGGTTTGGGTTTTTGCTTATAGAAACATGATTTTGCACTATACCCCCTTATAGCAGCATGATATTATTAGCATACACACAACCATTTCTAGCCGAGTACCTCCATGCAATTAGATTAAACACAATATTTCTAATACACTTGCATCACTAATAAAATAACAGGCACTTTGAAAATCACTCCTAGCATACATTTCTATGCATGTAATCCTTTGCAACATTGAACACATGATGAAATGACTAATTTGATGCATACAAGAAAGTGTATCCCCTTACAGTAGAAAACCACATGTTTTGGGGTACAACATGCTAATGTTTCCAAACAGTAATTCAGAGGTCGAAGCATGGTAAATTAGAATTGTCAAAGCAGCTTGTGTACATATTGCTACTGTCCAAGGTACTGTTTGCACTTAGAACGCATTTATCATTGGCATGAGCAGGTAACATTTTAGCCAAGGCTTTAACATTGCAGGAAATGATTGTACAGCAACAGAAAAATAAACACGAGCAGGTTACATCTGTGGTTAAATTCCATGTGTTCACAGGTGATACACTGATTGGACTGCAAATGCCCCAACTTCTATAAGCCTCTGAACACCTTATGCTAGGATTTTCAAATTATGGCGGGGATAGCTATCAATGTGCTGTTATCTTTAAAATCTGATGAACCTCTGGCTCCACAGGACACAAGAATGTCCCGAGTCAAACTGCAAGAGGATTGAACAAACACACTGATGACAAATGCACTGCTCAAACCAGAAACTCTGTGCAAAGACTGAAAGACATACGCAGATCATAGATTTCAAATATTAAGTAATCTTCCGAATTATACAGACTTTTTGAAAGGAAAAAAAACAAAAAAACAACAACAGACACACAGAAAGACCAACCCTCCTGTCTCATACAGTACCACAAGCTTTGCTTGTAATTAGCAGGAGCTAAACAGTCTGGATATTACTCCGATGTCAAGGAGCAAGACATCCTGCACACTATGTACTGCTTCCACCACTGCTCTTCCCTGAGCTGCTGCTTTTTTGCATGCGACTGGCACTCGGCTGGCGTGGGACTCTCTGAGTTGAGCCATCACGGGATCCCCGGTCAATTTGGCTTTGGGTGACATTTGAAGGAGGATTTAGTTTGTTTTTTCCTACAATCAGAAATGAAGACAGCATTAATGAGGACATGATTACATCTTACAGTAAGTGTTGCTAGTGTTCCTTTCCTCTGTATGATATATAAATTAAGACTTAAAATGGGGTATTTGATTTTATATGGTGTACAGAGAACACCAAAACAGGCATTTCTTCTTTAAATGTTGCAAAGTTATTTTTTGATATGTCCGATAATAAAAAGAGGTTAATTTAATTTGATGATATCAAATAAAAGATATTAAAAAGCGGGTTAATGATTGAGAAATTACATGTACAATGTAAATTAGCATTATCCTATCTTTGAGGCATCAGAGACGTGCCTGCAGTAACCAGTAAAATTAGAGGAACATGTCTAAAGGAACATTAGCAAAGTATGCAGCTGTAGATAAGAAAGCCTAGGTATGCAGCTAGAAGCAAGGCTGAGGTAAAATAACAGCGGCAGTAGAAAGCCAATCACCAGCAAGCTACGCCAGCTGTAACCAGAAGCAAGCACTGAGCAGAGGGTTAATGCTGAGAAAAATAACACAAATTAAGTTTATTAAAGAATTCCAAGTGATTCTGGCTCTCGCAATATTTAGTTGTATAAAGAGAAAATTAATGCATGATCCATATGCACTTTCAATATTGAAGTTAGAAAACTAGTACTGAAAGCTCAGAGTTGCTAATTCTTGGTCATAAAAGAAGCAATAACTGAAAATTGAAAGACAAACATTTTACACAATTGGAAAACATGAAATGATACCAGCACTTTGAATAAAAGGGGGAAAAACTGTTATTTAGTTTCATGATATGTCATGTAAAATTTTACACAGACAGACAATCTCTATAAATCCAAATGGTCAATAAGCGTTCCAGAATAGATTTGTGATAGTTTTGGACAGATGGGTTCCAAAGGTTAGCCATGATGGACCTATCCCAATACATTCATTATATTTTGTGCCTTTTACCTTGTGTTAATTTAAATTACACCCAGAGAGAGTGGTTTTCCTCCAAGGTGTATTTCACAAGTATAGAATAGCACCTACCACAGAAGGTGCAAAGGAGTTCAGCTTTGCCAAAAAAACATTCAATGAAGAGACCATAATACAATACTCCAGCAAGCCTTTCTGATGATGTGTTTAAGTAATGTTTTATGGTCTCTTGCCAAAAACAAGGCTCTTACAGAGTGTTGTACTTCGTATGTGCCCAAAATAAGGATTGCAACTGCAAATACCACCTGCTGCCCTCGCTGGCTTTGATAATTTTGGATCACACCTCATGATATTTTAAAAACCTGTGTTTAACCTTTTAGTGACCAAGGCTTTTCTAAGATTATATGCATTTGTGATCAATATCTTTTTTGGCACTTAGGCTATGTTTTAATGTCAACATAATATAATGCTTTCTGCTTTAGAGCACCCATAAATAACAGATGAGTGTGATTTCATCTGATAAACTGTATGTATACATAACACATCATGTATGGTTAAAATATTTGTATATAAAAAAAAAGGCACTTTTTACTGACACATTTTTGTGAATTTCTATACAACTCGTGCAATAAAAAATGGGTTATGTAAATAAGATACCAAAGACTTGTTCTCTGGCTGTAATTGAACAGAATGTAGCTGACCTATCGTTAAATAGTTGGATTAATCATGGCATAGACAACATATCAGATATTATGGTAGACAACAAATTGATATCATTCCAACAGATTGTAGAGACCTTCCAATTACCATCTAGAGAAATCTTTACGTATCTACGGATTAAACACTATTTACACTCTTCTATTATTGATATTATATCTCCAATCTCTAAATATTTAGAAACTATATTTTGTTATAGACCTGTAAAAAAAGTTACATCAATAGCGAATTCTCTGTTAAACGAATTATGTTATACACCTATTAAAATTATAGGGTTTTGGGAAAAGGAACTAGACATAGTAATATCTGAAAAGGAATGGTGTACCTCAATATTTCATCTGACAAAATACGTCCACAGTCTTAATCTGGTTGAATGCCATTTTAAATTAGTATACAAATGGTATTACACCCCTTCAAGACTATCCAAGATGTTCCCACATCTACAGGACACTTGCTGGAGATGTGGCTCATCTGTTGGGTCATATATACACATTTGGTGGACGTGTCCGATAGTGAAATTATTGTGGTCATGGGCCTTCGATATTCTCTTTAAACTTTCTAACAATAAACTAGAAGAAAAGCCGGCCTTAGCTCTATTACATCATAATTGGAATTTTAATACAGTAAAAATTAAATGTATAGCATCACATTGTTTTGTGGCTGCCAAATTTATAATCGCTAGAAAGTGGAAAACATCCACCCCCTTTCAAAAAAGCCATCTTATTAACCAAATTAAATTCCAATTGTCTATGGAAAATAACCTTATAAACAACACTGCAAGTTCATTGCATAAGAAAGGCATATACAAAATGAGGTTATTCAAATTTATGTTAATATATGGCTGAAAATATGGCGAACTTAAGGGTCTTATGATAACTCGTTTACAGAGAAATACCAGTGATTGTATGGGAAATATGGGAGATTGGATCACACTTAAGTGTCCAAATCTAAGGGGGCTAAGACGCAGCTCATCTAAGCATTTAAGTATTTAAGCATCCCCCTTTTCTCCATGTTGGTACCCTGGACAATAATATTTTATTATATACACAATACATAAGATGTTTATACTTTGTTGTAAAAATGACTAGGTACATATTGGTATAAGGTTGGTAATCCGACCATTTCAGAGATGACTTACTAATAATAAAGAAGAGCGAGGATTTAAAATGTCTAAATGATAATATGTTGTTTTTTTTGTCTATGTACCTATTTCTACACATCTATGTAAGAATATAAAGAAAAAGGTAGATAGCACTCCACGGACTCAATTTGTAAAAATAAAAATTAACTTTTAATGCTCCAAGTTAAAAAAAAAAAAAAAAAAATCGACGTTTCAGTCTGACCAATCAGACTTTCATCAGGACAAGGTCAGCAAATAACAAGATTCCACATATATACCACACCAATGACCCCTAATCTAACAGTGTACTTACCACACCTGGCTGGGTGCAAGCCTCCACAAGCCGGCCGGTCAATTGCCACGCCGAAAAAGCCGGTCGCGTGTGGATGACGTCATCGCGCATGCGTCCATCCAGCGCACGGTACTGAGGGAGGCGTCTCCATGGCAACCAGACTCTATCCTACCTTAGCGGGCGCGGACCGAGGCTTACAGGGTCTGCCTCCCAACAAAACACACATGAAAAGAAAAGTACTCAATAATATACATAAAAAAATGATATACGGTACATAAAAACAAGTATTGGAGCTGGGGGACAAACCAAAAGACCCTGTCTTGAACATGCAGGGTATTGCTAATCACTTAAAGGAACATACTATCATGAAACATTAAAGTATGAACTGTCACTCTACATTTTAAGCAATAACTATGAAAGAAACAAGGGCCACATCAACCTACTTCTATCTGCTATGGTCCTGCCAGTCACTTAGCTGACAGGATGACAAAGAGTGTAGACCTGTACAAAACCATATGTCTTCACTTGAATGTATAAGATCTATCGACCATAATGAATACCATGCTGTAGTTCCCATAGCTACTAAGCATCGCACAATTCTAGTAGTTGACCCGTAGCATTAAACATAATAGACCACTTTGTTAAATAACTAATCGCCTTGTGCGATGCTTAGTAGCTATGGGAAGTACAGCATGGTATTCATTATGGTCGATAGATCTTATACATTCAAGTGAAGACATATGGTTTTGTACAGGTCTACACTCTTTGTCATCCTGTCAGCTAAGTGACTGGCAGGACCATAGCAGATAGAAGTAGGTTGATGTGGCCCTTGTTTCTTTCATAGTTATTGCTTAAAATGTAGAGTGACAGTTCATACTTTAATGTTTCATGATAGTATGTTCCTTTAAGTGATTAGCAATACCCTGCATGTTCAAGACAGGGTCTTTTGGTTTGTCCCCCAGCTCCAAGACTTGTTTTTATGTATATAATTTTTTATGTATATTATTGAGTACTTTTCTTTTCATGTGTGTTTTATGACACTGTTTTATCTTTGCAGTGGGTGAATATGACCACACTTTGTTTTGTTGGGAGGCAGACCCTGTAAGCCTCGGTCCGCGCCCGCTAAGGTAGGATAGCGTCTGGTTGCCATGGAGACGCCTCCCTCAGTGCCGTGCACTGGATGGACGCATGCGCGATGACGTCATCCACACGCGACCGGCTTTTTCGGCGTGGCAATTGACCGGCCGGCTTGTGGAGGCTTGCACCCAGCCAGGTGTGGTAAGTACACTGTTAGATTAGGGGTCATTGGTGTGGTATATATGTGGAATCTTGTTATTTGATGACCATGTCCTGATGAAAGTCTGGTCACACTGAAACATCGATTTTTTTTTTAACTTGGAGCATTAAAAGTTAATTTTTATTTTTACAAATTGAGTCCGTGGAGTGCTATCTACCTTTTTCTTTATATCTTTGCCAGACAAGCACCCGGCATTAAATATTGTCCACAGTGAGTGCAACACTACTTGTATTTTTTTATGTCATTCCCATATGCGTACATGTAATAGAGTTGACTTTGTCATGTTAGGATTTACTAATCTCTCACTCTGAAAATGTGAATGTCAGTATGTTTGTTATGTATATGGACTGTAAGGCAGGACATTGGTTGATATATTTTGATAAAAAGTAGCTATACTTTGTATATTATGGGAAAACAACTATAGATTATATATATTGTTAATCAGAAGTAAGTCTTACAAATTTTTTAATGTCTTACACGATATTGTTTGCTTGTAAAAATGAAATACTTTGTTGAATAAAGATTATATAAAAAAAAATTTGCTCAAAAACATTCAATTATAAATTCTGATTGTTAAATGTCTTATGTACCGTATTTATGGCGTATAACACGCACTTTTTCCCCCTGAAAATAGGGGGAAAATCGTGGGTGCGTGTTATACGCCGATATCCCATAATTACTTACCTGTCCTGAAGCGTGGGCCGGCTTCACAGCTTGCACCGCGGTACAGGAACTTTAATTTCATGTTCCGGTTTCCGGCGGGACTGAAAGGAAGTGTGCACAATAGTGTGCACACTTCCTTTCAGTCCCGCCGGAAACCGGAACATGAAATTAAAGTTCCTGTACCGCGGTGCAAGCTGTGAAGCCGGCCCACGCTTCAGAACAGGTAAGTAATTATGGGAGGGGAAGTACACTATGGGAGGGGAGGGGGAAGTACACTATGGGAGGGGAGGGGGAAGTACACTATGGGAGGGGAGGGGGGGAAGTACACTATGGGAGGGGAGGGGAGGGGGGAAGTACACTATGGGAGGGGAGGGGAGGGGAGGGGGGAAGTACACTATGGGAGGGGAGGGGGGGAGAATACTATGGGAGGGGGGAGAATGGGAGGGGAGGGGGAAAATACTATGGGAGGGGAGGGGGGGAGAATACTATGGGAGGGGGGGGAGAATACTATCGGAGGGGAGGGGGGAGAATACTATGGGAGGGGAGGGGGGGAATACTATGGGAGGGGAGGGGGAGAATACTATGGGAGGGGAGGGGGGAGAATACTATGGGAGGGGAGGGGGGAGAATACTATGGGAGGGGAGAATACTATGGGAGGGGAGGGGAGAATACTATGGGAGGGGAGAATACTATGGGAGGGGAGGGGGGGAACACTATGGGATGAGGGGGGAATACTATGGGATGAGGGGGGGGGAATACTATGGGAGGGGGGGAAATTTCCTGGAATTTCTTTCTAAAAATGAGGTGCGTGTTATACGCCGGTGCGTGTTATACGCCGATAAATACGGTATCTAGGATTTCAACTAGTATTTGGCAGTTATAGGACAAATATTACAAGGCGTGATTTACGATTTTAAAGCTAAACCTCTACAAAATTTGGTATGCTGAAAATTCAGCTTTATTAGTCTCTAAATCCAAAAACGTCACACAAAAGTATATATTTGTAGGCAAGTAGACTCCACCCATTCTAGTTAACCCCAACTCTTGTGTATCCTACTACTTTAAAGACCCCTGGTTTGTATTCTGCATCTCCAAAGTACCGAAATACACCTCATATATAACTTTGCCAGATCTCTGGGGAACATATAGAGTCAAATAACATCATGCCCTAGTTTTAACAATAGCTATTTGCTTGCACTCTTTGGTAAAGTGAAACTGTGTCACAATATGGACAAACTTCAAACACCTATGTTATTTCTAGCCCTAATACGACCCCTAACTCTACACTCATATGAGCACTGAACACAGCTCATAGATGCTTATGTGGCTATTAAATTTGGCTCCAGCAGACAAAGAGGAGCCCCAGGTATCATGTGATATCCAAGTCTCCTTGATAACAGCAGTTATTTGTTATTTCAATTAGATGGCCTCATGCTTACCTATGATGGATATCTAGGAGGTAGGGTCCATTGTAAGAGAAGCGCGGCATTGGAGAAAAGGTAGGTTAACTTACGTTTTAAACTTATAGGTGAGGCGGTCACATACATCATGACTAGTACACTAGAGCGTTAGGAATATACATTTGTATTCCTAATGCTATAGTGTTGCTCAGTCAACAATAAAGTCATCATTGCTGTAGACACATCTATACAGCAGTATAATTTAGCCTTTCTATTACCAGTGAAACTAAATTCTCTTGAATAGCATTAGCAAGATTTTATATGCTGGCAAGTGATATAACAAGCCATTTGTGAAAATGCTTAAAATTTCTCCAACTAACGGTTTTACTTTAATAATCAGGAGAATATATGCAAAGATTATGGAAATGTTTTTTTTTTCTTTTAACAGATAAGGAAATTATAATGTTCTGCATGGCATTTAAAAGCAGGTATAAGCGAACATGCTTGCTTACAGCTGAAGGAAGATCCTGAAATGGGCAATACTATGCTTTGTACATTCATATAATCCACTTACGTACAGCAATGTAATAGAGAGTGCAACAGTCAAAGCCCCTTATACAGCAGTCTGATCACACTAGGAAACTCAGGAATTCATGCATGTCTGATTGAGCTGTGATCCAGGTGTAAATACTTCATTTGTAATGCCTCAATTTCAAAACATCTGTGTGAATTGAAAACCTCATTAAAAAATAAAAATAAATGGCAGTTCATGCAAACTGCAGCATGGGAAATCTGCTTATACTAGGGACACAAACTAAATTAAATGTGGATATTGAAAAAACATCAACGGTTAAAAACATTAACCGTTAAGAAAACACGCCAGCACTGGCCCCACCCATACCCCTGATCCGCCTCCTTGGGGGACATCATTAAAATTGTATATATGCGTACTCAATTACTGCAGTTAAGGGGTTAATATAGCTTTTAATACAAATAACTGAAAATCTGCACATTTTTATTGTCCCATTTAATCTTGCTGTTAAATGTATATGTGTGTTTGTATGTACTCTGACAGATTCCTTTCAGCAGCAGTGAACTTTCACATTTTTAAGAGGTCTCTTCATCACCTTTTCAGTTCTGGGTATATGCATCAAATCTTCAATTTAAAAAAAAAATGCAGATTTTTGCAAACAAATTAGATTTTTAGAACTCCAGTTATAAGATTCCTAATGTAATTTCAGACTGTGTAATACAGAGTGTATAAACCATTAATTGCAACCTGCAAATGGGGAGAACAGGCAGCAAGAAAGCTCGAAGGAACCAGGGGGACCTTGAGAAAGAGGTGAGCAAGCATCAACAGGACTGTAGACCACAATCTTAGTGCCTTTAACTCTTGGAGGTCGAAGGGCAGAAGAAGAAAAGGTGAGTGGTGCAGGGATTTTACTGTTCTTGGCTGACATGAATGGAACCTCTGATTTAAAAAGACAAACATAAATGAAGTGCATGGTTGTTTAAAAAGCAACACAACATTAACTATCATCACTGATGGTAAGCTCTACAGTGCAATTATGTGAATGTTAGATTTAAAAAATATGTTTTCCCTCATCCCAGGTCCCACCTAACATTTTTACTTTCTAAACTAGGACAGGCAAACCTGTGAGAAAACAAGATAGACTGAGATTTAAAAATATATACATTTAGATGGGCATGAAAACCAGGACTAGAAACAAGTGAGTTTACTTTTATTTTAGAGTTCACATCCATCAGAAAACAATGATGAACTGGTACTTAGCAAGTATGTGAGTGATATTTATTTTAGCCATGGCACCATCTGAGGCATATCATGTGACTGATAGGTGACAAGCTGGTAATGGCCTGATTTTGAAGTATTTTCTTTGTTTCAGGACCATTGCACAAATAGAACATAAGGCAAACCCGCAAGCATGCACTCATCCCCACTGGTGTGAGATAATGCATCATTACAGTAGAAACTTTCCTGTTAAATATTTACATGGGCAAAGATGAGTGCACTGGCCGAAACTAAGGGCTGGCATATTTAAGAGTGTGCAACCTTTGCTACATGCACAGTGCACATATTGGGGGTACAGTGGTGAGTTTGTAATCACCTCCCAGGACTACCTTACATGAAGTTGGATGTTAGCTTCCAATTGTGATTACCGTATATACTCGAGTATAAGCCAACCCGAATATAAGCCTAATTTTACCCTAAAAAAGTGCAGTTTGGGGTAGTGCAGTGTGTGTATGAGTGCAGTGTGAGGGTGTGTGATGCAGAGCCTTGGCGGGGGGTGGGCATTTTTATTATTTTTTTAATTATTATTTTAATATTTTTTTTGTTATATTATTTTATTATTATTTATATATTATTTTTTTTTCGTCCCCCCTCCCTGCTTGATACATGGCAGGGAGGGGGGCTGGCAGGAAGCTGTAACTTACCTCTCCTGCAGCTCCTGTCAGCACCCTTCTCCACCGCGTCAGTCCGGTAAGCTCCCTCTGCAAGTCCCAGTGTAAGTCTCGCGGCCGCGCTATGACCCCGCGGCTCTCGCGAGACTTACACTGGGAGCTGACCGGACCGGCGCGGAGGAGAAGGGAGCTGACAGGAGCGGTAAGTAAATGCTCTCTGACAGCCCCCTTCCTACACAGCCCCATTGTCTGTATTATGGAAATGTAAATTGCCATAATACAGACATTGACTCGAGTATAAGTCGAGTTGGGGGTTTTCAGCACAAAAAATGTCCCGAAAAACTCTACTTATACTCGAGTCTATACGGTATGTTAACAGCCGCTCTTTTTCAGGGGTATAATTGTAGTTTGCTTTATTTTGCAAGCGTTTCCCTGGATTAGGTTATACGACAACAGTACATTATTAGATTGTATCAAACAGTGCCATCTTGTGAGCTTTCTCTAGCAATACATGGGTATAATAACGTGTTTACTTTTTAACAACTTTTAGTGAGTGCAACACACAGTTTAGAGATCGTTATTTTTTATTTTATTTAAGCAGTAACCAATGAGTACTGTTTTAATTTACTGTTGGAGTTTCTTTCAAAAAAACAAACAAACAATGATTAAATTTTACCAAAGTGATATACACCCACTAAAATGAAATTCCAGCATCGGAATTAATTTAGCAACTCACCCTGGTGAAAAGAACGTATTTCTTAGTGAATAGGCTTGAGTATGCTACATCATTAGTTTATCAATATGAATTAGATAGCTTTAATAGGACATACATAAAAATCCATGTTAAGTCACATTCATGCATAACAACTGCCTGACTAAGGGTTTGTTTCATTTGCTTCCTCGGTTATATGTATGCAATACTTATTACTTAATCTGAACATTGGGCTCAGTGCATCCTATAATTCATTTTCAAGTGTGAAAAATGCTTGCTGGGTGAGTAGCACAGAAACCGAGAGAAAGAAAACCACCATTGGGAAGCTTCTCTTGCTTTCTCTGTTACTTAATCCTCAACTTAAACTCTCTGTGCTACCAGCGTGCAAGTATAATGCAGAGGATTTATTGACAGGTGGGAAGGGACAAAACTTTAATGGAGATTAAAGTAAAATCTATACATGGACGCTCTTCTGCTAGCACAATGTATAGATGGTATTAATGCTCTTTAATTTAAGCCTAAGCTGCATGCACCATGACTGGTACACAAACGCTGCACAATATAGAATCTGTTACCTCTTGCTTCTGTATTACTAGATGGCACAGCTGTAGAAGAAGAGCAGGTCTCAGCTGAGGCAGAGTCTGCCAGTCTGTGTCCAGCACACATTGACTTCAGCATCTGGAATACCGCTAATGGAGCCACATTCAGCTTTAATAAATCCACAATAATCCTGGGAAAATGAAAGCTGGTTAGAGGTAAATTTTGCATGCATTTAGTTTATTAAACAATGAAATAGAGAATATCTGAAAGAAACAAACTGACAAATGGGGAAAATGTCACAGAGATATCTGCATTTCCTGACATGCAGCCCTATCAACATGATGGAATAAAAAGTGAACAATTCCCAATTCCATTTTGCATGCTTTTTGAATACCATTTGTACACATTGGCCAGGACAAATCCCAATGACAATTTATTTTGTGAACTGAAACATCGACCGTATCGTGAAAATACATTGTTTTTGGATTACAAATAAAGAAGCTTTGAAGAAAATTCCTTGGAGAGCTGACCTTTATTGGAAATATATGTCTATCTCTATATCTCCATTGTAAGTGTATTTTGAGAATATATATATATATATATATATATATATATATATATATATATATATATATATATATATATATATATATATATATATATATATATATATATATATATATCTATCTCACACACACATACATACATACAAAATCCAAAATGCTTGCACTCCTGGTAATAGTAAAGCTCTTGCCCGGTACTAATCCAGCAAAATGATGTAAATATTCCAGTAAACGGACAGAAGGGTCTTTCAGGTGAAATAAAATATAACTTAATTCATATTAAGAAATAAAAATACACATCAATGTTTCGGCTCCCATCTGGAGCCTTCTTCAGGATAACACACACACACACACACACACATACAGGCGATACTCTAAAAATTAGAGTATCATGCAAAAGTTCATTTATTTCAATAATGCAACGTAAAAGGGGAAACTAATATATGAGATAAACGCATTACATGCAAAGCAAGATAGTTCAAGCCGTGATTTGTCATAAGTGCGATGATTGTGGCTTACAGCTCATGAAAACCCCAAATCCACAATCTCAGTAAATTAGAGTATTACATGCAATCAATAAAACAATAATCGGACCTCTGAAAAGTATAAGCATGCATATGGACTCAGTACTTGGTTTGAGCCCCTTTTGCAGCAATTACTGCCTCAATGCGACGTGGCATGGAAGCTATCAGCCTGTGGCACTGCTGAGGTGTTATGGAAGACCAGGATACTTCAATAGCAGCCTTCAGCTCTTCTGCATTGTTCGGTCTCATGTCTCATCTTTCTCTTGGCAATGCCCCATAGATTCTCTATGGGGTTCAGGTCAGGCGAGTTTGCTGGCCAATCAAGCACAATAATCCCACGGTCATTGAACCAGGCTTTGGTGCTTTTGGCAGTGTGGGCAGGTGCCAAGTCCTGCTGGAAAATTAAGTCAGCATCCCCATAAAGCTGGTCTGCGGAAGGAAGCATGAAGTGCTCCAAAATCTCCTGGTAGACGGTTGCGTTGACCCTGGACTTAATGATGCCCAGTGGACCAACACCAGCAGATGACATGGCTCCCCAAATCAACACAGACTGTGGAAACTTCACACTGGACTTCAAGCATCTTGTAGTGTGTGCCTCTCCATTCTTTCTCCAGACTCTGGGTGCTTGGTTTCCAAATGAGATGCAAAAGTTGCTCTCATCAGAAAAGAGGACTTTGGACCACTGAGCAACAGACCAGGTCTGTTTTTCTTTAGCCCAGATAAGACGCTTCTGACGTTGTTTGTTGTTCAGGAGCGGCTTGACAAGAGGAATACGACATCTGAAGCCCATGTCCAGGATCCGTCTGTGTGAGGTGGCTCTTGATGCACTGACAACAGCCTCAGTCCACTCCTTGTGAAAGTCCCCAACACTTTTTGAATGGCCTTTTCCTGACAATCCTCTCCAGGCTGCGGTCATCCCTGCTGATTGTGCATCTTTTTCTTCCACACAACTTTCTATTAATGTGCTTTAATACAGCACTTTGGGAACATCCAACTTCCTTCGCAATTACCTTTTGAGGCTTTCCCTCCTTATGGAGGGTGTCAATTATGGTTTTCTGCACAACTGTCAGGTCAGTAGTGTTCCCCATGATTGTGATTCCTACTGAACCAGACTGAGAGACCATTTAACCCCTTAAGGACCAAGCTTCTGGAATAAAAGGGAATCATGATATGTCACGCATGTTGTGTGTCCTTAACCCCTTAAGGACCAAACTTCTGGAATAAAAGGGAATCATGACATGTCACACATGTCATGTGTCCTTAAGGGGTTAAGGGGTTAAAGGCTCAGAAACCCTTTGCAGGTTATGGCTTACTTAGCTGATTAGAGTGGGACACTGTGAGCCTAGAATATTGCACCTTTTCACAATATTCTAATTTACTGAGATTGTGGATTTGGGGTTTTCATGATCTGTAAGCCATAATCATTGCACTTATGACAAATCACGGCTTGAACTATCTTGCTTTGCATGTAATGCGTCTATCTCATATTAGTTTCCCCTTTTACTTGCATTATTGAAATAAATGAACTTTTGCACGATATTCTAATTTGTCGAGTATCACCTGTATATCCAGCTATCTACTTATACCTGTGTTTCCAGGTGTGAATAGGGATTTAACCTTGCTTAAGCTACATTGCTGTCTATGGGGGTTTAAATTCCCATTGAAAAAGCTGCATGCGATCTCACCTGTCAGTTTGGGGCTAAGAGGGGAGTTTACTGGCGCAAGCAGGAATTTAACCCTGCTCACACTACATTGTGACAATGGGGATTTAAATCCCAGATTGCACCGCTCACTTTCAACTCAGCAAATAGCATTTTTCAGTCTGGGACCACTGCTTTTGGCTTTAGCTGATAGAGAAGAGCCCCAGGTATGAAAAAAAAATACTTGGGGTTCTTTGGTACCAGCAAGGATTTAACTCTTGCTGTTACTATTAAAACAGCATGACAGTCTATGCCGTCACTGGGCATTAAAGCACCGCACTGTATGACGGCATAGATTGTCATGTGTTTCTTTAAGTTGTAATGAAACCGTTTTAATATGCAGATCATGCTCAGGCACTTGACGCTCTCAGCCAATGAACCACAACTGCATCAGCTTCTGCCTGGCAACCAGGAGCCTGGTGTGGACCCATTACTAAATAGCTTGCCCCATTACCAGGGTAGGGTACTCCTGGCATTTATAATCAGTCTGTTGTGATTATGATGTTTGGAGTAGCCCTCAATGATATAATGGGATGAGCTGAATTAGAGATATTTGGGTCTTTCCTGGTATTAGACTCACTGTTTTAAAGCCTATATGAGCTTCCACTAGCAGCATACACTGGGTGTATATAGAGCGCAGCATGGCCTGCTTATTGTATCTGCAATGTTACTGGATGTGACACCCGGGCCTGACACTCACTTAAACACCTCCTGGTCCAGGGCGATGCCGGCAGCCTGGCTCAGCTCGTACAGCTCGGCCTCCTCGGCGTTCAGCACCTTCTTCTTCTTGGAGACATATTTCTGCACGGAGCCGCTCACCGTGACCGCCGCGTCCATGGCCGGCAGGGGAGCAGCCATGTCAGGAGGGGGTCACCCGTCCGGTGAGAGGACACTGCGGGCCTGGCAGCTCGGACACTCCGACACCGGCCGTCACTCGGGCTTTCCCGCCCAATGCCGCCGTCACCAGCTTTCCTGGTTACCTAGCAACGAGCTGGCAAAACATTGTGCGGGTGCAACGGTCCGCCCGGAAACAAGCAACAGCGAGTGTAGGTTCCGGCTTAGCCGAGCCGCGCTGGTGAATAAATCCTGCCGCTGTCCGATGCTGAATGTACAGTGCAGGATAACTAGCACATTACATCAGCAATCTGTCATTATAAACACACACCCGGCCTCACCCTCTCCTCCTGCATGCAGGGATAAGGGGTTAATAATACTGTGCGAGTGCCTGTGATTACACACTCCGCTCCTTTTAACTTTAAATGGGATTATAGTAAAATCCTGAGACAGGCATTCCCAAAATAATGGCACTAGACAAGGCGTATGCCCAATATCCAAAACAACAATCCACCACATTTAAATGGGCACTGCGGACAAACTATGGACCTCTATAAAGGGCTACCCCATGCACCATGACCACTTCATTGTTTCGAAGTGGGTGTGATGCTTGGAGTCTGTATGTGAGCATATCAGTTTGAAGCGCTTCCTACGAAGAGTTAAAGCGGCACCGTCACTCCGTACTTACCTTTTCCCAGCCGCTTTCTCTTCCGCTTTCCTACTCTCTTTCTTTTTTCATTTTTTATTTATATCTAACTAAAAAAAAACAAGACAATGTAGGGACTACTTTCTCTCATGTATTTCCTACATCTGACTTTCTTAGACGCTGGGTGGAGCTACAGTGTCAATCCAACAGCTCAGAGTACAAGAGTGACGTCAGTGACTGGTGCTTCTGCTGAAGATGGCGAAGCCAGCGAGGACATGTTCAGATGTTCAGTAGAAGTAGAACTCGCCTTTTCAAGACACCGCACCCCCAGCAGCGATGTGACCACCGGGGGTCTTTGCAAATTCTGCAAAGTCTCCAGACAGTGAGAGGGCTGCTTTAACCCCTTAAGGACACATGACATGTGTGACATGTCATGATTCCCTTTTATTCCAGAAGTTTGGTCCTTAAGGGGTTGAAACCTTTTGCTGCCGGAGACATAACTACACCTCTGACGGCAACATTAGCCTGCCTGTAACAAGAGTCCGGGCAAAATACGAGATAAACATTAACTCAATATTGCACATTTAAGAGTCATTTTAGGTAAAGTACAATATTAAAGTACCAATCATTCTCAAATGGTCAGTTGTCTGTTACAGGGTTAATCAGTAAAGTGACGCATCAAAGAGAATATCAAATTTAAGGTCAAAATAGCCAGACTAGAAAAATTCTGCTTTCAGTTTGGCTACTCTGGCATGAAATTAACTTTGAATTCTAACTAGTAAATAAACCTGTTAGTCTTGAATGGAAACAACTTAATTGACATAGCGTTGTATATCAACATTAAAAACAAGATTTATTACAGACACTAAAAAGGTAAACTCACCTGGTCCACAAACTAGCATGAAGGGTGCACTTAAACGCACCACCATCAAAATTGTACAAGGGAAGTCTTTTGCCACTCAAGGCCGTTGATTTCCACAGAACTGCCGCAGCACTGCTTCCCAATCGGACTCTCCATTGTGAGGTTATAAGGACATGGTGACATACGCAATGCATTTTAACATAAGGCTCTCTTTCTAGAGCGATCATTCTTACTTTGACCATAATTCATTATAAACTTATTTGATCAGCATTGCTTTCTAATGGTCAATGGGCAAAGAAAGGGTGAATGCTTTAGAAAAATGGCCTCACATCAAAACACGTTACATACGTCAAACTTGTGTGTTGGTGTTCATCTTTACTTCATATTTTACACAATAACCAAACATAGTGCACTATAAATGTGTTTTGTTTACATTGCAGGGAATTTATTGTAGTGTGCAATCCCTTCTTTTCTATCTGTAAATAATTATGGAGCCTGGGCAACATCAATATTTTTGTATACTTATTACTGTGTCAACTTAATCTTAGAGTTGTATTGCATTTTTATTATAGCTCGACAAGCATCTGCTGGGTGAAATTTCTACAGTTTGTTTTAATTAACCCCCTTTTTATTTATTCCTATCCTATCCTTTTTGCATCTCTCTTAATTCCCTGCAAAAGCAATGCTGGGGGGGCTTGACACAGGCTAGAGCCCAAAAAGGCTTCTGAAATTCCCTGGGTGTGATTTACACACTTTTAATTCACTAATCTGAGCACTTACCTGTGAACAGTTTTAAAGAAACACTACAAGTGCAATAATCATTAGAATGCACTGTAGTGGTTATGGTACCAGGACTGCCCTGGTGCCTCCCCAAAGTAAGTAGTCAAACTACTTGCTCGCGGTCTGATTTCTTACCTTACAAACCGGCCCGGCAAACAACTCCTTCTGCTCGTTCACACGGGTTGAATTCCACTTTTATGCAATATAATAGATGCTGCCTGCTTGAATGACTTTTCTTTAATAAATAAAAATAATGTTGCCCTTAAAGGGACACTAGTCACCAAAACTACTTTAGCTTAATTAAGCAGTTTTGGTGTATAGAACATGCCTCACTGCTCAATTCTCTGCCATTTAGGAGTGTGATTCACTTTGTTTATGACCCCTATTCACACCTCCCTGTATGAGACTTGCACATCCTTCCTAAACACTTCCTGTAAAGAGTCATCTAAAGTTTATCCTTTCTTTATTGCAAGTTCGTTTTAATTTAGATTTTCTTATCCCCTGCTATGTTAATAGCTTGCTAGTAGGGATCGACCGATATTGATTTTTTAGAGCCGATACCGATATTCTGTGAACTTTCAGGCCGATAGCCGATATAATTTGCCGATATTCTGTACATTTACCATTTTGGAAAATAAAAACAATTTCTAAAGGTAAATGCACAAAATATAAATGCCACGTGTAGTGGATGCAGTGTGTGTTTGTGTAGTGTGAGTGTTGTGGATGCAGTGTGTTTTTGTAGTGTGTGTGTGTTGTGGATGCAGTGTGTGTTTGTGTAGTGGATGCAGTGTGTATTTGTCGTTTGTGTAGTGTGCGTAAAGTGGATGCAGTGTGTGTGTAAAGTGAATACTGTATATATTAAATGCAGAGTGTGTTTGTGTAGTGTGTGTGTATGTATATAAGAAATGCAGAGTGTGTGTATTTGTGTAGTGTGTGTATAGTAAATGTAGTGTGCTTATATAATGCAGTGTGTGTATATAATGCAGTGTGTTTGTGTAGTGTGCATTATATAAACACACTACACAAATACACACTGAATTATATAAACACACTACACAAACACACTGTGTATATAATGCAGTGTTTATATAATGCAGTGCGTTTGTATAGTGTGTGTTTGTATAGTGTGTGTATATAATGCAGTGTGTTTGTGTAGTGTGCATTATATACACACACACTATACAAACACACACTGCATTATATACACACATACTATACAAACACACACTGCATTATATACACACACACACACACACTATACAAACACACACTGCATTATTACACACACACACTAAACAAACACACACTGCATTATATAAACACTGCATTATATACACGGTGTGTTTGTGTAGTGTGTGTATAATAATGGAGTGTGTGTGTAAGGGGGAATTTCTTATTAAATATTTTTTAACATTTTATATTAAATTATATATATTTTTAATATATTTAATTATTATTATTATTATTTATTTTTGTTGTCCCCCCTCCCTGCTTGTTGCTTGGCCAGGGAGGGGGGATATAGCAGTCCCTGGTGGTCCAGTGGCATTGGCTGAGCTGGGGGCGGGCAGCAAGCGTTTACTCACCTCCCAGCAGCTCCTCCAGCTCCCCAGTGTAACTCTCGCGGCCAGCGTGCCGTGTGGAGCGTTGCCATGGTAACCCGTGGCAACGCTCTGACGGCCGCGGGTCTCCACTGGGGAGCTGGAGGAGCTGCTGGGAGGTGAGTAAACGCTTGCTGCCCGCACCCCCCAGGACCGCCGGGCTTGTAATGAGCCTGGCAGTCCTGGGAGGTATTATCGGCAATATCGGTATCTCTATTGGCCGATACCGATATTGCCGAAAATACCGAATATCGGCCGATTATATCGGTAAAACCGATAATCGGTCGATCCCTACTTTCTAGACCCTTCAAGAGCCTCCAGTATGTGATTAAAATTAAATTTACAGAGCAGGAGCTAAAATTGTTTAAGGTAAAATACTTCTGATTGAAACTGAAACCAGTTTTTTTTCATGCAGGCTCTGTCAATCATAGCCAGGGGACGTGTGGCAAGGGCTGCATAAACAGAAACAAAGCGATTTAACTCCTAAATGACAGTGAATTGAGCAGTAAAACCTGAGAGGCATAATCTATACACTAAAACTGCTTCAAAAAGCTACAATTGTTTAGGTGACTATAGTGTTCCTTTAAAGTGACCACGTCATCCAGGCGACCACATTATTAATCATTTTTGGACCAATCAAACATTGTTAGTCTATATAATGAACATTTGGACCTTTATTTCTTGCCCTATTATGGTTTCTGCCTTGATGCATGTTAATGCTCATAATATCTCTCTCTTGTTATATTGTACAGCGCTACGGAATTTGCTGGCGCTATATAAATAATAAAATAATAATATTTTGATATTGACCTTGGCTTGTATTTGGCTTTGTGTAATTCTGGTATCCTGACCCGGCATGTTTCTGATCCTGAGTATTTCTGGTATCCTGCCCCTGCTTGTTATTCTGTTTATCTGTATTGCTATATTTCTGACCTTGGCTATTAATGTTAAGTCTGGCCACTCTAAGTCGCGGTAATATGTCTATCTAGTACCTCTATTTGTGGAATTCGGAATATCTAGTACCTCTATTTGTGGTACGACCCCGTCACAGCTCTCAATCAAAAACACTGCATGGCAGGAGTTAGCTCAAAAGAGCAAACGGAAACTCGAGGCAGGAGCTTCCGGGTCTCCAGAGTGGCACAGACTGGTGAGCCCTATGTAAGAAGTCAAACTGTTAGCAAATGGCTTGACTACTTACATTTGAGGGGCTCCAGTTCACCATAACCACAACAGCAGGCTGTAGTGGTTATAGTATTTGGAGTTTTTCTTTAATCCCATGCTCTCTATGTAAATAAGCAGGATAATCTGTGCTCCCTCTCTCTTACTGCTGTGATCACACTGACCGCTCTGAAGAAAGCCTGGCAGAGGGTCTCTCTAGCCTGTAGTGTGATCATTTTGGGGTTTGTGTTGGGCCTGGGTGAATTTAGTGATATTCCTAGAGCAATTTCAAGTTAAAATATAATAAACCATTATTTACAGCAACATTTGTTCAGAAAGGTGTTCTTTGGTCTGCATAAAAGAGGTAAACTCAGTATAGAGTGCAAGAGATAAACCCATAAAAAAAATAAACACTACATTCATCACTGTTAAATATAATTTAATTTTTAATAAAGTAAACATACAGAAAAAGTGAATACATATTACATAAAAATACAAAATGACATCATAATAATCCCAATGTAAAAATAATACCTGCATATAAAATATAAAAAAAAGTTTATCATCCTATCCTACTATTAGTGATATACAGCTGGAACTGTTTTTAAGCCTACATTTTCACAGTATACATCATATATTTTTAATATTCACAGTGTCATGTCATTTATTAAATTGTTACAAAATATTAAGTAAAAAAAAAACTCAGCAAAAGTTTACACATCTCAGATGTGAACACTTACAAAAAAAGTAGGTTCTAATGTTAGAAAATAGATCTACAGAATTCACTTTACAATACTAATTCATCCCACCGCATGCACCATTTAAATGTGGTTTCACATGTGATTTTCCTTCCTTCTTTTTTTTTCTCTTCACTCCCCAATCCTCAACTATTTTATAAAATAAGTATAAAAATATAGACGATATTTCAAGATCGAACATGTTGCTGTTTAGTTATGTGCCAGTCACTTTGAATTCTAATTTGTCCAAACTGGATGAATAATATTGATTGCTGTATAGCTATTCTTTCAATGAAATAAAATAATGAAAAAAAAAAAAAGCATTACATTTTACGGAAACATGACCTTACAAAACATTCCCTGGGTTTTTCCTATTATTCCCTTTTTTCGCTTTGAAGTCTCATTTTTCTATTTTGTGCTGCACATTATGTGTTTATCTATTGAGTTTACATTTCTGAAGTCTTAAAAAAAATCAGTCACTAAAAAGCCTAATTTTTATATTTAAATACTGAAAGTTATTTCCCTGTGTTTAAAATGTGAGAGTGTAAAATGATATACATATACAAAAATAAAAATCCCCGAATTTCTACATAATGTGCTACTTACGTATTACTCGTTATATAAATTCCAGGATTATATAAAATGCACTGAAAATTTTGAAATTTAGAAATGATTGATTTTGTTTTCAATATAATGAGCACAGTTTATTTCTGTCTGCTCCTCGTTTAACTAGGCACTACCTAAGTGTTTCGTTTTTTTGATACAAATGGACAAGTACAACATATTAATATACATTACAATATGACTCTCAAAGTCTGTTCATAGCATCATAGCACCACTTTTTAATCATGTACTTCTCCTTAGAGAGAATTTGACAGTGAATTCATACTGTAATTGTAATTAAAGAATAGTGGCACTGAAGCCACTTAGGCACCAACACTCGAGGACAAAGCTCTATAAAAATGTTTTTATAGAAATCTAAAATGTTAAATAAATTGTTTTGTTAACCATATATGCAAAACAATGAAATTCTTAAAAAATGACATAGAAACATAAAATGATACTGCACTGCCAATTTCAGCAAGTGCCTTAGCTGTCATCATGTAGTATATACTTACTGAAAATCTAGTTTTAAACCTCTGTAATGTCAAATAGCACAAGCTATTAAATGTCGGTAGTCATAACTAGATGGATTTACAAGGGTTGGATGATATACAGATAGGCCTGTATAAGTGCACTTTGTCATAGGCTCACTGTAACTTGGCTGATTTAAAAATGCAGTTTAACATAGAGCCACCTAATGCATCATTGAAAGAATATTCATTTTGAATACAGCTTTGCTAGGTGTTACGTTACTTTTAACTTTTATACATTATGATTTGTTTGCTGGTTTTTAAGAAGCCGGTCTTGCTTTGTTGTTTATTTTGTGGAATGTTACTATTTTTCTAAGTCCATGTATCACTGACATGTATGTAGTTAATGTAAAGTCCCGTGTTTTATTCTCGAGCGCAATACATTATTTAAAAGGTCTGTAAATTCCTTTGTATTCTATTCAGCTCTACAAAAATCCATGTGTCCAAAAAAGAAATGGAGTGTTTTTACCACCTTTACTGACCACCAGAATTGAGAGATAAATGATCATTAGTATTTTACAATTAACAATTAACAGGATGTGGAATTCTCTGCCTGAAGAAGTGGTTTTATCAGAGTCCATACAGATGTTCAAACAGCTACTAGATGCATACTTGCAAAAACAGAATATTCAAGGATATAATCTTTCAATGTAGGGTAATAACTGCTTGATCCAAGGATAAATCTGACTGCCATTCTGGGGTCAAGAAGGAATTTTGTTCCTAGCTTGTTGCAAAATTGTGCTTCAAACTGGGTTTTTTTGCCTTCTTTTGGATCAAAAGCAAAAAAACAAACATAAGAAAGGCTGAACTTGATGGACGCAAGTCTCTTTTCAGCTATGTAACAAGGTGACATTCCTACTAAAAGGAAGACTCATACACCGCTCTAATCGTGCAGAGCACACAGGGAGCACTTACATGGCATCCATGTTAAAGATACATTTTTGCTCCTGATGGAACAGTTCATAAACTGCAGTCATTTAAGACATTCTCTGGTTTGGTTGTGTTTGAGTTAGCTCAGACTGCCTTACTGTGGAGTCAGCACAGCCTTATTTCCTTATACTTCTTCCTTGGAGTGGTGTCATGCATCGGTCAGGCATTAAAGGTCTCTGAAAAGGAAACAGAAAACATTGAGGTTTTATCCCGTTGCTGTTGATACATCCTGATTCATTCACTTCTCCCCCCCATAGCATGAAAGCTATAAAGATCAGTTACACAATAGCCGGGTGCATTACATTATTCAAATGCCACAGGGTCGTCCACACCCAACTGTCATATAGACAAAAATGGCATTACATGTGAAATCAATTCTATGCACTTGATAAAATTAAACTGGCATGTGTAGAAAAGTCTGGTTTAATCACCCCCCTCTCCATATGTTTCACTTGTATCCTAAATCACCAGAGTTGAAGACGGCTATTAAATATTTTATGAAATGGTCTGTTACATTGATTCTTTGAAGCAGAAAATGGTAGTGTGGTCAGATATAATGAAATCTCTGCATACTACTCAGTTATTCGGTTTCCTTTTTTTTTTTTTTTCCCCATAAATCCTTGTATTAGAGTGTAAGGTTCATCAGCGTTTTTTTTATATTATGTTTGTTTCTAAGATACATTAAGAGGGTATTGGACACAGAGCTATATAATTTACACAGTGTCATTGCATTGCAGAATACAATAGCAGTTGTACAATATATCTGTTGGAACATTTCTTAGAAGTAATAGCTTTGCACTTAGTTACCTTCTCTATTAAGGAATTTCCCAGGTCACTTCTCAACATGCTCAGATCCTCCATGCTTGCACCGCGGTACACTCTGCGATCTGCCCGCAGCTCACGGACTCTGCCCTGCAGATTACGGAGGATCTTTAGAGCTCCAAAATCATGCTGAACAGATACTCCGTTCAGGGATGGCGTGGAGGCTGAACGGAGATGAGAAGAATTCTCTCTTCTGTCCTGCTAAAGAAAGAGAATACGATAAGTTTAACTTCTTACTTTCTTTGTAAGATGAATGAAACAAGTGAATTACCTATTATGTCTCCTATGGAGGCACAAGGCATAATCTACAGTCCTCCACTAATTTCTGCTGTAAAACAAGGTGCTTATTAATTGGGCCAGTTTGGAGATGGCAAACAAACCAAATATAGACCATAACAACATTTAGAGATAGCACTTGAGAGCTCATAGTTTTTGCAGGATTAGCAACGTATGTGTAGAAAACAAGTAACTTGTTTTAAGCCTGAATTATGTAGAGAAGAATAATTTAAAGGAAAGGGACACTCTGAGCACCATAACAATTTTATCTGAATGAAATTGTTATGGTGCGAGAAAGTCCCAGTGCTGGCTTACCTTCAGGGGTCAAACCGTTAATGAAAGGTGTAACCCCAAAGTCTTCAGCACTGCCCCATCACTATCATTTGAGTCCAAGTTTTCAATCAGGAATCCTATGACTGGGATACCAGAAGCGCCACGTCCAAGGATTCCTGTAATGAAAACTCTGAGCCAAACGGACGTGTGGGAGCAGGGCTGACAAAACGGAACAAGTGAATGTTAATTGCTCCCTAAAGATATAAGAAGTCATTTTGCCATTTTTAATGACATGCTACATAAAATAAAATACTAATTATTAAAATATTATTGACAGCATTCACACAACCAAAAGCGACATTTCAATGGTTGAGCTGATTAATTTAGAGAATTCCATAATGTAGCATTTGAACTGCCTGATGCTGAGCAATGCCCAAGATGCTCACATAAATTTAGTAAATGTTGAATTCAAATTAAAAGACTAACAAATTGGTAAACAGATTTTAAATAAGTGGTAAAATCATTTAAAATTATTAACACATGACACAGTCAGTTTTAATATTCTTGTTATCAGTTATTTCTCTGATATTTTATTGTCTATGCAGACACTATCAGTGTTGTGTAATTTATAACTCCACCAAGTGCACAATTATAAGATTGTAGGGTATGCATGATTACCAAAACAGCAAATATTAGAAGAATACACACAATACAGCTTATGAAAACAGAACACTGTAAATAAACTTGCAACTAAATCATGCACATGGTGAATTATACATCAGGTTGTAATTGAAAAGAAATTGATTTACATTTATCCCAGAGAGCCTGCAAACACCAGATCCAACTCTCTCCGTGTATCTGTGACTTTCGGAAGCTTTACTCCTGGATAAACTTCTACATAGAACAAACACATCATGTTAATATTTTTTTGGTGAAAATCCAATAGACAGTACAGTCAAGACACTCCAACAACTGGACTGAAGTAAACATTGTATGAGCCATAATGAGCTTGGAAGTACAAGATTCCAAAAAGGACTATATTCCAAGACATGTCAATTCCAATAAAGATCGCAATGAAAAGCCATTATTAATGCATTACATAGCAATATATACCTTCTAGATGAATGGCATGTTGCTGGATAGACATACCTGAAGCACTGACAGAACCACATACATGTGACACTATCACTCGATCTGGAACCTATTTTAGCTTTTGAGATACTTTGTTTTACTTTGGTCGAACAATATAAAAGATATTTTAGTTTGTGTAACATTAGAATGAGCTATGGACTTACAGAAGAACACAAACTGGAAAAGGTTAATTTTGAAAGAAAGATCCAGAGCCCGATCTTGGAATGGGCAATGTGCCCGTTTATTTTGCCTAGACATGGCAGAACCTACTGTTTACTGTTATATTAAAGACCATTGGTTTAACTTTAAGAAAAGAACAACAGACTTCATAACAATAGTGCTCTCTAATTTTATAGGAGTAGAAATTTAAAGCTTTAACACAAATACGTAAAGTAAAAGAGGTAATCAGACTTATTTCACATTTCGAAGCATCAAGGAGTTATTCGCTATATGGGGTCAGTGGTTCCTGAAGGTCAGGGTTAGAATTTGCAAAGTACTCGACCCACCCTCTTTAAATCTTATTGCCCATAGTGCCTATCCATATTACCCAAAATCCCACAGTACCTCCCTCCAAACTCTACACACTGTCGCTGTCCACACATAACCATTGCCACATGTGCTTGTATTGGGGGGAGTGGATGAAATCCAACATATTATTATCCTTTGTAGACTCGCTGTCAGCCTGAATGTAGGTGAGCAGACATTATGTCTCTTTTGCTGTCACTCTGGTGGATGGAAATGAGTGCATGTAGGCATACATGTATACAGAAGTGTAAAGGACATTGCAATATCATACTGCTTCAACCTTCCCTCCTATAATACAGTCACCACTCTGAACAAACTGAACAATGAGTGATTCCATTATATCACCAATTACACTGCTGAACCAAGTAACACTCTGCCTGTCGCTGCCAACAGCAGATATGTTGACAAGGCAATTCATGTTTTGCTAAAAAATGTTTTTTGAGAACTGTTCGGTGGTTGTTTTAACTGGTGGTAAGGTGTATATGGGTAGCAGTAAGTAAACTCTTCACACAGCATGTTCACTGTCACCAATCTAGGGGTGATTATTTGGAATAAAACGTCCAGAATGCTTTGCTAAAAAGCTTTTTCACTTAATGTACAAAACTGATACTCTTCAACAAATCTATCGAAATAAAGCAAGGTTAGTAATGAGAATTTATTTATTTTTTTTTTTTTTAAAATCACATAATCTCCTACCTGATTCCATAGCAAATATAACAGCGTTATAAAAGCACATTCTGATATTGGCAGCAGAGTTTGTAGTAATAAAATGTCAGAGTATTGAACCAGGACAATGTAAATATTCTGTATATGAAATGGCACATTCTTGAGTGCTGGACCTCCTTTTTGCTAAAATATGCCTTATATTGTGTAATACAAGACATGTTATTCCAGATGCAGAAACCAGAATAATACATATGAATAAAATAGCTTTAGGCATTGGTACACATACTGGCACAACTAAAATAGCAACGCACATTTGATAAAAAATAGTTTTCATTTTATGCTTGGTCCTCCTCAATAGCACGCAGAATTAGAACGAATGAAGGAACGCTATAATACACATGAAGCCCTTTTGGATCTGGAGTCGGCCATATTTGTGACAGTTTATAAAAGCCCAGATTTCAATTTATAATTGGGGAGCTAATTGAAAGGACAGGCACACTAAGTTAGAGCGTGCCTGCCTTCCCCTCGTTTTACAGTGAGCTGTATTACGGTTAATGAGTAGAACAGGAAACCCACATTCGCGTCAATGTGCGCTTGGCTCCAGCACACAGGCTTCTCTATGAGGCAGGGCTTGCAAATGCTGCAAGCTGGTTTTGTCACATACACGCTAAGAAAACATGCAGAAGAAAACACACTTGTATTTTCTTTGGCAGTATATCTACTAAAAAAAATGTTTCATTAATGGCGGAAATTAAGATAACAGTGGAATATAAATTTGTATTTATAAATGAAGGGGGGTCAGCATACATGGGCGCAGAATACAAACACCAGTTACAACAGATCTGCATTTATCCATTCACTGCTACTGCAATCATTAAGAGATGTTCTGCCGTAAAGAGGCAATTATCCAGAATATAGAATTAAAGAAGCTGTATATAAACAGACACACAATGGGTATAAAACAATCACCACAATGCGATACACAATGAATTTAAGGCAGGCTGATGTTTTCTGGTGTCTGTCCATTCTGTCTTTTGTTAGTTTAGTTACAGGTAAGATGAATGTTTGCTGGTTGGTGCTACTGGTGAAAAAATGGATACTACTAGTTAATAGGTAACTGCATACTAGATGATGATACTCAAATTTTAACCATTTTAGGGGTTACCTTTCTTTTAAAAACTCCACTTTGCATCTGTAGAGAGACAAACGCTTCTTAATATGAACAATCTCCCATGGATAAGATATAAAGTTACTATGTTTGAGGACTGGCATGTAGTTTACATGACATAAAGCACAGTATTGTAATAAATAAAATAACGATGTTATTATATAATCATACTATAAAGTTATAGCAGGTCAATCATTTATACGGTGATTTATAAAGTATTTAAAGGATAATACAAACATACAGTAACAGAAAACCTTACACAGGTAGAGTAGACGTGACTTGCATGTGTATTGGAATGAGAGTCGGCAGGGAAGCACAAAGTAATAATAGTCATACATAACTCGATGGCATAAAAAGTATTGGCTCGTTTTTGGCTTTATAAGGTAGTTATGGGTAATGGGAAATAGTGGGTGCATAAAATGCACAGAGGGCTGGACACTGTTTTAAATCTAAAAGATTTGTTGCTACCTTTAAAGACAAGTAGTTGCCCAACTAGCTTTGCTGGACAGATCCTATAGATGAAATTAAGGTAATGAATCATAGAAGCAATTGTGCTTTTTTTTGGAGAAAAGGACAGGCAGATAGTGTAATGCATTTAAGACATTTTAATAAAAGAATCATTAAATACAATTTAACCTATAAACCTATTTGTTTCCTCTTTGCTCTAAAATTCTTTTTTAATTTCTATTTCCTCATCACCCCTGCAGCTATGGTTTGTTCTGCTTTATCTTGATATCGTTGTTGTCTTTTGTCTCTTGTTGATAGTTCTAGAATTATTATTTCCGGTGTTCGTTCTATCTATCTATCTATATTTGTGTTAGGGGCAAAAAAAGCTATATATAGAATGATAGAAAGAAATATAGGAATAGCGTAATACAGAATGGAAAAAGTCGGTTGTTGGTAGGCCTGTAAAATAAAGAGGGTCCACCCAAAGTTAAAAAGAGAAAAAAAGAGGTTATTATTATTATTATTATTATTATTTTGATATTTATAGAGCGCCGTCAAATTCCGCAGCGCTTTACAATGGGTGGACGAACAGACATGTAGTTTTAATCAGACAAGTTGGACACACAGGAACAGAGGGGTTGAGGGCCTTGCTCAGTGAGCTTACATGCTAGAGGGAGTGGGGTAAAATGACACAAAAGGTAAGGATAGTATTAGACTAGTGACAGTTGCAGAAGAGGAACCAGTTAGGAGCTATTAACAGTTCAATTGATACGCTTTTATGAAGAAGTGGGTTTTTAACGATTTTTTGAAGGAGTGGAGACTGGGTGAGCATCTAACGGAGGAGGGAAGCGAGTTCCACAGGAACGGTGCAGCCCTCGAGAAATCTTGAAGGCGAGCATCAGAAGTGGGAGTACGGACAGAAGATAGACGTAAGTCTTCAGCAGATCGTAAGGGCCTAGACGGGACATACTTGTGTATAAGGGAGGATAGATAGGTGGGAGCAGCATTGGGAGTGGTGGGAGGGCCATGCAAATCGCTAGAACAAGAACGGTGTGGAGCAAGGTAAGGAGTCCTTTTAAGTAGGGTAAACAACTACAGGCAAAAGCCTTAATATATATATATATATTTATTTTTTTTCAGTCCTATTGTGTCAATATGTTTGTGGTAGACTGCATTTGTTGATTGCTATACCTTAACAAAAGCACATGTTCTGTACTTTTGTTAAATTGCTACAATAGTAGTGTACAGCTACACAAGTCATCAAACTAACTTTTGACAGGTGCCCCGCCCCTTTTTAGTAAACCACGCCCACTGCGCAATATAACCCCGCCCATTGCGCATTGTTGTGTGATCCGCCCCTTTTTTGACAAAACCACGCCCATGACACCTTATGGGCCCCGCCCCTAATACATTTTTATTTTGTCAGGTGCCCCACCCCTATTTATTAAACCACGCCTGTTGCGCAATATGACCCGCCCATTGCGCGACGATGTGTGTACCGCCCCTTCTTTACTAAACCATGGCACTAAACCACAACCATGGCACATTACGTCCCCAGTGCTATTTTTGACGTAGTAACGGCCATTTTTATGAGTCC
Organism: Pelobates fuscus; assembly: GCF_036172605.1. Taxonomy (NCBI): domain Eukaryota; kingdom Metazoa; phylum Chordata; class Amphibia; order Anura; family Pelobatidae; genus Pelobates; species Pelobates fuscus. The sequence continues at coordinate 116,292,373 of NC_086321.1, forward strand.
ACACACACGGCGTGTTATGACCACGCCCATGATCTTTATTACATATTAGCGAACATTTTAATGAAGCCACATCACGGGGTGTTATAGACACGATACAATGTTCATAGAGTGTGCCACCATATGGTTGTATGAGGTATTACATTCTTTGATTGGATTTTTTACATTTATTTTTAATTTCATTTAGAGGAAGGATATTGCTGAGTAAAGGGATTGTGTCTGGGCATGTTTTTGAAAGATGTGTCTGGGATCTTTTTTAAAGTATAGAACAAACACAGAGGACAGATTTATATAAATCGGAGAAATAAATAAATGCCAAATTAACTCATATAGCAATGTTTATTAGACAAAAAAAAAGTCAATGCAATATTCACAGGAAAAACAATAATACAATATCCGCAGGAAAAGCTATAATACAATATATGTAGGAAAAGCAATAATCATCAAATGTATTAGTCAGAAAAGCAAGGAATAAACATCACAAATTCAACCAATCAGCAGGATGCTTTAGTATACGTGGGCGCTTCTTAGGTAGCAAATAGCCGTGAGATGTAGTTAATCCCGGGGTGCTAAAAGAAATATTTGGTAACGATTGTCTCTTTTGAAAATGGGGTGTTATGTCCCGAGTCTCACTTGGAAGGCTCTGCAATTTCAATCGTTCCAAATAGTCTCTATTTGATGTGTTGCCCACAACTGTAGATGGTATGTTCAGGTCAGCCATAGCCTGAAGAAAAGTATCCCAGCCCAGAGGTAATTTACGTACCGTAACATTGTGACTCTGGGTAACACTACGTACCAAATCGAGTATGCTGGATCCCGGTACAACAGTGTTTTTATAAACAAATTCACCCTTATCATTCCAAGCGGTAATGTGCTTAAATTGAGACATTCTACTCAACAACAATTCAGCATTTTTTTTATAGCGGACATTTACATTATTAACAACTTCATGAAATACAGCGTCTGAAACATCAGAGACTCCAGCAGCATGAGGATGTGCTACAGGGGTGTTTGGTACTGAGGATTCTCCAGGAGGTAAGAAAAGTGTCAAGCCCAACTTTTCGCTTTCACTCTGTTTAGCACGTACCAAGTATTTATGCAATATAGTGGTATACCTCTTTATCTTCTCATCATCCGACACACCTCTATTTTGAAGAATAGACATAATCTCATTATCTAGGTTCTGAGTGACAGACTCACGAGAGGCCTCAGAGCTCTGAGTGGTTCGCTGTATTAGGTCTAACTCTTGTTTAGACACTAAGTACTTTTTCTCAGCATGGGCCATTAACGGTTAGTCAAAAGACCGGTCAGCAGAGGTATAGCAAATCCCAACAGAGAGCCAATAAATCCTCCAGACTGTTTAACCAACTGCTTCTTCTTACTAAAAGACACCTTTTTGTTGCTCAGTGCTTTTATATTTTTTCGCCACTTTTTTAGCTTTTCTACTTGTTGTTGTGATAAAGGTATCTTACCTTTAAGGGTATTAAGAGCAATTTCACATATAGCCGTGACTAAATCATGAGATGCGGAGCATAAAATATCTTTTTTCTGTGATGGCGAGGCACTTATTAGACTTTGTAAAGCCAACCAATTGCGACGTATACGCATAGACATCCTTACAGGCTCTGAGATTCGGCAGGGAATGACCTGTTAATGGTATGTTATCGGCTTTTAGAGGGCTGTTTGTTATAAGTATATGCCGAGGGAAGGTCGGGTGGGAAGAGACCAGTTCTTAAGCGGTACTCTTCGAGGGTTGTAGATCTTAAATCTACAAGTAGATAACCATAAGATTTGCGTGTGGCATCTTCAAAAGCATCTAGAAAAAATTGTGATTTACCGGGGTACATTTGGCGGGCCAGAGTAGTGATTTGCAGTTTATCTCTTGGGTTCTTAAAAAGTACCATATATTTAGTGTTTAAAGCTATAGTACGACTTTTTTTACCTTGACAAAACACATTCTGCACCAGATACATAATACTCAGATTTCTGTGGTGCACATACTTGAGTAGTGTACAGCTACACAAGTCATCAAACTAACTTTTGACAGGTGCCCCGCCCCTTTTTAGTAAACCACGCCCACTGCGCAATATAACCCCGCCCATTGCACATTGTTGTGTGATCCGCCCCTTTTTTGACAAAACCACGCCCATGACACCTTATGGGCCCCGCCCCTAATACATTTTTATTTTGTCAGGTGCCCCACCCCTATTTATTAAACCACGCCTGTTGCGCAATATGACCCGCCCATTGCGCGACGATGTGTGTACCGCCCCTTCTTTACTAAACCATGGCACTAAACCACAACCATGGCACATTACGTCCCCAGTGCTATTTTTGACGTAGTAACGGCCATTTTTATGAGTCCACACACACGGCGTGTTATGACCACGCCCATGATCTTTATTACATATTAGCGAACATTTTAATGAAGCCACATCACGGGGTGTTATAGACACGATACAATGTTCATAGAGTGTGCCACCATATGGTTGTATGAGGTATTACATTCTTTGATTGGATTTTTTACATTTATTTTTAATTTCATTTAGAGGAAGGATATTGCTGAGTAAAGGGATTGTGTCTGGGCATGTTTTTGAAAGATGTGTCTGGGATCTTTTTTAAAGTATAGAACAAACACAGAGGACAGATTTATATAAATCGGAGAAATAAATAAATGCCAAATTAACTCATATAGCAATGTTTATTAGACAAAAAAAAAGTCAATGCAATATTCACAGGAAAAACAATAATACAATATCCGCAGGAAAAGCTATAATACAATATATGTAGGAAAAGCAATAATCATCAAATGTATTAGTCAGAAAAGCAAGGAATAAACATCACAAATTCAACCAATCAGCAGGATGCTTTAGTATACGTGGGCGCTTCTTAGGTAGCAAATAGCCGTGAGATGTAGTTAATCCCGGGGTGCTAAAAGAAATATTTGGTAACGATTGTCTCTTTTGAAAATGGGGTGTTATGTCCCGAGTCTCACTTGGAAGGCTCTGCAATTTCAATCGTTCCAAATATTGCTGAGTAAAGGGGATGTGTCTGGGCATGTTTTTGAAAGATGTGTCTGGGATATTTTTTGAATGCATAGAACAAACACAGAGGACAGATTTATATAAATCGGAGAAATAAATAAATGCCAAATTAACTTATGTAACAATATTACTAGACACGTGTGGCAATGCAATCAGATCTAAAACCAAAAGTGTTTAGATGAGCAATGACAGACAGATGGCATTTACAACCAAGACAGGGGTTCCCAGGATGACAGCCGTAACAGAATCAACAACTTAAATGTTTTCCTTAAACACATGGGACAGTATGACTATTGACAGACAGCCGGCATTTACAACCCAGGGGTGGGGTCTCATGGTGACAGCTGTAACAAGATAACCAACTGAATAGTATTCTTTAATCATGATGCCCAACAGCAATAATATATCAGCATTAAAATCAATATATTACACACCAAGAGAATCAGGTAGCTACAGCGGTATTGATAAATTCTATAACTCAATTAAAAAACATAACATAAAAAGAACAGTTGTTAAAGAATGGTTGGCAGATCAGGACACTTACACGTTACACAGGCCAGCAAGACGACGATTTGAACGCAATAAGATTTGCGTCTCTAATATTGACGAACAATGGCAAGCTGATCTTGTCTCAATGATTGACTTTGCTAAGCAAAATGATGGTATAAAATATATACTGACCGTCATAGATGTGCTGTCAAAATATGCATGGGCTGTGGCTTTGAAGAATAAATCAGGAAAAAACGTTGCTGCTGCTTTTCAGAATATTTTCAGGTCGGGACGTTTACCTCAAAAGTTGCAAACAGACAAAGGCAAAGAATTCCTGAACAAGAGTGTAAAAACAGTCCTAAAAAAATGTGAGGTTATACACTTTACAACCAATAATATGGTGAAGGCCGCTATTGTCGAGCGTTTTAACAGAACATTGAAAACTAAAATGTGGCGCTATTTTACAGCACGCAATACATACCGCTATGTAGATGTTCTGGATGATCTGATATATAGCTACAACCACACAGTACACAGAACAATACGGTGCGCTCCTGCAGCGGTGACGCAGAAAAACACACGCACGGTGTGGAAAAACATTTACGGGGAGTATTTCAATCATAAAAGGATTAAACCAGCGCTGAAAATTGGAGACCAAGTCAGGATATCAAAGTATAAAGACATTTTCAGTAAAGGGTATGAGCAGACCTTCACTGATGAAATATTTGTAGTGGACTCATTAAATACCAAAGGTATAAAACCACTCTATATGTTAAAAGATTGTAACGGCGATTTAATTGAGGGATCATTCTACGCTGAAGAAATACAGAAAATACCTCCAAATCACAATCGTATTTACAGAATTGAAAAAGTTTTAAGACAGAAGAGCGACAAAGGTAAAATATTGTACTACGTTAAATGGTTAGGTTACCCAGCGTCATTCAATAGTTGGATTGACAAAAAGCAGTTAACCACCCTCTAAACAACAACACGACTATGGAGGACACAGCATTTTACGTAACACTGCCTAGTAACGCATCGCACGAAATATACCCTCAAAACGAAATATCCAATTATACGACAAAACTATCCAAGCCGATTATCTTAAAAGGTGAATGGGAAGTTGGTTTAACAGAAATACAATATCCCCATACATGGAACACTTTTGAAACCGCTGAAGGATACATATATGTTGGTTTAGCCGGCGGACCCCTAAAACAGCTGAACGTAAAATCAGGGTATTATGATGATGTTCAGAAGCTGGTTCGGAATATTAACAAGATTATTGCCGCGAATAATGATCTGCCGGTGGATATTAAACTGGAATATGACGTTTTGGAGCGCTATGTACATGTTGTCGGCCGTGATACATTTATAGCCAGCGACAAATTGACTCATATACTTGGAATTGACTCTAATCATTTTGATAGAACTATTTCAGGAACTATTTGTGCAGATATAAAAAGCAGTTTTTATACCCTGTTTGTATACACAGATATAATAGAGCATCAGCGGGTGGGTGATAGCTTTGTACCGCTGTTACGGTCCGTTGAAATTACAGGTAATAACAATGAGATTATAACTCAGAAGTACATCAAACCGGATTACTTACCAGTAAGTAAGCATCATTTCGATACTATCACAATAGAGATAAAGAACGACCAAAATAGAAACGTCTCATTCAAGTACGGAAAGTCTATCGTTAAGCTTCACTTTCGCCCCCGTCGCAGCGTCTACTACTAGCAAAACAAACATGGTTGCTGTTAAAATCTATGGCGAACCACACATTTACAGTAATTATTATAAGACACAGGCTGGTCAGGGACTGCCGGGATTTCATGGTAGTACGTATATGTACGGTCGTGGTTTAGGGGGCATATTTAGAAGCTTATTCCGGAGAGCCGTACCATTGTTCAGGCGCGGTTTAGAATTGGTGAAACCACACGTGAAAACAGCGGCTAGGAACATTGCAAAGGATGTTGTGGGTAGAGTTTCAACGGCTGCGATGAATAAAATAGTGGGTGAACCCCAGGACGGCTCTGGTTTAGTATACATAGGTACAAATAATCCTAAAAGGAAACGGAAACGATCAGGAGTATTTCCTGCAAGTACAACGTACACCCGCAACAAAAAGGCTTGCACTCCTGCTAGAAAGAAGAGAAGAGTATCACGAAGGAACGCTAACAACATATTTTGAACAGCTGACATGTCGTTTATCCATACTGCATCCGTAGAATGCGCCAAATCAGAACTGGATCTTTTTGAAATAAAGCCTACTCAGACCAGCATAGAAAAAAGCCTGTATGTGGAAGTACAACCGTTGGCCGCCATTTCGGAAACTTCACCACTCGAATTCTACATAGCAGGAAGCGGTGAACATTATTTCGATTTGAATAACACGCTACCAGTCTATACCCTTACGTCAACAAAACAAAATTATATCCCACGGGTCACCCGGTAATCGTTTATGATAATTTTCAGCCTTTTGAACACTATTTTGGCCTTGCTAAAGTAACAGTGTACCCACCCCGAGGTTTATTTTTCCCTGTTCTACCGGTTAAAATGAATGGCAAACTTATGTTCCCATTATGTCGCACATGCACAGCCAATAACCAAACAACACATTGTGAACATAATGAGGAGGAACGATCTTTGACAGGTACTTGGTGCACTATTGAAATACAACAAGCCCTGATTAAGGGCTACAGGTTGGGAAAAATCTTTGAGATTTGGCACTTTCCTTACTCTTCCGATACGTTATTTGAAAAGTATATAAAGGTGCACCTTAGGGATAAACAGGAATCCTCAGGTTACCCTGAATGGTGTACGACTGATGAAAAAAGACGCCAATACATCGATGCTTATTACGCTAAAGAGGGTATTTTGTTAAGACCAGAGAAAATAGAAGTAAACCCTGCAAAAAGACAGATTGCCAAATTGTTTCTTAATTCTTTATGGGGCAAATTTGGTCAGAAACCTAATTTGCAAACCACAAGTCTTGTATCTGATCCTGACAAGCTTTTTGGGTATGTATTTTTACCTGAATATGAGGTGTCTTCTCTGTCATTCATAAATGATGACACAGCCATGCTCAGTTGGAAGTACGCCCAGGGCTGTCACAGTCCGTCTCGCAATACCAATATATTTATTGCATGTTTTACCACCGCCTATGCACGACTTGAACTGTATAATGTTTTAGACCGTCTTAATGAGAGATGTCTCTACCACGACACTGACTCTGTTATTTTTGTTAGTACAGCGGGTGACTGGAATCCACCTCTAGGGGACTATCTAGGCGAGCTGACTAGTGAAATACCCTGTGACACACACATTACAGAGTTTGTATCTGCAGGGCCCAAGACTTATGGTTACAAACTATCGACGGATAAAACATCTCTAAAGGTGAAAGGCATAACGCTTCATGCCAGTAATGCCCAGTTGATTAACTTTGACAGTTTAAAAGACCTGGTGTTGGACTACCCCTTGCACTCAGACCCTGATGAACAGAAAAGAATAGTGGTACGACAGACCTCAATTGTCAGAAATAAACTCCTTTGGCAGATAGAGACGCGACCACTACAGAAAACACAAAAGTGTGTTTATACAAAAAGATATTTGGTCGACAACTTTACCACTCTCCCATTTGGTTACTAACCATTCACCATGGACACTCGTTTACAACATCCTTTTTCATGCATATTGGCCGGCCCTTCTAATTCAGGGAAAAGTTATTTTGTCAAACAGGTTTTACAGAATGCTACCACATTAATGTCGCACACTCCTGATAACATTGTTTGGTTTTATGCCTGCTGGCAAGTGCTTTATGATGAATTATTACTCACAACCCCAAATATTCGTTTTATAGAGGGTTTACCCACAACATTTAATGACGATAATTTGTTTCCCCCTAACAGAGTAAATTTGACTATTGTTGATGACTTAATGGAGGCTGCTAGTGAGAGTTCAGAAATTGAGAAAGCATTTACCAAGTATGTGCACCACAGAAATCTGAGTATTATGTATCTGGTGCAGAATGTGTTTTGTCAAGGTAAAAAAAGTCGTACTATAGCTTTAAACACTAAATATATGGTACTTTTTAAGAACCCAAGAGATAAACTGCAAATCACTACTCTGGCCCGCCAAATGTACCCCGGTAAATCACAATTTTTTCTAGATGCTTTTGAAGATGCCACACGCAAATCTTATGGTTATCTACTTGTAGATTTAAGATCTACAACCCTCGAAGAGTACCGCTTAAGAACTGGTCTCTTCCCACCCGACCTTCCCTCGGCATATACTTATAACAAACAGCCCTCTAAAAGCCGATAACATACCATTAACAGGTCATTCCCTGCCGAATCTCAGAGCCTGTAAGGATGTCTATGCGTATACGTCGCAATTGGTTGGCTTTACAAAGTCTAATAAGTGCCTCGCCATCACAGAAAAAAGATATTTTATGCTCCGCATCTCATGATTTAGTCACGGCTATATGTGAAATTGCTCTTAATACCCTTAAAGGTAAGATACCTTTATCACAACAACAAGTAGAAAAGCTAAAAAAGTGGCGAAAAAATATAAAAGCACTGAGCAACAAAAAGGTGTCTTTTAGTAAGAAGAAGCAGTTGGTTAAACAGTCTGGAGGATTTATTGGCTCTCTGTTGGGATTTGCTATACCTCTGCTGACCGGTCTTTTGACTAACCGTTAATGGCCCATGCTGAGAAAAAGTACTTAGTGTCTAAACAAGAGTTAGACCTAATACAGCGAACCACTCAGAGCTCTGAGGCCTCTCGTGAGTCTGTCACTCAGAACCTAGATAATGAGATTATGTCTATTCTTCAAAATAGAGGTGTGTCGGATGATGAGAAGATAAAGAGGTATACCACTATATTGCATAAATACTTGGTACGTGCTAAACAGAGTGAAAGCGAAAAGTTGGGCTTGACACTTTTCTTACCTCCTGGAGAATCCTCAGTACCAAACACCCCTGTAGCACATCCTCATGCTGCTGGAGTCTCTGATGTTTCAGACGCTGTATTTCATGAAGTTGTTAATAATGTAAATGTCCGCTATAAAAAAAATGCTGAATTGTTGTTGAGTAGAATGTCTCAATTTAAGCACATTACCGCTTGGAATGATAAGGGTGAATTTGTTTATAAAAACACTGTTGTACCGGGATCCAGCATACTCGATTTGGTACGTAGTGTTACCCAGAGTCACAATGTTACGGTACGTAAATTACCTCTGGGCTGGGATACTTTTCTTCAGGCTATGGCTGACCTGAACATACCATCTACAGTTGTGGGCAACACATCAAATAGAGACTATTTGGAACGATTGAAATTGCAGAGCCTTCCAAGTGAGACTCGGGACATAACACCCCATTTTCAAAAGAGACAATCGTTACCAAATATTTCTTTTAGCACCCCGGGATTAACTACATCTCACGGCTATTTGCTACCTAAGAAGCGCCCACGTATACTAAAGCATCCTGCTGATTGGTTGAATTTGTGATGTTTATTCCTTGCTTTTCTGACTAATACATTTGATGATTATTGCTTTTCCTACATATATTGTATTATAGCTTTTCCTGCGGATATTGTATTATTGTTTTTCCTGTGAATATTGCATTGACTTTTTTTTTGTCTAATAAACATTGCTATATGAGTTAATTTGGCATTTATTTATTTCTCCGATTTATATAAATCTGTCCTCTGTGTTTGTTCTATACTTTAAAAAAGATCCCAGACACATCTTTCAAAAACATGCCCAGACACAATCCCTTTACTCAGCAATATCCTTCCTCTAAATGAAATTAAAAATAAATGTAAAAAATCCAATCAAAGAATGTAATACCTCATACAACCATATGGTGGCACACTCTATGAACATTGTATCGTGTCTATAACACCCCGTGATGTGGCTTCATTAAAATGTTCGCTAATATGTAATAAAGATCATGGGCGTGGTCATAACACGCCGTGTGTGTGGACTCATAAAAATGGCCGTTACTACGTCAAAAATAGCACTGGGGACGTAATGTGCCATGGTTGTGGTTTAGTGCCATGGTTTAGTAAAGAAGGGGCGGTACACACATCGTCGCGCAATGGGCGGGTCATATTGCGCAACAGGCGTGGTTTAATAAATAGGGGTGGGGCACCTGACAAAATAAAAATGTATTAGGGGCGGGGCCCATAAGGTGTCATGGGCGTGGTTTTGTCAAAAAAGGGGCGGATCACACAACAATGCGCAATGGGCGGGGTTATATTGCGCAGTGGGCGTGGTTTACTAAAAAGGGGCGGGGCACCTGTCAAAAGTTAGTTTGATGACTTGTGTAGCTGTACACTACTTACAATGTATCTCACATTTTCTGATTGTCCTCTTCTCCATCAGTTTGAGAGATGGAGGGGATAAAAGCAAAACAGGAAAAAGAAGGCAGCAGAATCGTAAATATCAAGATCCTAATATAAACAATAACCAGATAACTATACATACAACTAAAACATGTCCATATTAAATGTACTTGGCAATCACCACAAATGTAATCCTTATGTAGACTACCTGGGGCATGGAGCAGTAGTGAATCTAGGATATGGGGATGTTTATAAACCGCTGTGTTCCATAACAATCTAAGACAGTCAGCTTTAACGTTTCAGAAAAAACTTCAATTCCATGTGCTCTGGTATAGTCTGCTCATAAATAACAATTCAGTTGCAGAGGTATGTTTCACACTGCACAGAATTCTTAGAGGCTGACGAATGCTGACCAGGGCTATTCAGATTTCCCTTTACTAATATAAACAATAGTTTTACTCTACTTTTCTAAGGAAAAAGACAGTACGAAAATATGTGTGTAATACAATGAGTAATAAGAGCAAGATGGATTTAAGGGGGAAAAAACTAAACAATTTGATGACATCCAAGTCCCAATGTATAGGCCACAAAGGAATGAAAGTGCTATTAGTTTGTAACTCTAGCTGGACATTTTTTATAGTCGTTTAATACACTTACACACTTAGAAAATAATCTAGTTGCTCAGCAATGAACTAGCACAATGAACAATTACATATTTACGCACTTTTCCAGTTCTACATTCAGCTCCTCTTCAAATTTCTGAGCCAGTTTTGTTGCGGTCTCTTCTTTCCATTTGGCCATGTTCCTCTGGATGGCTCGCAGTTCATTATCTTTCTCTCGAAGCTGCTGACGCAAAGATTGACCATCAGGTCCATTGCTCCCCCTCAGTTGGTCCCTCTGCATGTTTGTGATCTCCTCAATATGTTCCTGTCATAAAACACAAGGGAAATAATTATGCAAAATCTGACAAGAATGTTGAGGTTTTTGCACAAAAGTACTAATGTACATATATCTTTAAAGCTATGAGTACCAAAGGATTTTATCAAGTCATCCTACAATCACTTGATACTGTGACCAATAATATAAGGGAACATAAAATAGCAGCTGCACAAGGATTACCTGTATGAGCCTCTCTTTTAACAAACTTAGAGCTTTTTCCTTGTCCATCTGCAACTGTTCTTTCAGCTGCTGCAACTCTCGTTCCTGAGCAAGAGATAGAAAATGATACGGCATTTATTAATCCAGACATATACAGTATATTTAAATTGTTCATAATGACTATATTCCCCTGACCTGTTACACTATTCTTTGCTCCCAGTAAACATGGGGCTTAATGCAAACTTTCTCATCTCACCTTCTCTCTCTGCACATGAATGACTGTCCGTTTTTGAGCCTCTACTTCCTGTTGCAGTTCATGAATGAACTGGTTGTTCTCCTCATTCACTCCATGCAGCATTTGTAATGCTTGGTTGGTAGAGAGGCAAGACTGGCTTCTGAAAATGAGGGTTAGAGTGTACAGTAACAGTATCATAATACGTCTGCCCAGTCATTTACTTTTAATGTCTTCCTAGCTATTATAATACGATTATGAAGGGTAATGACTACTGCTATCTTAAATGACAATTGTAAGACATAGTAATAGAGCTGAAGTGAGTTACCCATACCTGCTGCGTGAAGGGCTTTGGGTTCTGGGTCTCCCTGTAGTATTCATGATATGCTCGCATTCTGCTGTAATATCCCTGGCCAGTGCTCTCTCAGCTCGCTCCGTCTGGGCCAGAGCCTCTCTCTCTCTGAAGACCGCCTCGTTCTTCTCAGCCCGCAGAACATGCTGTTCTTCCTCCATCTGCTGGAGCCTGATCTTTAGCCGCTCCAAATCTCGATCTCTGTCCTACACAATCAGTCACAATGTAACTCAGTATTACACTGCACAGATCATACTTGATGACATATCTACTTACACTTTTTCAGGCAATCTAATGCATACTTTAAAAAAAAAAAAAAAAAATACAAAAATATTTACGAGATGTAAAGTAGAGAGTGTTACCGTTTCCCTGACACACACACACACACATATATATCTTCTTTTTCCCGCAGAAGCAGACTGTCTACATGTGGCTCCTCTGGTGGTGGAAAATATGATGTCATGGTAACGTTAACACTTTTCTATACATACTACAAATAACTTTTTCCTAATACTGTACAAAGTCTATATACTTTCTTTGGTAGCTAGATAAGCTCTATGCCAGTCCTGGCTTGGGACAAGGATCCAATAAGAAAAGGATTCTGATTGTTAATGTACTATATATAATACATTGTTTTATTGGATAACAATATAATAAAATGATCCCTTTCAGTTACATGACACTATGAATGCATGAGACGAACCCACCTCTTTCTGTCAATCATCCAATTATTAAACTTTATATTGTGTTTATGTAATTGATGTGAAATAATGTCACAAATGCCTTGTGTCCATAATGTTCTTTATTTTGTGGAAGCCTAAATAAATAGAGATAATAAGTAGGCATCCCAGACCTTTATTTTTTTTTTTTTTTTACTGCTGAATATAGTGGATTCTTGTTCCAGAATTTCTGTATCATGTTGCAGAGTTATCAGTTATGATTGCCTACCATATATGTTATACACTGAAATCAAAGACTGTGTACAAGAAAAGCTGTTCCTACATGGTTCATAAATGTGAATAGATTTAAATTAAAGTAACAGTCCGCACTTTATTCTCCCACTACAAAAAACTGTGCGATTGTCCAGAAATGTAGTGACTGCATTGAAAGTACCAAACATAAATGCTACCACAAAAAGAGCAAATGTACTAAAACATAAAAAGCTAAACTTTACAAAAATAGATTTTCTTTACATTAACTTTATTTTGACACAGTGACTTGCACAGTACAAGAGGGACAGAGACAAGAAAAAACAAAACATTAACCACATAAGAGGGTGGGTTATCATGCACTACTCGTTTTCCTGCTGATTTCTGATTGAAGGTATTCATTAAACAAAACAGATTATATTTAATCTCGACCATACCTGTGATAGTTCTTGTTGCAGTTTCATTAACTCTTGCTGCTTCTCTTCCTTGAGGACAGTACGCAGCCCATCCAGAGCTTCTTGGTTTTCTCGAAGCAGCGAACGCTTGTGAATCTCATGCTCCTGAATTTCCTGTAAAACACCATCAAGGAAGTAAGACTTAATATATATTCTATTCATTGGCTATATATTCCAGTCCATAGTTTCTCAACCGGTGAAGTCCATAAAAGACATGATGAAGCAAGGTAGAAGCCAATAAACATTGTCATTTCAGATATTTTCTAAAAAAATGTTATAAGCGCCATACATGAAAGGACATTGGGGTACTTGGTGCTAAAATGTGTTACTAGTGATACACAAAGGAGAGAGAGAACAGGAGAGAGAGAGGTAGAAATGCATAATGGTGAAGGTCGTATTGTTTATTATTGTCTCCAGAAAGCAGAAATGTATCTATCCCCTTACATTTTGAAGGTCTGCCAATTTCCTCTCCAATGTCATCACCATTCTGTGTTCGTTTTCCAGTGCTTCACGCAGATCAGCCATGTCTTGAAGCTTCTGCTCCTCTAGGGTATGTCTCTGTATTTGTAAAGCATCCTTCTTCTCACCCTCCCATTTCTTCTGCTCACGGAGCAGTGTGTTATGTACCTGGAAATCACACAACAGTTTGACTCCAGTTCAGGTGAAGATGTCCGTGCAGTTTAAGATTAATACAAAACAAATTAATCTTATAAAAAAAGAATAACAGCTTGCCAAATCTTTGAGCATACCAAAATGAAATACAAGATTAAACAGATAGCAAAATTGAAACGGGGCTAATATACACTGTTCTACTCAGTTCTGGTTGAATATACACTGTTCAATCAGCCTCTTGCCCCAAGGCAATGTTTAAAATACAACGGAGTTGTGACAGTTTTCAGACTCAATCACATTTCAAAATTCAGAAACAATTTTACTGCCAGTAAACTCACCAAAGTCAAAATATGTTGTTGTTTTTTGTTGTTGTTTTTTTTAAGTACTTATAACCTGGCATTTCATGTAATGTTAATGTGTATATTATTTTATTGATTTTACTATGCATTATTGTAGTTAAAGTGTATTTGTCTACTTGATTCATGAGGAATTGTGAGCTAAAGGAACACAATAGCATTAGGAATACAAACCTATATCCCTTATGCTATATGCTAACGCTACTTAGAATACTAACTATTTAGATGTCCACCATGTGTATTAAAAATTATATTAACTTACATATTAGCTCTTGCCGCAACTGAAACCAGGAGGGCAAAGTTTACAATGCTCAGTCTTCAGGGACAGGCTATATGCCCCAGAAATTAAGCTGTAGTGGTTAAGGTAACTATAGTGTCCCTTTAACGTTGCTTGCACAGATCATCAAAGTGTTGTCTGCTCATACGCAGACACTTAGAAATATTTCCAGATATGGATTAATTGTTAGAAAGTCTTTTCAGTGATGGTTTCAATGACTCCTCTTCGGCAGGATTGTGGCAGGAGGATGCTTAACACATTGATGTTATTATGAGAATACTTATTCTAAAATAAGTATTAACATGGTGCGATTGTGAGCAGCTGTTTCTAAGTAGATACCTATCAGATGTAAGACTGTAATTCTCCACCTGTATCAGGTAACCTTACATTACATTAACAATTACCAACGAATACCAAGTTTTCACCTTATTACGTTCAACTGGCACTGTACATGTGACTAATTATGTAGCTGTAGAGCACATACAGAGTAACATCACAGAGGAACTCTGCATACACATAAAATGTAAGACGTTATAAGAGGTAAGATGTTGTCTTCTGTATTACCATCTCTCTTGCTTCCTGCTTCAGTTCTGCAGCTAGCTTCTTCATTGATTCCTTCTGGGATTTGAGAGTCTCTTTCAGCTTTGCAATTTCTTTATCCTTCCCCTAGAACACAATAACCATGAGTAGTGGATATACAACAGCAAAGGAATGAATATGTGAGATATCGGTGCTATGGTCAATTTCCCTTTAGTGTTCCAGGAAGTATTATTTTAGAGAATATATATACATGCAGTGATGGTGTGTCCCAGGTGTCCTCTGGAAATAATTTGTGGAACAGTCAGGAAGAATTCCACTCTGTTTTGCAAGGTGATTGGTTCACATTTAGATTTTTTGCTACAGAATTGCTCTTTCTACACTGGTTCTTTTGTGTAACTACATAATAATTAATAATCACAGTAATAGCCCTGCATTTAAATATAATACAAGTAAGATACCAAGTTATTATGACTGAATAAACTAACCGATTTAAAGATCATCACAGTCACGTGGACATGACTGCGTCTGATCAGGTCACGTCTGTAACTATAAACAAAGGACAACCCAGAGACAAGTAAATCCCACTGGAATTCAAGACAACAGCCAATGTTCTTATCAGAAGCCATATTTCACCAAAGAGGATACCGGAGTCCTACCTCGAGAGTCTTTAAGGCTTTGTCTGTTTCTTTTCTGAGAGATTCCGCTTGGTCCTGCAGTGCTTTTATTTTCACTTGCTCCATATTTTCTGCAAACTGAACTCATAAAAAAAAGACAGCTGAAAAAATGACACTGTGTAATCTTCGTAATAACCCATAATTATCTGCCATCAGGCCCAGTGAAGTAGAAGTTCAGTCGTGTGTCCAAGTTAGCCAAGCTCACCTGTTGGATTTCCATTTGTTTCTGGCAGTGCATCTGTTCTTTCAGTTCAGCCAGCTGCCTGTCCTGATTAAACAAAATGTGTACTATTACGTACCGCTTATCTTGTCTTTATTACAATACACAATAATCTGGTAATATGGAATAGTTGTCGAGGTTACTGTCATAATCTGAGGAGAGAGCAAATTATATCCAGTGCAAACCATAAATGCAGGAGATCCGGTGATGGCTACTGAGAGAACTCACAGAACTGCGGTTTCTAATCCTGCTTCTATACACATGGCTTAAAGGACCACTATAGGCACCCAGACCACTTCAACTTAATAAAGTGGTCTGGGTGCCAGGTCCAGCTAGGTTTAACCCTTTTTGCAGTAAACATAGCAGTTTCAGAGACACTGCTATGTTTACAATAGGGTTAATCCAGCCTCTAGTGGCTGTCTCATTGACAGCCGCAAGAGGCGCTTCCACGCTTCTCACTGTGATTTTCACAGTGAGAAGACGCCAGCGTCCATAGGAAAGCATTGAGAATGCTTTCCTATGGACTGGCTGAATGCGCACGCGGCTCTTGCCGCACATGCGCATTCAGCCGATGACGGAAGAAGAGGGAGGAGAGTCCCCAGCGCTGAGGGAGCCCGGCACTGGAAAAAAGGTATGGGATTAACCCCTTACTCCCCCTTCAGTGCCACGGGAGTGGGACCCTGAGGGTGGGGGCACCCTCAGGGCACTGTAGTGCCAGGAAAACGAGTATGTTTTCCTGATACTATAGTGGTCCTTTAATACAAATGTCTGAAATTCTAAACTCACCTCCTTCAAGAAGGAACAATAAGATTGTATGGTCTTTTTGAGAACTATACTGAATCCCCAAAAGGAGAACGTGTTTTTCTTTTAAGGGAGAAAAGACATCGCTAAAAATATTAAGAATCAAATGAAAAAACTCTCCACAGATTGGAACTGATTGAACTGCAGGGTAATATTCTGAAATATCTACACCTGGGGGCTTGTGGTAGTGGGGATTGACACAGTATTTATTTACCTTGTCTTGCTGATGCTGTTGCTGTAGGTCAAGTACTCGTTTGTTTTGTTCTTCTTTCAGGGCCTCTGCTGCAAAAACATGCGCTTCCTTTTCAGCCTTGAGGGACGAGATCACATCTCTGAGTCTGAGCAGATCCAGCTCCTTCTCAGATAGAATCTTCTCCAGCGATGCAATTCTAGTGTTTTGCTCCCTCACCTGGGAACTTAACTCTGTGACTTGCTGGTTAAAAGCTTCGTTGTGTTCACTGGCCTCTTCTTCCTGCTTCTGTAACAGTGAAATGTCACTGAATTATGTTTGCGACAGTATGTAAAATATATACACTCACACTATATAATTAGGCAAATTCTACCATATTGCTCTGTACCATAGCAATAATTAATAAAATTAACTAATCTGCAGCTCAGCATCACCTTCACAGTGGCAATTTTTCAACCTCTTTAGTTAAAAGATCACTATAGTGTCAGGAAAACAAACCCGTTTTCCTGACACTATGTCATCCTTGGGGGACCCTCACCCTCAGGGGCCCCCTCCCATGGCGCTGAAGGGGTTAAAACCCCTTCAGCAGTTTACCTTAATCCAGCGCCGGGCTCCCTCGGTGCTGGTGACCTCTCCTCCCCCGCCAACGTCAGCTCCCAAGTGGAGCGGAATGCGCGTGCGCGGCAAGAGCCACGCGCATTCTAACATTCTATAGGAAAGCATTTCTCAATGCTTTCATATGGACGTTCTGCACACTGGATGCAAATTTTGCATCCAGCGTCGCAGAAGCGCCTCTAGCAGCTGTCAGGAAGACAGCCACTAGAGGTTGAATTAACCCTGCTATGTAAACATAGCAGTTTCTCTGAAACTGCTATGTTTACATGTGAAGGGTTAAAACCTGAGGGACCTAGCACCCAGACCACTTAATTGAGCTGAAGTGGTCTGGGTGACTATAGTGTCCCTTTAACTGAAGGAAGGACAATTTCAGCTTCACAGCAAGTTCACCGACCACAAACATATGCGACATTGCTCTTTTTTAGGAGTAGGTGACGCGCAGTTCTACAGCTGGTGATCGTATAAATAAAATAGTTGTTTATCAACAGCTGAGAGAGCTGCAGGCTTCCAATCAATCTTTCAGGTAAAAGATAAAAATTGATACAAAAGTGCAAATTATTACCCCAAAATATATTTCACTTAACTACAATATGGACTAACAGCCGGGAACACAGATTGTTCATGTCAGTGACTGTGGCTCAGAAAAAGCCCTAAACCAGCACCTTCAATCCAGTTACAACTGGAAGACTATTCTCGAAAAGTAACCAGTAACCGGGCATAGAAAATACCTGAATTTGGCTTTCGTATTTCTTTTCCAGCTCACGTAGCTGGGATTTAAGCAGTTTATTCTTCTCTTGTTTCTCTGCACATTCTGTTATTTTTTCTTCCAGTTTGCACTGAGATTCTTCCAAATTCTGTAGATAGAATGCAATTCCATATTAAAACAAATGTACAGATTACACTTTCAATGTACATCACTATTTCCTATATAACACCTCCAAAGGTTGACAACTCAAGGTACTCAAATGATCCTTCAGGGCATCCTATTATGATGAATGCGGTTCAATACAAGTTACAGGAGACATATTTTGCAGCAAAGCAATATACATTGTATCTGTATTCACAAAGTGAAAACACTGAATGAACAGTCTCAATGAAACCCATTGGCTATGCAATATAGCAGACTTGCAATACAAATCCAATACAAATACAAACCCAAGACAGTTACTGGCAATATATTGGCTGTATATTATTCATATGGGTAAATAAAGGGAGAAGAAGTCTGTGCTAGCGACATTAAGTGCCAATATCTAAGGTATGATCATCACAGCTCAAGCTCCTCCATGTTCTACTCTGCCCTGGTACGTTCAGAACCGCATGTTCAAGAGGTGGTGCATAGCAGATAAATATTGAGGAGTGGAAGATTAAGGGATATGAACAGATAATATCAAGATATTCACACTAAAACGTTTATAATAAAGACAATGCAGGACTACTAGCAAAACCCATGAGCCCACCTCTTCCAGCTTCACAATCTTGGCTCTGGTTGTTCGTTGCTCAGAGAACAGCTCGGATTTTGCATTACTGAGTTGTCGTTCCAGCTCCTGGCGCTCCATGAATGTAAGGCTTCCCTCCGTGTGGCGTAAACGGGCTTTAAGCTCATCTCTCTCGTTTGTAAGTGATGAGATCTGATAGAGAAATTTGTAACAATCACATACTTCTCCCTCCAGCACAAGGAAAACATTTTAATGCAACTGCAACAAGAATTCATCAAGTTACGTGGATCTCCATCGTTAATTTAAGAGATCAAACATGACGGAATTGTTTAAAATAGCCAGAAGAGAAGAGAGAAGCAAATGCTGAGCTCTCTGTCAGGGATGCTATACACTGCTTCACAGCAAATTCTCTCACCTCGTACTTTAAATTGGATATCTGGCCGCTATGTGCACTGGAGCATTGCTGCTTTATAGAGTCCAGTTCCATCTCTAGTTCTTTCAGCTCCTTCAGATAATCGCTATGCTTGTATTCCAGCAACACCAGTTCACTCCTGTCAGACATCAGTGATTAAAGATCTTCACCCAAATGAATATCCTGGAATAACTGTACATCTACAGCCACTGGCTCAACATTAATATGATGTAGGGTAATTAAGAAAAATACCATATAGTTTTGTTACTCAAAATGTGATTTGAGCAGCAGTGAGTATGTATGTATGTATGTATGTAAACAAAAGACAAAACAAGCTCTGTATATTATTAACAGCTTGTAGAACAAATAGGAGATCTGATTGTCACTCTGGAGTCAATGAATTTCCTTTTTTAGAGAACTATCGAAAAAGTTGAGGTTTCCCCCTTTGTATTCACAGCAGCAACAAGGATGTGTGAAAGGTTAAACGTGGCCATTGCCTGACTTTATGCTATTCCTGTAGGGACCAGATCCTTACCTTAAAGACTCCTCTGCCATCTGCGTCTCCCTTACATGTGTCTCCATTCTCACAGCTTCATTCCGAGTTCTCTCCAGTAAGTCTCTGAGTGACTCCAACTCCAGGTATGCTTCCTAACATCAGCATAACAAAAAAAGGATTTGGACACTTACTAATAATAAAACCGAGTTGTCTTATAGTAGGTAATACAGTATAGTAAGCAAGACTATGCTTCTGTTTCTGCTTAATGTATTATTTAAGACATGCCTAAAGGAGAAATTTTCATTTCATATTATTTAGTGTATATTAACACATGCAAATTTGCAAAGACATGATGGTCAAAGTCATTCATTCAAATGATATATGTATTTTTTGTACTGGATAAGACTCTACCCTCCTTTCTAAGCTGCTGTGTTTCCAGATTATCCTATATACAGTATTGCATCTGTTTGGAACCCTGGTAGCAGTCACTTAATGATAGTGAGGGTACAGAGTATTTACATCACTTAGTACATTAAACATCACCAAGCCACAGCCACCCGTTGCTATGAGGCAAAACTGGGGCCCATATGTTCCTGGCTTTTTATAGATGCCTCAGTTATGAGTCAATCTAGCAATATCTCATCTTAGGTCTTCCCCAACATCCAATTTCTGTGACAGTCTGCCACAGTGATTGGATTCCACAAACCATGTAGTAGAGCTAGGAACATCATCTATATCCTGTAAATCAAGGTCAGCAACTACCCAGCAATACACCACAATTTCCTCCCCCGTGCTGTGATCACTCTGGGATTGAATCACAGAACCTGCATGCCTTAACTGACACCTAGAGAGTTTAAATACTGTAACTGTCCCTCGCAGCTATCACTCAGCCTTGACGTCTCACATGTATTATAGGAGTTCAAAGTAGGGTTAGAATTAGGATTAATATTAGGTTTGGGGTTAGAACTAGGATTAGGAATGAATGCCAACAGTGATTTATTCAATAAGGCACAGAAACTCATGAAAGTCATGAAGAGGTTAAATGAGGGTCATCGCAGATTTCTTACATAGTTATTGTTTTTACAATAGGATCATAAACAGAGGATGTAGGAGTGAACCAAAATTCCAATATTTAATAAATGCCTATAGTATTAAACCTCTTAACATACAATACAACATATCAAAAGCTATTTATCTGTGATCATTTCATTTTGACTCATGTTGCAGGCAGGTGCTAAGAACCCAATTCTAAGCAGCTGTAATATGACATAAAGCAGATTAGCTCCTTCCACTTACTGGCAACCTTCAACCAAGGTATGAAAACCTATATATCATCATATAAATATATATACAGTTTTGTTTCCTTATTTTTCCCATTTTTCTTATATTTACTTTCTATGGTTCAATACCTTTTACATACAATGTCTCTTGAATTAGTCAAATCTGTTACCATATCTAGCATGATCCGTACTTTCTAAATGCCTAATCTAGAAGTAGGATAGAAAGTTCTCTTTAATCTGGGTAAGTATGTGACTGACTCCATTTATTTCCAGTAGATACAATTTGATCAGAGCCTTTTTGCATACAGTATCAATTACGGCTAGAGAAAATCCAGATTTTATTCACAGTGACATTAATAGAAAAGCAGATCTAAACCTTTTTCTGGAGTAGGAGGTCATTTAATGACAGATCAGCTTCCCTGCATTGAGCCTTCTTCTTTGTTAATCTCTCTTCTTCCAAAATTGCATCCTGGGAATGACATTAAAGGCAGCAAACATGAAAAGCAAACCGGGATCTTGTCTTTCACACTGTCCCAAATCATATCAGAGTATATCCATGGGTGGTGTTATTATTACAACTGATTTTATATACACATTAACACATTTTATATATTCTATAGCCACTTGAAGAGTGATCATTAAACTTTGGAACAAAACAACATGTTCACTGTATTTTTTTATATCATCTCTCCTTCCTACATCCATTTTGTTACCTGACCTTAACTTCCACACTCCCGGCTGATTTAGAATATTTCAATATAACTTGAATGTGAAAAACTACACACATATAGAGGATAAAGAGGGGATAGTGAAGGTACCACTAAAAAGGAGTGACCTTGCACCCTCCCATTGTAAGAAGTTAAACCATTTGCGAACGCTTTGACAATTTACCTAGGGCCATGCGCAGGTCACCTCTTACATTGTTATTGGAAACGCCCTGCAGTGAGCAAACTTGGAGTGCAGGGCTTAGCTCATTGGCTGAGAGCACTCAGCTGACATTCTCAGCCAATCAGTTGACAGGGCTGCGGGACTCAGTGAAGCTAACATAAGCTCTCTGCAGCCACCAAGGGTGTACATACAAATACCCTTAATTGTTTAACCTATTTGACAACTGGAGTAAGCATGCTGATGCTGGACATTGTGTGTGTCCAGTGCTTTTCCTAAGAAAAATGTGCTTGTATTGATGACTACACAGAGTAGAAGAATTGGGCTGCAGTGAAGAGTCTGCCTTGGCACTGCAATAAAGGTAAATTGAATATTGTTCCCCCCTCCCCCCCTTTTTCAAGGAGAGTGGGGCTGAGTATTCTAAACAACAAATGAACACATCTAATCAAAAAATATATATACCGTATATATATATATAAATATAGAGAAAATATTTGAGCACATGGAATATCTTTTTTTATAGTTACTGAAGCTGTGTGTTTTAATTGTCATAACCTAGAATATGAATTATGAGATATGTGTATTACCACAAATGCACTTACTCTGCGAAGCTTGGCCGCTGATTCTTCCAGAAGGACACGTTCTGTAGCAAGGTCTTCAATGGCTCTCCTGTACTGTGCTTGGTCAGGTGAATCCTGATGCAAAAATAGAAGGTGCAGGCCAAAATACATAGATTATATATTTAACGCTACAAAACCTTTTTTTTTTTAAATTACGAGTTATCAATAGTTGGTTGTAAAAGGATAAAATTGTAGAAGTAACTAGAGTATTATCGTTACCAATGTCAAGCATCTGACCACAAGATGGCTGAATAGAAGTTTCAAGTTAGGCCAACCACCTGCCACACACCATGTAGTTAACCAATCAACAGTAAGTGGGAGGAGCTTCTTATATACAACCTAGTCATTGTATATTTAAAGCATAACATTATTTACAAATTGTTACAATAACATATAGAATTGTTTCTATTTTTTGTTAATCAATAGAATAATGCATTTTAATGTGTATAAAATAACTGAAAATAAATCTGGATATTTTGGGTACCCTTAATATCTGTAGGGAGAATTTTCATTCTGAGAACTATTCATACGTCCAGCTGAAAGTGGGTGGATTACACTTAACAGTATTTATATCATCACATGAGTATTACGTGGCTTTAATAACACATTGCTTGTCAAGGGATACTCTAACCCTTTTCTGAAGATCATTTTATTTAATTATAATGCCCTCATAGAGAAGCATTTGATTGGACCGATCTCCAGGCTCAGAGTCCTTGAGCCGAGAAGAAGAGGGGAGAAGAGGGAGTGTGGGGTGGACTTTCAAAAGGGTAGAAATTTATTACGTCTGTCACCAGTGTGCAGTGTGTGCTGACGACAGACATGATAGTTGCACAGAATTAACACTAAGCAGCCCAAAACAGAGATCCACACATCCTAAGTCACATGTTCTGGAGGTGCAAATAACCCCCAGCACAAAAGTGAAGATATCTCCTCGTGTGCTGCGTTTGAAGGAGAAATGCTGCACATACAGACTGCTTACTCCATGACCACTTCTGAAAGCAAAATAGGTCATGGAGGTTGGAGGAAAAAGAACATTTAATACAATGACATCCGGTGGCTGTTATATATTTTTTTGGTTTCTCATAATGTTGGAATTTGGTTTTACCTGACAATCACTTGAAATTGCCCTAGTAATGGATTCTGGTGCCTTGTTTGGGCTTGAAGTCCATTGCTTGGTGCTGCCACTTCTCCATTGTGTGCCAGCAATGGTCCTTTCAAATTCCTCCTCATCGTCGTCATCGTCCTTAGACATTTTACTGGAGGCTGTATATCTATGATAAAATATTGCGCTTGTGACCGGTGATCAGAACAGTAAACTTGTTTTTTGGTTATGTTTTTGCACTTCAGTGCACCTCTCATTTAAAAATCATGTACAGATGATAATATATAATTTGAACATTTCTAGTCAAATAGCTAGAGAATATATAAATATTTCATATCCACAGTGCGTACCCACACAAATTTGCATTTTGCAAACTCCCTAATTTTTTTTTTTAAATGTATTGTTCAATTAATATTTGACAGGCACTGAGCATCTGTGCAAGCAGTAGATCTAATTCTGAACAAATTTCACGGTGCATAAATATTTGTTTGTTTGCTTTTCCATGACTGCAAGCATAGAGAAAGAGTACACATCAAACCTGGAGCAGTGAAGACGAGACACGGAAGTAGTGATAAAAAAGCTATTTAGTTTCGGCTCACAAACAAGCCTTTTTCAAATCTTACATACAAACATAGTGAAACATTTTAAAGGATCACTAAGATCCCCAATACAACGTTTATGCTTTTGGCCACCGTAATATGCTGTACTTTTTGCAAATGTTTTTAATTTTTGCAAAATGCAGCTTTGTGCACTAAAAGCGTGTCCCTTTTTAGAACTCTCTCCGGTTCTAGTATACTCTCTTTCTTAGTCCCATACAAGCACAGCTCAACAACAGAGAGCACTGGGCACTGAACTGAGCTGCAGGGAGACTAGCTGCCAGCACTAGAGGAGATCACAAAGCCAAATACATAAATATCACTGCATGTTTGTCTGTCCTCTGCAGCATCCCTGTACAGGTCTACTAAAACACACTTCCATAGCCCAGTGAGTGTTAGACTATAGAAATGCAATTTACTATACCTGTGCAGGGACGAATTTCATAATTCCTGTGACTCTGTGCTCACTTGTACTATAGTTACAGGTATGATGCGGACCAGTCATAGGTGGCTTTAGGTGGCTTTGCCTTTATACGCCTGCTCCTCTGTTTCATTACTACAATGGATTCCCAAGTGTTATCCAAGTTATCTTTATTGTTTGATTATTGACATTTTAAACAGGCCTGTTCTCTTTTTCCTTGATATCTGTAATCCTTGACCATTTACTTGTTTATTGTTTTTGTGTTACACCGGATCACTGACCTCTGCTTGTTTCTGGTTATGCTTTGCCTATAGCAAGCCATTGCTATTCTTTTCACCGTGTTAAGTCTCTAAGAACTGGTACTAAGTTCTATCCTAAGATTCTGTTTCTGGCTAACCTAGATTTGTGTGTTATGCCACTGTTAGTCTTAACAAAAATGTATTTAATTTTTTTTACAATGTTTGTTAGTAAGACTTAATAAAGGCTCATTTGAGAGCCAAAATGTTGCTGATTTGATCATAAATAGCCCTTTTAATACTACCCGGTGCCTGTGTATTTGATTTTTATAGTTCTCATCCAGTACCTTAAACGCTCATTATGATTCCGATGCAACCTTCTTGTGCTGTGTCCAGAGTCTGCGTGACCTAATAAATGAAATGTAATGTAAATCTGTTTTAGAAGTGTTTGATACCAAAGATATCGAACAGCCAATGAGATTTACAAAAATACATAACACATTGATTCCATGCACACCCAATTATTATTTCAGAATACATCATTTACTACAGTTTATTTTCAAAAGTAAGCTCTAGACTCTAGAGTATGTTTTTGTGGCCTGTCCTGCCTTATCTGAACTTTGCAGCACCTGATACTGTAGCAGATAGACTACTAAAGACTTTAACATCAAGATCACAATCTGATGCCCTTATCTAGACCTGGCAGTTTCTCTTAAAATATAGGATACCAGTGAGTTTATTGGCAAGTCCATGGGGGCGTGTCTGAGCAGCTGAGACAGTTAACAATTCTAAGAAAGACACACGTACAAATTCAATATTTGTGCACATTAGAAAACGTTGGAAGGCAATCTAATCTCACCTTTCCTGATACCCCGGGCTTTGCGAATATGATCCCGCACTCTCTCTGTGGTCACAGAGTCCAAATCACTGTCAACAGTCACGGTGTCAAAGCTCTTCAAGGGTATGCCTTTAGTAAAATAACATCAGTGTAAAGCTCAGAAAAATTATACTGAAATTATCATAAGCCAACATTGCACATCACTTTAAAAATTCTTATATATACGGTCAATGTCGGGAGATGTTTATTGATACTCACTGACAAAACAAGCATTCTTACCTCTGTTACACAAGAAAAAGTTATCTACACTACCATATTAGTGCAAACTGACATATCATTCATGTATAATATTGTGCATGTTAGCTGGAGAGAAGGTGTATGTTTATAGAATAACTTCAAATCTATTCAAAACTTTCAAGTGCTGGAGAGTTAAATTTGACCAAATTTACTAATATATATAACTAGATTCTTAAAAGACGTCCCTCAAGGATATAAAACTAGACCACTGATAAAAACTAATTGGATATGATTTCTACTGCTTCCCTGCTGACTGCCGTACTATCTATCACTATGTAATTACCTAACCTGCTTGCAAAGAGATATACTCTATATCTAATGAAGTCTGTGAATTATTACTCATTCTCATGAAAAGAGTAGAAAAAGGGCTAAAAAAGAAACAGGGTGTGAATGTATTGAGTTTGGTTGTATTACGAGCTACGATGGAGGACAAAAGCCTGAAATCTATACTGAAGGTAGAGCTGCCATCCCATTGATTGTAAGCTCATGTGAGAATGGACTTCTTCACCTGTTTTCTCTGTTAATATTCTGTATGTCAATTACTTGTTGTCAGATATCGCCATCCTATAATTGCTGCAGAAAATTTTGGCGCTATATAAATGCCAATAATAATAGTCATTTGATTTATGTAAGCCTATAAAAAAAAAAATCCATAATGCAGGCCTTTAATGGCTTAAACACAGCTTATAGTGTGTATTCTTTGTAAGACGGATTTCTTACAGAACTGCTGGTTTTGCAACTCTAACTGCGCGCAGTCGTCTCGTCACTACGTACCTGCAATGTGTTTGTACTGAGTCACACCAGCTTTTTCTTCCTTTAGAGATGAATCCATTGTCTTCAGATCTTCTGAATGGTCTTTTGATCCTGTGGAAATATAAAAAAAATCTGTTGAAGTCAAAAATCAAATATTGCAAATAAATATAGCCCACCAAAACATGTTAGCCAGGAGTAAATAAACTATAACACAATAACAGAATTATTCAGATGCAGAGTCCTGGAATGAAGGTATGGCTTCTGGACTGGTTCTACTTTATGTCACTTCCCACTCCTAGTCCCGTACTAAAGAAAAGAAAAAACAAACACTCACTCATCCAACCAACCACGTCCTTCATGATCAATTTTCAAACTATACTAAAAACACCTCTTTACACAAGCCTTCCTCAACCAACCATGATTCAACTCGCCTACCAGTCCCTCTCAGTTTACCTTATTTGGCCTCATCACCTACTCCCATGACCTCTACCACCCTGACCTCTACCGGTCCTTCCAGCTGTAATTACATCAGCTCTTCCATATTCCAACATTCTATGTGTCCCTTGTTGACTCTATTATCCTTTGTTTATGCTCACTAATGACTGTATTATAATATAAATCCAGTATGAATGCACCTGAGCCTAAGGTTTTATGTGTCCCTAGTTGACTGTATTACATGTTATTTTATGAACACTAATGACTCTATCGTTTATTTATTTACTTATTATTCTAAAATATTTTACCAGGAAGGATAAATTCAGGATAAATATGTCATTGGCTATATCAACCAATCTGAATCCACTGAATTCAAAAGTTTTCCTGTGATTTCAGAAAAAAGAAAAGCAACAACTCTGTTGTACTATGAACTGAATCAACACATTAGTTTACTCATTGATGATTATATCTATCTATCTATCTAGCTATCTACACACCACGGAAGCATCCGTTTCTCTGTGGCTCATGATAAAACCATAATGCTTTATTGCAGGGTGTCACACTAAGGTCTCCTCTTTTCTTTCACTGTAAGAACAACAGCAATATAAACTGTATCTCCCAACCCATCAACAAAGGAGAACTGTCACTGCACGGATTTATAACTTAATGTTTACTTATCTATATATTTAACAAATATGTATTTGTCTTTGTGAGGTGTGAAATATAAACTTGAATGTAGAAATCCTCTTTATCCTGCAACTGGCCCATCCATCCCACCGCCCTGTCAATCATTGCCATTCAGTACTTTGTACCTGGCAGGCAGCATAAGCAAACAGAGAACAGGAAACATGAAACAATGCAATGTCATCTTCATGCAATATGTGTCATGGATTTGCCTTGTCTGAACTGGATTACGATGGATTTTGTTTAATCAATAATATAATTTAAAACAAAATGGTGCATTTCATGAAAAGATGGTTAAAGTTATAGATGATTTCAATGTTTTATTCAATAGTGCAAATTTCCGTGAAGTGATAGTTCTCCTTTAAGATTAAGTTTAGTTAAGATTAACCCCTTAAGGACCAAACTTCTGGAATAAAGGGGAATCATGACATGTCACACGTCATGTGTCCTTAAGGGGTTCAGATAATGCAAACATTATCAATGTATTCTTTATGAAGCTCTAGTCACAACCTTGGCGAGAGACTCATACAGCCTCCCTACATATTCTTTCTTTTTAGTTTCCCTCGTTCACAGTGTGTTTTATTTATACATTTATATCGCCTAATCTCTTAATTGTCCACAGCCTACAGCAAACTACTGTGTGTGATTAAAGTTGATTTACAAAGCAGGATATAAGAACTTCTAAAGTAAATACACTGAACTGTAAAAATCAAATATTTCTAATGGAGCTGTAGCCAATGTAGGTGTGGCTAGGGCTGCATAAACAAAGTGATTTAAATCCTAAATGGCAGAGAATTGAGCTGTGAGACCGCATGGGCATGATCTATACAATAAAAACTGCTCCATTAAGCTAAATTTGTTTAGGTGCTTAAAGTGACTCTTCAACATGGCATCATAGGCAACAAAAATGCATGTAACAATCTCATACAGTACTACAGATTATCCTGCTAAAATCTCCCATAATACCTCCATCTTGTCCATCATTCAAGAAAAAGCAGGCAAGAAACACCTAGCAGGCAACTTACAACTGTAAGACTGCCATAAGCACAGAGACACCATTTTCTCATCATAATAAATGAGGACATATATGAGCAATAGCAATGATATCAGCTTTCATTCACTAGCAGCTGTGTTGTCATTCATTCTTTTAACAAGGTACAACACTCATTACCTCTACTGTGCATGCAAGGACTTTTCTAAAATCATACAGAACTTACAGCTTGCTACACAGGAGAGCACAAGGCATCATCGTACACATGTACACAGGGCCGGCGCGTCCATAAGGCGGCACAGGCGGCCGCCTTAGGGCACACCGGCTCCGGGGGCGCAAGATTTCAGTGACCGGCAGGAGGGAAGCTCTCCCTCCTGCCGGCCACCATCTCCGCCCCCAGTGCGGCAGTGCTGCGATCAGGCGCTGCGAGGGAGCTCTAACCTCTCTGCGCTGCTCCCTCGCGCGCTGTCTAGTGATGCTGCGGGTGCTGGAATATGACGTCATATTCCGGCTCCCGCGGCATCAGCAGACAGCCCGCGAGGGAGCAGAGCAGAGAGGTTAGAGCTCCCTCGCAGCGCCTGATCTCAGCCCTGCCGCACGCCGCCCAGCAGCCCCACTGGACCCCAGGGAATGATCCACACCAGCTCTCCAGGTAGGGAGGCTGGGTGGATATTATTTATGTATTAAAATAATTTGTGAATGTATGTGATGTGTGAGAGTGTCTGTGTGAGTGTCTGTGTGTGTGTGTATGTGTCTGTGAGTGAGTATGTGTCTCTGTGTGTGTGTGTGTGTGTGAGTGTGTGTGTGTGAGTGAGTGTCTGTATGTCTGTGAGTGTGTCTGTGAGTGAGTGTGTGTGAGTGTGTGTGAGTGAGTGAGTGTCTGTGAGTGTGTGTGTCTCTGTGTGAGTGTGTGTCTGTGTGTGAGTGTCTGTGAGTGTGTGTCTGTGTGTGAGTGTCTGTGTGTGAGTGTCTGTGTGTGAGTGTGTGTCTGTGAGTGTGTGTCTGTGAGTATGTGTCTGTGTGTGTGTGTGTGTGTGTGTGTGCGCGTGAGTGAGTGTATGTGAGTATGTGTCTGTGTGTGTGTGTGCGTGTGTGTGTGCGTGAGTGAGTGTATGTGTTACTATGAGTGACTGTGTGTGACTGTGTGTGTGAGTGAGTGAGTGTATGTGTGTCTGTGAGTGTGTGCGTGAGTGAGTGTATGTGTCTGTGAGTGACTGAGTGTGTGCGTGAGTGAGTGTATGTGTGTCTGTGAGTGATTGTATGAGTGTTGCATGTGAGTGTGTCAGTGTATGTGTGTGTCTGTCAGTGTGTGTTTGTGAGTGTCTGTCAAATCAGTGAGAGTATCTTTGTCATTGAGTCTGTGTGTGACTATCAGTGTGTCTGTCAATGAGTGTCAATCAGTGTGTGTGTGTCAGATCAGTGAGTCTCTGTGTTTGTCATTGAGTGTGTGTGACTGTCAGAAGAACACTAAGGGACAGGGAAGGGAGGGGACCAATAATGGAGGGGGAAAGGGGCTGGTTAAGAGGCACATAGGTGAAGATGTTATTTTTGAATGGGGGGGTGAGGGGGGGGGGCGGAAAAATACATCTTCGCCTATGTACCCAAAAATCCTTGCACCGGCCCTGCATGTACATACTCAACAAGTCTCCCACAGAACGCTAAGATAAGACCAGAAGCCGCAGAGATTTCGGCATTTCCAATCTTCTACATTTGTCCGGTTTAAAAAAAGCTTTAAATTAAGAGCTTACAGCATCCTTACCAAATACATCACACAGGCTTCAAAAGATACAGCTAAAAAGCCAAATTTTGTATATTTATGATATGTTAATTCAACACACAAGATACAATACTTGTTTTGTTTGACGACTTACTTAAACCAAACGTGTAGCTTGTTTCCAGAGATGATGGAGTGTGAGGTGGAAAGCTCTCTCCTTTTCTTTGCATCCCATCTTTATCACTGCATAATGATTTCAAAGCATTGTTATCCCCATAATGTAACTGAATCTGAGAAGAGGCATCTTGGAAGCTTTTCTCCACATCTGTTTCAGCTGGAGGTTTGTGGCAAACTTTCTGGGTATCCTTAGACCGATTTATCCAGCTTTCCACATGGGACCCTATTTCTTCAGTATGAATTGATTTTCTGATTTCCTCTTGGCTTTTTTGATCAGGATAATGACCATTTGTTTTATAATCAGTTAGCCCTTCAACAACAAAAGATGGAGTGGTTTTATCTAGAAAATGGCTCGGGTCCATAGAAGAACATACGTCTAACTTGTGATCAATTGTGTTGCCTTGCAGTCCTGGATTTGTGCTTACATCTTGTAGGTCAGGTTTTGTTACCAGGGGAATCTTCCTGCTAAAGTCTTCTATTATCGTGGAGGTCAAAGGATATAGAACAGCTTTGTTATCCACCTGGTGGTCTTTTTGGGAACCCATACTTCTTTGCTGGTCTTCTGCACCAGATGAAAAATGACTTCCTAGTGAACTTGTTTTTCCAAAACTGCTTAGGCTAGAAGGTGTTAAAATATTAGCTTGGCTAAGTCTTGATATTCTCCCTCCAAGAGATTCAACACTTTCTCGTCTGCTCCTGGTGCTTCCTGAACACTGAACTTCATCATTGATAGAAACAGCAGCTTTCAAATCCCCTTCCAACTCTTCTTTAAACTGCTGCAGTATGTCTTCTCTTCTTGCTGTGTTAAGTGAGAAGTTATCTTCAGGTAGACCTGCATTTTCAAGGTTATTGTCTACAAATTTAGATTTTTCATTGTTGTTCTGTGCGCCATTCAGATCATCAACCTCATTGCTATTATTAGACACAATTGGTTCAACCAATCTTTGATTGAACTTGACTACAAAGTCTTCAGTGCACACACTTTCTGCGGAGTTAGAGTCACTGTGGTACTCCTGGAGATCTGTCTGCTCAGAGCCTAAGAGGTGAGTTAGCCTCCATTTGTACTCTTCTTTTTTACACTCTTTCTTTTGTTCATTAAGGCCATCAGTAACTTCATTTTTGGGATTCTGAGAATCTATTTCAAGAGTCTGTCCATGAGACTGTTCCGTGTCTGCACAAGAAACGGAAAGGGCATAACATTAAGTTGATGTGCCTATAAATCCTATGTAAAAACTTGTTCTATTAAACTCATCGATTTTGTTCCTCATTCAGAAGGTTAGCTTAATGGTACTTGTTTTATCCCCCTTTAGAAGGGTAAAAAGCCGAGTCGGCCTTGATAGTGAACCAACTTACAGCAGAGTTAAAGGGAATCTCCAGTGCCAGGAAAACGATCAGTTTTCCTGGCACTGGAGGGTTCCTCTCCCTCCCACCCCCCAATCCCTGGTTACTGAAGGGGTGAAAACCCCTTCAGTCACTTACCTGAGGCAGCGACGATGTCCCTCGCCGCTGTCTCCTCCTCCGCGCCGCTCCTCCTCTTCATTGCGTCAGCCGGTGGGCGAGACTGATCCCGCCCACCGGCCGGGGAGACCTAATGCGCATGCGCGGCAATGCCGCACGTGCGCATTACGTCTCCCCATAGGAAAGCATTGAAAAATTATTTCAATGCTTTCCTATGGGGAAATGAGCGATGCTGGAGGTCCTCACACAGCATGAGGACGTCCAGCGACGCTCTAGCACAGGTTTCCTGTGCTATGAAGGAGGAAGTGACCTCTAGTGGCTGTCTAGTAGACAGCCACTAGAGGTGGAGTTAACCCTGCAAGGTAATTATTGCAGTTTATAAAAAACTGCAATAATTACACTTGCAGGGTTTAAGAGTAGTGGGAGTTGGCACCCAGACCACTCCAATGAGCAGAAGTGGTCTGGGTGCCTGGAGTGTCCCTTTAACCCCTTAAGGACCAAACTTCTGGAATAAAAGGGAATTATGACATGTCACACATGTCATGTGTCCTTAAGGGGTTAAGGGTCCTTTAGTCCATTGATAGCACATACTAAAGTTTCTCTGAAAAGGCAGTGTTTACATTGAATAGCCTACAAGGACAGGCTATAGACACCAGAACATCTACATAAAGCTGTAGTGGTTATGGTGACTATAGTGCCCCTATATGAATTGTATTTTTTTCATTGAAAAATAAGCTTTTGTTAATTTAAAAAGAAAATAACTTGGCTCCTAACTTTTTTTAGCTGGCTCCTAGATTCCAAGAAAATATGTCAAGCCCTGTGCATACATCATACACATATAAACATATAAACATACCCATATATCTCTCAGTGTAAAAGAGTTGCTACTAGAGGAACGTGTCTTACCAGTGACTACATCAGACAATATGCTAAGGTGGTGGTTATAAAAAAGTTACGCGTTGGATGTACCCATGCCAAATGTGGAACATCCCTTAATACACTATTACTCTTGGAGTTTGGATACTTGGAGTAAAAGCTGTTGTACGCTTACCTTATTAGCACTCAGAAAGGCAAAGAAAAAAACAACACAGGGAATCCAAAAAGGAAATAACATCTGAATGCATTTGAGATCTTTTGACAACTTTTTTTTCTTTTTCCTTTTTGGTTCCACCTATGTTGTTTTTCTTTATGTGCCTTTGTGAGTGCCAGTAAACTTTTTATGGCAAGGTTACAGCAGTTTGCGGCTTTTACTCTGTGTGTGGGACTGGAACCTCCTCGCGTGGCTTCTCTCTGGTCATCTGGACAGCAAGACCCTTCTATTTCTATATAGTTACAGATTAGTTTTTACTGTACACATTTTTTGTCAAGTATACTTTTTCGTTTTGGATACATTGCACCCTTGAAGCTTTGGTCCCACTGCCAGTAATGCTCAGTCCTTCATGCTTTTTGAATATTCTTGCTAATACTTCGAGACTTTCTCATGCATCACACACAACATCACAACATGTCTTCTATATCAGCATTGATGTATCCCTATACAGCATGCTCAGGTGCTCGAATTAAAAGGAAATGGCAGTTCTCTATCATTTATACCATTGAATTAAACATTGGAAATGACTTGTTTTAGCCTTTTTCATATAATGTTCCATTTTGTTTTCAATTTAAATTAAAGATTGAGCAAAATACATCATTATCCAGTTGAGACAAGACAAAGCCAGGGCAAACACTGCAAGTGAATAAGAGAAACAGAAGCATTGTTTCATTTCTCCTGTTCTCTATACTGACTGCCAGGTGCAAAGAACAGAGCTTATAGCAACTACTGACAGGGAGCTAAGATGGAGGCAGGATAAAATGCTGTGGCTTAATTACATTTCATTTAATTTTATTTTTTACACCTCACAGATACATATTTATTAAATGTAAGGATAATCAAGCATTATAAAAATAAAATAAGCCCCTATAGCTTTTCCATTTGGCTAAGGATACAACTACTTGCTACTTTATTCTTACTTTGCAGGTAAGAATAGGAGGTAGTTCACATATCTCTATAAATGATCAGTGGGACTGAAAAAGCATTCATCTATTAAATGCAGACAGAGAGTCACAAGGAAGCATTAATGCACTGACTGCATGAAAAATTATTTTAACCTGAATTATATTTTTATTTTCAATGTAATCTCCTAAAGGTTACATAGTTACATAGCTGAAAAAAGACTTGCGTCCATCAAGTTCAGCCTTCCTCACATATGCTTTTGAGTGGCAAGAGATATAATGCTAACACCAGTATAGCATTCATCACTGCTTACAACCATGACTATAATTAGGTATATAATATCAAATCATATTTCTCCATTCTCTATACTGACCTTCAACACAAGTTATATGTTAAAGTGGGCTGTATATTCTCTGCCAGAAGAGCATCAATCTGTTGTCATTTTGCCCCAGTTTATTCAATATTAAAGAGGTACTATAGTGTCAGGAACACAACCACCATTTAGGTGGTCAGCCCCTCTTACATCGGTTTAGAAAGGTGATTTACTTACCTTTTGCCAGTGCTGCGTGGGGCTCCTCACAGTTAGCCCCATGCCCAATCCGCCTCCTTGGATCAGAATTGATAAATCCAGCCAATCACAATACTTTCCCATAGCAATTCTGATGATCTCAGCCAAGGAGGCAGGTTCGGGACGGAGCCAAATGCCATTCTAGCCAATCAGCAATTCCTCATATTGAATCAATGCATCTCTAGAATGTTTAGCGTCTCCATGCAGAGGGTGAAGACACTGAACAGCCCAGGAAGCACCTCTAGTAGCCATCTGAGGAGTGGTCACTAGAGGTGTTCGTAGGCTGTAATGTAAACACCCCGTTCTCTCGGAAAAGGCAATGCTTACAATACAAAGCCTGCAGGCACTGGCCATACTCGCCAAAACAACTACATTAAGCTGTAGTTGTTCTGGTGACTATAGTGTCCCTTTAAGTATTTTAGGCCACATGGCTATCCAGGAAGGGCATTCTTTTTAAAATCGTTATTTGTCAAAGGCATCACAAGTCAAATGCACAATAATGAAATACAGCAAAGTCACACAGGGTCACTCCCTAAAGTGAGAATTCTAAGTACATTTCAAATTGAAGTACAAAATAGCTGAGCTGGAAATATTTTACAAGTTATAAATTAGCTATGCTTTCAGTTCGACTACTTTGGCCTTAAATGTGAAATTCCCTTTGAATTTTCACTTCAGTAAATAACTGACAATGTTGCAATGCCATTTCCAACAAATGAAAGTGACAGTGAAATAGCGTAAGTAAAGAAGGAATGAAGAAATAAAAAAAGAGGAAATACAGGAAAAATGGTAAAAAAAAAGTTACAGCAATAGAAAGAATTGCAATAGAAAACGCATTTTAGACAGTGATATGATGAGCTTATAAATCCAGGTATTTATCCAGACCAGTCTGTGCTGCTTGAGAAATCCACACATCGTGACTGTCAATTATCCATGTCCATATTATATTACCTGCTATCTTACGGAGCACGCTTTTCAGCTACTGCCCACCATGTAGCCAAGAATAACTCCAATAAGGTCAGTTATAAGTGTAGCTTGCACCAAGGCTATTTCAAACATAACACTGACCATTGATTACATGTAAAGTGTGTACGAGAGAGTGAAATGTCCAATTAGGGAACATATTTCATCTACTTTGATAAGAATACCACGTTGCCAGCGGGTAAACATTTCCTATGCAAAAATGTAAAATTCCCTGCATAAAAAGAGACATTTTCTGTGAAGGAATGTGATAGGCTTAGTGCACTTTGTCATTGTATGACAATGTATCTTTACAAGCAGAACTAGACGTTTATAAGGAGTGGAACAGTGATAGGTTCCATGCTGCTCGATTCGCTTATCATTGGAGTACCACATGTTCTTGCCGTGCCAGTAGTGTGCAGATAGTTCCGTCTTAGCTGTTAAAGTTACCTTAGCAACCTATTTATTCTCAGCAAGTTTAGTAAAAATGACCCTGGGTCTGGTTGTTCTGTTTAGTACTAGATTTAAAAAAGATGAGATTTGCCCCCACAAAGACCGTAAGTGTGGGCACGTCCACCACTGCATGACCGCAGCCTCTCCAGCATTTAATGGCTGGAATTAATTTAACTTAATGCAGACATAAGGACAAAAGAAAAAACATTATGTATGCTCCATCATTTGTAAACCACTGAGGTCGTTTAACTGCGTAGATAATTCATTTGCTTCTCGAATTTGTGTGTGAGTATGGTATCAGGAAGGCTTCTAATAGATATAATAAGAGTGGCAAATCATTCATTTTTATGGTATTAAATTTAATAAGCTCAGCAAATCAGAAATGCTTCCAGTCTTGAATGTTTTGTTTTATCTTCTTTTTCAAAACTCAAGAAGAGTAATTTTAACCAGTGGTCCACAACCCAGTCCTCATGGACCACCAACAGTCCAGGATTTATGCCTTTCCCTGTTTTATTCCAATGGAGATACTGACAAAACCTGGACTATTGGTGGTCCATGAAGACTGGGTTAGGGAACACTGATTGAAACCATATAATTGAGATAGATTGTACTGTAATAGCAGCAATTTTTGGATGAAGTCGAATGACTAAGAAATTAGGTGCATGCATGTAATTATGCATTATTTTTTCATTGCGGTAAAGCTAAAAACAGCTTGCAAAACCTGCAGTTCTCTTGTCTGCTGCCTTTGCAGACCCACCCCTTTTAAACTCGCCCCGACTTTCTGTGACTGTCCAATCACAGAGTTCCCAATGCAGCTCAACTAGTTTTTGTAAGGCAGGTGCTCTGAGCTATTGCAGCCTCTTGAGTTTAGCTCCATTGAGCTAACTAAACCAGGAAGTCATATTACATGCTGTCTGCTTGAAAGCCAATGGGGTGTAACAAGGTTAATTTATAAAAGAGTCAATTTCTATTGAAATCTCCACTTTCTGCAAAATGAAAAATAGAACACACTTTCCACACATAAAGCTTTTCAGCAAGTGCTCTGGGGGTGTGGAATGTCCCTTTAATAATATATTCCATATCTCAGTGGAACTTAAATATTCTATCATATGTTCTTTGAAGCCTTGCTGTTCAATAAGTTACTGTAATTGTATGTAGTCTGATATGATTTATATTTTAAGTATTATACCTAACTATGGCTTCAAATAAATATTAGTGGATACGCTTTTTAAATGATTTAATATTTTGGTTAAACTATTTAAATTATTTTTTCAGCATATAAAAATGTAAAAAAACATATACCGGTATTATATATAATAAAAATCAATAAATGTAAAATATTACAAAATGTAAATATTTTTCACAATATTAAATAATTTTAAAAGTGTATCCAAAAATATTAAATAATTAGGAAAGTTTATCCAACAATATTAAATTAAGGCCTATAGTGGAAGCAAATAACTATCAAAATGTTATTTTCACTCATTGTACAATGTGTTAATCTATGTAGAGTGCTCTCGATAAGAATGCTGTATATGAATTGTAAAATAAATGAACATGTGCATATCAAGGTGTATATCTACTAAGATAGGTGATCTTCAGAGTCTGTGCTTAAATGACCACTATAGGCACTCAGACCACTTCAGCTCAATGAAGTGGTCTGGGTGCCAGGTTCATTTAGTGTTAACCCTGCAGCTGTAAACATAGCAGTTTTAGACAAACTGCTATGTTTACACTAGGGTTAATCCAGCCTCTAGTGGCTGTCTCACTGACAGCCGCTAGAGGCGCTTCCATGCTTCTCACTGTGAAAATCACAGTGAGAAGACGCTGACGTCAATAGGAAATCATTGAGAAATGCTTTCCTATGGACGGATTGAATTTGCGCGCGGCTCTTGCTCCGCATTATTATTATTTTATTATTTATATAGCACCAACAAATTCCGTAGCGCTGTACAATGGGTGGACTAACAGACACATAATTGAGATCAAACCACTGGACGTACAGGAACAGATGGGGTTGAGGGCCCTGCTCAATGAGCTTACATGCTAGAGGGAGTGGGGTATAGTGACACAAAGGGTTAAAGTAGGGGAATTAAATACAGGGAGTGCAGAATTATTAGGCAAGTTGTATTTTTGAGGATTCATTTTATTATTGAACAACAACCATGTTCTCAATGAACCCAAAAAACTCATTAATATCAAAGCTGAATATTTTTGGAAGTAGTTTTTAGTTTGTTTTTAGTTATAGCTATTTTAGGGGGATATCTGTGTGTGCAGGTGACTATTACTGTGCATAATTATTAGGCAACTTAACAAAAAACAAATATATACCCATTTCAATTATTTATTTTTACCAGTGAAACCAATATAACATCTCAACATTCACAAATATACATTTCTGACATTCAAAAACAAATCAGTGACCAATATAGCCACCTTTCTTGCAAGGACACTCAAAAGCCTGCCATCCATGGATTCTGTCAGTGTTTTGATCTGTTCACCATCAACATTGCGTGCAGCAGCAACCACAGCCTCCCAGACACTGTTCAGAGAGGTGTACTGTTTTCCCTCCTTGTAAATCTCACATTTGATGATGGACCACAGGTTCTCAATGTGGTTCAGATCAGGTGAACAAGGAGGCCATGTCATTAGATTTTCTTCTTTTATACCCTTTCTTGCCAGCCACGCTGTGGAGTATTTGGACGCGTGTGATGGAGCATTGTCCTGCATGAAAATCATGTTTTTCTTGAAGGATGCAGACTTCTTCCTGTACCACTGCTTGAAAAAGGTGTCTTCCAGAAACTGGCAGTAGGACTGGGAGTTGAGCTTGACTCCATCCTCAACCCTTAAAGGCCCCACAAGCTCATCTTTGATGATACCAGCCCAAACCAGTACTTCACCTCCACCTTGCTGGCGTCTGAGTCGGACTGGAGCTCTCTGCCCTTTACCAATCCAGCCACGGGCCCATCCATCTGGCCCATCAAGACTCACTCTCATTTCATCAGTCCATAAAACCTTAGAAAAATCAGTCTTGAGATATTTCTTGGCCCAATCTTGACGTTTCAGCTTGTGTGTCTTGTTCAGTGGTGGTCGTCTTTCAGCCTTTCTTACCTTGGCAATGTCTCAGAGTATTGCACACCTTGTGCTTTTGGGCACTCCAGTGATGTTGCAGCTCTGAAATATGGCCAAACTGGTGGCAAGTGGCATCTTGGCAGCTGCACGCTTGACTTTTCTCAGTTCATGGGCAGTTATTTTGCGCCTTGGTTTCTCCACACGCTTCTTGCGACCCTGTTGACTATTTTGAATGAAACGCTTGATTGTTCGATGATCACGCTTCAGAAGCTTTGCAATTTTAAGAGTGCTGCATCACTCTGCAAGATATCTCACTATTTTTGACTTTTCTGAGCCTGTCAAGTCCTTCTTTTGACCCATTTTGCCAAAGGAAAGGAAGTTGCCTAATAATTATGCACACCTGATATAGGGTGTTGATGTCATTAGACCACACCCATTCTCATTACAGAGATGCACATCACCTAATATGCTAGTAGGCTTTCTAGCCTATACAGCTTGGAGTAAGACAACATGCATAAAGAGGATGATGTGGTCAAAATACTAATTTGCCTAATAATTCTGCACTCCCTGTAGTTTGTTAGAGAAGGGTTTATTGAGTGCTTGGTAGGTCATTTTTGACAGTTGCAGGAGAGGAGTCATGGGGTGGGGGATGCGCATGCGCATTCAGAGCTGATGTGGGAAGAGGGAGGAGAGTTTCCCAGCGCCGAGGGTGCCCGACACTGGACAAAAGTAAGAGTTTAACCCCTTCAGCCCTCTTAAGCCCAGCGGGAGTGGGGGACCTAAAGACTCTATAGTGCCAGGAAAACGAGTTTATGGTGGTCCTTTAATAATAATGCTAATAACAATATACCTTTAGGATGGCATGTTGCGGGTCATTATGTTTCCTTGCCAACCTACTTTTTAGCAAATATTGATTCTATTACGCTATATACATTGTTGTACCACAGCAGCAGCTTACAGTATGCTTAGAGTATAAGAATAAAATAGTAATCAATAAATATCTCTGACAGAATA
Organism: Pelobates fuscus; assembly: GCF_036172605.1. Classification (NCBI taxonomy): domain Eukaryota; kingdom Metazoa; phylum Chordata; class Amphibia; order Anura; family Pelobatidae; genus Pelobates; species Pelobates fuscus. The sequence goes on from NC_086321.1 coordinate 116,332,493, forward strand.
AAGAGAGTGAAAACATGCTCAGAATACAAAAATACCATATCAATCAATAAATATTTATATATATGACAAAGTAAAGAGTGAAACCAGATGCTTTTCATCATACATTCATATTCATGTGATGATCATTTTTCCAAACGTAGTACAATATATTGTGATTCAACCAAACCATTGATATTTCACCAGTATATTAACCGAAAAAAAATGAAAAATAAAATATTATATATTATATACATATATACACACACACACACACACACATACATAACATCACCCTAAAATATGCCCTAGCTTATTTTCAGGGGATGCTCGTAATATAAGCCCTAGTCGCTTGTTCGCTAATCTAGGTTTGGGGAATTTTTCACGAACATAGATTAGAGGGATTGCATACTCTAGTAAGCTTATCTATGTTCGGGGAAATTTCCCTGAACATAGATTTGCGGATTCCATGCCTTAGTGAACTGGTCTATGTTCGAGGGAATTCTCCCGAACGTAGACCTGCTTTCCAGCACATGCTTGCTACGTTTTTTTTTTTTTTTTCTTTCTAAAATAAGCTCCAGTGCATTTTGCAGGGGAAAAATATATATAAGACCTGGTCTTATTTTTGGGGATAGACGATATAGATATAGATTATATATAATATATATATATATAATTATAATTTAAATAATTTTCAACAGAAATAAAACGTGAAATGGTAAAATATTTCTAATAGAAAGAAGGAATAGTTTCAATTTCTCTATTGATAGCTACTTGGCAATTGTCCAGATTTTTTATAAAGTAACAAATGTTATCTCTAGTGTCGTTATCTGATATACTGGGACAGATATTACATACCACTAGATGGCAGTAGTCATAAAGGCAGAAGAAAGCCTATAAAATGGAGAATAGTATTTACTGACCGATGCTCGATTGCATTATCTCAGGTCTTTAGATTGTGAGCTCCTGGAGGCAGATACTTCTTCAACTACTGTTAATACAAGTCATACATGTGTTGTTGGAATGAAAGGTCTTGTTTCCAACTGTACACTGGGCACGATATGTTTGTGCTACATAAATATATTTAACTGTATTTACTGCTTGGTTAGCAATAGTAAGATTATATCACATGCATAAACCAAGTGGGTCAGTTATACATGTAAATCAACGAATGTGGGGAATATTATTTACTAATGTATTTTAATAAACAGCTACAGTTTCACTAATACTTCAGAAATATATGAAAAGTCCATTGGCCTCTTCTCCTGGACTCTAGGGTATTGCACACCCATGGTCCCTGATCTTGCAAAGCTACCCATCAATACAAGCCTGCAAAATCACTGAGTAACTAGCATTGAAACCCATAGACTTTATGGGAACCCAGCACCAAGTCATTATAATATTCTACAGTGTAGCTGTAACGTAATAAAGTACATTTTAAGCTGCATGGCCATGTTTAACATGAACGTGATACTTGTTTTCTTAGTAAAATGTTTGAACTAAAGTAATATAATATGTATGTGATGCTAATTAGTTAAAATAAGTAATCTAATAGAAGTGATTATCTTTAAAGGACATTTAATAATATGAGGCCCATGATCACAGTCTGTTGAAAAATACATAGGGATCTTTGATCTTAACTGATTATGGCAAATCAAAAAGCCAATTTCTAGTGTTTCAGAATATTGTTGTTGGTCATAGGAATTGTTTGGATAATATTCTATTCTATTTAACCCCATAAAGCAGGGGCAATTTGTACAATCTCAGTGTGACTATAATTGTACACTTTAGTGTAGTAGTTTGTGTATGCTTGGAATTGCATTTCTGAAATATACTTACTCTAGTAGATCCAGCTGAACTACATATAGCTAGAAGCAGCATTTATATGCTGTAGGCAAAATATGTTCCCTCTGAAAAATCCCTACGCAGCCAAACCCTTTAAATTACATGTGAAAAGCTGTATTGATTCAAATAGGATCTCATAATAGAGAGATTTATTAACTGATACAGACATTATTGAGTGCAGCATTATTCTATAGCGGTGACATTTTTATTTACAGAACTAGAAGAAAAGAATTCAAAATAACAGAATCATCCTGTTTACAGGGTGCTGATTTATTAAAATAAACAGGCCAGAAGGGTTAATTAGAATACGTATATTAAACAGAGACTTTAACATTTCCTACTAGTCTTTCAATATCTCCCAAGTAAGGCATGAATACTGATGTAACTTATAAAGGAATAGTACTGTCCATTTACAATGCAGGAGAGGTATTTGCAGTATCTGGCAAAACTTTTTAAAAAGTCATTTGAATTATGACTTTAAAACATTTAGATAACATGTTAAATAAGTAAAATAAATATAGTTTACCTGCATTAAACACCTCTGATGTGCCAAATTTTGAGTTTTCATCTGCATTCTTTTGTGAATTCTTCAATGTTGGCCTTGGCTGAAATAATAGATAATTTCATTTAAAACCAAAAAAGAACAAAGCACAGTGATAAAAATGTTATGTTGTATTCACCAACTACCAAAACAGTTTTTTCTTTTGCTCTCCATTCTTCTGGGTCTAATTACATCCAAGGACGTATCTTCCGCAAGGCAAACAAGGCATCTGCCTTGGGCGGCACTTTGCAGGGGGCGGCAAAAAAAGCCGCCCCAAGCGCCCAGGCAGATCCCTTGTTTGCCTCGTGTCCTGCAGGACTCAAGAGCTGGTCAGCTGGCCACATTTAAGCCCCCCAGAGGCGGGCGGCGGGCAGCGAGGGAGCATGCTCACCTGAGCTCTTCCTGCTCAGCTCCCTCCCGCACAGCTTAATGAAGCCGGGAGCCGGAATATGACATCACTTCGGCTCCCGGCATCACTAAGCGGCGCGCGAGGGAGCTGAGCAGGAAAATCAGAGCTCCCTCGCCGCCTACTTTGCCTGTCCGCCCCCTGCCTGCCTGACCAGCTTCCCCACTGTACCGCAGGTAAGTAATCCACTCCAGCTCTTCCAGGGTGGATTTAAAATAAAATTCAAAAAATAATAATTAGTGAGTGTTGGTGGAAATGTGTGTGTGTGTCTGTAAATGTGTATGTGTCTGTAAGTGTGTGTGTCTATGTGAATGTGTGTGTCTGTGAGTGTATGCGTCTGACAGTGCATGCGTCTGTCAGTGTGTCTTTCTATCAGTGTGTAAAATCAGTGAGTGTGTGTGTATGTCATTGTGTATGAGAGTGTGTGTCTGTCAGTGAGTGAGCGTCTTTAAATCAAAGTGCGGCTTTGACAGGAAAGGGTGGGAAAATTTTTAATTGGGGGGGGGGGGGGAGATGGGGTGCCCGAGCACCGTCCTGCCTAGGGCAGCACAAATCCTAAATACTCCACTGATTACATCCCCACAAAGCACTAAATACTTATCCTGGCTGCTGTGGTTTAGCATCTTCTGAAAGTCTTGATGATAACCTTTGAAAGCTGCAGTGATTTGTGTGCATACAGCATGATCACAAGCAGGGTAAAAAGTAGCACTGCATATTTACAATGTGTTTATTGCAACAGATGTTGAAGAAGCTGTGTGTGCCAACATGTTTTGCGGTTACGTATCCAGTTGGGTACCCACATGTAAGCTGCAATTTTCAGTGTACTTCACTACAAGAAATAGCAGAAAAGACACCAGACAATTCTTGTCTCTGTAAAATATGATTTATTTAAATACTTTTCAGATAAAACATAAACTGCTGTAATGAACCTTGAGCCTGGTATGGTACCATATTTAAACAAAAGTTGCTTTTAATTATCTGTAAATCGTCTCTGGTTTTTATTTAAAAGAAAATATAATATTTTCAATGTGTTTAGAAGCTTTTCATTTGAATTAAACATCAATATTTCAATGCCCTGGTACAAGCATATATACATATAACACATTTTTCGTGTGAATTATTATGGTTTATAAAGCGCCAACAAGTTCCGTAGCGCTGTACAATTGGTGGACAAACAGACATGTATTTGTAACCAGACGACTTGGACATGCAATCTCATGTTGTCTCTATTTAAACAGAGGTCAATTTTTTTTCACCAGTACTACTAAAGTTTGTATCTTGGGATAATCCTACCTATTCTGAATGTTACTGAACATTTATTCTAACTCAGTGAATTCTGACAGTATAGAATATTTATTTCAGGAGATCTACAACACCAACATTCAATGCACTTGCTGCATAGCCCTTTACAAACTTTAACCCCTTAAGGACCAAACTCCTGGAATAAAATGGAATCATGACGTGTCACACACGTCATGTGTCCTTAAGGGGTTAAAGACTATGAAAAAGAATCTTTAGCACTTGTGGTACAAAAGTAAAAGTTTTGGATTTGTGAAAACGTTACATTATCTGCCCTTTTAAACCGTAAGTGAAATATGCATGTATGGCACAGGTTTCTAGAAGAGAGTGCGGCATAATATTATGATTAAATTCAGTACGGTTTAGACTACTGAAATATACTTCCTATGGTAGTTCCAGCTAACTATATATAGCTAGAAGCAGCATTTATATGCTGTAGACAATATTTGTTTCCTCTGAAAAAATCCCTACGCAGCCAAACCCTTTAAATTACATGTGAAAAGCTGTATTGATTAAAATAGGGTCTCATAATAGAGAGATTTATTAACTGATACAGACATTATTGAATTCAGCATAATTCTATAGAGGTGACATTTTTATTTACAGAACTAGATGAGAATGATTCAAAATAACAGGATCATCCTGTATACAGGGGGCCGATTTATTGGACTAAACAGGCCAGAAGGGTTAATTTCAATACCAATATTAAACAGAGACTAGTCTTCCAATAGCTCCCTAGTAACACATGAATACTGATGTGACTTATAAAGGAATAGGTAGCTGCGTGGGCTGTAATATTTTTATAGGAGTGACTTTCCTCTTTTAGTACAGATGATTTTGCATATGAATAAATGCTTACATAAATGGAACAGGACATGTATGCTATTGTGTCTTTCATATTTAGTAATCATTTATGATAGCTACATAATTCGGATTTTTAGAATGTTGGTATGAAATCTCTACCTGCAGCTGGTCTAACTGTTCATCAATGGCATCCAGGAGGTAATCACAGTGGTCCCTGTGTCTCTCTTCTGACCTCTGGGAGGACAAGAGCTGCATATGTAGGCCTGATGTACAATGAAACACAATTCATAAGAATTAAATTATTAATAAAGGTTAAGGCTTACTACTGTCAGTCGTTTTAAATTCATAATTATTAATCCATAGTTCCATAAATCCCCACGCTTTATCACAGATTATACTGCAAATGTTTTTTTGTTTTTTTTGAAAATCTGTTTATTGAGAAATATGTAAAATCATCATGAACAACATGGAAAAACACGCAGGTCCAGGTTTGCAAGTAAAACATCATAACAAGAGCGGACAGACGATATAACTGAGCTGTTGCCAATAAATCGATTGCAGTATAGATAACACTATGCAATAGAGCAACTGGACCCAACTGTGCCTCAGCTTAACGTCAGCAGGATATCAGAGATGAGCAAGAGTAACCTCATATATCAGACTACACCACTAGCTATATTCGTGATTGTTATGTAGTTCGCATTGAAAAGGATTATGTCTGGAGTTACATCTGCTGTTGCACACAAATCTCGATATATGAATTTGTTGTATGGGGTGCTCAAGTATACTGTCCATCTCGTGAGTGATGTATCTGTTAAGTAGCGGGGTAGCAGTAATGACACCAGAACATAGCTCTAAGTGCAATGAAAGTAGCATCATGTTACGAGAGGAGTACCCCAAGCACTAAACTAACGTGGGAGTTGGGACCAATATCCAACTATGGCATCGCATATGACACATCGACGTTCCCCTCGACCCCAGCTCTGGGTTGGGCTTGTAAGGCAGCCTTGTGGCTCTGTGTCTGAGGGAGGGCGTTTGGAAGTTCCCCCTCTTGTGTACCATGAGAGAAGTGTACAGGTGTAGTGTATGGAGGGCACTGCTACCGTGTAGGGATGGACTGAGTCGTGTGTCTGTCAGGTCAGGGGTGTCCGTCTCGTTAGGCGCTGTATCGCTACCAGGCCGGTATCCACCTTACCTGATACTCAGGTATCTCATATCCTACCAAGAGTGTCCACTGTCACATTATACTATCGTACATAAGTACCAGTTCCCCTTATCACTCTTCCAGTGTAATGTGTTAACTGCCGTCTCACAATGAGCTCCTAAGAGACCCCTCCGGCCCGAGTCCGGAACCCCAGCCGCCGACAGGTAGAATAAGGGAATGGAAAGGCAAGGGATAGAGGAAGAGCAAGGTGCACAGGATGTGATCCTTCCTGCCTAGCTCGGGCCGGCCTGCGCCCCCGCCACGGGGCCCGGTGCGCCCCCAGCACTGCGGTATCGAGAGATATACAAGAACCACGGCATCCACATCTCTGCATGCCTGGTTTCCCTGCCAGTTAAGGTGGCGTGCGCTGCCTCCGCTCCCTGGATCTCCTCCACCCTACGAATCCATTCAGTTTTGGTAGGTATGTCAGATTGTTTCCAATGAGCTGGGATGTTGGCCTTGGCGGCGTTAAGCAGGTGCCGCAGTATCGACTTCTTATATGAAGATATAGAGAACGACGTGATGTGTAGTAAAGCAAATTCCGCGTTCCAATCCGGGAGGTCCCCCAGAATGAGTGTGATTGTTTCCCTAATCATTTCCCAATATGGGGTTATGGCTGTGCATTCCCACCAGATGTGCAGTACCGTTCCGCGTGTCTCCTGACACCTCCAACATACACAGGGTATGGAAGGAAATATAGGACGCCTACCTTACTACATCGTATACCAGAGGGAGATGAGTTTATAGTTCATCTCTTGGTAATAGGAACTCATGGAACTCTTATGTTGCCAGAGCAACGCCGCTTCCCATTGTTGTGTCGAGAGGGATATTCCTAATTGTTCTTCCCATTGCCTTTTGAACGTTGTGGCCGCTGCCGTTTGACCGGTCAGGAGGTATTGATACAGCACAGAAATAGCATGTTCCACAGCAATGGTCGCAGAGGTTCTCAAACCATGTGAGAGCTCTGTGCAGTCTGTCTTTATGTGGTAGTGTTTCGTAGTAATGCTTCAGTTGAAGATATCGGAAGCAGAGGAGATGTGTCCGTGGTCTGTCGCCCAGCATTGAGGGCAGAGTACGTAGCCTCCCGCCCTCAAGAACCTTGTGTATAGGTATATACATCCTCCCCTCTTGCAAAGGCCAAGCTCCGGGGGGCAGTCCCCCACCTATGGCCTCATTATGTGTGAGTGGGAGCATATACTGCAAATGTTATAACCCAAAAAGGTATAACCCAAGAGTAATAAATAATCAATCTCTAATAAAATATAACACTTGGTTGGGGGTGATGTAATAGACTTATTTAAAATATCCTTGAAGTAAAAAGCACCAAGTCCTTACCTATCCCAGTGTACTCTTCTGCAGAAACCTCAAACTCAGTATTCGTGCCTAACTCTGTAGAAGCCATCTTCTTTTAAAAGGCCTAAAAAATAAGATTTAATTAAGTATAAGTCATCAGATAACTTCTTTGAACCGCTCATACCCACAACCAAACAACATTATTTCATTCACACTTTTATAGAAAATGACAGTTCAATTTGAGAGCACTAATTAGTTTCCCATCAAAGAGTTGAAGTTCCTGAGCCAATTAATCTTCTTTTGTATTATTTGGCAAGTTGCGGATAGTTAACAAGCCGGATATTAATTGCTACACCGCATTTATGCAACGTCTGAGCCAGGCAAAGATACTGCAGCTGTCCAAACTCTGAGCTGGAAAAGGTCCACAGCATCCAAAGGTCTACATTCTGGCATTTTATACCTTCTGGACAGTCAAGAGACACTGGCTCTTCTATGAGATGAGAGGAAAGTTCCAAAATACATTTAACAATTACTTAATGCATCAGTAAGAGAAGCGTCTAATTGCAAAACAATAATTGATCATTACACGGAGTGTTGAAAAGCTAGAAGCCATGATGTGCTGAGCAAATTGCAATGTGACACTAAACATCATATGTTTACTATTTTATTATATGTTTTACATTTTCATAATTGTGAAACTCAGAACATTCACCACCAGTAACCTAAGAGTTGCTTGTGTCAATAAAACGCACAAAAACATTTTAAGACCCAGCTGTGCTTAACAACAAGGAGGGTAATATTTCACACGACATAAACAGCAGGTCCCCAGGCGTAATGGTACTGTAAATGCTCAGTGATAATGGCCATTGTTAAATTGATAACAAGGATAGTATGGATGGCTGGCACGCCATCAACAATCCATCCCTATGTTCTACTAAATCAGAGACCTTTCTGGTGCAGAAGAGGTACAAGAAAGCATAAATAACTGCATATATTGAATTAATGGTTCAGCAGTTTTTAAGCAATGTTCATTATAACATATTACTGTTTCATAATTTGTCTTCTTCAGAGATCTCTTCCCATACTGTTAAAATTCCCAACATGAACATGAAATCCTAATCCTTATGTTGCATGTGTTTAACCCCTTAAGGACACATGACATGTGTGACATGTCATGATTCCCTTTTATTCCAGAAGTTTGGTCCTTAATGGGGTTAAACTGGATTAGAACTTTACATGGTTTGTGCCAAATTTCCAAAGAGGAGGGTGGTTATTTAGATGGTTGATAATGTGTTCCACCTATCTATCCTCCCTAATACACAAGTATGTCCCGTCTAGGTCCCTACGCTCTGCCGAAGACCTGCGTCTATTCTCTGTTCATAGTCCCACCTCTGATGCTTGAATTCAAGACTTCTCTAGGGCAGCCCCATTCCTGTGGAACTCCCGTCTCTTTTCCATTAGATGCTCACCCAGTCTCAACTCCTTAAAAAAAATCATTAAAAACTCAGTTTCACAAAAGCGTATCAATTAAACTGTTAATGGCTCCCAACTGATTCCTCTCCTGCAACTGTCATTTAAAAAAAAAAAAAAAAAATAAACACAACACACAAGTCTTCAGTAAATACTATTCTACCAATCTACTTCCCTAATACTATCCTTACCTTTTGTGTCCCTTTACCGCACTCCCATTAGCATGTCAGCTCATTGAGCAGGGCCCTCAACCACTCTCTTCCTGTACGTCCAACTTGTCTGGTTACAACTACATGTTTGTTAGTCCACCCATTGTAAAGCGCTACGGAATTTGTTGGCACTATATATAAATAATAATAATCACATGTGTGCTAATGTTATATTTTTTTTCTGTTTAACAGTTTGTTTTTAACTCTTTGAGTAAGTCTTTTCAATATATAATAAATGTGACACTATTATTCCAGGTACCCTTGATAAAGGCAGCCAGTTGGTGCTGAAACGTTGGGGGGGTTTGGTGACTCGTGTTTCTGTCTGAGGCTTGTAAGGATTTTTGTGGTAATTTATTACTATTATTTCATTTTATCTCCCTTTACTTCTGTTACTTTGTTTATATATGTTTTCATTCTGGTACTTTTTTGTACATAATAAAATTTAAAAAAATTTTGAGATAGTTATGGTGTGCATTCTATATTCTATATACATTTGAATATTTAAAGCACTTGAGGGAGCGCTTATATGGTTTGCACCTGGCTGTTCTTATATTATTTTGTCTCTCCATGTGCTGTTGTTTTGAGAACTATTATTCCAGGATAAACATTAAAAGCACACACACACACACACACAAAAAAAGAGTACATTAAAGCAGCACTGGCACCTTGCAGAATTTGCAAAGACACTGAATAGTGACATCGCTGCTGGGGGTCTAGTGACCAGGTGGTGGTTGGGGTGTGGGCAGTTAAAGGTGAGTCCTACTTACCAGAACTTACCTAGAAGTGTCAGGCATAGGAAATATAGAGAGACAAAGTAGTCCCTACTTTGTTTCAGTATATCTCTTGACTGGGTTACAATAGGACACAAGGGCCCTGCTCAGTGATCAGGTTTTCAGCCTACAGTTTCTGTAACGTATCCAGAAGAATGAATTCCGGGTGTACAATTTATGGCTAACTATAGAATTTATACAGAATTATATTATATACAGTGTCTGTTGAGTAGAAAGGTAGTTATAGCAGGTAGAGGATGTGACCAAGGTATGATGTGTTTCTGGGAGAGGAATTACACGGTACGTTAATGTGGTTTAACAGAGATGGACTTTTTTTGATAACGTAAAATATTTTGTCTACCAACCAGTTGAGAAGGAATACGTGGCTTACCCCATGCTCCAGCTATTTTAAATCTTGGTTTTGAAAAGGATATGTTTACTGAGAGCCTAGGAATGTAAGCTAAAGTATGAATTTTTGGGGAATTAATATCTGTCTTGAAGAATTTTCCTAATGTGACTGCCCTAGCTTATTTCAGAGGATGCTCGTAATATAAGCCCTAGTCGCTAGTGGCTAATCTATGTGGGAGGAATTTTCCCCGAACATAGATTTGCGGGATTCCATACTTTAGTGAACTGATCGATGTTCAGGGGGAATGCAACCTGCTTTCTAGCACATGCTTGCTACCGTTTCCCCCCGAAATAAGACATCCCCCGAAAGTAAGCACTAGTTAGTTTTTTCCAGGGGAAAATGAATACAAGACCCGGTCTTCTTTTTGAGGAAAGACAATATATGTGCCTCCCTTACTCAATCAGAATCCATTTTTCAATTGAAATATTGCCTTCCTCCCCTCCAACAATGCCAGGCCTTATATTCTTCCTCCGTGAGAATTCCTCCCCTTATCCTCCCCGTCCACACATTTGTTAGTTTTCTGCTCCTACCTCTTGGGGCATGTACCAAAGCCCAAACAATGTTTCGCTATGAAGAGCATTTAATTGGCCAAAATATAGGATAACTTGGCCCGACACTATTTTATTCTATTTTAACAATTTTCACATATGAAAACAGGGATGTGGCAGGGAAACCTAAAGTAAATATGTGCAAACAACTTTAACTATTAAAAAAAACAAAGAACTGTTGGAGTAGCCCTTTAATATATCCGAACCTTAAAGTACCATTTGTAATGAAAAATAGTTTTAAAAAGCAAATTGTGGGGCGGAGCCTAGCTTCCAGGCTGAGCAGACGTGCAGGACCCAAGCTCCTGACCAAAACTGCTGTTTTTGGGGGGAAAACCCCAGAAATCCGGCACGTCCACTCTCTGGATGAGAATAAGAGAGGAGGGGATACCCGGGGGAACCCTTCGACACCCGAAGCAAGCCTGACACTAGCCGGGAACCCTAGAAACCTGCTGAGGCCTACCAGGGATCGAAGCGTGGAGAGGCGGTCGCTCTCCTCGCTAGAGACCAGGCTCACAGACACCTCAATCCTCCTACCCCCCCCCCCCCCTTTGGACCGGTGGGGGATATCCCGGTCCGCACAGGGCGCAGAAACGTGCACCACAATGCCTGAACCAGGAGGCCGCACCGGGAAAATCTTGGTGAGCCACGAGACACCCTCAGGCACTTCATCACCCCACATGACTGCAGGATCTCTAAAGATGGCGACAGTGCCCTTACCTCATGAGCACAAGCAGCCCTGGTGTGTACAGCAGAGCTATGAGGAGCAATCATTAAAGCGACTGGACGAAATCTTTAACCGTTTCTGGGCAGCAATAGAGGCCCGCACAGCACCATCCCCAACCCAGCAGCAAGTAAGAGGTCAAGATGGAAGTAATCGGAGGGGGAATGGGACACCCGCAAACCCGCAAGAGGAGGGTGAGCTGGGGAGGAATTCCAAACTCCCACGAGGGATCCCCACAGCTAACATACCTCACAACATGGCCACTCACCTTCATAGGCCGAGAGCCACACGAGGCTCAGCCTCACAGCTTCACCCACAGGCGCGGAGGATCACTCGCCGGCGGCTGCCCGCATCCCACAGATCCCCTGCATACCCCAGGCGGCGGAAGGATAAGGTGATCAAGAGAACCAGAACCCAGATGCAAGCTCTCACACAGACCTGGGGCCGGAAGAGCACTGCGCCCTGGCGGGGATATGCCGACCTCCACCTGAACTTGCTGAGCTACATGAACTCCCTACAAGACTCTCTAGTGGCAACTGTAAGCCCCCAAGCCCTACGCTTGCCTTTCCTTTGCTTCCAGGCCCTAGGCATAGGCTGACTGCTCGCCTATATTTCTGGGCTGTCCTGCCACACACACACTGAGACTTAACAGCATGATGTCGTGGCTACAGGGTCCCATATAACCCTTGCGGCTACTTTAAATTGGCCTGGCAGCGACCCCTCCATAACCACTTTTTGCCGTATATCCCACTGTTCTAACCTGTTATTAATACAAGTAATGAGGTACTGCTAATCGTTACCTACCTAGCTATGCCTATATATATATATATATATATATATATTGTGTCTTGAATTCGTCACTGCATGTAATGTCCTTTCTATTACCTCAATATTCATAGCATGATTACTTTTCGTTACACTGTAGCCAGATACTGCTCTGTCTTAAATGTGTTCCTGCAATCTCTACCATAGCATAGGCGACCCTGCAATGTTAAGCATCCAATAACTTTAATCTACTTCATTTTATATCACTCACCTGTTCCAACTGTTTAGTTAAGCATGTTAAATGTAAAAATTGTGCAACTTATCATGCCACTGTTTAACTTGTATGAAAACTGAAATACGCTGGTGTGGCGCTTATTGAATTATTGTAAGCACCTGCACAAACAAAAATAAAGAATTTAAAAAAAAAAAAAAAAAAAAAGGGAAATTGTGTATATTATTTACTGAGTAAGCTGTACATTTATTTCAAGCAATATACTTGTATACACACTGCATTTTATCTTTCACTGTAGCAAAATAAATTTCAATTTGTATGAGTACTTCGCTCTGCGATGTTTTTTACAATTCTTAAAAAATTTCAATTTTTAAATCTTTAAATAACTAATTTTGGCTGAACAATGCTGAGCCTTTAGGAAGAAGGCTTAAAAGATAAAAGTCGGCTTGTTCTTCCTCTGACAATACCCTTTAAACATGACAATACCCTATAAACATGATGCATTTTGGAAAAAATATAAAATAACATATTGACAAATTCTAATATAGAAGATTGTTATTCTGCAATAACACATGGAAGGTTTTTTCCCCTCCCTAAAATGTTATGTGACCTACACATGCACCAACGAACCAAAAAGATAAGCAAGAGAAATGATGGTGGGATGTTTGTTCTAAACTATATATATTCTTACAAAAAAGGGATACCCAGGAGGAATAAAAATTGTAAGATTTTTTGTTCAGATTGCTAGTGTAGAATAATGTTCTACTTCACTGTAAGAATGCCATATTTTACTCTCCTGGGACAACATGGACAGATATTTCATGATTATCTGTCAAGCAAATAAATAAAAAATAATTCTATATTTATTTTACATTCAGATGATTGTATAATACTTCTAACCATCTAATTATCTCTGAGACATTTCGTCTTCCAATATTTCAAGACTAGTACTATTTCTGAAACAACTTAAAGGAAAATGGCAAAAATCTGAATTTCTGGTTTCTGGTTGCCTCGAATTCCCGTTCCCCAGTCATGAGCAAATGTTGATGTATTGAGCAACGAGCATTAGAAGCTTACTATCTATATCTGCGTGTCCATTTGCTAACATCAGCTATCTTGTAGGATCTTCCTTAACCCCTTAAAGACACATGACATGTGTGACATGTCATGATTCCCTTTTATTCCAGAAGTTTGGTCCTTAAGGGGTTAAACCACTCTTTTATACTCACACGTGTAATTGTTTGTGAAAAAAACGGCATCTGTTAGCTTCACTCAAAACTAAAGGGTCAATGCCCCCAGATCACTATATTGAGATGAAGTGGTCCTTTGATTTGTTTAACCTATTGTACAGCACTGCAGAATATGTTTGCGTTACATATATAATTGTAATAGTAGCTCTGTTTATATATCCTTTAATTTTGTCCATTAAAGCTGTATGCCCAACCACAATTCTGGCACTAAATGTTCTCCTATCCTGACCTTGTACAGTCACTAATCATTGCTTTCTATGACAGATATGTACAGCAGCCACCCTTATGTGTCATAGAGTCATTCATGAATAATCATTTAGGTGATCGGTTACTATCAGATACTGAGCTACAATGGACACACATGGTGTATTTTATTTTTATTAATTGGAAAGCAAACATAAATATTCTCTCATGCTATTTTCTGCTTGCTGTACACAGTTTCACATTTAACTAAAAATAGATTTCCGTTTTTGTGAGCAGTCGGCTATTCTGTGGCTGAAAACCTCCACTGGGAATCGATCAAGATAAAGCAAATTCATTCAATACTCAGTACACAGACTGCAGGCCTCACAATCAATTGTTCTCATTAAGTTTCACAGGTTGAATTTCATCAAATTCAGTGTCCAATCAGAACATTTCACAAAAACATGCTTTCACTGTATTCCCAAATCACATTCACATTTTATTGTTTGCATGTTACAAGGGACACTATAGGCACCAGAACCACTATAACTTAATGTAGTGGCTCTGCGGTCTAAAGACTGTGTCTGCAGGCTTAGCAGTGTAAATGCTGCCTTTTTTGAAACTGCTGTCTATAAGGGTGCTAGAGGGACATCTTGGATTCGGACCTACAAAGACTACAGTACTGATGTTCAGTGTCTCCACACTCTCCATGAATATGTGTAATGCTCCCCATAGATATCCACTGACTCAATAAGATGTTAATTAACTAAGCATGGCAATTTTCTGCGCATGCACACTAGCCTCCCAATGATTCCCAAACGGGAAGCATTGGATTGGCTAAGATCAACAGGATTCCTGATCTCAGCTGAGAGTTTCGGGAAAACTGTTATATTGGCTTGGTTGGGGCCCTTATAACAGCTAACTATTGTCCACATTTTGGGTCATTTGTTTCAAAGGATGCACGTGTCAACAAGATGTTGTGGACTGTAACTCCAATCAGTCTCAAACAGACAAAGCCTGATTGAGAGCACAGTAGGATTAACCATAAGGGGACACTAGGTTGGCTGCCTAGAGCCCATGGGTTAGACAGGGGCCTAAGAACCATTAAGCTACTTGATCCCATTAAAAATCGCTATTTGTTACTTTACCCTACTCATGTATGTTTAGTATAATTATTTTATGTTTGACTAGCTTATGACATAGCGTAAAAACCTACTATCCAGAAAGTTACAAGCGATGTTGTTTCGTGTTATGTAATGAAATGCTTAAGCAACGAAAATCTATACTGTTCATAACCTTATTTACTTAAAAAATGTGCTAGATCCACCGTCTACCCCTATGTTTAAGCTGTTTACCACGCGCTAGAGGACTGCCTTTGGGGTACCTCACAAGCGACTGTTCTAATCGTATGCACAACTAAAATAAAGAATAAAAAAAAAAAAAATTGCTATTTGAATAATAAAGGAGAGTAGCCAAACCGGTAACCTGCCCATGGCCACATGGGATCTCAAAGCGACACTGTCACCGTCTGAGGACTTTGTAGAATTCGCATCACCTCTGGGGGTTCGTTGCCCGGGGGGGGGTAGGTAAATGTGAGATTTACTTATCTGGACCCATCCCTCACATGCACCGCCATCTTCCTCCAGCGGGTCCTTTTCAGCGTCAGGAGCTGACGCCACAGCTGAACTCTCACCCATGCACGAGAGTACAGCATTGAGGTCTAAGGAAGATCCTGCAAGATCCTCCATAGACAGAGCCAGTGGTGTACACACAATACATGGGGCTCCGGTGTGAAACTGATCTGTGCCCCCTTCCCCGACACATACATACACACACATACAGACAGACACACACATACAGTACATAGACACATAAACACAGACACTTACATACAGACACACACACATACAGTATGTTTGTGTCTGTATGTGTCTGTATGATACAGACACATACAGACACATCCATACAGACAGACACACAAAATGTTTAAGTCACCCTCCTGTTTCCTACCTTTTGCAGGAGGGTGACTTCCCTGGGGTCCAATGTGGGCTCAGCCTGATGGGAGTCAGAGTTCCCACTCTGACTCCCTCCTCCTTCCTCCCGCGCGGCTCTCTGATAGCTGGGAGGAGTGACGTGCAGTCACTTCCTCCCAGCTATGTCTGACATCATCACAGGGTGATGACAATCCATGTCCATAGGGTGACTCTGACAGCATGGGCCACCCGATGGACCCCTTGGAGGGCGGCCCCGGCGGTTTGCCGCTTGGGCCGGGGCCACAAAAAATGGTGGCGGACCCCCTGGAGTGACAGGCCCGGTCACAGCTGAGACCCCTGCGACCGTGGTATGCACGCCAGTGGACAGAGCCAATTCTCTGCAGTCGTCACTAGTGATGGCTGGGGGGCGGACTGTTTTAAACAGCGGTAGCTCTGCCCAGTTTCTACAAATATCAGGCGTAGGAAAAATACTTCCCTATTTTGTCTCAGTATTTCTCTTGAATGGGTTGGAGTTTGAGTGAAATTTGAACAGAGTCAAAATGACTTTTTTTTTTTTTTTTTTTTAAATACACATTTTTCAGGGCGGGTGACAGTACCGCTTTGATCCTCTGAGAGTGATGAGTGTTGCTGTTCACTCTACTGTGTAAGTTTAGGATTATGGGGCTCTCCGCCTGGGCTAGGGGTAACTTTTCATGCAAGACACTGTGGACTGCAATTCCCATCACTCTTAGCTAAGCAAAGGGTCAGGCAAATATCCAAGGTGTTACAGAGTGAGTACAGTGCACTCAATAGATGGGGGTTACAAGTTACACTGCAGACACCATAATGAATGCACTGTGCTGAACATGTCCTGCAAGCAGCTTCACATGTCTCTTTCTGTTCCTCTCACAGCTGGGATCCCCGGAGTGTCTCCCCATGACCAGCACCCAGTGCATGCAGTGCCCCGGGCTCCCCGTTACTCACCCAGTCCCAGGCCGCACCGTGCGATGGCAACAAGCGGTTACAATCTGTTGGAATCCGACACAGCTCGCCAGCCATACACTGGTTTCCAGGCAACCGCCACACGCCGGAAGTCCCGGTCGGGGTTGTCATGGCAACCGAGTTCGGCTTGAATGGTCTGCGCCCGGTGATTGGACGAGGCATATTTAGTTGCCTAGCGACGCTTTTTCTAGGAGGAGAAGTTGCTGCAGCGCCAGAATGTGAATGCTTAGCGCGCTGTGGGCAGGCCAGCACCCATTCCCATCACTCTCAGCCAGGCTGATAACATGGCTCGTGATTGGGGAGACTGCCTGGGTTATTCACTGGGGTGTGGATGGTCAGGAAGCCGAATTCCAGATACAAACTAAAAATAATGTCTGGGAAAATTGTCATTTTAAATTTGAATATTTTTATAAATATATATATTATTATTATTATTATTATGGTATTATCCTTACCTTTTTGTGTCACATTACCCCACTCCCTCTAGCATTCAAGCTCATTGAGCAGGGCTCTACCCCTCTGTTCCTGTGTGTCCAACTTGTCTGGTTACAACTACATGTCTGTTCGTCCACCTATTGTAAAGCGCTGCGGAATTTGTTGGCGCTATATAAATAATAACATAATAATAATAATAATAATAATAATAATATATATAATTAATATAATCCGTTGTGGGCAGCATGATACCTAAAAAGAGAGGCAAGGTAACATACAAATCAACAAAAACTAAACAAAGTATGTGAGTTCTAAATGATCATAAACTAAATGGGTTCCGATACTCCGCAATCAAACGCTGCGGCCGGTATCGTCACCAAAGGCCGCAGTACATTGAGCTGCTACAAGCTGCTTCATTAGTCTGGAAACTGTAGCAGCTTCTTTGGGATGATTATTTAATCTAATTTGTCGCTATTATTTATTGCAAAGATAGTTGAAGGAACCGCACTCAATCCCTTTAGCAGCCACCGGTGCTCTGGAGCAGGAAACTTGATTGAGTCACTGCTGTGGCAGTTTACATTAGACGTTACAGTCACCTTACTAATCCTGTATTTTATCTAAAGTTTATTTTTATATCATTTGCTTTGTTTAGTTTATGATCATTTGGAGCGCACATGCTTTGGTTTTGTTGTTGAATATTTAACCCCTTAAGGACACATGACGTGTGTGACACGTCATGATTCCCTTTTATTCCAGAAGTTTGGTCCTTAAGGGGTTAAAGAATAAAACTTAAAATTCAAGTAGGAGTTTCATTAACCATGAATTTTAGTAAACTGAAATTTGAACTGTGAATTCAAGATAAAATATCCAAGCTGTGACTATGGCAGAGCTGGGAGATTTATCCAGATCAGATATGTTAGCCTAACGTTGGCATTATGGACTTAGACTGGTTAAAATTTTTTAGAACAAATGCTAGTAAGTGCACATATTAGAGCCAATGGGATTAATGGCTACTAATAGAAATATGGTTACTGTCTATAAAAGAAACACCACAGTAACATAGTTTAGCACTGATGATTTACAAAAATGTTAATAGTTGGGAATTCAAAGAGACTTTAAAATTTTAGACCAAAATAGCTCTGCATGAGGACATCCAGCGTCCGGTAAAAGCACATAGGAATGCATTGATTCAATGGTTTCCTATGGGGTAGTCCTAATGCAATCGCGTTACTTGCTGCACATTCGCATTACCCCTCCTCCACCCAGTGGCGTACACATGACCCATGGGGCCCCGGTGCGAAAATTGATCCGTGGGCCCCCCCCAACCCCCCGCGCTTACTCTGGCGGACCGGGGCCGCAACACATTGCGGCGGGCACCTGGTCGCAGGGGTTGCAGGGCTGCGAACCCTGCGACCGTGGTATGTACGCCAGTGCATACAGATGCACACACTTAAAGGACCACTACAGACACCCAGATCACATCAGCTCAATGAAGTGGTCTGGGTGTCAGGTCCCTCTGGTTTTAACCCTGCAGCTGAAAACATAGCAGTTTCAGAGAAACTGCTATGTTTCACTGAGGGTTAATCCAGCCTCTAGTGGCTGTCTCACTGACAGCCGCTAGAGGCGCTTCCGCGATTCTAAGACACTGAATGTCCATAGAAAAGCATTGAGTAATGCTTTCCTATGGGCGGTTTGAATGCGTGCGCGGCTCTTGCCGCGCATGCGCATTCGGAGCTGAGAGGCGGAGGGTTCCCCTGCGCCAAGGGAGTCCGGCGCTGGAGAAAGGTAAGTGCTGAAGACACACACACACTCTCACGAACAGACGCATACACACTAGCTAACAGACACACACATTTACTGACAGAGACACACTCAGCGACAGACATACATACACACTCACTTACAAAACATACACTCTCACTGACAAACACACACTCACTAACAGACATCAAACAGACTCACTAACACACAAACACACTCAGTAACAGACACACACAGTAACACAATCACTGACACTCACTAGCAGACACACACTCACTCACTGACACTAGCAGACACACACACTCTAACACACACACAAACACACACAGTAACAGACACACACAGTAACACACTCACTGACACTCACTAGCAGACACAAACACTAACACTCACACACACACACACTAACACTAACACTCACACTCACACTAACACTTACACACACACACACACTAACACTCACACACTAACTTTTTTTGTATTTAATCCCCCCAGCCTCCTTACTTTTTGGAGTGCTGAGGGGATTCCCTGGGGTCCAGTGGTGCTGCTGGGCTCCTGGGGGTCCGGTCACCCGGCGGGCAGTCAGGCTGGCGGGCGCGCGAGGGAGCACTCTCCCCTGAGTGCTTCCTCTTCAGCTCCCTCGCGCGCCGCGTACTGATACCGGCGCCGGAAGATGACGTCATCTTCCGGCGCCGGCATCCCTACGCGGTGCGCGAGGGAGCTGAAGAGGAAGCACTCAGGGGAGAGTGCTCCCTCGCGCACCCGCAGGACCAGCCAGCCGGGTGGCAGCAGGGCCAGCCTCAGGAGGGCCCGGAGGTGGCCGGCTCTAGGGCCCCCCAGGAGAAGAGGCTGGCCCAGTGGCTACATACCGGGTCGCAGGGGCGGCCGGGCCCCCTGGTGGGCCGGGCCCGGTCGCAGCCGCGACCCCTGCGACCCTGGTATGTACGCCACTGCCTCCACCCCTCCCACGTCAGTGGAGCCATAGCCAGCGTCGAGGGACATCTGCGAAATGTGCAGCCAATCATGGCATGCTCAGGTGCAGTTCTTGCATAGCCATTGCAATGGATGCGTTACTTTTGACAAATTTCCCCCCTAAAGCAGGGGTGGGCAATCTTCGGCACTCCAGATGTTATGGACTACAGCTCCCTTGATGCTTTGCTAGCATTATGGCCCTAAGTGCATTATGGGAGATGTAGTCCAAAACATCTGGAGGGCCGAAGATTGCCCACCCCTGCCCTAAAGCATTACATATTAATATATATTGACTGATATGTAATTCAGAGTTTTTACATTGAAAAAGAAACTCAAAAGTTGATGTTTACTTGCAGCAAGCCAATATTTATCTAATTTTTGAGCACGCAAATTGATTCCTTCTAAACATCTGCACAAAATAGATACTCCTATTGTGGAAGTGGGACTTCCCAATTAGGAATATGGACAGAGAAAAGCCAGACCTCAGGTGCCCAAGTTTTATTTCCATTAGATAAGAATTGTATATCTGTTTCAATATAAATTGATTTAATGTGTTGGTGCAATAAAGTCTGTTTGGTTTAAAAGCATGGCAGGATAACCAGACTCCTGGTACCATACCTGTTTGAAACTCTATCCTATTCAATTATTCATAACTGCTCAATTTAAGGTAAGAGTGGAGAAAACTATTTATCATGAAATCGTTGTACAACAAATAAATAAATCACACCTGATTAACTTCACAGCTTTACTCTTTTATTAACATTGCAATATAGCCACCAGTTATCTAACAATACAGCCTGAATTCACAGTAACCATTTTCTAAATCTGCTCAATGGTTCCGGTAGAACCAACACTTGAACATTCAACCTTTGGTTTCATTATATGAACCGGGAGCAGACTATGGACAACTCTTCAGCTGTTAATTGACTACATTTCCCATGACCCTTCACTAGGTTTTTGAATTGTAACCAATTAACAGCAATAGAGCCAGAAATTGCCTTCACCTGTTGTAATTTATCCTGGACCCATATTCTCAGTCCCAGTTTCAAAGAGACTTCACAGTGGTGGGACCAGAGAAATACTTTGTTCTTTTAAATACATATTAACTTCTACACCCTGAGATCTACACAACATGACGTTTCATATTATAATGAAAAATAGTTCAAGTGAATACAATATATGGTAAAATTCAGAGTTGTGTCCTTGTTGACTGATGGATCTTCACTTCTCATATCTTGAACGTTAAATGTTCTCCAAACTTTGCTTCTCTACTTACTTCAGACAGAAGTTATATTTAATATTCTGGAGTTCCACACAGATAAAAATCATGTTACATTGTAAAACAATATTGAGTAATAGCTTTTTAAAAACGGTAAATTCATATTGGAATCCTACCATGGTGATAGCTGCTGATGCCGTCACAGATAGGGTTAGTAAAAAATAAAAAAGGCTCACTTTGTCTGAAAGGCAGCAGATTTAGGCACTGTGCAAAATGATGGCACAGCAACTAGCACGGGGTTCTGTGAAGACATGTAGTGTGTGACCCAGAGCTCCCAAACTGTCACATTACGTATTGCCCCTAAACAGAGGAACAGTGATGTCATCAAGCCCTCATTTACATTAACATGTTCTAATCTACTCTACATAACAAATTGCTAAGTGCAACAATATGTCACTCGGAGGACACTTTCTGACCCATTTTTGTACTCGCTTGCTCTTGGGCAAACAATATTTTGGAGGTGTCTTTTGGAATAGCACAGTTCGGTATAATGACCTTTGAGCCTAACCCCACAAAGAGCAGTGATAAGGCTAGGATCAACAAATACTTGTTTGAAATGACAAATATGCTTGTGACTAAGCACATCCTCAATATCTGCCACAGCAAGGTAGAGGTGCTGGTGTTTAGATTTTGTACAGTCGTTCTAGAAAGAGGAATAGCAATGAAGTATGAATTTTGGTAATGGTTGTATTTTTTTTACTAGAATGTTACCATGCAGCTGACATTTCCCTTGATATGTAGTCTTAGTTGTAAAGAGGATCAATCTTTTGGATGATTGAAAGTTGACATCACTCAAACTACAGGGCTCCTCTTATTGATGTACTTAAAGGAACACTATAGTCACATAAATTACTTTAGCTAAATAAAGCAGTTTTAGTGTATAGATCATTCCCCTGCAATTTCACTGCTCAATTCACTGTCATTTAGGAGTTAAATCACTTTGTTTCTGTTTATGCAGCCCTAGCCACACCTCCCCTGGCTATGATTGACAGAGCCTGCATGAAAAACAAAAACTGGTTTCACTTTCAAACAGATGTAATTTACCTTAAATAATTGTAACTCAATCTCTAAATTTAACTTTAATCACATACAGGAGGCTCTTGTAGGGTCTAGCAAACTATTAACATAGCAGGGGATAAGAAAATCTTAATTAAACAGAACTTGCAATAAAGAAAGCCTAAATAGGGCTCTCTTTACAGGAAGTGTTTATGGAAGGCTGTGCAAGTCACATGCAGGGAGGTGGTACTAGGGTTCATAAACAAAGCGATTTAACTCCTAAATGGCAGAGGATTGAGCAGTGAGGCTACAGGGGCATGTTCTATACACCAAAACTGCTTCATTAAGCTAAAGTTGTTCAGGTGACTATAGTGTCCCTTTAAGTGTCTTGTAACACCTGATTTGTTGCTAAATGTGGAAACTACAGGATCAACACACCACATGTTTTGCTATTTGTGTGGCAAAAGGAAGGTGGCCCTTTGTAAAAGCTGGCAGGCCCTTCCTTTAAAAAACAAAACAAAACAAAAAAACACACACGTAGAGCAATACTGCAACATAAGCAGACCTACGCCATCTTTTGGGTAAGGTGAACTATTGCTTGGTGGGTCGTCTGCTAAACTTTACATGTGTGTATTTAATATCCAGGCTATACAAAAAAGTAAAGAAGGAATCCACAATCAAAATGTGGGAATTCTTACTTTTAGTTGTAAAATTTTCAGTATGCTAAAATGATATATCATGGATACCAATAAGCAAAAATATTTTTGTTTGGTACAGGGTACCAATAGAAAAAGTGTTTTTTGCGACCCTTATAAAGTGCATTCTCTTGGATCCAGCACTTACCTTTATAAGATATACAAATGGGTTGTGCAACTTTGTATACTATTATTATTATTTTTTTAATACCCAAGCAATCGCAGACAGTATTGGCATATATGCCAATCAGGCATGTGATGTTACTTATATCATGTGTACAGCTGGAAGTCATTGCTACACAAATAGCTAGAATGCAAGCAGATGTCATTTATGCCTAGAAAGTTTTGATGATCTTCATCAACACTGTATTAAAGGAGCTTGATGGTATAGGACACGTCAGGTCCTCCATCAAATATGCAACACTTTCCCTGATTAAAACTAGAGATGGCTTAAATTCCATGCTACATCTGTGGTGGGTTTTCCAGGTGATAGTTCCCCTTTGGAAGGACATGATCACCCATACCTCTAAAGCAGTGAGAATTGGGGAAAAAAAATAAAATAAATAGAAATTCACAGCATGGATACATTCAAAGTCTCATTCTATCCGAGTGTGGGGACCTTTAATGTTACTTGAATACTTTAGCTCAACATCTGGAATGCAGGTTTATATTGTTGTATTTGTGGCTTCTGCCCCTTTATGTTGTTAACCTCACCTACAAGGGTCAATCCTTTTTCTGTCTCTTTTCCCCAACTCCTGTGACTTTACTCTTCTTTTGCTTAACTTTATCCCCATGACTGTTTAACATATTTACACAATAAAGCATCTATCTCCCTTAGTGGACTTTATTTGGGTAATTTGAGGTTACTCAATCAGGCTACTGATTCTTCCAGCAGCAATTAGGGGAGTTTTCCTACAGGTTAGTTTATTGACATGGAGAATGGAGAGATATTGTTTCCTATTATACTTATTATTTCATTACATTGGAATATACTGAAAATAAAGGACTGTAAAAAAAAGTTTTGCTGTACTACATTTAATACTAATTGCATTGAGAACCAGAACCAAATCAACTCTGGCAAACATGAATCACTTTAGGGCTGAAACATATTACGGCCATGTTAAGGCTCTGTAGCTGTATATTAATTAGGAGAGGCAATCTGGCTAAACTCGTTTACCTAAGTAAAACAAAGTTTCTAAAACGGTTTGATGCTCATATGTCAAAAACCTCTGACTATCCAATAGTTGCTAAACTACAAGGATCATGGGGGTTGTAGTCCATTAACAACAAGCTTCCTTGTATGGGAGGTGGTTTAGAATTGGGAAATTCTCTGCCATATGGTTAATAATACGGAGAGATTAGTTCTGCTAAACCAGAGTGTGGAATCTAATCCCAATAAAATCACTCAACCTAGTTTTTCTGGTCCGAAAATACACCCAGATAACGTTGGTTATATAAAAAGGCATATACAGGCCCTCCCTCGGAAAAATAAATGAATTTAATACGCTAAGAGAAAATGTACTATACAGGTTATGTCATTCTCTTAGTGTGTGCCGTTACATTACTATTAAACACACATTTGTTTTATTCCGTTACCATCTAAGCCAATTATATGGGACCATTATCTAAAAACAGGTTCAGGTAAGGCCTTTAATTTCATCCCATTCAAAATATAAAATAGATTTTGCATCTTTAAAAAAAGCAAAATTAAAATGAAAAGGTGATGCACTACTTAATGAACATATTTTTACAGTGAGCTACACTGTATTTTTCTACATGCATCGCGTAGTCATAGGTCAGGCATTCTCAATGTAATGGCTTTTGTAATGCCTTTAACACCCATCAAATAAGATTCCAATACACTATGCAGAATGTGTTGCTAGGAAGAACTCTAGATCGGGGCTATAGAATTTGTGTGCTGCTTCCTTACAATATGAAAATGCCTGTTCTGTGGATTTTTTCGCATGGTGCCTACTGACATGCATCAATGTGACTGCCCATCATGAATGGACCAAGATGTCATGGTGTCCTAAGCAGGGAAGCAAAGCAGAAGCCTTCATACACTCCCTGCCAGTCAGGAAAGGGTTGTCATGAATGTGCATGGTCCTTCACATTGCCACCGGCCCTAGTCAGAACCGTCCATACACTAAGTATCTTTTTCAAATATTGGCAAGCTACAAGGCAATGCAGTTTGATATTCTCCCTGCAAGTATCATACCTTGTAAGGCGGGGTGGTCATAGCCTATTGTTACCAAATAGTGCTGTTCCAGAAGACACCAACATCTATCCCACACTGATGGACCATAACCATTTTATTGTCAGATTTGCCCACATAATTTAAATGGGTTTCTAAAAGTGCATTAGTCAATTAGAAAATAAAAATAATGTTAAAAACAGTGATCCTTTTGCTAGGTTATGCTGCATAAATAGATCCCTGCTTCACTTATTAGAGTATGCTCTCGCTTTCCATAGATTAAATGCACAATTCATGATTTGTTAATGAGAATATATATGTGTATATAATATGCGTAAATAAATACGTTTTCTAAGAGTACCTTAATGTCCTATAGCTCCCTTAAAACCAGGGATTGTACTTTAAAGGATTGGCATCACGTTTGAAAATAATATAGTTACTGAAAAGGCTTTAAAGAGGCAGGTATCCCCCACTACCACTACCACCAAAAAAAACAAACACAAAACAAATGTCAAATTAAAGAGTAATATAAATAATCTTATTTTTCCAATCCTTTTAGATGCTAAAAAACTCCACTGTAGTAAAACAAAAGGCTTTATCAGTAGAAAATATGCTTTTATCCCTGCATTCCCCCTGATTTTGCCCGTTCAGAATTATTTGTTTTTGGCAGGTGTTTTGGTGTTTTGTTTTTTTATTTTTCTGTTCGCTTTTCACATTGGAAGTCAGCCGTCACCACTTGCTCCTGAGCTTTAAGCTGTCCTAAGCTTTGCATCCATTGTGACCTGCGTGCGCGGCTGGAGTACAGTCAGGTCTTCTGCCCAGAAAGGATCAGAAGATATCAGGACAGCGAGACCAGTCTTGTTTTTCTTTGCTTTCCCAGTATCCTCCTTTGTAAATACATATTAGCTCGCCGGTATATGGGTCAACCTTCCTCTCAAACCATAGGGGCTGATAACCTTCGTAGTCATTACCTGTAAAAGAGGAGATTGGAGGCTTTATAGCAAGATGGCAGGAAATGTAAAAAATTGCAAAACATGAGAACGCTGGATCATCTACCGTAATTAGAAAATATTGTTTAACCATATATTTTCTTGCTTGTTCAGAATTCAAGAAACATTGGGAAAACTGAGATACAAGTACCTTGACTTTGTAATGAATACAACGAGTCTCTTTGTATTGATTTTTTTTTTATCAAACAATCTTAGCATTCCTTTCAACAATGGACAGCATAAAACTGAACCGGGATGGGGTGAAGCAGTGAGAAGCCCTATACCTATGTATACAAGGATGAAAGGGAGCACTGATACCTGCCAGGGCTCTTGCATAGCCAGAAATGCTCTGCATTGGCTTAAAGGGGCACTATAATAACCAAAACAAATTTAGCTGAATAAAGCAAGTTTTGGTTTATAGATTATGCCCCTGCAGCCTCACTGCTAAATTATCTGCCATTTAGAAGTTAAATCACTTTTGTTCTTATCCATGCAGTCCTAGCTACACATCCGGCATCGGTGCCAGGAAGTCTGAGTGGATTGTTTGTTTTGGTGGGGATGAGGGCTGTTTCTGCAGGCATGCAAGGGATTATGGAAGAGGACTTGATGGGGAACTGTATTTACTGTTGGTTGTATTATCATATGTTAATGACCCCTTTCTGGTATCAATAGCCGTCAGCTGCAATAAAGTCAGATCTGCTGTTACCCCCGAGTCTCGATTCATGGTATTGGGTAACGACTATAATCACAGCTATAATTAATACTGGCTATAATTCATACATGAATGCTGATCAGATCACTTTGAGATGGGCATCTGAGCGCTCCCGACAGAACAGAGTGTTTAGACTTGGCAAGACAATAGCGAAGGAAGCTGAGAAGTAACAGAGGTACTCAACCGGAGTACCAGGAGCCCATTATCTAAATCAGCATATGAGACCAAGATCACCTCTCTGTATGAGCTGTTTTGAAGACACAGCCTCAGTATATGTCACTGATATTATCTCTGTATATGAGCTGGTGTGTAGCACCAGTAGACATGTCCCCTATATGCTCTATAGTCACGAAGACACAGCCTCAGTATATGTATCCATAATATGCTCTATGTATGAGTTGCCATGAAGACACGGCCTCAGTATATGTATCCACAATAGGCTCTATGTTTGAGTTGCCATGAAGACATGGCCTCAGTATATGTATCCACAATATGCTCTATGTTCGAGTTGCTATGAAGACACAGTCTCAGTATATGTATCCACAATATGCTCTATGTATGAGTTGCCATGAAGACACGGCCTCAGTATGTGTATCCACAATATGCTCTATGTATGAGTTGCCATGAAGACACGGCCTCAGTATATGTATCCACAATATGCTCTATGTATGAGTTGCCATGAAGACACGGCCTCAGTATATGTATCCACAATAGGCTCTATGTTTGAGTTGCCATGAAGACATGGCCTCAGCATAGGCGTGCGCAGCCTATTGCATTAGGGTGTGCACCCTAAAGCACAAACACACGCCGCATGTATATATATATATATATATATATATACATATATACACACATATACTGCTGTGTGTGTGTGCTGCTGGTGCGCTGTGTGTGTGTGTGTGTGTGCTGTTAGTGTGATGTGTGTGTCAGGGTGTTCGTAGTGTGCTATGTGGGTGAGGGTGCGGTTTGTGTGTGAGGGTGCTGGTAGTGTGCTGTGTGTGAGGGTATTTGTGTATGTGTGTTAGGGTCCTGTTAGTGTGCTGTGTGTGTGAGGGTGCTGTTTGCGTGATATGTGTGTGTGAGGGTGCTGTTTGTGTGATATGTGTGTGTGAGGGTGCTGTTTGTGTCGTGTGTTTGTGAGGGTGCTGTTATTGTGCTGTGTGTGAGGGTGCTGTTTGTGTGAGGGTGCTGTGTGTGTTTGTGAGGGTGCTGTTTGTGTGCTGTGTGTGTGGGTGCTGTTTGTGTGCTGTGTATGTGAGGGTGCCGTGTGTGCGGGCTGTTTGTGTTAGGGTGCTGTATGTGTGTAGGTGCTGTGTGTGTGCTGTATGTTTGGAGAGATTGTGAAGGTAAGGGCAGATTAGTAAATAACCCCCTCCCTTCTTACCTTATGTAGGGAGGGGGGATCCTTGCTGTCCAAGGGAGAGTGAACTCTAGCCTGCGGGGCTAGAGTTCACTCTCGCGATATCTGAGCATTGCCGTGGCAACGCTCAGATCTCGCGAGAGGAACCTGGCGGAGCTTCTGTCTAGAGCTCCCCGGGTCCTCTCCTGCCTCCCTCCATGCTGCTGTGGGCTGGTGAGGTAGATCTTTGATCTCCCCGCCGGCCCATGGAGGCTAAGAGCAGAGCCGGCACTCAGATAGCGCCAACTCTGCATGAGCCGACAGGGGAGATCCAGAGATCTCCCCTGCCGGCAGGGGTCAAGTCCTGGGGACTAAAGTGTGGGATCTCTCCCAAGATTCCCACCCCCCCCCAAAAAAATATACACTTGTGTGTGTGTGTGTGTGTATATATATATATTTTTATATATATATATATATATATATATATATATATATATATATATATATATATACACGCGTACACACACATACACTCACACACACATACTCAGACACACACACGCATACATTCACAGGCACACACATACATTCACAGACACACATACACACACTTACAGACACATAAACTCAGACACACACACACATACATTCACAGACACACACACACACACACACACACACAGACACACTTACAGATGCACACATATACACACACTTACAGACACATACACATTCACAGACACACACACACACACTTACAGACACATACACATTCACAGACACACATACACACACACTTACAGGCACACACACATACACACACTTACAGGCACACAGACACATACACTCACAGACACACATACACAAACACTCTTACAGACACTCACACATACATACATACATTCACAGACACTCACACACATTGACAAATTATTTTTAATTAAAAAATTAAGGTTTGACTAACATATTCCCCCCCCCCTTTTTTTCCCCCTTCTGTACCCTATATTGAGTGCATTATACTGATGTTATGTTCAATACACGCATTCCCCCTCTTCCCTATTTTTTCTTCTGTATCCTAATGCATATCGTTTTATGCTTTCAACGATGAAAAGAATAAAAATTGTCAAATTCAAAAAAAAAATTGTCCACCCAGCCTCCCTACCTGGAGAGCTGGCGTGGACTTGTCCCTGGGGTCCAGTGGGTCGGGGGGCTCTCTCCATACAACAAGCGGCGAGGGAGCTGTGTTATCAGCAAACGGCGCGCGGTGAGAGGGAGCAGAGAACACACAGCTCCCTCGCCGCTTGTTGTATGGAGAGAGCCCCCCGACGGGGGGGGGGGGTGTCCATCATCTCTTGCGCCCCCCCCCATGAAAGGGGGAACACAGGGGGAGGAGGAGGGGGGCATTTGGGGGCGGCAGAGTACCTGCAGGAACAGCGTTCCTGCAGGACTCACAGGCGTGCCGCGGGGATTAGGGTGTGCCCAGGCACACCCGGCACACCCCGTGCGCACGCCTATGGGCCTCAGTATGTGTATCCACAATATGTTCTATGTTCGAGTTGCCATGAAGACACGGCCTCAGTATGTGTATCCACATTATGCTCTATGTATGAGTTGCCATGAAGACACGGCCTCAGTATATTTATCCACAATAGACTCTATGTTTGAGTTGCCATGAAGACAAGGCCTCAGTATGTGTATCCACAATAGGCTCTATGTATGAGTTGCCATGAAGACACGGCCTCAGTATTTGTATCAACAATATGCTCTATGTTTGAATTGCCATGAAGACACAGTCTCAGTATGTGTATCCACAATAGGCTCTATATTTGAGTTGCCATGAACACATGGCCTCAGTATATGTATCCACGGCTTCAGTATATGTGACTGATATTATCTCTGTATATGAGCTGGTGTGGAGATATAGCACCAGTAGACGTGTCCACTATATGCTCTATGTACGAGTTGCTGTAAAGACACGGCCTCAGTATATGTGACTGATATTATCTCTGTATATGAGCTGGTGTGGAGATACAGCACCGGTAGACATGTCCCCTATATGCTCTATGTACGAGTTGCTGTAAAGACACGGCTTCAGTATATGTGACTGATATTATCTCTGTATATGAGCTGGTGTGGAGATACAGCACCGGTAGACATGTCCACTATATGCTCTATGTACGAGTTGCTGTAAAGACACGGCCTCAGTATATGTATCCACAATCCACAAAGTGACAAAGAATTGCTCTTTAATACAGTAAAGGGACCCACTTCTTTTGTTTCTTTGGACTTTTTTCACGACCAATGCCGCTCCACACTACAGTGATATGCTTCTTTCAAAACAGTGACTAAACAATTAGGAAACTATATAGATGGGGACCATGTCAATCCTTATTAGTTGAAAGTGGAAGGAGGAGGCACAAGCTCCTAATGGTACCAGAAGCTTCAAAGTTTGGGCATCTCTACTCCCACTACGTTGAACGCTGAGACATGCTTTACACACACTTGGGATGTCGAAAATATTCCGTTTTTTATCCCGAGTGGTTCCACTGTCCTGGCTAAGGACATTCCTATACACATATTCTGTCCCTTTACTAGGACATAATGTTAACACACATATATTTATCTAATTGGTTAATGTTTATTGTGATCATTTCTGCTGAGTAGGTTATTATTCCTAAATAATGAAACCCCACTTACAGAATATAATTGCTATTCATAAAATAACCATGCTATTATCTATACTAGCGGGCATTGTGATTTACACCCCCTACCACTCTAAGGTTACGGATAATTAATATATGACGGATTCCTCTTTAGCCTTTCACCTCTGGGCATACTCACATCTTCTTGTATTTAAGGGATGACTGATCTTTAGATTTCTTCTACGTTTTAATATTTTAATACAGCCTATATAGTTCTTTTATATCTTTATAACAAAAAATGGGTATATCATCATACGGTTTGAACATTTGCTACCTTACACTTTTGAGTATTTGTACATTGTTACTTGCCCACATTGTTACCGCCTTTTGCCTTTGCATTATAGTGCTACACCCGCAATTAACCACTTTAGATGGGCTGCATGTGTTCCTGAACCTGTCTGGGTATCGCTCCCACTGAAGAGGAGACCTGATTTCCAAAAAATGGAGGCTGGTAATGTTCAATAGCAGTTTATAGTGCTTTATGTGTTCACACCTATGCATATACATGAGATAAGTTGCTACCAAAGAATTTCAATTGCCAGGTACCATCTCTTCATTGATCAAGACAATGCATGTTTGTAAGTTTTATGTCAGTGCTTAACATTAGTATATCTTGTTGATTGCATGTGCACAGCTGAGGTTTTTTATGAGCAGTTAACTCTCTGAAACCATCACCTGTCTGTTTTTCATCGGTATGATCCACAAACTACTATCTTGGTTATTTCAGCTTAGTGCTTCACAGAATAGGTCCTCTTAGCTAAATTTACAAATGAATGCCATGTACAGAATTTGGCACCCTGACAAACAAAGTTTGAGATCCACTGCTTTGACAATGCACCAGTTCAAAATAAACTGAGAAAACTAATTTACACATCATTGCAATCCAGTATCTACCTTCTTCCAACGCTTCTACTGCTTCTGCTTCTCTCCTCCTGCGAACAGCTCTCTGCTTCTCCTCCAGTCTCTGTTTCTCTACATTAGCTTCATCCCATTTACCATTCTCCATCAATCGCTGGTCTGGCCGATGTCGGCTGTCTGTTGGGGCCACATCATCCTCAGACTCATTGAGTGTCAGAGCGAGCTCAGAGAAATAGTACATATTCTCTGCATTTTCTCTATAGTAGGACAGGGAACAAATTGTATGTATTAGTGCTTAAACTCGAAGAGGACACCGGCAGCTCTTTGCATGATTTTGAACTAATACAACATTAATACAACATCACAATGCAACAGACCACTGTTATTCAGATTACTATACTTCAGTTGTTAGTCACAACTTTTATTTTTTGCCTGATTTTTGACATTGAATTTTTTTTTGCTAAAATTCTAAGTTTAGTGAATGAGCCTGTAAGCACCTTGTGGATTTCCAGGAATGCAAACAGAATTGCATTATTGTGTTTACTCCCACCAAAATGCATTAAGTAATCAGTTCTAAGGACATTCTAAATGGAACGATTTCACAAAGGCAGTAAATAAAGAGAAACATTGCTTGAAAAATGCTGTGAACACCGTTCCAAGCAGGGCCTTGATATTACATGTGTATTTGTATGAAATAATGAGAAAGACCTGCAATAAAATGATCATCTAGAAAAATACATTTTCATTCAGAAGTCTTCCTCTTTTCCATAGGATCTCTGTATTCGTAAGAAAGGTACGGAAATCGGAATACACATATGCAGTATACTAGTTTCTGATTTTGTGGCACTTACGGCAGAGGGTATTTCTTCCATAGCAGCTTTGCAGACAGGGTCTGGTAGACGGTTTTTTGCTTGCCCTCTGCACTGCTGTTGCCTTGGCTGCTGTGCACAATCTTTGCACACTCAATCTTCTCATCCCAGGTCCCTGATAGAACATAATGTGCTTTTCCATTTGCATCAGACACCACCCCAGTGACCTGTAAGAACACAGGAAGCTTGGTTACTGCAGGCCTGGCATAGCATATGTAGATTGCACTAGAGCTCTGTGCAAGGGTGGCAGACCAGGACGGTCTACGGGCTTAACCCTACTAATATAAAAAACATCATATACAAACACAACGATAAAACACCGCGCTTTCAGCAGCAGTAGCTTAGTATCCAACAGCTCAAAATACATAGTAAAAACAAAGAGAACGTTACCTGCACTCTGGCCTAAATCCCTATGTACTCTTTAGCCTCCATTTTGTTTAAGTGTACATAGGAATTTAGGCTAGAGCGCAGGTAATGTTCTCTTTGTTTTAACATAAAAAAACATGTTCATGTTGAGATCCCGTGAACAAGGCAGTAGCCAAAATTTAGCAATTGTGGTCTCCAGCCTTCGGTCAGGATATGTGTTTTCTTTACCCTGAATGGGTAACCTGTGTATGTACTTTATTACTGGCATAGTTGTTAATGAATAGTGTGCCCATGTATGAACTGTATCTTATGTATGCACTTTGTATATGTTCACATATGATTGGACTTATGTATATGAAATAAAGATAAACCTTTTGGCATATTTTAGTGTGCTGTGGGTTTCTTATAATAAACAGATTTGGATATTACCAGGCTAGACGTTCTTAGAATTATTCTCAGTTTTAGTCTATTATTTTCAATCTTAATTTAAACCTATTATACAGTACATTATTTCCAGTGGTATCCAATTCACAGAACAGTGTTTATAATACTGCTGTAAAGATAGAATTCAATGTCAGTTTAATTAGACCAAGGGATAGATATGGAAGCATGATTTCTTGAGGTTTTGTGCCCAAAGGGGACATCTCAAAGTCAAACATGAGATTTCCAGTCATTTTTTCTTTTAAATAGAATTTATAGGTGAGAATATACAGGACCTATATGGCATATTCCCTACTGAAAACAGCGAGGTGCACTCACCTACCAATGAGGACATACCACATTCTGCGCAAACACTAATTGCGTACTGATCACTTTAATGTGTGACTATTTCCTGCCAATATGTAGCAGGAACGTGTATGTAGTCCACCAACACTCCATACTATTTTATTTTGGCTCTCTCTCATAAAAGGCTGGGATACTGACTTGTACAGCAGCCACATATATGCTGCTAGAAGTGGCTTCTTTCACAAAAATCATGAAAGACAAACTGAGCTGGGCGTTCCATTCATGTCTTTTCATGAATAAAGCCATTCACATTTGTGAACTACATATCCCACAATCCAGGAGAGGGAAAGGAAAGCAAGTGAAATTCAGAGGCGAGTATATTTGACATTTTCTTGTATATGCCAGACCATGCGTTCCCTTTTAAGAATGATGTAAAAACATTGGTGCAATTAACAAGTAGAGAGAAAACAGAATCAGACAGTTATTGGTACACAGGTTTAAGTGGGGGTAACCCCAAATGTAAACTATATATAGAAAGAGGGGTAGTGTACCAAATTGGGGGAGCTGGAATGCCAATTTTTAACATTCTTGTATTAATAAAGTATTTTTTATTTTCTATATTAGATATCGAGATTTTTCTTTATCTGGATTGATTACTTGTGCTTATATATTTGTTATCCATCCCAGCTCCCCAATTTGGTACACTACCCCTCTTTCTATATCAAGTAGAGAGAAAAAGTAGGTTTGCTATATGTGTCTATGCCAACCTCTATCTTCTATATTAGATAGTGAGATTTTTCTTTATCTGGGTTGATTACTTGTGCCTATATATTTGTTATCCATCCCAGCTCCCCAATTTGGTACACTAACCCTCTTTCTATATCAAGTAGAGAGAAAAAGCAGGTTTGCTATATGTGTCTATACCAACCTCTCCCTTCCTGAAAAGATATTCACTGAATCTACAGAACATATTTCTGTTCCTGTGATTTCAAATCCATCATGTTTTGGCTATTTTAGATGAAATATATAATCTCTCCCCAATGCCTTTATCTCCATGTCTCCAGTAGGTTTTACCTCCCAATTAACACAGACAGAATGACTTCTAAGAATACACCCCTATATATATTGATCTGTATGTCCTGCAGCACACAGCATTAACTACAAGTCAGATCCACCAAGCTCCCTTCACACTCAATGTGTTGGGAACAACACTATTTATCCACTACTTATACAATGTTCCCAAAGAAGGGGTGTTATTAATGTATATTGCCAAACTGCTGGCGTTTCCTTGTATTAACAGAAGTGATGTGTCAGCTTTCTGTTGGGATTATTTATCATTCTTCTTATTGAGACACGAGTAAAGTATAGCAAACAAGCTGGCTTGACATCAAGCCGTCAATATTTATTAAGCAAAAATAAAATACAAGAGAGACAATTCTAGCTATCTATGGATTTATATTACTTATTAACATGGCAATTCCCGCTTCAGAGCTACACCAAGGACATCCATTCTCATAAATAAAAAAAAAAAATACATATACTTCTACAGCCACTACTGAAACCAGGTCTGAGACAGATTTTCTATTGAATGGAATAAAGATCAGGAAAAACAATAGTTTTCAAACTTTTAATGGGTAGCAGATAGCAGATATAGAGCCCAGGGAGCAGGAGACCCTGTACACTGATTTAATAGAAAGTCTGGGTTTTTCAGACACGCTTTGGCTTGTAAGAATATTCTCTCACGGGGCTTCAGTTTGTCATCACTGAAATAGAAGATCTGACCTCTGTTTCTAGAGGGGAGACATTATCTAGGGCTCTTTCTAAACAGAGTTCTGGAGGATAACACTCTAGTTTCCAGTTAACACAATTGTTTCCGTTTACATGCAGATACAAAACAGAGACTACATTTGCAATATGAAATATATAGAGATTAAATGAATAAACCTTTAAGCACATTATTTTTATTTCACTTTTGATATATTTGGTACACATTGCTATTAATGGTAATTAGTGTGGCTATTTTTTATTTTTTTTATATTAAACATTTTTATTCTGGCAAAATAGTTCAATAAACATTTTGTATGTAACAGTCTTCCAGGCATCATTTCAAATACAGAAAATAAATTATAGCCTCATTTCTAAAACAAAACATTAAAACTGTGACCCAAACCCCATATTTTTTTTTCTTCATAATTAATTAGTACTTCGTAAAATGTATTTTTTCAACTTTATATTAAACATCCTGAGCAATAAGTAGAATTATTGTTTTGTTTTTTTAAAAAAACCTTATTTAGTAAGATTTCAGGAAAATCAAGCAGACAGAGTTCTATACAATTTTACAACATCTAAGCCACCTCCATAGTTTTCATTTGTAAAATCACTCATCAAAAAGGAGTGTAAAGAAGAGTAAGATAGGTAATAAGGAAAGGGGGAAAGGGATGTTATGCGTCAGAGGAGAAATAGACTATACGGTGTCAAATACTTCCGTGGTATAGGCTGTCTCGTCATGAGCCCCAAACCTTTTGAAAGGATCTGAGCGTACCTTTGGATGGCAATTTGTCCATCAATATCAGAGTGGGATAGCAATCCATATTCACGCGTCTGCAAAAGCCTTGCATGGTTCTGATGTGATTTTACTGATCAATCTGTTCTCATGGGGTTTATAGGAATATACGGACTTAGACAGGAGGACCAACAAAGGAGACCTATGTGATTGGAAAGAATTTCTGACAGCACTGTTTGAATGGTGACCCAAAATGTAGCTACTTCAGGCAACCCCACCACATTATAAAACCTTATTAGAAAAGAGCAGGGCTACAGGGATAGAAAATTCTAGCCCTGGAGTCAAGTAGGACTGTGTGGTTAAATAGGGCCTAACTCAAATTTGAACAAACTGGAAAAAGAAAAGAAGTAGTCCCCAATAAAAAGAAACTGGGGATACTAAATCTCAAATAACTACCCCCACTAGAATATAGATTTCATTTCTATTGGTATAAAAACGTCAGTATAGTCTTTATTGATAACTAACATCACATACTACATACATAAAGTGGCAAACAAAAAAGAAAATGGTGAGAAAACGTGATTGTGAAAAAGTGATGATAAAAAGGGGGAACTATATAGCCCGCCAAATTAGGACTCTCAATACAAGTCCCCTTGAATAGATACCGACTGCAATCCTACTGTTTCACTATCAAACTGACTATCTTTAATGACTATCAAAATGATAGTCATTAGAGACTGTGTATAAATTGTATCTATTCTGCCTCCCATAGCTGTAATATTGTCTTCTGGTTAGAAGGCTACACAGTAGCAATGCCAGTAGAGTTGCAATAGTCTGTGGGGGTCAGGGGAAGGGAATAGAATGTGATATAAAGAGAAAGATATTCAACAATCCGCTTTAACAAATAATGCAATTAAATCTCCAGCGGAGGTATACGAGAGAGTATGAATTAGGAAGTAACTCATACTCTCTCTGATACCCCCAATAAAGACTATACTGATGTTTTTATACCAATAGATATGAAATACTATACTAGGGGTAATTTTTGAGATTTGGTATCCCCGGTTTCTTTTTATCGGGGACAACTTCTCAAAGTTTCTCTTCCTTTTCAACATTATAAAGCCTGTCCCTGTAGAACAAGCATGTCAAACTCAAAGGCTAACACAGGCCACATAAAAAAGTTTAAACTTATGTGGGCCGCAAAAAGAAAATAACGTCAGTTTTCATAGAAACGTAGGTATATTTAGAAAAGTACAGTAAAAAAAAAAAAAAAAAAGTACCTTACGGACACTAGACGTCGTCATGCTCGTAGGGCTTCAAAATAAGCAAAAGAGTGGATTTATTTTAAGGTGATGTGCATTTGCATATAACCAATGTTTCAGTCCAACTACCTTGACATATTATTAAAAGTTTAGTAATGGGACTGAAATGGTGAATGTCAGAGCCGGCCTTAAGCGGCCTGTGCAAAAAATCTTCACAGCGCCCCCCTCCTCCGTCATCCATGTATGATGTAATGTTTGTGATAGATGTGATGACTGTGTGTGATATTTGTAATGGGTGTATTAACAGTGTGTGATATGCGTGAATTGGTTGTATGTGATATTTGTGCTGGGTTTATTCAATTCAGATAAAAACATGCATTTAGGCCTGTGTGTGAATGCAGGTGTATATTTTTGCAGAGTTATGTGCACACAGCCCCACAGTCAGATGCACACAGTTATACACATACACTGTCAAATCCACCACATGCACATAGTCGCAGGCAGATAGTCACATACACAGGATCAGGCAGAAACACACAGGTACAGGCACTAACACACACACAGCCACACATACAGTTTTACTTACACACACACACAGTCTTACACACACATACATGCAGACAGCCACACACACACACAGGCAGACAGCCACACACATACACGCAAGCAGACAGCCACACACACACACACACACACAGGCAGACAGCAATACAAACACACACACACAGACAGACAGACAGTCACACACACACACACACACACACACACGCAGACAGTCACACACACACACACACACACAAACACAGGCAGACAGTCACACACACACACACACACACACACACACACAAACACAGGCAGACAGTCACACAAACACAAACACGGGCAGACAGTCATACACACAGACACACACACACACACAAACAGTCACACACAATCACACACAGGCAGACAGTCATACACATACACAGGCAGACAGTCACACACACACACAGGCAGACAGTCACACACACACACAGGCAAACAGTCATCCACACACACAGGCAGACAGTCATACACACAGAGACACACACACAGGCAGACATTCATACACACACAGACACACACAGGTATACATTCATACACAGACAGGCAGACAGTCATACACAGACACAGGCAGACAGTCACACACACACACAGGCAGGCAGGCAGTCATACACACAGACAGTCACACTCACACTGACAGTCACACATAGTTATCTCTGTTCATTGTGGAGGCAGTGCAGCTCCTGGAGACTGTTTGTTGGGGAAGCAGGGACTCCTTCCTGCTTCCCCTGCAGCAGTTATCCAGCACTTTTAACTCCGCCCCCGCCACACGGGAAGCTCCGCCCCGCCACAATTTATTTCTTTTTTTAAATCCCGGCCGGCCATGTGTGCGCTGTGTCGGCCACATGGCGCCCCCTGGCTCCATGGCCACAGCTCACACACCACTAAGGCCGGGCCCTGGTGAATGTATGCGGTTACACAGCTGTAAAAACAAATTAAGTTATCTTGTTGATTTTGAAGTCTTATGAGTGTGTTCTTCACTTTGGCTAAGATCATCAAACTTGATGATCTCGACCAATCCAATGCTCTCCCACAAGAAGCGTTGGGAGGCTATTGTGCATGTGTGGCAGGCAAAAAGCTGCACGGCCAATCAGCCATGGGTATGGCTGCATGGCCAATCAGCCATGGGCCAATCTCCATGGGTAACATTCAGCGCCTCCATTCGGACCTAATCTAATACACTGCCCACAAATCCAATACACTACTCTCTTCACTCAATCTAATACACTGCCCCTTAATCGAATACACTGCCCCTCCTTCCTCCACTCTAATTGAATACACTGCTCTCCCTCTCCCAAGTTAATTCACTAACCGCCTACCTTCCCTAATTTAATACACTGCCCTCCCCCCCAATTTAAAAACACTGCCCCCTCCCCCAAATAAATATACTTCCCCACTCCCTTCCTCAATCTAAAACACTTCCCCCCTTCCTCCCCCAAATTAATACACTCCCCCTCCCTCCCCCAAATTAATACACTGCCCCCC
Organism: Pelobates fuscus; assembly: GCF_036172605.1. Taxonomy (NCBI): domain Eukaryota; kingdom Metazoa; phylum Chordata; class Amphibia; order Anura; family Pelobatidae; genus Pelobates; species Pelobates fuscus. The sequence continues at coordinate 116,372,118 of NC_086321.1, forward strand.
TCGCAAATTTAATACACTGGCTCCCTCCCTTCTCCAAATTAATACAGTACCCTCTCCCTAAAATTAATACACTGCCCACTTCCTCCCCCAATTTAATACACTGCCCCCTCCCTCCCTCAATTAATACACCCTCCCCTCCACAATTTAACACACTGCCCCTCCCCCCTACCAATTTAACATACTACACAGGAAGGTCCCCCATCCTCCAGTTCCAGCCCTGCTGGGAAGGGGGAGTAGCTAACCTGCGGGAGCACATGATCCGCCGAGGGAGAGAAGACCAGACTCAGATAGGAAATATCTTGCAGCTGGTCGCAGCCACAACACAAAGTGGCCCCAGGACAGGTGGGCTGCAGATATTTCCATTGTGGACCACATCCGTAAGTTTGACATGCTAGCTGTAGAACAACACATTTTTTTATTTTAAGGTAGATACTTGGGCAGTTGTAGTTAGAAATCATTCTTCTTTAATCTATTCAGACTAGAATTTTGTCTCAGAATGTTTTCATTACAAAAGTAAAATACATTTAGGAAAAGTGGCATGTGCTTTTTAAAAGACAACATTAGAAATCCAATTCACTGTAAAAATAGTTGGAATAGCACAAGTGACCCATGGAACTTTAAACAGCATGTAATTTTTAATTCATACGCAGTATATTAAGATATTCAGAATCTGAGATATTTTCTCTAAATGCATTTAACATCTCACAACCTAATTGTGAGTCTAGAAGAATGATGCTTGTTAGAGAAACCGTAATAGATTAATCACTGTTTGTACCCCCTACCTGTCTCCAGTTTTATGCCTGTTGGGTAGAAAAATTACATTTAAGGGGCTTCCCAAAAATGTTTTTATTAAAAAAAGCAATGGTGTTTTTTTTACATGTAAATAACTAATTACCAGCTCATTAATTCACAATTGCATGATTGACAAGGTCACAGAGCATTTATTGTCCAATTACCTTTCTAGCAGTGTCCCTGGAGAAGTAGCTGTAAGGGGTAAATTTCATTTGGCATTTGTCCTTGGTTTTGTAGTTGAGAATCTCTATATCTCCAGACTGGAAAGAATGAGAAGTAAACATAAATATTTTAATGGTTATAATATATAACAATTTTGCTGTTATAATACTTGGCTAAACAGACACTTCACAAACCACAGCCAATGTGGCTAGAAGCTCAGGATGACTTTACAATCTCGGTTCTGTGTTCAAGGCTTAATCTATCACGTTGATGCATTTTAAAAGATAATTGCTTGTGACAGTAACATAAAAATTTTCAGAGAACCAGCTGCATCAATTATGAAGAAGCAGAGTGTGGACAGATTCTACAGATGGCGAGATGGGCTTACATTCCACAAACGTGTTTCTGTTTTGTATTTTCCTATAGTATCAGGCAGCATTTTTAACCCATCTGCGCCAATATGATGTGTCATTACGTACGGAAAGGCATGGTCTTTAATGACGTTGGGGTGTAATGACATGTCCTAATATTTGTGCCGGTGAAGTCCCCCTGAATTAAATATATACTTTTTTCATTCTAAGTGTATTTTGATATTAAACTATTTAAATTTCAATTCCAAATGTATTTATGTATTAATTCTATAAAATCATATATTAAGGGAACTGCCTGAAATACCAGAGAATTTAATCTGCAAGCCCTATTATAAACCCTGTAACTTTCTAAGGCCCCCCTTTATAAAATCTGCACGCGGGGGGGTGCTATTGTTGACATCGCTGAACATAAATATTAGTGTTTAGAGCAGTATAATATATAATGACGTTAAGTAAAAGTGCAGTTTTTGTGTGAAAAATGAAAAAAAGAAACAGCACGAACTTTGGCCAGCATTTGTGTCTTAGTGGCTACTAAAAAAGACTAGACATACCCTATTTTGAATACACAGGGTGGCCTAGTTTTGCAAATAATATGCCATGATGGGGGGGGGGGGGGGGGGTAATTTTCAGCTCTGGGCTGCCATACAATCTCAAAGGCAGCCTAGGTCCAGTAAACCAATCTGGCTAATTTCAAGTGTTAAAACTGAAATGGGCAAGCCCCTTATAAGGCAGAGGGACCCAAAATATAGGAGAGGAAGACAGTAAGATAGCTGAATATGGAGTAAGAGGTACATTGACATTGGATGAATAGGGTGGATGAAATTATAATTTGGGGAAGGAGGGGTGTAATAACGAGAGCTAGAGCGAAGTGAGATGTGTCTCCCTTTCAAACATGTACATCTGTTAAGGGAAATGTACAAGACATTTTAAAATGAGACACATTGTTTTTCTATTTGTTAATGTCATTATGTTCATGCAACATCACCATTTTAAGGATTTCTGTACTGACCTGGTCTATCCAGAGTTTTCCCACAATGATATTGTGCACAGTGGATGTAACTTTTCTCCACACATAGTGATTACCGCTGGACTGAAACTCTAGGTGGATGTCACCTGTCCGTGCAAACACATAGAAGAAGCAGTTGGATTAAAAATATTTTAGGGCACGTAAAATATTGAAAAGCATTTCAACTGACATTTTCATGTTTCTTCACAGATTGATCTATTCTGATAAAACATGACAACACTTATTATTATAATTACCACTTGGCAGCATACGGTATTTCTTGCCTAGTGTGAAGCCAATCGTTGGAATGCTTCTACAAGTTTATATTTGCCCCTCTGCTCAGCAAAGCACTTACTTGATTAGTTAAATAAGTTTTGCTATTTTCAGGAAATACTATTTGCTTTCAGCGTAGAAGGAAAAAACACTGTCAGGTCGGACTGAAGAATAAGGTCAAAAAAATAACAAGAAAAGTCGTGAGAAATTATCACTCTTGAGCTTCACGAATACACACTGCTTTCTTAAAATTCAGTGGGCTTCTTTAGCCCCTTGTGGACCCATTATTTACCAGCACATCATGGATAACAGTACAGCGAGGACACATAATGTACGATAAAAAAATAACCTTGAAAACAGGTAAAGTAAGTGCTTAAAGACTTGAGCATGTAGATTCTATTTTTTTTTTTTTAACTTTTACACTGGCAAACCTGGTCCTAAACCGTGGATATATTGATGATTTTATTTTTTTTTACCTGAAATGGTTCGGAAATTACAAACTTTTTAGCCTTTTTAAATAGTACTAGTAGAGGGATAAACCTTAACTTGGATTTTAGCAAACCCAACATTAGTTTCCTATACTTCTTTTTTTTACAAGAATATATACTGAAAATTACATTATAAATACCTAACCTGGAATCAGATAAGTAAATAAACTTGTTGTGTTTTTGTTTAACCCTTTATCAGCCGGAGGGGGCGTGAGGCCTCTATCATGTTGGGAATAGAGGTTTGGATTCCTAACACTATACATTTAATTTATTAAACTGTACAAAAAAAACTCCATAGTTTTTAGCACTTCTAAGAATGAGTTAAATAAGTCTGTTAAATTCTTCTGTTTAGCCTTTATAGGTGTGTATGTGTTTGAAAAAGTACTTTTGATAATTGTTTCAAGGCCACTCAACTAACGTAATTTGATCTTGGATTGCAGTCACCAATATATGCAAGGTGGAGATTATACTCAATGCTATTCACTTGGAGCCACTAAATGTGAGTAATTCTATGTATCTACTCATCAAACTTGTTTTATTAGACATACTAATTGGTGTCTATTCTGTTTGTCTTTCATACCTCCCAGACCAACCTTTATTAGACCAGGAGATATATCACACATCCTCAGGCATGGATTATACCGCCCAGGGGCACATAAGTACAGATAAATGATAGCTCTATACACTGTAACAGTATCTCCTTTTATATTTACCATCAGAACCTAACATCAGAGGCGTAAACCACAGGGCCCCGGTGCAAAAATTGCCCGCCCCCCCCCCCATCCCCATATGTCAACTCCCCCCACACATGCAGACAAACAGGTACACATGCAGACACACACATAGACACACACACATACAGAGACATACACATACAGGTACACATACCTACAGACACACACACACACACACACACAGACACATACAAACAGACACACATACACACCCTCCTGTTTCCTACCTTTTAGGTGCAGGATGGTGACTTTCCATGGGGTCCAGTGGCTCAGCCTGATGGGAGTCAGAGTTCTCACTCTGACGCCCTCCTGTCCTTCCTCCCGTGCGGCTCCTGGTGTAAGCTGGGAGGAGTGACCGGGGCTGTCACTTCCTCCCAGCTCTGATGTCATCTCAGGGGGCGCCGCAGCACTGACCGGGCCCCCTGGAAATTCATAGCCATCGGGAGGCCCTAACAGCATGGGCCACATCAATGCAGCCTCGGCGGTTATATCGCGAGGGCCGGTGGACACTGCTGCCGCGGGAGTCTGCATGGTGGCCCCTGTGATAGCGGTAGTTCCACCACTGCCTTACTACACTATATACTTCACCACTGTCTCTTTCTCTCGTTGCATATTGCCTAAACCTAAGGACAACCCAAGGTGCTACTATGCATGTATTTGAACATTTGTCTGTGCCAGTCTCAATCAAAAAAAATGAGTAAAAGAGAGCATTGGGAGTCTTTGGCAGCATGTAAACCCTAAAATTTGTTTCTTTGTGTTGCTTTTGGTTGTGTAAATTCTCGTTTACTGCACTAAACTTTTTATTTTATTTTTTTGTGTGCAGTTTTGGTTTGGTGACCATTGTTAAACCTAAGGCCACAGCACATATTACGTTTTAAAAAGGGTTACATTTAAAACACAAATACTATACGTAATATGTGACTTGTAACTTAAAAAAAAAAAAAAAAAGAGAGATGATGCTAAAAAGAGATAATTACACATTCAAAATAATACAAATAAATGATGCCCATTATTATAAGCAGGGAAAAACTTTCTTTCTCCTTAGACTATCAATCACATATACAGGGTAATTATAACCTTGAATATTCTGATTTTCAACAACAACAACAAAAAAAATAGCAAGGCCTTTTTTAAATAAAAAATATCTACAGGATATGATAAGACAGCCTCCTTGGTCATATAATTCCATACCTATCTTTATTGTTTTTCTGTAAACAATCTTTTCTCTGCTGGAAAATGTTTTAAAAAATAAAAAAATAATGGATATGCGTGCAGACCTCAATGGCATTAGTGTCACAAACTTACCTGTGCCTGGTGCCCGCGCCACTCCCCTCCTCGGGCCATGGGGAAGAACACTCCGCGTAACCGGCTTTACTACAATCCTCAGGCTGCACAGTTCAAATGCTCCACATGGCCGCACAACTTGAATAGAAATTACTCACCTTTGGGCCCGCAAATTGCTCCCTCTGCTGGTTTGCGGGCCAAACTGCAGCCCCTATAAATAAAAAAAATTGCCATGATGTCGACCTTTGGGTCGCAGAGATGATGTGGACCAATGGGAACTCTTTGAGCCTATTTAAGGCTTGTTTTAGCCTCCATTTATTGCCCTATCATGGTTTCTGTATAGATCCTCGCTTTGTGCTCCTAGTGATTCCCTTGTGATTTTCTGTGTTTGACCTCGGCTTCGTATTGACCTCATGATTTCTGGTATCCTGGCCTGGCTTCATATTTGTCTTCGTGATTTTCTGGTATCCTGAACCGGCTTCTTCTCGGCTGAGTATTTCTGTAATCCTGACCTTGATTTATCGTGACCTTGTTTCTTGCTGTGTTAATACGCTAAGCCCGGCCATTCTAAGGCTTGGTAATACGTCTTTCGGATCCACCTTTTGTGGGTTCCCACTTTCCTGCGTGTTGGGGTAAGACTCCCGTGACAATTAGTACAATTTTGTACCGCATTCTTAAATTAGTATTTTGCAAAGTTTAAATAGTACATTTCTCTTGGTGCACAACTAATGGAATGTGCTGCGCAAATCTATAACTATCACTACAAAGATACTCGCACCTAATAATCCTGAATAAGATACAAGTTAATTCTTTCTTAACATGTTTCTCCTTACCCAGTGGCATTATGGAAAGATATTTTCCCCTGAATTTACTGGCAATGGTGATCTCCTGCCACAGATTCCACCCATTCTTGGAGTTGACATGATGAGCAGCCGCTGGTGGGTGGTGACTGACCTGGAAAACAAAAGAAAATAATTTTAAAGCACTGGAGAAGAACTGGATCCATTGTATACTGTTCTTCAGTGAAAGAACAGAGAGAAGCTGACTTGTATATATCTGTATATACAGTCATGGTAAAAAGAAGACCCTCTTAGAATTCTATGGTTTTACAGATCAGGACATAACAATAATCTGTTACTTAGCAGGTCTAAAAATTAGATAAATAAAACCTCAGATGAACAATAACACGTCACGTTACACCAGGTCATGATTTAACAAAATTAAAGCCAAAATCGAGTAGACAAGTGAAAAACAAAGTACACCCTTACTGCTTCCATAGGAATTAAGAGTCTTAGTATCAGACAGATGCTGCTAATCATATGTCCTTAATTAACTGATCATCAACAATTGTGCTCACCTCTATAAAACCCAAAGATTTAGCAGTTTGCTGGTCTGGAGCATTTAGGTGCCAAGGAGAAAAGACATCAGCAATGATCTTCGATAAGCAACTGCTGCTCAGAAACTGAACTGAGTTATTAGTGATGTCATTTTGTTAATTGTTTGCATAAATGGAGAAGCCCTTTGAGACCCCTGTGGTCCACATAAAGAAACATGTGGGTGTGTGCTGTAACTATACTCTGTTAATTTCCATGTTTACCTGAACTATTAGACGTCTGACTCAAGTCTGATTGGCTGTGCTATTAGGCAGCAGAATGCAAATGCAATTAGCAGATATACAAGCTGAAGATCTGTAAAGTGTGATAATCAAACCGATTGACTGCTTTAGGCCTGAATATATGATTTGATTTGCTTAAAATAACTGACATTACCAAAAAGCATATGCTGAATAATATCAGACTGATAACTTGAACTATATACAGATAGTTCTGCATCCTGGATGGAATTGGTCCATCTGTGCTGTGTTTTGCTCTGCCTAGTCCTCTCACTGGGTTATCAGTTTTAGCTCTGGAATTCAGCATCACACTTAAAGACAGAAAGGGCTATTCTTATGAACCCATACAATCTTGTTAACCATAAAGAGTGCTTTGGGTTGCAGCACTGTAACATGGCGATCTAATACAAAAACAAATACAAACATCCAGAAAGAAGCTCTGTATTCAAACTTTCATTACTCTCGGGCAGCAGCAATGACAAAATAAAACAAGTTACCTGTGCACTACCCCAAATCCTCTTGCACATTTAAATAGCGGGAGGTTTTTAGTACTATTTCAATGACAATTAAAGTGCAAGTCTAAGAGGTTTGCTTTGACGTGGCAGGTGAACTAACACTTTAAAGGGACACAGCAGGCACCCACACCACTTCAGCTCATTGAAGTGGTCTGGGTGCAGTGTCCCTTTTGGACCTAGTGTTGCAATGTTAAACATTGCAGCACTAAGTCAGCCTCTAGTGGCTGTCCCCCATACAGTCACGAGAGGGCTTCTGGTATCTGACGCTGGAGGTCCTCCAGCATCAGATTTTTCCCCATAGGAAAGCATTGATTCAATGCTTTCTTATGGAGATGTCTAATACACGCGCAGCATTTGCCGCGCATGAGCACATGCTCATCGTGGGATGTTGGAGAAGGCAGAGCATTGGCGCTGGGATAAGGTAAGTAACTAAAGGGTTTTTTGTACCTGTTCACATATAGACCTGTATCCAAAATCCTCTAGCCGGTCAAGTTCAAATGTTTCCCCTAACAATGGATTGAATGGTTTTGCTGTCCGGTGAACTGTGGTGGAATAGGAAGACACAGAGAAAGCTGCCACAAAACACATCTGTTCGATGGAATTCTCACATTTCGCTGCTTTGTCCAGCAGCTCGTGGTACTCCAGGTCTTCAGTGAGCCTCTGGAGCATGGAGAGCGGCTCATTGAAATTCACCTGCAATAACAAACACACAAAACATCTACAAATGAGTGTTCTGTTTACTGAAATATATCTTTTACAGAAAATGTAAAGTAGCACAGGCATCTTGGAACTGCTTTTCATCATCTACACCAGGGATAGGCAACCTTCGGCACTCCAGATGTTTTGGACTACATTCCCCATAATGCTCTTATAATGCTGACAAAGCATCATGGGAGGTGTAGTCCAAAACATCTGGAGTGCTGAAGGTTGCTTATGCCTGATCTACACCACTGGTGACCATTACTGATTAAATTTGTATGCAGAAAGTACATTTGGTGTCAGCAGATCAGAATCTGAGTACCCCCCACGCATTCCACTTAGCAGGAAAGAGAAAAGTGTTCTTTCAACTCTCTTTCTATTTTCTTTCAATTTAGTATATTTCCCCTTAAAGGAAACATGCGTGTCATTTTTATCTGCATGTTTAATTTGGGAGTATATGCAAACAGTTTGCAAAAGCTGCAGATCTGATATCTGCATTCTCTGCAAGCCCTCCCTTCTTTCCCTGCACAGTCTATCAGTTTGTACCAAAGAATACTCCAATCAGAGACTTCCCATTGAGAAGACTCTGTGCCGGAGCAATGAGCATGGGAGCTCACGTGATCGTGGCTTTCCTATGCTTGAGCTGCAATACAACTGACCAAGAAGTGGAGGCAGGTGCACATTAGGACAGCGTGTCTGTCTCTTCCACTTGCTCTGTGGAGCGAACAGTAAAGAAAGAAAACCTCCATGGCTGTCATTCAAATGCTTCTTCCCCCAACTGTAAAAGTACTGATTTCTTATGAAATTGACCCTTGATGTCAGAACCCTGGCACAACGCATTTCAGCTTTGTGTGTATGGAGTGCTATTACTGATTGTTTGAGAGTTCCACTGCTTTAATATCAGCCTAAAGCAACAAGCAACAATTTTCTCCTAATGAGAACTTACTACAACTTTTTCACATGCTGCCATGTATGGCATTACCCCTTTCTTGAGTACAAACAGCCTACTTTTGGCCACAATCAAACTGTTCGAGTTGTCATTTAATGAAATGTACTGTGCCATATTTGTGAACATAACTAAACAACTGCATTTTAGAAATGTGTATTAGCAGTTAGGAACACTGCAATCAATGGCGGGCATGCTGGCATGCTCAGAGATCAATGTACACGGTGATACAGCTCAAATAAGCTATTTTACTCAAAAATTGTTCGATTCCGCCCTTCAGCAAAAGTCAGCGTGAATAAATCCATTTTTTTTTACAAGAGCTCCTTGGAAGAAGTTTAGGAGTCACAGTGGCAATACTCCTTCATTTAGAACCAGTGGGAGAATATATTAATAGCAATCTATTAAATTCTAATTGGAAAATGTAACATATCTGTCTCTCTGGGAAACTACTTATCTGGATGATATCTCTCTCTCCTTGTCTCAGGTCGCCTTGATCAAATTCCTCTCAGCTCAAAACCATGCCCTTCTAGTGCCAGACAAATGACTTTTTTGAGGAACAAATTTGAAAAGCAATCTAATTCCCATTATTTATTTTTTTTCTGTTTTTTTTCATCCCAGTAAATACTAATGTCGAGCTTGGTTCTCTCTAACCTCAAAGTACACAATTATAAAAGAAACTTCCTTATGCTGATTGAATCAGGTTGTTAGTTCTGATGTTTTGATAAAGGGTTACATTGGAACATATAAAGGAATACTCTGGACACCACAACAACTTCATCTCTATAAAGTTGTTATGGAGTCTGGAGGTCCTAGGCATGGTCTTAACTTAGTTAAAACATTTACATACCTTTCTCACACAGCTTTCTAAATGAGACACAAGTGATAGGCTGAGAGCATCAGGTGATGATATCAAGCTTTAACCGGTGCGCAGTCTAAATCTTTCCCATTGAGACAAGGACTTCGACAAAAGAAGCACAGAGAGGACGGGTGCTTTCTACACAATTTTGAGATGAAACTGTTTTTAAACAATTTAACCCCTTAAGGTGAGACGTCACCCAGGACCACCAGACATCATATAACATCATTGATATTAAGTTGTGATAGTGCTGGCTGTATTCCTTTAACTTCCTTCTTCTTGGTTTTAAATGCATTATAAAGAGAACAAAATAAAAAAAAATAAAAAAATTAAGATACTCACCTTGTACAGTCTCTCTTTTATAGTTTTTTCCAGAACTGAAGACAGACGATCTTCAGATCACAGAAACACAGGAACAAGTGAAGCAATGCATCTAATTAGTGTTGTTTTGTTCTAATGAATGGGAGAATTACTACTGCAAATGTGCATGTATAATGTCAATATCATCTGCAGTAAATCACAGCAGATGAAAGATCTCCCAGTTCTGCAAAACAGAAATTCTACTTGCTTCTAGAAGTCTATTTTTTCTTTATCATGGATGCTGAAATAGAAGAAAGGTGCTGCCGGTGTTTTTTGAAGCATTTCTGAAACTGGTCATCTGGATTGTGCATATCAATGAGTACTCTAACATTGAAAATGAATATATTTACATTTTTTGAGTGCTCCTTAACTCTCACAGTATGGGCCCCTCCCATCACAAATGGATATCATGGGTATCAAAACAACTTTAGCTTAAGCCCACTTCACATCGTCATTTGTGCGTACACGATTGCTAGAGTATGAATTCATAGCCCACAATCGTGTATACACGATTTGCATAACTGCTAATGAAATTCTTATATTGCAAACAAATTTTGGTTGCAAATTATGCCTTTAAAGTTCGTGAGGTTTACAGCACAGCAAAGCCAACACACTATGAACTTCAGAGAGATGAATACAGACTGATGGTGACTGACTGACTATTCTCTTCTCCGGCCAGACTTGCAGCGACTGAAGGGGAGGAGGATCGGGGAAGTCAGAAGTTCAATCTCCCTGCCTGTCTAATGGTATTCAGATGGAGTACAGCAGAGGATGCAATATGATATCAAATCCCCCAAGTTCCATGTTAACACAGCAGGGGAGCAGCCAGCCTCACACAGAGCAAACGGAGGGTGGCTTAAGGAGAGATAGCTGAGGTAGGTACGCTGGTGGGGACTCACAAACTAAAACAAAACAAGCAGCAATGTGTGGGAAAATACAGCCTCCCACATACAATCTACCATCCCCCCCACACATTCATGCTGTCACAGCCCCTCTCCCCACAGACAATCACCCTGTCACATCAACCCTCCCTCCCACAAAGACTCTCTCCCACACACTGTCACATCACCCTCCACACTAACTTCTCACACAGAGTGACTTCCCACACTTACCTTTTACACACAATCACATTGCCAAAGTCACCCTTTTCATACTCACTCTGTCACAACCATCCTGTTACTGTCACCCTCAAATACATAGTCAACGTTAGGCACACACTCCTGCGGTCCCACACACATAGACATTCACGATGTCACATCACCACCTCCCCCACACTCATGCTCTCTCATTCCCTTTCCCCCACACACAGTCACCACATCACACCACCCATCTTTCCTATACACACACAGTCACCCGATCACATCTCCCTTCTCCCTGCACATACCCAGCCACTCTGTTACATCACCCCCCCCCCCACACACACACACACTAAACCCGCACACACAGTCATTTTCCCATCACACACAGTCACATTATCAAAGTCATCCTGTCACAACCACCCTGCTACAGTCACTTTCATAAACACACAGGCACCAGCCTACAGTCAGTAATTCGCCTACTAACAGGATCACCCCTCAAACACAGCACAGCTCCACCCTAAACCCAATGCACACAGCAAGACCACAAGCATCCCCCCATCAAAACACACAACACCTTGCAAGCAGCTCCCTCCACACATAAGTTTCCAGATACAGAGATACAAGTGTTTCCAGATATGCATTGCAAGCATAGCCATGGAAACACACACAGATATACACACAAATGCACAAGGATAATTACTGCCTGACACACACTCAACAAAGCCCGATATACATTGTGATTGTGTGACTATTTGTCAATGTATGTCTCTGTACACCAGTGTGTTTGTGTGTGTATGTACGTGTATCGGAGTATGTATGTGTGTATTGAGTGTATCAATGTTCCAGGACACTCAATACTTGGATTCTGGGGGTGGTTTTTCTGAAACCACTTGGTAGTAAAAGAGTTAATGAAGCAGTTTTAGTGTATAAATCATGCCCCTGCAATTTCACAGCTCAATTCTATGCCATCTAGGGTGTTAAATCACTGTTATTTCTGTTTATGCCGCCCTATCCACACATTCCGTAACTCTAACTCACACAGCCTACATGAAAAAAATTGTTTCCTTTTTTAAATCTGATCTTCACTTACTTTACAAGTCTATATCGTCTGCTCTGTAAATTGAAGTTAATCACACACAAGGCTCCATCTAGAAGGCTATTCACAGAACAGGAGATAAAACATTTTCAATAAAATAAAATGTGCAATAAAGGAAGTTAAAACATTAGAACTCTCTTAACAGGAAGTGTTTAGGAAGGATGTGCAAGTCACATGTAGGGAGGCATGACTAGGGCTGTATAAACGAAGTGATGTAACTCCTAAATGGCAGAGAATTGAGCAGTGAGATTGCAGGTGCATGATCTATACATCATAACTGCTTCATTAAGCAAACATTGTTTTGGTGCCTATAGTATCTTTAAAAAAACAAACAAACAAAAAAAACAACCACCCCACAATATTGGGGTACTGTGACATAATGGTGGGCTTATGATATGGCCACATGGTGGAACTGATTCCTGATTCCTCATATTTGTTTGCAGAAATAGGTGATTTCAAGTAGACTTGCAAAATGTAAAACTTTATTTTTGTGTGTGCGCTGTTCCTTAATCTGTTTTTCATAGAGAAGCATTGAATCCAATGCTTCACTGTGAGAAGCATCCATATATTTGGCAGCAGTTTTCATGGGGAATGGCTCTATTGGCTGTCAGTCAAACACAGCATGTTTCCAGAAAATTTACATTTGTCAGACTGCAGGGACATGATCTATGAACCAAAGCCACTAAATTAAGATGTAGATATTTTTGTTCTTAGAATGTCTTTTTCAGCCATGTAGGTTACAGTAAATGAAAAGAGCACTACAGGTACTCTTTTCTCTTTTGTGGATGGAGATGAACTTTCTCACTATCTTGTAGTAGGCAACAAAGAACTGGATTTTGGAGAAAAAGGGGTAAGGACGAAGTGTGAGGGATTATACAGTGAATGGTGTCCTAACAGAGGCCTTTCATATACATAATGGCACCAGGCAGGGGTGCCCTTTATCCCTGATGCTGTTCACACTGTCATCAGAACTGTTCCTTGAGGCTGTGAGGGGTGACCTTCATATTGAGGTTTACCTGGAAGACCACCTCTCATAAAGTCACTACTTATGCAGACAATCTTTTGTTTTTTGTTAAGTGACTCAGGGCAACCTTACCTCGTCTAGTGGAACTGTTTGACTCATGCCCTTGAACATGTCTAAATGTGAAGTGCTCAATGTTTCAATGCCTATTGCGAAAACAAAATCCTTCACCACCTATTCCTGTTTTGATGGTGCACATCGCACATGAAATATCTGGGGATCATGATAACAAGGGACCCATCTGCCCTGTACTACATGAACTTTACATCCCTCCCCCACAGCATACAGCAAGACCTGAAAAATTAGAGCTACCCGCTTATCTTGTGGCTTGGAAGAATTAGCATGGTAAAGATAAACATACTTCTGAGAATCTGTTACCAGACACTAAACTTTGCCCACCCAATAGCTTTCTTTGCGTTCTTAAGATCATCTATTCTAAAATATGTTTGGAGGGGTGAGAGATCATGACTCAGGCATGAACTACTCTGCTTGCAGAGAAACTGGGGGGGCCTAGCATAACCTAATCTTCGTAAGTATCACCACGCAACAGTTTTGTAGAGAATCCTAGAATGGCATACTTACCAGACACAAAAACAATGGATAGCGTTAGAAAAAGGGAGCATGGGAACCTTCCTCATTAGGTCTGTGTGGAATTTGAAGAGGCAGATAAAAACAAGCATGATCTGCAGTGCACAATTAGAAGATGTGGGATACCATACGAGGGGCTACCCATTTATCACCTACACCAAGCTTGCTGATTCAGATACCCAATAACACACAGCTTGCAAGGTGGCTTGCCGCCTAGAGCCTGGGACATTCTGGGGGGTAGCGAGTTCCAACACTCATGAGAAGCAGGGAAGTAGGGTTTTGACATCGTTCACCAAGTATTTAGCTCTTTTTAACACATAAGCTGCGAATTAAGGATTTAAGTTTTACTTTATATTTCCCTATGACTTCAACCATTGGGAATATCTACGCCCGCATTATTGCTATTTCCGCATGTACTATGCCTCTGTTAGTGGATTCCTCACATTTCGACAACTGATGAGTGAGACATGTAACATGTTGAGACCCTACGTGGTCTAATGCTTTGGCATATGCTTATCATATGCGTGTCACACATACACCGTATTATGTTTACTTCAATAAAAAGCTTTTAAAACTTAAAAAAATAATAATCCGGTTAGTGTTTGTGCTAGTGTCAATTTTATCAGAGAAATCCTTTGAGCAGTTTGATTGCTATGCAGATCGCTAGCGTGAATGAGTGATGGATAATACCAATGTTATAGGATACATCACTTTTGAAGAGAGACAAATGGCAAAACGCCGAGTGATAAACCCATACGGTCTGCATGCTAAATGGTATTTAGTAAGGAAGGAAAGTTTTCATGCTTAAAGCTTGTTCTTTGAAATAAAATAAATCTCAAGTACGATGCATAAATAATATTAGATCTGAATTACAGCCAGGTTTACAGCGCTCACTAACAACTGCAATAAATTTACTAAAATAACTCTGTCTTCAGACATCTTCCACTTCCACACAGCACTTTAAAATTTGCTTACACAATGTGCTGATATTTCTTAAAATGTGATTGCTGATTCAATTAAAAAAGTGAAAGCACACAGGGTTTTTAGAACAGTGAACTAACTTGGAGAAAACAAAATTAATGGTGTAGCCAGCAATGAACACGATTTTACACTTCTGTATAGCTTAGCAAACTATTTCCCCACTTACTGGGGGAATTCTGTCTTGACATCCCTCCCTAGATCTCCATCTGACAGCTGACTGGCTGCATTGGGTTTATGCAATATGATATTGGAATACGTGCATGGATCTTTTACGGACTACCAAGAATGTGTTCCCTTTTTGTTAATTCTTTATTTTTGGAGTGCATGAAAGTATAACAAGAGGGCTCATCATGCCCCAACAGCATTGACAAGTATATAACCAGACATATGTTAACAGTTGGTCAGCATGTGGAAAGATCAGCACAATTTTTATGTAACATAAACAGATTTAACGTTCCTGTCTAATCGATCCATGCATAACATGCTTGTTGGCAGGAACTTCTCTGGAAATGCTGGGTGAAACATTGCGGTCTAATAGAGAGTGAGTGTTTACTACGGAAAAGGTAGTTTGTTAGTGTGAGAGGCCTCTCTACGTATAATACCTATTGAGAAATACTAAAATAAGAAAAATAGTAAAATAATAGAAAATTAAACAGGCTTACATCTAAGCAAGTTAGGTACACAAAATGCTATGATGCTCGGTAAGTTAAGCTAGTGTATCTGCAATATACAAGCATGTTGTGCCATGTTTTTAGACAGCCAGGATATGAGACTAGTCGATTGAGAGGTATTAGTTAAGCTTAATACAGTTCTAACATTACTGTATGTATGCAATAATGACTGTATAGACAGGCTAGTACATGTTGCTGACGAGTAAAGAGGGCAAACAGGTACATACGATTTTGTAGTGTCCCGACAGCATATGCAATTGTTTATGGCTAGAGACATTGACTTCTTAGGGCATAGCAATATGAATACAGTGCACATTTCTGTATTGCATCGTACAATGCTGCAAAGTGGGAAGCTTCTCTAAACATAAAGCAAAGTAACGAAAACGTCGGTGGTATTAAAAATGTATAAGTAAAAATAAACATGCTTAGATAAAGAGAGTTCTCACATGTATGCCCAGGCACAGGCTATGAGAAATTTTGTGGGTCAGTTCCTGTGAGATCAGCCGATGCCCGATCTGGAGGCTGTAGTTACACGCCTGATGGACTCGTTGGGGTTGATGGTCGACCAGGGGTTAATCGGTTGCCCTCTCCCACTCCGGGCTTGTTGCGAAGTCGGTGTCTTGTTGCCACGGACTTGGGGAGCCGTGCTGTTGCTGTGCGCCACAGGGCTCCCTTCCCCACTGTGCGCCGTGATTGCCGTGCTGCTGCTGCTAATCCAGCGGCCGCTGGGATGTGGGTACTTGCCAAGCTTGGGTCTCACGCCCGGTTTCGGTCGTGGTGGTGCGGAGCTTCGTCGTTCCGGGGGTGGGAATCCTCCCTTGCCCCGGGGTTGTAGGAGAGCCGGTGCTTGTGGTCCACGAGCCTGGGAACCTGCGTGGTCCAGGGTCGCCCCATGAGGGGTGGTGCGGTAAGATTTGTGTAGTCGATTACGTGGTCGCTGTGCTGTTTTCCGCCAGTGTGGCCTGCACCTTCGGGTTATACTCTGTGTTGCTCTCAGCCCGGGAGGGCTTGGCTGTAGGACGCTGGGGTGTGGGTTGTGGAGTTGCCCTGGTAAGTGTCCCCAGTCCTCCGCCCGCCTTTGGCTCCGACCTTAGCAGGTGTTTGTCGGCGCAGGATTTCAGGCTGCATGCAAGCCTCCAATTTTGCCCAGAAGCTGTCAAAGATTTTAATTATAGAGTCTCTTGAGCAGTCTTTGGTTACTGCTATGTTAGTTTGGTGCCATCGCTCAACTGACACTCTTGTGTCGGAGTGATCCACCATCTTGTGGGCCTCCAACTCCATTTTGTGTAGGGGGTTCGCTGCGTCTATTGTTTGGTGTGGAGGTCGGAGCACCCTGTCCGGTGGGGACAGAGATCTTCCCCATCGGTCCATAGAGGGGGGGGTGAGTGTGGTCTGTACGCTTGGTGCGGTTGGCATCTGGCGGGAAGGCGGCCGTCCGTCTCCCGTGCCTCCGCTAGGCCTCATATTGCCACTGCGGTCTCCAGTCGAGTTCAGCGGTATGGAAGGTATCGGCAGGTCATTAGGAGCTTCCTTTGTGTGTTGAGCCCAATTGCAGGTAGATTCCAGCAAGTGGATTTGGGATATTCGCAGGTTTTGGGCTCACACTGCAGGAGCTCAGGAAATGTGCGACTGATCTGCTAGCTAGTTCGGCTCCGCCCCCCGTAATTTTTTTTTTTTTTTTAAATAATGCTTTTTGTTACATTGACCTTCTGCTTCCCTACATTTAAAACCACATTTATGCTCATTCTGATTATACTATCCATATGATGATGTGTATTTTTTATTGTTTACTAAGCTGTGCCAAATGCATTACTTCTGTAGGACAAAAACCCCGAGTTACGAAACCTACATGTCCAAGATCACATTGTCATAGTTACATAGATGAAACGAGACATGCGTCCAGGTTCAGCCTTTCTCACATTTGTCTTTGCTGTTGATCCAAAAGTAGGCAAAAAAAAAAAACAGTCTGAAACACTTTCAATTGTGCAACAAACTAGGAAAGAAACTTCCTTCTTGACCCCGGAATGGGAGTCCGATATCTCCTTAGATCAAAAAGCAATTAAAAATGATATCCTTGTATATATTGGGTTATTCAGCATTATGAGACATGATAAACAACTACTCCCTCTGTGCCCAGAAACGCGAAGATATAATCAGCTCAACTACAGCAAACTAAGGTTCCAATCGGATTCTGATATCACTAGCTTTCTGCAGCTTCAAATAGTTGAAGTGTTGATTGAATGCGGCTGCGAGGCTTATTCTCCTGTCCGGGTCGCACCTCCCATGCCTCCACGGTCTGTCAGTCCCTGCATTGGCTTCCAGTTAGATATAGGGCCCAATTCAAAATTCTGGCGCTTGCTTACAAATCCCTACATAATGCTGCTCCAACATACCTATCCTCCCTCATACACAAGTATGTCCCGTCGAGACCCCTGCGCTCAGCCCAAGACCTACGCCAATACTCTGCCCGGATCCCCACCTCTGAAGCTCGCCTTCAAGACTTCTCCAGGGCTGCACCTATTCTGTGGAACTCCCTTCCCTCCTCAATCAGACTTTCACCCAGCCTCCACTCCTTCAAAAAATCTTTGAAAACTCACTTCTTCATTAAAGCGTATCAATTAAACTGTCAGCAGGTTTCTCATCCCCCACCCCATGACTCCTTTCCTGCAACTGTCAAAAATGACCTACCAAGCACTCAATAAACCCTTTTCTAACAAACTTTTTAATTCCCCTACTTTAACTCTTTGTGTCACTATGCCCCACTCCCTCTAGCATGTAAGCTCGAGCAGGGCCCTCAACCCCCTCTGTTCCTGTACGTCCAGTGGTCTGATCTCAATTATGTGTCTGTTAGTCCACCCATTTACATTGCTACGGAATTTGTCGGCGCTATATAAATAATAAAATAATAATAATAATAATAATTACAGTTACAGTTTCCAAAAGCCAGTTAAATTAAATAATCTGTTGGGATTATAGTTTTAAACAGATTTAAATTAGAAAATGTTTGTCACAGCCAATTTGATTATAAAGTCATTCAGTATTTGGTGAAAGGAGAGTTCTCAAAATGGCCACAAGGCAGCATAATGTATCCGTATTGCTTCAAATTTCAGTGACAGAAATGACATGATAATTTTATTTAAAAAAAAGGATGTTGAGATTAACAGTAGTGCAAATACAAACATATTGGTTTTGTGATAATAGCGGATAGTAGATTTATGGATATTTTGCTGTGTTTACGGTCAGTCATTTCTTGTATCCCAATATAGAAAGAAAAATTTACATTTCTCAATAACACAAATGTTAAGGGCAAGGAGGTTAAACAATGCAATCTTGTACGCAGATGGATTTAAGACAAAGATATTGTTAAAAAGATAGCGGATACATATTAACAATTTAAGTGGACATGCCATGGTACAAAGTTTATTTAAATTATTATGTAATGTAATATATACGTAAAGATAATCACATTACAACTATATATTGTATATTTTTCTTTGCTTGTTTTGTATATATTGTGCGAGCCTAACTGCTAGTAAATATACAGAGTTTGTAGTACATCGGTATAAAGATTTGGTCCCTCCTATCTGTCGATCAATTCTCTGTATCTATTCCAAAAACAGTGTAAGGAAAGAGCAAGCTGGTATTCACAGCAACTACAATGCATGCATATTTCTCTAGTGAACATGCTGTGCTCTTCCTAGGGAAATATAAGTAAGGGATGATAGATGTTACTTTGCTCTGATACCAATACCATGGCAATAAAGCCAGACCTTCCAAATATCTTCAACATAATCTGGGGCATCTGTCCTCTTGTTTCACATTTGTTCTCTGGTGCTCTGCATCTGGGTATGCCAACGGAATATGTCCAATAAAAGCAAGTTTACCATTAAAAGCACTTATACTGTTGAAAACTGAAGTCAGGGCATTTAGCCCATGCAAGAGTGCTTCAAAAGCACACTGTTCATGGGTTACTCTGAGTGTAGTCCGTCAGCACTGCTGGATCACAAAGTGTCAGCATTATAGGTGATGGATAGTTGGTAAGTATTTAACTAAAGCAAGATATGATTTAACACTAGACTTTTGGTTATATTAGTCTGAATTTTGGTAGATTAGAAAATCCTCCAAAATCTAAATGGCAATGGACAAAACAAATCTGTTTGTATCGTAATTCAGAATTTCATCCGTCGTACGAAAAAAAATATGAAAACGTGGTGTTGATTTCACTCACAGATCAAGTGAGGAGTGACGAATATTGTACAAAAAACTAAATATTGTGCAAAAATTGTACAAAAAACAAGGGAAAAAAAAGCACGCCAGGGACTAGTATTGAAAAATATAAAGAGTAACTTTTATTTATACGGTCCAATAAAATGTTGACGTTTCAGTTCCAATCAGTGAGCTTTCATCAGAACAACAAATAGACATTAAAAGAAAAAACATGGATTATATGCCCTTACAGTCATTGATGTTAAGGTGTGTGAGTGTGTGTGTATATTTTTTCCTCTATTGGTTACTTCCTTGTACTTTATTTGTGAACCCACCCTCCTCAGGGCAGTCCCCAGGCAAGTGATCACTTGGACAACCAAATAATTGCATGCCTATTGCTAAGGGTTTTAAATAGCTTCAAAGTTTGACGCTGATCATTATGGTGACACAGACAGTGCTACATCGCCAAATAGCATATCTGGGAAACAAGCAAAACGGCATGTAAAAGTTAATGAATTATAGGACATACAATGTGTGGGAAATGTACAATTAAAATTCTATACGTATGTGAAAAATAATAGGAAATTAACATATGCAGCTAAATTCAGTAACAACTGGTGATGTATTACACAAGTAAAAAGGACTAAAACTGCTCCATAGTAAACAATCAAATGGTGTGCAATCTGTGGAGAGGGGCTTCTATTTTGTCCCAGATGGGACATGGGCCCTGCAAATCAGTTGATGAAAATTGTAACTTTGACAACTAAAACGGCGTGCCTGTAATATAAGTCATATTACATAGGGGTACTCTGGGAAGAAGCAGAATACAAATCTGCTCACTTTATAATAGTGGAGCCCACACAGTCTTAGAAATTCAAACTGAAAATGAAACATGTCTGAAAAAAATTAATAATAATAATAATATAACCAGCAGACATAGCAGAGGTTGATAATAATGGTATACAATACGTTAGGGGGTCTACTTTCTACAAATATATACTAGTTGCAAATTTTCAATTATGTTACTGCTACTGACATGTTCTTTATATTTTGTTCTTATACCAAACACATTCTCATTAATGCAAACATGTTTGGTATGGGCCCCTTTTACCTATTTTTTCTTTCTGTTCACCATGACATGTTTGTCATTTATTTCCTGTTTTTATTTTGTTTGTTTTTTATTCCCATTATAAAGCCATGTGGAATATATTGCCTTACATAAATATTAGTATTATCATTATACAATGATACCAATTAGTTTGTGAGAGATACATTTACTTTGGTTTGCCTATATGGCTTCTCCATTATCAGTATTTTGAATGATGGTTCCCACAGGAAGCAGAAAGTCATCATTATTGGCAGATTCAGTTACAAAACACCCTAATAGTCCAAACTATTTATAACCTCCATAAGCATTATCTTACTCATCAATGTCATTATCTGTATTGTTTACCCAGTGACTGGTGTGCTGTGAAATCTAGGAGATGTTGGTAAACAAGACAGAGGCAGACACTTTTGACAGATTTAATCAGATCAAGTTGCTCTAAATTCTCTAGAATTTTCTGCACAAGTTTACATTTTTACATCATTAAGCTGGCTTTAATATCATGCATTGCTATGAGGCATTACATATTTTCAACAATGCAAATAAACAGGTCGGTCAATTATCCTCAAGTTATGAGATAAAGCCAACCGATACTACAATCAAAACAACTTTTCACTCTTTTTTATGGGCTCACTTTTGGACTACTAGGATGTCCTGAGATTCTAGCCTAACATATGATAATAGCAAGTACATTAAAGGAACACTATAGGGTCATTAACACAAACATGTATTCCTGACCTTATAGTGTTAAAAGCACTATTTAGGTCCCCAGACCCACTTTATAACCTTATTTCCAGCACCACACTAGCCCATCGTTGCTGGCTCTGCCCTCAACCACTTCCTTGGCTGGCATCATCAGAACTGATGATCTCAGCCAATCACAGTGGTTTACCATAGAAAAGCATCTGATTGACTGAGATTGTCAATTCTAATCACCTCACCAAGGAGGCAGGGCCGGGGTGAAGCCAAACACTGCCGTGGCCAATCAGCATCTCCTCAGGGATGCATTGAATCAATGCATCTCTATAGGGAAAGTTTAGCTTCTCCAAGCAGAGCGTGGAGACCCTCAACGCCAGTGCTGCACACTGTGCATCACAGACCCAGGAAGCACCTCTTACAGCTCATCCCCCTGAATTTAGTCTATACAAGTTCCCACCACCTAATAGTAATACCTCACACATTGTTATCCGCTGTAACCCCTCTTAATAAGCAAACATCTTGGTTCATCCTGAGGTGCAAACACCTGGTGCAATGTCTTGTGCCGTTTCAAACCAGATAACTAGCATATACAGTTTCAGTGGTTTCCTGCTGCATGGAAACACTCATGCATGTCCTAGGATAAGCCACTTGTTAAAGGTAATATGCACATGGGCAAAACCTCGTCCAAAAAGGTTGTGGTCCATGTTCTTGTAAAGGTGTGTTGCTGCTGCAAAGCTGGATGTATAAATGACTACATATCAAAGAAACATAGAACAACAAAACAAACTAGTCATGCCAGATAGAGGTAAATTATAGATATACATTATATTATTTCAATTTTTTATTTAAAATTATAAAATTTTATTTTAAAAACTCAGAAGGGGTTATGGAGTCCCGAGAAATCTGGCGATCCCAATACAAATGCTCAGAAACTTATCCTAGGCCCTACACATATTCAACAATGCTAACAACTAACAGTAACACATTTTAAGACAACAGACAATGGTAACTGATAAATGACATATGCCGAAGCAAATGTGTGCATAGAATTGCACATTAACTTCCCTGTTGAGCGGCCTGCGAGTCCAACCCAGTCTTACTTACACTATCATTTTCTCTGGAAAAAATATTTCAATTACGTAATTACAGCTAACAAGTACCTAAGCAGTGTTACGCAGCAGCCGAGGCTGGATATATGTACGTCAGGTTTCGTGTCAAGTCTACATATTGAACTGCAATCTATTTATCATGTTGAGAGGCCTGCAAACTTACTCTGTATCTTTCTAAACATTTCCTTCTCTTTGTAAATGTTAAAAAATTGGCATAAATATTCAAAATTATTTGAAATTATAAATGATAAAATTATAGATCGAGGTAAATTATAGAGGTAAAGATAGATAGATAAACCTAATTAACTACTTTAACAATTGCATTTTGGTCTTTTATAGAGGGCAGCTGATTACAGATTAGGTTTTCCCTTATATAATGGGAACAATGATATTTCTCAGAGGATTTCCTGAAATGCGTACATGCCCTTCATTCTGCCTGTCTAATCTGTAAACATGTCTAACATTCTAATCCAGATCCGAATCCCTGGTTCTGCACGAGACTGCAAACAGGGAGCAATAAAGTGAAGCATTCAGGCACATAATAACACATGTAGCTTCTATTAGTTAATGAAGTGTGAACAAGAAACTCATTTACAATGGATCAAGACCCATGATAAAAATATTAAGTAGCTCTGTGGATTTTACCCATTACACTTGACTATGTAAATCTAGCCCCATTTTAGAAACCATTTATAAATAGTACTATCTATGAACAGCATTTTCAAGGTCTGATTTTTTTTCCCCCATATGCTTGCTTGCTTAATAACATTGCAGTTTGTCATTTAAAATCCAAGTGTAAATTCTTCACAATCACAGAATCTTTTCTCACAATGCCATAAAGTCCGTTACATTGGGTTAGGTTAATGACAAATCAGTATTTGGGTTGGAGATGTTTGAGCAGGGATCTCATACTCTGTTCCCCATTAAAATATCCTACAATTTTCAAAATTCTTTAAAAGCTACAGATGGCCAGACATGGCATAGTACTTCAGATTTTACTTATACAGGTAACAAACAAACAAGCAAACAAACAAACAAACAAAAAAAGCATGCAGAAATCATAAACATCTTGCTTTTAACCCCTTAAGGACACATGGCATGTGTGACATGTCATTATTCCCTTTTATTCTAGAAGTTTGGTCCTTAAGGGGTTAAAGATCCAAGTTATACACTAAATAGATTATTTTTTCAGATATTTTATAATATATAATGTTTGCATGGTGTCACGTACGTGGGCTATTGGCCCAGCCGAGACAGTGGGGAGAGTGTGGAAGTGAAAGGGTTAATGACACTAGACCCCTGGTTACCTGTTGCTAGTCCCAGTAACCACTAAATTAACCCCTTGCAATTCCTCCTACACTAACACCCTAGTACACACTTTACTGCCACCACCAAGAATTTATATCGGGGGTGTCTAAGGTACCCCACACACAGCAGAATTATAGTATCACAACCTTACTTTACTGATCAGACATATATAATTCACCATTTTGGTAACGTGTCTACCTGAGCATTACTCAGAAGAGTGAGCTCATAGAGAACAAAGACACAAGCTGATTAAGTAAACATTTAATCTGACCAAAAGGATTCACAGTGCTGTGTACAAAAATACATAAATAAACGACATACAGAAACACAGATAACAAATTGCAAAACAGTCCATAAAATAAAATAGGAGAAAACACAAGAGATCCTTACAAAAATTTACCACTTATATATAATTATTTTGGGAGATTCCGATGTTAAATTTCTCCAAGTAGTTGCTAAAAAGAAAATCTCTCCCTGGATAGTCCAACATCCGTGTTGTATAGCTAACAACTAGATGTTTCTAAGTGGGCAGACCCCTGGGTGGATCAGAGGGATTTGGCCTGGCAGTTTATTGCCCACTCCATATTTTCTTAAGGTATGTTGTAATTTGAGTAACCCAATGTCAGAGCATATGCACCAATACCTATTACGGCATCCTGTGTCCAGCTCTGGTGATGGTTATCTAGAGGTTCTATGGCTTAGGTCTGGTGTTAGATCAAAGCCTACAATAGATTGTTATCCCAACATGCACAAAAACAACTCATAACATATATCAAATGCCAACTCATGCTTTGGCATGACACATGGTGTCCGAGACCAATTTATAATAACAGAACTGAGTCTCTTATTCTAGGGATTATAGTTTAAGTGTTTTGAATATCTCCAATGGCGAACAAAGCACTTACATTACATTTACTAAGAAATAACAGATTTATCTTTTAGTGAGACTTGGACAAGTCATCAGTATGTCAGTTTCACTAAAAGTCTAGTGCTTCAAGGCACTCATATTGTTGTCCAATCATTTTTAGGTGCCAGGAGTAAAGGATACAGTGATCCAAACTATCTACAATAAAATAATCTGGAACAGCAGGGGCTCTGTTTAATTGCATTTGATTTTAGTTTTTAACTTTCATTTTTGGAAATTATAATTTTATTTTAGACAATGATACGTGTACTTTCTGCTGATTGCCTTTTACTTTCAACAGTGATGACTAACTACAGAGGACTTCATTCTGGTTTGCCAGGCATTGTAGAAAATGTAAATGTGTGGTGGAATCTCGGTAAAAATAAATTTAGTAGGCCAAGATTACCACGTGGCATGTGTACGTGCATATGCTGACGTATCGATCAGTTGGTTGCACGAGGCAAGATACGATCAGTAGTGTACGGAGCATGTGCAAGAATACAGGATGTAGTATTCCCCTCCTCCATTGTGCTGGACAAGCCATGCGGTCAAGCAGGAAGTTAATTGTTATTTGTATTGATTGGTCAAGAGAATGTGCGGGTGGAGCTTAATATGGGAGGAGTTATGTGCCTATATAAGGAGCCTGCAAAATTGTCCGGGGCTCAGAACTTGTGGTATTTTGGTGACGCTAGTCCCTCTGAGTCCCGATCGGTGGAGGAACGAATGTCCACAAAGAGAGCAGTACGAGAGAGACCTACCCAGGGCAGGTTACGGAAACTTTAGAGGCAGAGCGAGAGGTAGAGGAGGCCCCGGAGGGAGTAATGGTAATAGAGGGAGCAATGGGAACAGAGGAAGTGTTAGGGAAGATAGGTATATCCCAGCAGCGCAAAGGTCCCGCGATAGAGAAGGCAGGGACTTTGTGGGATTGGCTGACACGGTCATGGAGGACTATTGATACCGACCGGGCTCCATCCCCCTTGGTCGAGCGGAGCCTATGGTCGATGTATCAATAGGGGGAAAAAGGAGTGCGTTCATGATCGACACTGGTGCTGAACATTCAGTGGTGACTAATCTAGTTGCTCCTCCATCTGGAAGGACTATTACTGTAATAGGAGCAACTGGAAGAAGTGCTGAAAAACCGGTTCTTAAAAGTCGACTCTGTACATTGGGAGGCCACGTAGTAAAACATCAATTCCTATATATGCCTGAATGTCCAGTCCAATTGCTGGGACGTGATATGCTATCAAAATTACAAGCGCAGATTACATTCCTGCCAAATGGAACAACATCCTTAAAGTTTAATGGACCTTCAGGTATTATGACATTATCTGTACCAAAGGAAGAAGAGTGGCGACTTTATACAGCGTTGACTAGCCAAAACCCTAGGAGTGATGAGTCCTTATTCAACATACCAGGAGTTTGGGCAGAGAACAACCCACCAGGACTGGCCCGCAATATTCCACCTATTAAAATTGAACTAAAACTTGGGGTTTATCCAGTAAGCCTAAGACAATACCACATCCCGCAGAAGGCTAAGAAGAACATCCAATCTTATCTGGATAAGTTCATACGGTATGGTATCCTAAAATTCTGTACTTCCCCCTGGAACACCCCATTGCTGCCTGTTCAAAAGCCCGGTACAGATGAGTATCGACCTGTGCAGGACTTGAGAGCAGTCAATGATGCGGTTGTTAGTATACATCCAGTTGTACCCAATCCATATAACCTGCTTGCTTTAATTCCGGGCGGGGCTACTTACTTTACAGTCTTAGACCTCAAAGATGCCTTCTTTTGCCTCCGAATTGCCGCAGAAAGTCAATGTATTTTCGCTTTCCAATGGGAGAACGCTGTAACGGGCTCAAAACGCCAAATGACTTGGACAAGACTACCCCAAGGGTTTAAAAATTCACCTACCCTATTTGGTTCAGCTCTAAGTCAAGATCTACTGGATTTCGAGTCCATCCCAGGAGAGTGTGTATTGTTACAGTATGTAGATGACTTGTTGATAGCAGCAGTTACAAAAGAAATCTGTCAGCAAGCAACACACGATCTACTACACATTCTCTGGAAGGCAGGATACAAGGTGTCTAGAAAGAAGGCTCAGTTGTGTTTGCCAACTGTCAAATATCTGGGATTCCATAT
Source organism: Pelobates fuscus (assembly GCF_036172605.1). Taxonomy (NCBI): domain Eukaryota; kingdom Metazoa; phylum Chordata; class Amphibia; order Anura; family Pelobatidae; genus Pelobates; species Pelobates fuscus. The sequence goes on from NC_086321.1 coordinate 116,399,125, forward strand.
CTCTGAAGGTCAAAGAATTATGGGGCCAGAGAGAAAAGAAGCTGTGTGCCAAATACCGATACCCAAGAATAGAAGACAAGTGCGAGAATTCTTGGGGGCAGCAGGCTTCTGTAGGATATGGATTCCCAGCTACGCGATACTGGCAAAACCTCTGTATGCAGCTATCAAAGGTACAGAGCACGACCCCTTCTTATGGACTCAAGAACAGCAAACGGCATTTGAAGATGTGAAGAAGGCTTTGATGAGTGCCCCAGCATTAGGTCTACCTGATCACACACGACCATTCTACCTGTATGTACATGAACAAAGAAGAATGGCTGTGGGAGTATTGACACAGTACTTGGGATCATGGCAAAGACCTGTTGCCTACATGTCTAAGCAATTGGATGCAGTGGCCAGCGGACTTCCACCTAAGAGCCGTAGCTGCAGCCGCCCTGCTAGTAGCTGAAGCCGATAAACTCACTCTGGGTCAAGAACTTTATGTACGAGTCCCACATGCAGTACAGACGTTGTTGGATTACAAAGGAAATCATTGGTTTAGTAACAGCCGTATGACCAAGTATCAAGCAATGTTGTGTGAAAACCCAAGAGTGCATTTAGAGACTGTAAACACCTTAAATCCAGCTACCCTTTTGCCACAACCTACTGAAAGTCAACATGATTGTTTGGAAGTAATGGATGAAGTATTCTCAAGTAGACCAGATCTTCGTGATTTTCCCATCCAGAACCCCGATGTTCAATATTATACCGACGGCAGTAGTTATGTGAAAGAAGGGATCCGCTATGCAGGGTATGCAGTGACAACAATAGACAAGGTGATAGAAGCTCGGCCACTGGCGAAAGGAACATCAGCACAAAAGGCAGAGTTGATAGCACTGACACGAGCGTTACAATTGGCTGAAGGTTTAAGAGTGAACATCTACACGGACTCCAAGTATGCGTTTTTAACCACTCATGCTCAATCTTCTAGCGAAGCATAATACCAGGATGAGGACAGCAGTCTACCAAAATAGATTAGCCTTGGATTACCTATTGGCAGTAGAGGGAGGTGTATGTGGGAAGTTTAACCTGAGCAATTGCTGTCTTCAAATAGATGACGAAGGGCAAGCAATAGCTGAGCTTACTAGCCATATGGTTAAACTAGCGCATGTGCCTACTCAGGTATGGAAAGGGTATAATCCAAGTAGTTGGTTTGGTAGCTGGTATGAGTGGTTTGGAGGGCTTAAGGCAGTGGTAGGTGGAGTCCTACTGATTTTAATGTTGTGTCTACTCCTGCCGTGTCTTATACCCTTAGTAGTCAGGTCTGTGCAAAGCCTGATAGAAAATATAGCAGAGAGGAAGGCTGCTGCACAGATAATGGCAATTTATAAGTATAAGGCTCTAGATCAGGGAGAACCAATGCAGGTTCCAAGATGAGTGTTGAAGATTCACATCATAAGTTAAGTCTGGTCTGGTTCAAGGTAACTTGCGGTGTATGCAAACTAAGGTTAAGTGATGCCTCAAGTAATTGTGAAATATCAAGAGGCATCAAAGGGGGGAATGTGGTGGAATCTCGGTAAAAATAAATTTAGTAGGCCAAGATTACCACGTGGCATGTGTACGTGCATATGCTGACGTATCGATCAGTTGGTTGCACGAGGCAAGATACGATCAGTAGTGTACGGAGCATGTGCAAGAATACAGGATGTAGTATTCCCCTCCTCCATTGTGCTGGACAAGCCATGCGGTCAAGCAGGAAGTTAATTCTTATTTGTATTGATTGGTCAAGAGAATGTGCGGGTGGAGCTTAATATGGGAGGAGTTATGTGCCTATATAAGGAGCCTGCAAAATTGTCCGGGGCTCAGAACTTGTGGTATTTTGGTGACGCTAGTCCCTCTGAGTCCCGATCGGTGATCCAATAAAGAATCTCTTCCTTCCTGAAGAAACCTGTGTCCATCTCTCTGTGCTTTGCTTCCGTCAGTTTCTCCGGTATCAAATGTACCCCAATTCTACCAATCCAAAGTCTATTCAACATTTGTAAGTGATCTAAAGTGCACTAGTCACCTCCTGGATGTTTTTACAATCCGAAAGCTGACTATAGGTTAGCTATGGGTTGTGAAATTTTTATTAAAAAATATACAGGCATACCCCACTTTACATACACTCACTTTACATACACTCGAGAGTACAGACATACCCGCGAGTGTACTTAACCCCTTAAGACCGCAGCCAAATGTACAAGTTGTGATCCAAAAAAACGTAAACAAAACCTGGCATTTGCGCTATATGTCTGTCCAACCATAATTCACCTCTTTCATATTAAATGCACACCCCATTATTATATATCATTTTATTCAGGGGAAACGGGGCTTTCGTTTAACATCAAATATTTAGGTATGGAACATAATTTAATATGAAAAAAATATTTTAAAATGGGAGAAAATAAGAATTTTTTAAATTTTTTTAGTTCTACGTGACATTCTAACTGTGAATGTCATAATACTGTTTGCTTTTACTGCAATACAATACACACATTTGTATTCAGCGATGTCTCGCGTGTAAAACAGTACCCCCTATGTTCAGGTTTTATGGTGTTTTGGGAAGTTACAGGGTCAAATATAGCGTGTTACATATTTCAGTTTTTTTACATTGAAATTCGCCAGATTGGTTACGTTGCCTTTGAGACCATATGGTAGCCCAGAAATAAGAATTACCCCCATGATGGCATACCATTTGCAAAAGTAGACAACCTAAGGTATTGCAAATTGAGTATGTCCAGTCTTTTTTAGTAGCCACTTGGTCACAAACACTGGCCAAAGTTAGTGTTAATATTTGAAAATGCAAAAAACTAATTTGAACGCAAATTTTGGCCAGTGTTTGTGACTAAGTGGCTACTAAAAAAACTGAACATACCCTATTTGCAATACCCTGGGTTGTCTACTATTGCAAATGGTATGCCATCATGGGGATAATTTTCATTCCTGGGCTACCATACGGTCTCAAAGGCATCCTGGCGAATTTTAATGTGAAAAAACTGAAACGCAAACCTTATATTTGACTCTGTAACTTTTGAAAACACCATAAAACCTGTACATGAGGGGTACTGTTATACTCAGGAGACTTCGCTGAACACAAATATTAGTGTTTCAAAACAGTAAAACGTATCACAACAATTATATCGTCAGTGTAAGTGCCATTTGTGTGTGAAAAATGCAAAAAATGTCACTGTCACTGACGATATCGTCGTTGTAATATATTTTACTGTTTTGAAACACTAATATTTGTGTTCAGCGAAGTCTTCCGAGTAAAACAGTACCCCCCATGTACAGGTTTCATGGTGTCTTGGAAAGTTACAGAGTTAAATATAGTGCTAGACAATGTAATTCCCTGAACTTTTGGCCTGGGTTGGCAGGCAGGTCCTGCAAATTGTAATTAATAAAATGACCTAATTATGTAAAATTATTACATAAATATATGCGTAGAATTATTATATATATATGTGTGTATATATATATGTGTGTATATATATATGTATATAATTTTTTTTAATTATTTTTATTTATATATAGGTATATACATAGTGATATATACGTATATACTTATGTATATAAAAAGTAATAAATGTAGGCTTGCACTCACGGTCTTGTAGGTGGATAAAATTTCCTGTTTATTTCAATTCATTAAAACATGGTTGCTGCCATTATCGTCTTATACTTATGTATATAGATATATATATTATTTCGTTCTACATGTATTTTGATATCAATATATATATATTAATTTTAAAATACAGTTAGAACGAAATTACGCATGTTTATATATTTTTTATCTATTTTTTTTTAATTATTTTTTTATTATTTTTTTATTTATTTTTTAACGTATTTATATATTTATTTTTTATTATATATAAATATATATATAATGAAAATTATATATATATTTAATCAATATCATTGTACGTGTATTTTGATATTAATATATATATATAATTATGTATATATTAATATTAAAATACACGTAGACAGTGTATGCATATTTATGTGTATGTGTGTATATGTGTGTATATATATATAGTTAGATCATATATATAATAAATATATATATGATCTAAGTATATATAATTTATTTTTACACTGTTTTAACATTTTTAATTTTTTTTTCAGACAGCAGGGGGAGTACCTGTCATTACAGGCACTCCCCCTGCTGGCAATGCCTTGGACGGCTATGCCGTCCATGTGATCGCGGGGTCCTCGCAAGGACCTCGCGATCACATGGCCCTGGGCGGCTGAAGAGGACGCAGGGGGACTCCCTGGGCTCCCAGGTAAGTCCCCCATACCGCGATCGCCGGCGTGGGATCGCTGGCGACCGGGTAAGTACATAAGATCGCAGGACGTACTATGACGTCCTGCGGCTTTTAGAGCCACCAAAATAAGGACGTCATAGTACGTCCTGCGGTCTTAAGGGGTTAAAGGTGCCTCGCGAGTACAGACATTCCCGCGCCTCTTCTGTCCGCAAGTGAACAGAAAATTCTCGCCCAGAGCAGCTCAGTTCAGTGTCATTGGGGCAAGAACTTTTCACACCTTCTGCCATGGCACAGGTTAATCATCTCAAATTTGTAATGTCTACTCCTAGCTGAACATATATATATTTTTTCTGCCCCTACATTGTCCATATTCTGCAATCGGCGCCATCCAGTGAAAGAGTTTACCCTGTCAATTTCTAGAACTAGCCAGAATTCTGAGAATTCAAAGTTAAACCATAAATGCTTAAAGTGATGAAGAGTTGTTTCTTAAAGTGTGCAAATAAGCTGCTAACAAATACAAACTGGCCAGTATTGACAGAAAATGGCCCAGGGGGCAGGTTTATTTCACTTTCCCTCCCAGTTTAAGGTTGTCAGACGAGGAAAACATTAAAGATAAATGGTACAATCTGGAATGAGATTTTTTTTTTTACTGTTTGTTTTAACTGAATACAATCCGACTGGAAATCCCTAAATAAATCACTGGAAATAAAATCACTGGAAATCTGCAATTGCAGTATCAGTTATGCATTTAAATTACTATTGCAATGCAGTACATGCAATTGGGAAGTGAAAAAAGGTATTGCTTCACTTTAAGTACATTTTCGTTTTTCGCAGCACTGAGCCAGGAAGCACCTCCAGTGGCCATCTGAGGAGCGGCACTTGGAGGTGTCCCTAGGGGCAATGTAAACACTGCCTTTTCTCTGAAAAGACAGTGTTTGCATGGAAATGCCTGAAAGCAATGCTTATACTTACCAGAACAACTACATTAAGCTGTAGTTGTTCTGGTGACTATAGTGTCCCTTTAAAGATTATATACATATAAAAATGTTAAATCATTTATTTTTTACAACTTATATCATGCTGTCTAGGTACAGTGTGCATACAATGCATGTTAAACACTTTAAATCCAATAAAGTACCTCCAAAAAAATCAGAACCACAGGGCTAGAAAAAGGCCATTGCAAGCCAACTTAACATTAAATATACATCCGTGTAAATGGGCAATAGTTACCATTTTACATGTTAATACCAGCTTTAAAACAATTTTAATTAAGACTGTAATCCTCTCTATTGAGTTGGACAAAAAGGCAAAGGTGTGAATTAATGTGTAACCGTGTCAAAGAGCAAGCACACATTTTGTCCCAGGATAAATCTATTCTTGATTGGTTTTCTGCAATTTCCTAATGGTTCATAATTTTTGACATACCGGTATTTAGACTGCCATCTATGAAGAAATCAAGGCTAGAAAGCATTCACTAAAATAACTTTGATTTTCAATGCCCTTTGCAAACCATTCATGAACTGCACAGCTGATCAGTACATCATTTGAAGGTTATATTCCAACCACAGACTATAAACGAATTAATTATGACAAGCAGGGTGACATCACTTCAGATATCAGACACATAAACACAAGATGTTCACATTCCTTCCCCCCTTTAGGACATCTGCCTTAAAATAGAACATAAAGCATAATACACTGAGCTCATAACATTTCCCACCTCCAAAGCTGAAATCTCACTTATATTTTGGTCTCAAATATTTTATCTGTCACCGATTCATATTTATTACACTGCCCTTGGACAGCTATCCCATATCCCTGCTGAAATAAATGTACTTAAATGAAAAGAATTCATTCTGCTTAGAGGCCATTCCTTCCCCAACACGGAGCCTGAGCTAGTAACCCTTGGACACTGGTTGATGCTTTAAAAATTGAGAAAATAGATTATTCCATGAAAAAATGCAAGTCATTGAATATAGAGGAATCAGTGTAATGATATATGCTAGAAAAGAGTCTATGGGGGTATGATCAGACCTTAGTAAACACAATGAGATATTCCTGATTGGTGAACCCTCTATTTGGTCTGGTATGTGTGCTGCTGAAACATGCCTGTGCAAATTCAGTAACTGCAGGTATCTATATTTGTTTACATATTTTAAATTATTTATGTGATGCATTTAAAGGGAACCTATAGTCCCTAAAACAAGATTTGTTTTTTTCAAGACTATGTGTTTCCTGCTATTACCATGACACTATCTATCCCTTTTCGAAGTAATTTAACCCATTATAACCTAATGATGGCATGATGGTTTTAAGTCCCGTTGACAGCATAAACCTTCACGCATTAAAACGTACCAGCAGGGTTAAATCCCCACTGGTCCCAAGGAGCCCCAGGTATCATTGGATAACCGTGGGTTCCCTCTCCGTCCGTTAGCTGCAGCCATAATTAGAGCGATTGCGCTCAGCCACCATGATTTTGAGTGTGCCCCCAAATGAGAGAGACAGGGTTAGTGCAAGAATGTTTGGCTATACAGGCAAAGATGCATTTTGTAGCCTCCTCGTCCCTCCCCCCCAAACAAAAAAGAAAAAGAAAAGCCATCTTCACCCTACTATTGAATTTCTTACTTTTGTGTTTATCCTCTCTTTGGAATGTCTTAACCTCTTTAGTGCACCTTATCCCCCAATTTTCCTGTGCCTTACAACCATTTCATTGTGTGTCTCTTACTTCACTCCAGCCCCTTTGTGTTACTCTGTCTCAAACCACTTTCTGTGTCTTTTCCTCCCCCACAGCCCCTCTGTACATCTTTCTACCCCACAGCCCCTCTGTGTGCCTGTTTCTCCTCCACGGCCCCTCTGTGCGACTCTCTCTCAACCACACTCCTCTGTGTGACTCTTTCTCCCTCACATCCCCTCTGTGTGACTCTCCCTCCCCACAACCCTCTGTGTGACTCTCCCCCCCACACCCCTCTCTGTGACTCCCCCCCCACATCCCTCTGTGTGACTCTCCCCCCCACATCCCCTCTGTGTGACTCTCCCCCCCACATCCCCTCTGTGTTACTCTCTCCCCCCACATCCCCTCTGTGTGACTCTCTCAACCCCCACATCCCCTCTGTGTGACTCTCTCAACCCCCACATCCCCTCTGTGTAACTCTCTCAACCCCCACATCCCCTCTGTGTAACTCTCTCCCCCCACTTTCCCTGTGGCCCGTGTGTCTCTTTCTCCCTCCGAGCCCAGTTGTGTGTCTCTTTCTCCCCAACAACCCCCTTTTGTGTCTTACCCCAGTCCCTTGAGTGTGTTTCTTTCACTCGGCCAAATTTGTGTGTTCTTTGCCCCTTCCCCTTTTTGCGTGTCTCTTTAGCCCACTGTGGTATTCTTCCACCAGCACCTTGTCTATTTTTCACATTCTCCCGCCCTTTTTGTGTGCCTGTTTATCACCCCCTCCCCCCCCCCCCCAGTATTCAATTTCACAAAATCAAAGTAGAAATGTCATTAAAGGGACACTCTAGGCACCCAGACCACTTCTGCTTATTGGAATGGTCTGGGTGCCAACTCCCACTACTCTTAACCCTGCAAGTGTAATTATTGCAGTTTTTTATAAACTGCAATAATTACCTTGCAGGGTTAACTCCACCTCTAGTGGCTGTCTATTTTCTGGATAATGAATAATTTGGAGTCCATGAGCATCATGAGCTCTATTTTCTATGAGATGGTTAAGTTAAAATAATTCAAACTCCTTGACAGCTTAGTACAGAAATCCTTCAAATCAATTCAGTATTCAATTTCACAAAATCAAAGTAGAAATGTCATTAAAGGGACACTCTAGGCACCCAGACCACTTCTGCTTATTGGAATGGTCTGGGTGCCAACTCCCACTACTCTTAACCCTGCAAGTGTAATTATTGCAGTTTTTTTTATAAACTGCAATAATTACCTTGCAGGGTTAACTCCACCTCTAGTGGCTGTCTATTAGACAGCCACTAGAGGTCACTTCCTGGGTTCTAGCACAGGAAACCTGTGCTAGAGCGTCGCTGGACGTCCTCACGCTGTGTGAGGACCTCCAGCGTCGCTCAAAACCCCATAGGAAAGCATTGAAATTATTTTTCAATGCTTTCCTATGGGGAGACGTAATGCGCATGCGCGGCATTGCCGCGCATGCGCATTAGGTCCCCTCGGCCGGTGGGCGAGATCAGTGTCGCCCACCGGCCGACGCAATGAAGAGGAGGAGCGTCGCGGAGGCGGAGACAGCGACGAGGGACATCGCCGCTGCCTCAGGTAAGTCACTGAAGGGGTTTTCACCCCTTCAGTAACCGGGGATTGGGGGGTGGGAGGGAGAGGGATCGTTTTCCTGGCACTGGAGTTTCCCTTTAACCCCTTAAGGACACATGACATGTGTGACATGTCATGATTCCCTTTTATTTCAGAAGTTTGGTCCTTAAGGGGTTAAGCTGAACTCTAGTTTACCTTTTAATAACAACACATTATCACTACCTACATCTAGGTAAATTGTATAAGTTAACTTTACAGACATCCTGGGCAACCTGACCCACCATTTATGTTTCTCCAGCCCCGGGATTTAAATCCTTTCCTTTATCTCCATTAACAATATGGAAATGGAAGTGTCTTATCATTTAGTAATAGGAGTTCCTCAATGATATTTAATCTGCCTGTTTTTTGTGCTGATCCTGAAGATTCTTAAAATATTTATATATTTTATAGGGTGATTTTGGCCAAATATAGCTATTTTTTACGATGGGACACATCAAAACAGCAATCACTCAGTGTCAATAAATCCAGAGTAATCACAAGCAAGGACACAATGAACACATGGACCAGTCACTTTAGGGATAAATAAAGAGTTTTATATAAGAATCTCATATAACTGGCTATTTTTGGCTTCAAAAAAAGTATGAAGAAACCAAAGCATTGCCTTTGGTTGTTAGTGGCTAGTCCATTTATTCACTGATAAAAATGATACACACGTACATTATATACAAGTAAGATTGCATACGTGATCTTTTTACGTTATGTGATTTTGCTTGGAAATAAGCCAATCAATATAGTATTGTCCTTGAGAGTCATGCAAATCAATGTGGATTTTTGTAGGTCTATTTCAGTCTAACCCCATGAACCAGTTATAGGAAAATATCCTAACCTAGAGAGTAGAGTATGTATTTTAGAAGTAAAGTATGTATTAAAATTTAGACAGAAAGACTAAATAATGAAATAAAATAGTATCTATACATGTAATATGATTAACTTGGCCAACAATGTACTAATAAACAAGGTCATTGTAACGGATCGACGGGCATCTCCGTTGAAGGATGCTCCTAGCGCTTCCTGAGGACTCCAAGCACTGCAGCAGACACCACAACCACCGAACAGGAGAAGCATGCGAATGCTCTCAAGCATATGAATGCTGTAAACAGCTGAACAGGAAAAGCATACAATCAGCTTACACTCCTGGCAATCAGTATACAATCCAAATCCCCCAATAACGAGACGACACTTCGTTTTGAGGTCAAGCAGAACTGACTGTACTGGCACATACAGCCTCTTTTTTTCCACAATCCACAAACATAGTACTGCCCACAAGGTTTTTAAATACAACCAATCAATCCGTACAATAGACACTCCCACACAAAATCCTCCCCTCTGCCTGTGATATGATTACTGAACACAATGGGTAATATAATTATCACAGGCAGAGAAATACAGTTTTATAAAACATATCACAGGGACCCCAAAACATCCAATAACCCCCCGTATATCCTCGGAAGCCGGGGGATCTGGGTGAACCACATATCAAATATTCACAAAGATCCATTCAGTAGTTTGGAAGATACAGTTTAATGCAGATTCCGCAGAACATATACAGGCTATATAAAAAATAATTACTGTATAATGTGTCCCTTGTTGTATAGTTTAAAACTACTGCACGATGTTTTTGTGCACCAAATGCCGGCGAGATAGCACCGTGTAGAAAAGTCACAACAGTTTCTGTGAGTTAAAATGGCCGCCATCCATTGTTCTCACCTTGTGCCTCTGATACATGCAATGGTGGCCACCCAGTAACTCCACAGTATGTCCCCGGATGGTTCTTAAAGGGCCAGTAGCAGCATAATAAAATACAACATGCCCAAATCAGTTCCTAGAAGGGCAATACATCCCAGGGCCATAGTCGCAGGGCAAGAGGCTGGCAAGCAGTCCTTTAAAGGCACAAGTGGCGGGGCTGGTTCTGCCACAGTCATATATATTATACTAGGTCTATTTTTGTATGGCAAGTACTCTCTACTTTTAGAGAAAAATATATGAAAATAGAAAATATTATTTAAAGGAACAGTGCTTGTTTTTATCATTGGCATATTAGATTATATGATTACTTTAAATCTTCATGAATTACAGTAGCCAATGAAACTCACGTACAGGCATAGGAATCTTGGATAATTCTTTTCCAATGCAGTTCTTCATTATGCTCCAAAGATTAAGGCTATAGTTTGGTTTGTCAGGAATGCGCATTCTTCTCCTTTTCTTGAGTAGGAGATCTTTGCGCTTTGAATCATAGTAACTGCCGTCCTGTGAACTGTGGAATACCTACAGAAGAAAAGCAATGTTTAATCGCACAGCATAACAAATCCTTTAAAGATCAGTAATCACAGTTCCTATACCTCCATTAAACGGTAAGTGTAACTAAAAACACGTTTTTATGTATATTGTTATACATCTACAATTAGTAATTGTAAATCAAATAATATATGTTTAATATTTAAATTTTTTGTGTTTACTGAATTATGGCTTTGCCTTCTCTATTACTGTAATGCTCAAACACCATCTTGTTAATTCCACAATTCTTAGTAAAGGATCAATGGAATCACCATAATCACTGCATCTCACTGTAGTGGTTATGGTGCCTGGCATTCCCTGGTGCCCTCCAAATATAAGGGGTCAAACCGTTTATTGTTTGACTTTTTACCTAAAGGGGAACTGCTCTACACCTCCTTTTAATCAGAATGACAGACAGAATTTCTTAAGCAGGAGCAGGGCTCGAGTCCTGCAGGAAAGCGTGAGAACGGTGTTCCTGCACTTTTTCCACAGCAGGAAAGCCATTCCCGTTAGTTGTCCTGTAGGCAGTGCTGTATTTGCCGTGAGGCAAACAAGGCATTTTCCTTGGGCGCAACTTTCCAGGGGGCCGCAAAAAAAACACCGCCCCCAAATGCCCAGGCAAATGTCTTGTAAGCCTGGTGGAAGGCAGCCAGTTGAAGTCCAGGTGAGGGAGAGCTGATTTCTGAGCTCTCCCTGCTCAGTTCCCTTGCGCACCGCAGATTGATGCCGGGAGCCAGATTATGACGTCACACTCCAGCTCCCGACATCACTCTGCGGCGCATGAAGGAGCTGAGCAAGGAGAGCTAACAAATCAGCGCTCTCTCGCCTGGACTTCAACTGGCCGTCTGCCTGTACATCTGCCCAAAAAGCCTGGCAAGCAGCCCCACTGGACCCAAGGTATAAAAAAATCCACCCAGCTCTCACAAATTAAAATTAAAAAAATAATCTGTGAGTGCTGGGGTAAAATGTGTGTGTGTGTCTGGCTGTCAGTGTGTGTCTGTGAGTGAGAGAGTGTGTGTGTCTGTCAGTTTGTGTCGGTGAGTGAGTGTGTATGTATGTATGTCATGTGTGTCTGTGAGGCAGCCTGTGTGTCTGAGTGATTGGGTGTGTCTGTGTGTGAGTGTGTGTATCTGTCAGTGAATGTAGGTGTATGTGTGTGTGTCTGAGTGATTATGTATGCCTCTCAGTGTGTGTGTGTGTCTGCATCATTGTGTGTGTATGTCAGTGATTGTGTTCGTGCCTGTCAGTGATTGTGTGTGTCTGTCAGATTGTGTCAAATCAGTGAAGTGTGTGTATATGTCAGTGCAGTGGTGTATTCTGAATTTGTGCTGCCCTAGGCACAACTAAATTCGGCACCCCCCTTAACTAAATTTTCCCCACGAATTTGTGTCAAGGCCATTTTCTTGACTGACAGTCACACATAGAATGACACACTCACAATGACAGACAAACACACACTCACTGACAGTCACAAACATACTCACACACAGATATTTTCTCATACACTCACCAATTATTAATATCTTTAATAATTATCTAAAAGGACCTATCTCCCTCACCACCCGGCTAGAATATTAGTAATTTAACACCTAGGAGGTCCCCTGAGGTGGCAGCCGGCCCCCAAGGACACAAGGCATTTGCCTGGGCACTTGGGGTGGTGTTTTTTTGCCGCCCCCCTGAAAGTGCCGCCCTAGGCAAATGCCTTGTGGTAAATACAGCCCTGTGTCAGTGTATCTGAGAGTGTGTGTCTGTCAGTCAAAGTGTCTGTTAGGCTTTAACAGGAAGAGGTGTGGCCTTGAGAGAAAATGGTGGGACATATTTAAATTAGGGGGTGCCCGAGTTCCGACATGCCTAGGGCAGCACAGATCCAAAACCCACCACTGCCTGCAGGACCTGCCCTTTGCATATAATCAAATACACATTAGATCGTAGATTACAGGGTTGTAAGCTTGAGGGAGACTCCGATCACCGGGGTATGCTGAGGCGCTGTGGCAGCTACAAAAGAACATGCTTAGCAAATAAGAGGTCAGTTAATAAAAACATAGCACTACTTATGACACATACTTATCCCCTTCTTAATATTGTAAAGCGCTACGGAATCTGTTGGCGCTATATAAATTGCAATAATAATAATAATAATAATAATAATACTTGTTGCAGAACGTTCTGTCTTTGTTATGTTATGCATATAACCAGATCATGACAAACAAAGTTTACATTCTAAAGTGGCAGTGAGGGGGATATATGAGTGTTGATTTGGATGTGAACAGATTTAGCTATTGCTAAAGTAACTGGCACAACTACATTTAAGAGGTTGTACTCAATGAAAAAGAAAACGTTTACAGAAAAAAACAAAAACATTTTACTTGGATTTAAAGCTGACTTAAAGAAACACTGTAATAATAAAAATGCACTTTTTCTTGTTAAAAATAATATATATATTAAAAGTGGTATAAAGAAGGGGTGGATCTTGGGTGAGTTCCCACACTTTTTTCCCTAGGACTTGACCCCTAAGCAGGAGCTTTCATTAGCTTTCTTGTGCCAAGTTCTGCAGTACAGAGCCAGTTCACTGGCTGAGCGCGTCAGCTGATTACAATCTGCCAACGAACTAAACCATGCACCACAGGGCTTAGTTTAAAGAGAGCTTTCTACACATAACAGTTTGTCTGCAGGTAAGATGACAAACCGTTACTAAACACGGCACCATAAACACTACAGCACACTATATGGTTATGGTGATTGGAGTGTTCTCTTAAAATTACATTTTCCTTATTGGTTTGTTTTAACTCACAAAAGATAACATAAGGAAGCAATCAGGATAGGAACGGCATAATGCCCACTTAACTGCTTGGTTGCACCAATTGGCAAACATTAAAATTGTGTTTGTTAAAAAAAATAAAAAAAATAACATGAACTCACATTGTCTTCAAGATGCCAGTCTTCTGAGTGACCTCCACTAGCGCTGCTGAGATTGCTTCCCGATCGTCTGAAAAATACAGAAATCAAGAGTGTAACACAAGCTCTAAAATAGGCGGATTATACATTATTGATTCCTATCCGGGTTTGCATTGATGTACATTAAACTATTTCTATTGAACAGGCAACCAAACCAGAGCATAAGTAGCTTTTTATTGTGGGTTTGGTACATTTGAAATAGAGAGAGAGAAAGAGAGAGAAAGACGCATCCCTGAAATCAGTTTCTTTCTGGTTCTGTCTTTCATTGTATTGGCATCTCGTTTCTGCGCCTCATTTATTTTCTGTCAATCTGTTTCTTATTTTATTAGTGTATCTCTCTTTTCCTGTATTATTTGTGTCATGGCTCAGGCTATTTCCATATCTCTCTCTGAATCTCTTGGGATATATCACCCATTTAGCTTCGTAAACTGCCATTTTAACATTGCCCCCTTATCATCTATTTACCTTTGTCTAACCTTTAGCTCTGTCTGTCTGTCTGTCTGCCCTCGTCTTTATCTCTCTCAGCCCTCACTAACATCACACTTGTCTCTACTTCCTGTCTTCTGCTGTAACTTGTCCTGGACCCAATGTCAATCTGCTCAATTATGTCTCTCACTAAAGAGCTCCAATTTATGTTGGTTTCTCTATCAATACAACCTATCCACTTTATGTATGTCTCCCTGTCTGTCTACACAGTCTACATTCATCCATGTTTCTCTCTGTGGCTATCTGCTCCCCTTTTTATTCTGTCAGACCCCCTCTCTCTTTGTTGCAGCCAGTAAAATATATTTTCAACAGCATTCATGCATCATACCCATCTGTTTAACATTTTATGAGTCCTTTCTCTGTTGCCTACGTTTTACCTTTTATGTTTTATTGGGATCGAACAGAGCAGGTTGAGTTATCCAGCGTTGTCAATGTCAGAAGGAGGTGGGATATGAAGAGTACAAGAATAAGTAAAAATGATGAAGATTATATCTGTTCAGTGATATTATCCAGGGTCATATACCAATCCCTGCAATCTCCATTACCTTGTACATTTACCACTTCTGAGTCCATGTAATGTAAACTAAAGTCTTTGATGCTGTAGTTACTATCAGAAATATAACTATGTAGCTGCCTACACAACTAAAGCAGACAGATTGGCATACAGATTCAATAAATAAAGGTTGGAATTTAATGTCTGAGACTCTTGAACAGAGTTTTAATAAGATGTCACTTTTTCGATTAGGTGGCAGCCATTCCCAATATATATAGGCTACAGCTTACTTTTATAAGGTAAAGGTACACATACAGGCTGGTAATACATTGCCTTTTGTGCACTACAATGTTTTGCAAGTTTCATTTTCACTTGTCATTAGACTGATACACTTTCCGTGCATATCCAAGGCTGAAAGAACTGGTTTCCAACTGCATAAAAACCCAACTCAAAGCATTATAGGCATCAGGGTAGTCCCTGACAAATGTTTTCACTTCCTCCAGGCATTATCTAGACCTGACCTGGTATCTGACTCCAAGCTTAAAGGGACACTACAGATACCAAAACAACTTCAGCTAATTGAAGCAGTTTTAGTGTATAGATCATGCCCTGCAGTCTCACTGTTCAATTCTCTGCCATTTATGACTTAAACACTTTGTGTATATAGCCCAAGTCACAACTACCTGCATGTGACTTACAGAGCATTCCTAAACACTTCCTGTAAAGAGTCATCTAATGTTTACACTTGCTTTATTGCACAGTCTGTTTATTTTAGAAATGCTTATCTACTGTAAGTGATTAAAGTTCAATTTACAGAGCAGGAGATAAAAAGCTTTTACATAAGTTAACTTTTAAATTAAAATGAAACCCCTTTTTCATATATGCTTTGTCAATCACAGCCAGAAGAAGTGTGGTTAGTGCTACATAAACAGTAACTAAAGTGATTTCAGAGGCATGATCTATACAATAAAACTACTTCATTATGCAAAAGTTGTATTGGTGCCAATAGTATCTCTTGATTTTTTTCCCACTCTTCCATTGGGGTCTAAGTCTTCCTTCAGCTCATCTGCTTCCACTACATTTTAATTTTGTGCTGTTTTATGAACCTCTTCAAATGTTCTTATGGGAACTAGATAAAAAAAATGAAAATGCTGTTTATAGGTGCAGGAGGTGTTAGGACTTAAGTGAAAATTACTGGCACTGAGACAGAGTTGAATACAAATGATTTGCGGTATGGAGGATGTAAAATTTAGCCTCTCAAGCGATTCCTGCTCTGACCCTACAATGGGCTGTCAAAGCCAGAGCTAAGGTGGATTTGAAAGATTTGTGCCATTTTGCAACAACCTTACATCACACACAGATGATTGTGCATCAACACATACAATTTAACGTAATGCATTACTAACACAGTTGCTAGTTTGACTGTACCCAACACATTTAGTGTGTAAATGTCAGTATTTGGATCAATTCTAAATGCTGGAAATTTAGAGGGAAAAAACGTACTTGAGGAGCAGACAGCACTAAAACAGAGCTGCATATTATTATTACTATTATTATTATTATTATTGGTATTTATATAGTGCCAACTAATTCCACAGCGCTTTACAATATTATTAAAAGGGTGGGTGGGGGGAGGGGGGGGGGGAGACTTACAATAAATGAGACAACTACACAGTGACACAGGAACAATAGGTAGATGAGGGCCCTGCTCAAACAAGCATACTAATAGATCTAACCATTTTTCTAATTCTAATGTTATTCAGTGGAGCAAAGGCTTCTGGGCGTAATGGGATAGGTTGGTATGTGGAGATCAGACGTCTTAAAGCATTCTGTCAGAAAGCTAGCACTGCCGAAGGGATATATGTTGTATGAAGGGTCTTACACTTACATAATGGAAAATAAGAAATAAGCCTGTTTTGCTCCAGTTATGACACAAATAAACCGTAAACTAGGCTTATGCCATCTGTGAGCTTTAGTTAAATAAAGGTTTGGAAACAGCAATTTCCTAATCAAAACTGATATTACCAACTGAGGGGTTAATCTGGTAACAAAGCTCATTGCCTTGAGCGAAAAGTAAAAAAACTAAACAAAAAATGCCAATGGGAAATTAAATGTTTTATTTGTCTCCTTACCCTGAGGTTTTTCGGGGAGCCTAAATTAGTTCTAAATACTAAATAAAGAAATGTTTCGATTACAGGAGAAGTTCCTGTGAAGTCAAGCACACTTTGTTATCACATTTCGATGAAATCTTAATGGGATATTAACCTTTAAAGCGCTGGCTCTCAATCAGTGGGATGTGTAACTCAGGGGGTATGTGCACTACAGCAAGTGGAACGAGCATGGGGTGCTCTGTATTCCCACAACTGGTAGTGGGGTAAAAAGATCTCCCTACCTGACACAGCACTGTCCCATTATAGTGAGGAGGCTTGTGATATCCATTTTGCTTATGCAGTTGAGTGACTGGCTAAGAGTAGTTACTATGGCAACACTATCTCATTCATAGAGGACTGGAAAGAAGTCATTACAATGATCTCCACCCAGCAGAGGTGCAGACCACATGGTCCCAGGACCATCAAGGATGATTTCCCTCCATCTGAACACAAGGGATTATAATACATCCTGAGGGGTAAATGGCAGCCACTACACTGGAACACTGAAAGAGGTACATTCTCTGAAAAGATTGAGAACCACTGGTTTAAATGCTTTAGAAACATTACAATTCTATAGTGCTGTACAGTCTCTAGTGATGGATAAACTCTGTCAACACATTTCATATAGGGCACTATACTGTGCCCCTGGCTCTCAGACGTCAAAGGGGGGATTTTTAACACACTAGGACAGACATCTCTCTCTTTCCCCAGTCAGCACAGCAGATAGTTGCAAACAGCTGGGATTTAAAAAAAACAAAACAGGCATTTAACAGTCTGATAGCAAAGATGTTATGGTTGGCATCAACTTACTGAACAATTCCAATCATCCAATGTGAAGAATTATCTGCGACTGTTGGGATACAATATGTATACCATAAACCGCTGCTAGAGAAGTGTTTATGGTAGTCGAAAATAACCCCAAATACCTCCTGGTCAGGGGTCTGTATTCTGCAACACTTGCCAATTTTAGCCCTTGATCACTGCACATAATGGTAATTCAACATGTATTTGTCTAGCTTTTACAGAACTGCAGCTCTCACGGTTCTCAGTCAGCTTCTGAGCAAGACAAAAGCTAGATGAGGATGATGGGATTTGCAGTTCAATGACGCCTAAAAAAGCCTACCTTTTGGTTACCCTCATATACAGCAATCAATATGGTGCTTTAATACATGAGACAGAGGCCTTTGGATCAGTCATAATCCGTCTGATAACTTTGCCTAATTGGGATGCTACACAGTACTAATATGCTTCAATATGGCTTACATTAAATGCTACCAGTAATGTTGGTAATATCATGTAAATGCAGAATAAAGTCAGTAGAAGCTGTTTTGTTTGGAAGAATTATATTCCTATCTTCAGTAAATCTCAAAGAAAGCAGCTAATTAGGAAAATGAGCATCTCTGTCAGTCCAATGTACTAGAACAAAAGAGCAGAGATACTCCTGGAGGGCGCTTCAATTACATAATTACAACAGCATACATAGAGATGAGAACAATGCAAAATGATACATACAGTGATCTGAATTAAAGTACATGTTTAACGTAAGATTCTAAATGGAGATTGTGGTACTAATAAATAACGTCTAATAAAACTATATGGGAGGTAGGTTCTCTATGTCACGCAGTGTAGGAGGAACACAGAGACCTATGTTATTCATAAGAGGTAAAGTTACCTGTGCTGTTTGGGGTCAGCTGTTACTGTAATAAAGGCTGGTGCGTCCTCCATGGCATCAAAGTACTCTGTCTCCTCATCTTCATCACTGGCTTCTCCTTTAGCAGCTTGAACACTCCCTGTGACCGAAAAAACACTAGTACTTCTTAATAAAGTCAGTGTGAGGACACAGCAAAATACAAGCAATACTTTAAATGGCGGCCGTCCCTTCCCTGAATGCACAATACTATGCTTTCTGTTCAGTATATTAAACAATTATTTATTTGTGAGGTGAGAAAAATAAAATAAAATGTATCAATTCACACTTCTTTATCCTGCAACTGGGCTCTCCATCTTGGCTCCTGTCAATCATTGATTTAAGCTCTGTCTCTCGTATTTGACAGTCAGCATACAGCGAATAGGAGAAATGAAAATATTTTGGTTTCTCTGTGTTTGCTATGCTTGTCATCGCTTTGTCTTGTCCTTAGTAGAATTACAAACATGTTAAGATAAATTAAAAAAAACAAACTGAGTATTTCATGAGAAAAAAAGGTTAACAAGTGTTTTAGGTAAGTTCCAATGCTTTATTCAATTATTTAAATTCCAGTGACAGTTCTTATTTAAAGGAAAACTATAGGGTTAAAAATACAAATATGTATTCCGGACACTATAAAATTTAACTATTGGGTTACCTGCTCCCCTCTGATGGCATGGGAAAGGTGTTTTTACTCACCTTTCTTTTTACTGATGCCATGCCGGTCTTGCTGCGGATGGCCCCACCTCCATGGCTGATATAATCAATCTTGATCTCAGTCAATTGGACACTTTCACATAGGAAAGTATTGAGAGGCTATTGCGCATGCATGACTAAACACTGGGCTTCACCAACCATCATCTCTTCATGATGCATTGACTCAATGTATCTCTATGGGGAACATTCAGAGTTTCCATGCAGTGTGTGGAGACACTAAACTGGACTAGGAAGCACCTCTATTGGCTGACTGAGTGACTGCCACTAGAAGTGTTTCTAGAAAGCCATGTAAACACTACCTTTTCCCTGAAAAGGCAACATTTACAGTGCTCAGCCTACAGGGACTTCCCATACACACTGGAGCCACAACATTAAGCTGTAGTGCAAGCATGTCAAACTTGCAGCCCGAATGCCACACGTGGCCCAAAATCTTTGCGGCCCAGCAAAGATATTTCTGACTAGTAGGGGGTCTGTCTGCTCCTGGTGCCATGCATTAGGTGGGGTGCAATAAGTATTGCGATGGTTGCGGCTGGACAGTGGAGGACCTGGAGGCTCACGGAGGTGCACAACTCCACGTCAGTTTTTGGCGTGACGTTGATATGCTCCGCTTTTACAGGGTTTCAAGGAGTAGCAGGAGGATGAGCTCTGGCACAGGATGCGGCCGGTGTCATTGGGAGTATACCAGAGGCTGGATTCCAGAGTCGGATACCGGTGGCAATGTGTGTGAAGTCTACTTGTTGGCTAATATTGTTTTCTTTCTTTTATTTATTTTTTAAACAGGGGAAGGGGCTTACTAAAGGGGAGGCTGGGATTATGTAAAAGGGGGCTTGGGTTACGTAGAGGGGGGCTGGGGTTTAGTAGAGGTGAGGGCTGGGGTTTAGTAAAAGGGGGTGCTGGGGTTTTAATAGAAGGTAGAGCTGGGGTTTAGTAGAGGGGTATGTGTGAGAAAAAAAGTGTGAGAAAATATGAAAAAGTATACAAGTAGCTGCACCAACCCTACAACATAAACAGCCAATCAGCGAATGATATCACAATATTCTGTCTTGTGCAGTTGCTGCTTTTATTTGTCACATACTGTATTTCCTGGCGCTTCATCTACTTATGAACCGTGAGGGTGATTGTGATGCCTGCTGCCAGCACAGTGTTTCATTTCAGGGATATGAGATAAATCTTCAAGACACTGAACATTAAGATTAATATAATATGGAAAAATAACCAGGCCTCATCCCACTTCCCAAAAACACTAGCAGTGGCAACATGTGTGGGCTTGGGTAAGAAAACTCAAAAACTCAGTCCTGATGAATAGATATTATTATTAAAACTTGAAAAGTGAGAATAATAGAATGGATGATGGGGCAACACATGGTCTTTGCTGCTAAAAATAGCTGTATATACCTTTAATCACATGGAAACTTTGAGCTTCGATATAACACTTCACGCGAGGGGATACGAGTTTAATCTAATGGAGCAGGTGTGAATGAACAAGATAGTCTACAAACCCCTTATGAAGGCCAATTCTACCTTGTTTCACTATGCAGAGTCTTATATCAGTCTTTCCATCTTATATGAATAGTGCCAAGCGAATGCTCAGTCTCCCAACACTGTCAGAACAATTGTGATCTCACAAGCTATGCAATACTAATACATAAACCATAGGTGACTGGAAACAAAATGGATTCATCAGTACTGAGCAAGACATTCAAAGGTGCAATAATTGGTTTGTTTATGTAAGCATACAGGAACACTGTCCTAGACAAAAGTTCAAACCTGTGGAGTTTGCCAATAAAGTCCATAAAACTGATCAAGTCACTGTTCCAATGTTATATAAGCAATACTGAATGTATGAAATTAAAGGAGCACTATAGGGTCAGGAACACAAATGTATATTTCTGACCCTATAGTGTTAAAACCACCATCTAGTCCCACTGGCCCCCTCTTGCCTCCCTAAATATAGTAACATCTTACTTGTATTCAAGCCTGAAGCTGCTGGTTGTGTCCCTGTTTGCCTCAGAACAGCAAGCTGCCTGTTGACATCATCAGAAGTGTTGTTATGAGCCAATCACAATGCTTCCCCATTGGATTGGCTGAGACTGTGAAGGAAGCAGATATGGGGTAGAGCCAGCACAATTCAAACCACAGCCCTGGCCAATCAGCATCTTCTCATAGTGGTGAATTGAATCAATGAATCTCTATGAGGAAAGTTCAGTGTCTGCATGCAGTGGGAGGAGATACTGAATGTTGTGATTCAAACTAGGCAAGACTGAGATAGGAAGTAGATATAGCAGCCATCTAAGAAGTAGCCAGTGAAGTTATCACTAGGCTGTAATGTAAACATTGCCTTTTCTCTGAAAAGACAATGTTTACAGCAAAAAGGCTGAAGTGAATGATTCTACTCACCAGAACAAATGCAATAAGCTGCAGTTGTTCTGGTGACTATAGTGTCCCTAGTTGCCACGGAATCTTTGGTCTGGTGAATTAATAATAAAGTTAGTTATAAAGTTATACAAAGAGCAAGACTGTAATATGTGTTGCAAGGTTTATATTAAAAATATAGAAATATGCTAAGACATCACATGTGAATCTTTGTGGCCTATATAATTAAAGTGGCACTGTCGACCCCATATTAAAAATGAGTATTTCATGAAGATAGTCAAGGGATAAATAGAGAAAAAGTAGGAACTACTTTGTCTCTGTATTTCTCCTCCACCTGACACTTCCTGACACAAGGCAAAGCCTATGTGTCAAGACCTGCAGCTGTCATCAGTGACGGTTGCACGGAATTGGCTGTGTCTATGAATGATCTCACGTAATCCACCATAGACTCTAATGCTGTACTTACAAGCATTAGTGTTGGCTCCTGGCAAAGAGGAGCAGTGCAACCAAGATGGCGGCGCGGAAAGGACATATTCAGGTAATCTCACCCTTACCTGCCCCCCGCAACCAACGGACCCCACACCGTGATGTCACTATCGGGAGACTTTGTGAAAACAGCAAAGTCTCTAAACGGTGACAGTGTCACTTTAATGACTTTAATCTGTCTGGTTGAGGTCTAATTAACACATTATAGAAGTTATTATTCCAGATGGGGATGATAAACCATGTTTTATAAAACTTTTATAAATGTTATTAATTAAACAAAGTCACTGAATCATAATCAATTTAATAGTACACACAAGTATCTCAGTTCAGACTGATTATTAATCAATGAAATTATAAGCACATTATTTTTCTTACAAATATTATTTGTATTATACTATTTCGGGCATCAGTCCCTCTGTCCTTCTTTTCTATCATAATGTCCTCGTTTCAAGGAGCCCCATATTCTTGGTGTGCCTTGAGTGTATAACAGACCTCCACAGCAATATTTCTCCCAGCAATGTTTCTTTAACCCCTTAAGGACACATGACGTGTGTGACACGTCATGATTCCCTTTTATTCCAGAAGTTTGGTCCTTAAGGGGTTAAAGTACAGTAAATATGTTTAGAAATCAGTCTGTGTATATAAGATACATTGTTATTGTTATAAATTACATTTTAGTTGCATAAATAGCTATTAGTAAATTACCTAAAATGTCTCAGAACAGCCTTGCCTATGGCCACACCCCTACTCACATACTAAAAAAACATATCCAAAAATCACCCAGATCAGTTCAGGGGTTCGGGAATTTCCTGGAAGTCCTTGTTTGACCGACCACATACGAGGCTCCTGCCTCTCAGTTCCATAAGTTCAGGGCTAGCAGTCTGTCTAGTTCGGTAGTTTAAAACCGAACAAACTACTGAACATAGTCAATATTCTGGAGCTTGTTCCCCTTGTTTGTGGGAACATTTCCACCGAACAGTGTCTTCCTAAGTGTTGTAGAACCAAACGCAGGTAATGCTGAAAGTCCAGCGGTGTTCGGGAGTTTGTGTCCGTTTTCAGTTCCATGAACTCGACAACCAAACAGCACTGCCTGCGTTTGTGTGAACAAGATGGCCGCCACCTCGTGGTCGTCCATAGGAAATGCAGCCACCCAGACGAACACCTTGAACACTGTGGTGGAAATTGCTACAAAGAAGCAATTAGGCTTAACAAGCTCTCGGGTGGTCTCGTGCGGCTGTTTGGTTCCCGAACCATGTAGTCCAAATACATGAACGGAGACTTTTACAGGGAATATTTCAGGGCCCATATTCTGTGGGCAGGAGGCTGGCAAGCAGGCTTCTCAAGGTGTTTGTGGCAAATTCAGGTGGAAAGGGGAGTTTGTCACAGATCTCATAGTTCATAATTGTGTTAATATATTTGCATGGTGCAATTAAATATCAGGATCCAACTAGTACATACCCAGGGGCAGATAGAATAAAGGAACAAGGAGGCATTGCAGAAAGGCAGTGTTTTACATTGCAAGGTAAAAATTACATGAACATAGCATCCAGGTCACTTATTTGAGATGGGGTGGTCAGACTGCCTATAGTGTCCCTTTAAAACAGCTCTGGCATGGGAAATTGATTTTGTTCTGTATTATTCCCCTCAAACCTATTTGTCTTCCTCCCCTCCCCCTGTAATTTTTTTTTATAATACAGGTCCTTCTTTCTTACCTTGAAAAAGCTCTTTGTTTTTGGTGCTGGATTTTCTTCCTATCTTGCACCATCTTCAGAAGCATGGTGGTGACATGTTGTCACCGCCTTCTTCTGCCACTCTTCACCCCTGATGTCACACCTTAAGCTCACCTTTTGTCAAGAGTTGTCAAGCATAGGAAAAAGTAGTCCCTACTTTGTCTTGTGCATTTTACAAAGAATTTGCCAATAAAGGAAGAAAAGAGGAAGAGAAAAATACGGGAGAAAGGAACATTTGGAGTGACATGGTTGCTTAAAATGGCCTATAAATTAGATAAAAAAGGAGGTACATGCAGAAGACACAGACACTGATGTAAGGCACAAACAAAAAGACAAAACAAACGGAAAGGTGTGACATTCCCTTTTGTAAGAGATCCTCTAGAGAGCTGCTGGGTAAAAAGTCAAGGTGATCACTCAGTCCTGACAGAAAGGCACAAACTCAAAAAACAAAGGCAGACGCAGTTGCGTCCCCTGATCCATTCCATTGACTTTTCAACCTAGCTCTTGTGGTGGATAAATTAGAAGTCTGAGACTCCTACCAAGTTGAGACAATCCTAGCCCTTTATATTGAACTATTTTTTTGAGGAATACTTTAGTTAGTAGGACATCTGAGAGGCATTTGCAACAAATTTATGCCAGAAGGATTCCCAATGTGGTGTTCCCAGAAATGGTGCTTATAGAGACACCTAAATACTGTCAAAGTGTCAATAAAAAAAAGGGGGGGCATCTCACATCAATGGACAAAAGTAAGAAAAAAAAACATACAAAAGCTAACCAATAAATCTTAAAACAAGATTGTAAGAATATTCACATGTAGCAAAATGCCTCTAATAATAAACCACAAATAGTAACTGTATGCAACATATTCATCCTCGGAGGGGCGGGGCCGGGCCGCCAAGCCGCATGGAAGCAAAGCACCAGGGCTCCTCGCCCGAGCCCCGGAAAAAGGCGACAAACTCCCTTGCAGACTACTCCAAAACCGGATTACTCACCGCATTAACACTGGGAATTTCCCGAGCTTCTATTCGGTACCAGACCGGGGCCAGAAACATACTGGGAGCACCGGAGCTGTTAAGCCCGGCCTATACACCATCTACAGGCACGGACAGCCGCTGAGTATGAACCGGCAACTGATCACCCGACCAGATACACAAGCACACCAGCTCCACGGGTCCTGATGGGGGACCATATTGGCGAGAGACGCGGCCCCGCTCCGCCCCCCCCCCCCCCCCCGGCCGGTGGGGGCGAACCCGGTCCCATGGAGGCGCCATACTCCGAGGCGGGAAGCGCCGCCCGGAGACAATGCTGCTCTCCTGTACAGGCACAGGCTGCCTAGATGTGGCCCGCCTGGAAATGACACCCGAAATCGGAAGACTTGCTCACACAGCCAACCTCCACTGCCTCTCCCTGAAAGGATCGCCTGCCTTGCCTTGAGAAGCTCTCATATTGATCCGGCACCCGCAGGACAGGTGGGGCGCTGGGGGAGATGCACGCAAGTGGTGGGGCCCTATGGGACGCTGCTGCGATGCCCGGGAGATGTGCTGGCCTGAGGTGGCGGCTCTGGGACTACGCCATGCCGGGGACGAGGAGCCGTTGCCCCTGGGTTTTGAGGGGGGCCTGGAGGCAGCTGTCCCCAGCGCTGTGAGCCCTGGGGGTCTGGGACACTGCGACCTCCGGCAGACCGGTAGCTGAGAGGACAGTCGTCACATGCCCTGAGAGGCCGGTGTTGGGTGAGACAAGCGTCGGCCTTCGCCCCGCTGAGCTGGGACTCTGGTGGCGAGGTGGGGGTGCAGGAGCCGACTGACACGCAGACCCTAGGTGGGGGGGCCCTGTGGACTGGTGGGTCTCCGAGTGCCCGCCGCGCTATTGAGCTCTCGGCTGGTAATATGGCGGGGCCTGGAGAGATGCTGGCTGATGGCTGGCGCCCCCGCGGGCCTCCCGCGGCAGCGGCTACGGGTGGTTCCCCTGCACGTGTGTGTCTTACCTACGGCCCCCCTGTAACCAGTGGACTTGATCAAAAAGCAAAGAAGAAAAGGAAAGGGAAAGAGGAAGGAAACCATTAGGAATTCCATATATAGCATGTTTTTTTCGTGTTTTTTTTTAAAATTATTTTTATTTATTTTATTCTGTTTTTATTTTATTTATTTCTTTTTATTTTATTTTATTTTATTTGTTTACATATCTATGCATTCCTCTATACTTATCGCATATTCCGCATAATTGGATGTTCTTCTTCGGTTTGACATAGATGTTATACTTGTTAAAAATTCAATGACTGAACTTATGCATAATCTCCGCAAGATACCTATATGGATGCATGTATAGACCTGTAACCAAAAACCAGAGGCCCCAATCTGAAAGAATAGCTCAAATCTAGCAAACTATTATTATTATTTTTTCTTTCCTTTAATTTTTGCGTTCCCTTCCAGTCTCTTTACATAATACGGTGTAACTATGCGTCCACTATGCACCACTATACTGGGCGCTGCCACACAACAGACAGCGATGACTCCTCATTGCCTCCTGACAGCAGCCCAGTATGGTGCGTTAGTCAAGTACACGCTACCTATGCTGTAATACCTGCATGAGCTAAAGTTTTAGCATTTTTAATCAGGAGCCCAATTATTTATACAGGCGCTTTTACTATAAGGATGCATAGGTGCAATTATCCAGACGCGCAGCACCACACTTTAGTTTTTCCCGGCATTCAGTCTGTCAATCCGCAACGCACATATCCGCTCCCTTTACATGTTGCGCCCATCTTGTGTACATGAGAGGTCACGCAAGCCTCAGCGAAGGCACCCAAGGGCTTCTCACGTTGACCTGCCCGATACATGTAGTGCATTCCACACTGCATAAAATTAGCAATAACATCACTAGACAAGGTGCATCGCAGGTCAGCGGCTCAGAATTTATAAGCATGGAACATACAGATGACTGATATTGTGTGGTACAACTGTATTTAGCCTCTGCGCAGGCACATATGCAACTATTATTTTCCTTCACTTAAGTGCTCACTAAGAATTGACCTGGACTATTGATTGCTTTACTTAAGGTAGGCCTGTTAGTGCCATAATATACATACCTCAGTCAAGACTTAGTCGATAATCATTCTTTTTTTTTTTTTATTCACCTTTTTTTTTAATTTTTTTTTTTATAAAAAATATTTTTATATATTTTTTTTCTTTTCATTTTTTTTTTTCTTTCATGATGTGAAATCCCACACCAACTACCTTGCCCGAGAAATGAGCCAGATAAATGTTATCAATTGCCTTTATACTGCTATAACTGTTGGAACACAGCACTTAAATGCTGCTTTCTATGTTTGATTTAAGTTCAGATTTATAAATACCTGTAAAGTTTATGCACGTTTAATATACATTAGGACATGATAACTGAGCATTATTCGCTTCTGATATAATGTAAAGTGATAATTGGCCTCTGCGCAGGCCCATGTACATTACTAATCCTTCTGAATAATATGCCTCTGCGCAGGCAACATTGCACTCAACTTCACCCTTGAGAGGTTTTTGCCGTTATTTTGTGAGCACAATAAAAACCATTTAAAACAAACAAAAAAAAAAACATATTCATCCTCACCTTGCGGTATCTGCGCTCGGCCGCTGCGTCTCCACGCCAAATAATAGCCCCATGTCCGCCCACGGTGAAGACAATGTCAGCGTGCGTGTGACGTAATGCGGGAAACGCGTGCGCACGTTCTGGATCAAAAGATCAGATTTCGGCCAATAAGATTTGTAAAAGGCTTATTTAAACGCATTTTTACTTCTACTCATTGCCCTGTCATGGTTTCCCTTAGTGGTTGTCCGAGAGTGTGTTCCTGAGCGTTTATTTCTGGTTATTGACTTTGGCTTCGTTTTGACTTCCCTGTATTCTGGTATCCCTGACTTTTGGCTTTCCCTCATCGTTGTGTCCCATTCTGTGTCCCCGACCTCGGCAAGTATTCTGACTATTCTCTGGTACGTTAAGTCCGGCCCTTCTAAGGCCTGGTAAGACGTTACCTTTTAGTCCTAGATGTGGTACAGTTCTACATGCTGGATCAACTAGTAATCCTGACACTAATTGCACAAAATTGCTAATAATTTTAACCCCTTAAGGACCAAACTTCTGGAGTAAAAGGGAATCATGACATGTCACACATGTCATGTGTCCTTAAGGGGTTAAAGGACCACTATAGTGCCAGGAAAACAAACTAGTTTTCTTGGCACTATAGTTTTAATAGGTCCCCCTCACCCTCATGGCCCCCCTCTTGCCGGGCTGAAGGGGGAGGAAGGGGTTAAACACTTACCTTTCTCCAGCGCCGGGCTCCCTAGGCGCTGGAGACTCGCCTCCCTCTTCCGCCGAATGCGCATGTGCGTCAAGAGCTGTGCGCGCATTCAGTCAGTCCATAGGAAAGCATTCTCAATGGACGCTGGCAACTTCTGAAAATCACAGTGAGACAGCTACTAGAGGCTGGATTAATCCATATGTAAACATAGCAGTTTCTCTGAAACTGCTATGTTTACAGCAGGCAGGGTTAACCCTAGATGTAACTGGCACCCAGATCACTTCATTGAGCTGAAGTGAACAGAAAACAGAATCAGTAAAAATCAGTAAACAGAAAAACAGCTTCCCACTGAACACCTCCCAAGTAGTGTTACGTCTGAACAAGCCAAGAAATACAATATGTGTGGGATTCAGCTGATGAATCTAAAATCAAATGAAATAAAACATAGCATAATACAGTTTTAGAAATGTAATATTTACTACTATAGATTGCACTCACAGGTATGAAAGTACCTGGGGGTGAACCTGGTGCCCATGGCGGTCCCCGTGATCTGTAAAATGCAACTGTTCTCAGTCTCAGGATTTTGAATTCCAGTCAAAACATATTAAGAACAAATTGATAAAGAAGGGATACAACAAAAAACAAAAATAGTTTGGGAAAAATAGATCAAGGTTATAAGAAAGACGGAAAGGAGTGAGTTGCTAATGGATAAACCAAGAATAAAGGACTCTAATGAATCTTTTAAATATGCATTCATGACACAATACAATGTGAACCATCAACGCATTAAAAAAAGTCTACAAAAATACTGGCAGGTGTTACTTGAAGACCCAATATTGGGAAGCTCTCTACCAATACGTCCTACTCTAATATGTAGAAAAAAAATCAGACTTTAAAAAATGTACTTGCCCCAAGTTATGCTTTAAAATGTAACATGAACAGAGAGAGACATATTAGGGATTTAGGGGATGGAACAGTTGCAAAGCCTGTACAACGGTTAATTCTGTGAGAACTAAAACTTTCACTAGTTTTGTTACTGGAGAGTCTTTTTTCATCAAGACCGAGATTTGATGCCGCACGGACTTTGTGGTTTACTTACTGCAGTGTCCATGCGGCAAACAATATGTCGGCTGTACCAAAAGGAATCTTAAAATCCGGGTTTTGGAGCATATAAATAATATTTAAAAAGGCCTTTATCACATTCAGTCCCCGTACACTGTAACTCATGTCCCCTCTTCTCCTTTAAAAACTTTAAAATCATTGGAATTGAGAGGGTTTTACCTCAGTGGAGAGGTGAAAATAGGGTCCAGAGATTATCTCAAAGAGAGATGTTTTGGATCCATAAGTTGTGTACTTTAGAACCACGGGGACTGAATGTCGATATAGATTTAGTTTGCTTCTTGTGAATAATAGACGTAGATGTTATTGATATGATCGGCTATTGTTTTATTTATTCACTTAACAGTGAAAAATACCTTTTTAGTGATCTGTACTCTGGGATCTCTCTCTTTAACCCCCCTTATGTCATTTTGAATTTATTTATTTTTCTTTTATTTTTATTTTTTAAAACAAGTGAAACGCAAATTGGAGCGCACCGAAGTGGATGTCATTTGTCACTTCCGGTTTTGTCACTTCCGGTTTCGTCGCTCTCAAACTACTGATCAGCTGGAAGTATAACTACAATTATATTTGAATGAACAACAGATGAAGAGGATTCAGGAACCACCAATGGAAAGATAAATCAGGAACACACCCACTGGAACCACCAATGAACTGAAGGGACTAGCCCTATTTAAGGGGACTGATGGGAGGGTGGAATTATGCTGCTGTTTTGTTTGGGAGCATTATCTACTCACTGTGTTTTACTGTATACTGGTCCCTGAGGAAGTCCCCTGGTGGACGAAACACGTAAGACCAATAAACCTCCTTTTTACCTATCTACCAGTCAGAGTCCTGAAAGGTTCCTGATACCGGCTGATACTTGATCCTAAGAGGGAGATACTAGCCCCCCAAAACATCAGGGGAGGCACCAATAGAGCGCATATACTTTCAATATCCTGTGAGTGCAATCTATAGCAGGAAATATTACATTTCTAAAACTGTATTATGCTATGTTTTATTTCATTTGGTTTTAGAGTCATTAGCTAAATCCAACACATATTGTATTTCTTAGTGGTCCTTTAATGTTGGTTTATTTTTTTTGAATGCACTTATTTTTTACGAATTCAAATAATTTGTGAAGTGATATATACATACTTTTTGATATATATGTATATATACATTTTAAGTGCACCTTAGGAGATTGGCATTTTTTTTTAAATAAATATTTGCACAAAAACATGAAGGTTAAAATTGTACTTTATAAGATTGACACTTATATTTATATAAAATTACATCGCATTGGAATAATTCCCTAAGCGCTCCACCATAATTACTTACAAATGAATCTACTCCGTAAGCAAAAAGTCTTGATTTAATGTTGTTGGATAAGCTTTTAAAATCATTTAATATTTTTGGCTAAACTTTTAACCCTGTAAATTTTTTATTTTTTTATGTATTAATACAATTGTATATGTTATATCTTTTTGGATACTTTAATATATTGAAAAAGTAATTTTAAATAACGCATCCAAAATATTAAATCTTTTGGAAAGCTTATCCAACAATATTAATTCAATATAGATAGAGAAAAAGATAGAGAAAAAGAAAACAGTGGGGTGCGTGTATCCATACTATATACAATATATTTAATAGTTATACATATTAGTGAACTACGGAGATACACACTGATCAACCACAACATTAAAACCACTGACAGGTGGAGTGAATAACACTGATTATATTGGCACAAAGGCAAGGCAGCAAGTGAACAGACAGTTCTTCAATGTCATGTGTTGGAAGAAGGTACATGGGCAAGTAAAAAGATCTTAGTGACTTTGACAAAGGCCAAATATCGATGACTAGACAATTAGGTCAGAACATCTACATAATGGAAGTATTGTGGGGTGTTCCAGGTATGTTGTTAGTACCTATCAAAAATGGTGCAAGGAAGGACAACCGGTAAATGGCGTCAGGGTCTTCGGCACCCAAGGCTCATTGATGCATGTGGGAATGGAAGGCTGGCCTGTCTGTTACGATAATACAGAAGAGCCACTATAGCTCAAATTGCTGAAAAACTCAATGTAGGCCATGATAGAAAGGTGTCAGAACGCACAGTACATCGCAGTTTGCTTTGTATGGTGCTGCGTAGTCGCAGATGACACCAGAGCACTGGAAGAGCCTTATCTGGTCTGGTAAATCACATTTTCTTTTAGGTGGATGGCCAGGTGTGTGTGCATCGTTTATTAGGGGATGAGATAGCAGCAGGAAGCACTATGAGAAGCAGGCAGGCTGGCAGAGGCAGTGTTATGCTCTGGGTAATGTTCTGCTGGGAAACTTTGGGTCTTGGCATTCATGTGGATGCTACTTTGACACATATCACCTACTTAGAGATTGTTGCAGATCACGTTCCTCCCTTCATGGCAATGGTGTTCCCTGATGGTAGTGGCCTCTTTCAAAAGGATAATGCATCCTGCCACACTGCACAAATTGTTCAGGAATTATTTGAGGAACATGAAAAAGAGTTCAAGGTATTGCCTTGGCCTTTAAATTGCGCAGAACTCAATCCTATTGAGCATCTGTAGGATGTGCTGAAACAACAAATTCAATCCATGGAGGCCCCACATCACAATTTGCTGGGCTTAAAGGATCTGCGGCTAATTTCTTGGTGCCAGATACCAAAGGGCACGTTCAGAGGCCTTGTGGAGTTCATACCTCGATGCATCAGAGCTGTTTTGGCAGCATGAATTTTAGTCAGGTGGTTTTAATATTGTGGCTGATTAGTGTATAGTGGCATAACATCACATTCACAGTCAAGGCGATCACCAGGCAGTGTTCTTCTAACATCAGGGGAAATGCTTGTTTATTAATTACTTGAATGTCAGCCCACCATTAATAGAAACCATCTTTAGGACTCATACAACCTCCTGAAGGTAATTGCAACACGGGTCTTCAAACCTAGCTGCAAGGCCACATCGAGACAGATTGGAACTCAGCGTGAACACACCAACACATATATAAATCAAAGGGGGAAGGAGAGTTTTAATTTACTGGTGTGTGGATCTGCAGTCATGCTTTACTGTGCTTTACTCATGTTTGCTACTTTGAAGATTAAAAAGAGCATGAGCTAGCCACTGCCTTTAATCTTACTGAAGGAGAGCTAATGTTAAAAACTATTTTATATCAGCACTGACCTTTTGGGAAGAAAAAACGATGCAATATGACATCCTGGTCATGAGACATTTCAAATATCATCCAACAGCCACAATCAGAAAAGAAAAGAACCCTCAAACTGTCTATGTTATTAAAACAATTCAATACACAATCAAATAAGGTAGAAAGAAAGATATAATAAATCCTAGATTTAGCAACTTTGATAAAATATAACTCCTGTTACCATTACCAGTAGTTGGTTAACAGGATACATTTACTAAAAGCCAGAAGGACAATATCCAGTTAAAATAGCCAAATTATGTCAGGAATGACAATTCTCGTGTTTACTAAAGCTTATTCTGGTTGGAATTTTGCCAACCAGGTTGCTTTTTTTTTTTTTTTTTTAATTCTATATTTTTGTTGCGCATTTGCTTAACATAGTCGCTTGAGATGCCACAACAGCTGTCTCAGGCTTTAAACCATAAAACATGAAAAAACATTTGGCATTGAAATACTATGCACAATTTTAAATTAGGAAATTAAGTTCTTACGTTACAACATTCTATTTAGAATTATCGCTAGATCGCCATAGTCTCCTGTTTGGAGGAAGAAGTTGTACATGTGTAGTATACTCTGTACGTCCATTGTGTGTGTAGGGTTCTAAATATCAATCCCTCGTCCCATGTGAGTGGTTCCAAATGGTAGCGATGGTGATAAAGAATTTTGCCCCACTCCTTGTTAGTGTGGCTCTGTTTAGAGGCCCCAGGTTCTAGCTTGCTTGGTGTAGGCGTAAGTAACTCTATTCCTGGGTTGCCCTATGTGTTTCATTGATACTCGTGCGGTGTCAAGTGGTTAGTGGCCCCTAACCAGGGAGGCCGCGGGGGGCAGAATATTCCTGTGGCCTATTGTTGGCCCGAACATGAGAGTGGTTTACCGTGTAGTGTGCTACTCGTGTGTGGCTATAGCGGTGTGCGGGATTTTTGCCAGTACGTTGGCCTTTAATCCTGGGAGAAATAGTGTGCCTTACAGTGGTGCCTAGGTGCAAAGCAATAAACAATTAATAGGAAAAACAAATTCAAAACCAAGTGAAAAACAAATTATAACGGCAAAGGCTTCATTGGTGAAGTGCGCCTATGGGTTGGAAAGCAGTCAGTGGTGTCAGGTGGCTGCCTCAGGGGTTCCTCTTCCCCTCGGTACAAAAGGGACAGTCCTGGTGGGGTCCCACATATGGGAGCTGGCGGGCTCTTCTGTGTGGTCAGATCCTTGTGGGAGTCCCAGTGCCCTGAGGAAAGAGTCAACCTCCTGAGTGGAGTTGAGGTGTAGAGTGGTGCCGTTGTGGTCCACCGATCGTGTTTTTGGTGCTGTCCAGCGGTATATCAGCTTGGCGTCTTGGAGGCGGCGGGTCATAGGGCGCAGGGTTCTTCTCCATTGGAGTGTGGATCGTGTGCAGGTCCTGATAAAAGGTAAGATTTGCGGTTTCAAAGTCCAATGGTGTTTTGCCTTTTAGGGCAGCGAAGATGGCATTTCTGTCTGTTTGGGTATGGCACCGTACGATCACATCTTTGGTTGCTTGGTGGGGTGCCTGTGGAGTTTTCCGGATACGGAATATCCCTGCTATAGTTAATTTTTTGGCCTGTGCGTGTGGCAATATGGTGGCGACCAGGCGTCTAAAGTAGTGTGGCAGCTCCGCCTGACTTATTTCATCAGGGATACCCCTAATTTTCACGTTGTTCTTACGGCTTCTCTCTTCTGCTGCATCCAGCTTGTTGGTCAGGTTTGTGTGTGAGGCTTTTAAGTGGGACACTGTTTCTTTTAGGCTCCTCACTTCGTTTTGGACGTCTATGATGTCCTCTTCAGTGGTCTTCACTCGGTCTGTGACCGCCTAGACCTCAGTTTTCATTAAAGCCATGTCTGCCGCGGACATTTGTTTTAGCTCCATTAGGAGGTTTTTAATGTCTAATTTTGTGGCTGGTGTGAGTGCATCAGGGTCAGCTTGTGCACCTTGGGATGGCTGATGGTCTAAGGTGTCCCCCATGGCGAGCTCTGAGCACGTGGAGCTTGTGTCTGGGTCGGGTGTGGCCGCCATTTTCGGGGCTGCGGTGCGCTGGAGCATGGTGCTAATGTCCTGTGTGTCTTTGCACGCACCTGTTGCTATCCGCTGGGATTTTCGTCCCATGTTTGCCAGGTCGGTGGCTGTGTGCTCCGTGGGCGGTATGGCTGTGGAGAAGACCGCGTTGTGGAGCGCCGCTTCGAAGGCCCTGTAGTCTGGGTAGGCCTTGGATGTGCGGCGTGCTTTCCGTCCCGTCTGGCGGTATAAAAAGGGGGGCATCGATCAGGTGAGTGCTTTGCCCCTCTGCCCTGGCTGTCGGGCGGTAGGGTTGTAAGGGCTGTAAAAGGTATGTTTTGTCGATATTTAGTCGCGTTGTTGCCGGAGCTCGCTGAACATGCGACCGCTCCGTTCCAAGGTTAAGCTCCGCCCCCTACCAGGTTGCTTTTTCATACACTTTAAAATTCCAGGAATAAAGAAAAAATTATTCTATTCTATTCTTCCCACTACAACCAAAGAATACAATCGAAGATCTAGAATAAAGTGCAATGCCCATACCATGTAATAGTTACGCTTAAAATACAAATGAAATGACTCAGCCCCGATGGATGTTGACTCACAATTCTGTTGCCTTCACACCTAAACTCCTATATAGGCATAACAGTAAAATGCAATCCTCAAGTGAAGCCCCCGGACCACTAGCAAATACTACTCCAGTCCCCACTGTGCATGCTGGTAGTATGGGATCCACAGAGTTCTATAATTATAAAGTCCGACATGGCTCAGATTTACCAATTGTGGTAATTGTTCAATCCTATGCGTTTTGTGAGTCTGTGTTCACTTCTTCAGGGAGTTGAATGATTACCGATTACCATCCTTTTATGTGCTCAAATTTAACTCAATTGATCCTTCCCTACAAATTGACATGAAATCCATCCACATGTACACAAATCATTGTGTTTCTTGCTGATATATGAAACAACACTATACTTTGTTTCCAAATATTCAAATTGCAACTTTTTTCAAGCCGTAACTTTTCATACATTAAAGGGACACTATAGTCACCAGAACAACTACAGCTTATTGTATTTGTTCTGTTCAGTATAATCAGTCCCTTTAGGCTTTTTGCTGTAAACACAAGCTTTTCAGAGAAAATGCAGTGTTTACATTACAGCCTAGGGATAACTCCCACTGGCCACTCCACAGATGGCTACTAGAGGTGATTCTTGGGGCAGTGCTGCACAGTGTCTACACCCTCTGCATGCAGACACTGCACTTTCCTCATAGAGATGCATTGAATCAATGCATATCTATGAGGAGATGCTAAATTGGCCAGGGCTGTGTCCGACTTGTGCTGACTCTGCCCCTGATCTGCCTCCTTGACAGTCTCAGCCAATCCTGTGTGAAAGCATTGTGACTGGCTCACATAATCACTTCTGATTATGTCAGAGGCACAGTCAGCAGCAGACTTGAATACAAGTAAGATTTTACTATATTTAGGAAGGCAAGGGTGGGCCAGAGGGTGATAGATGGTGGTTTTAACACTATACGGTCAGGAATACATGTTTGTGTTCCTGCCCCTATAGTGTTCCTTTAAACTAAAAAAAAGTCTAATCTTCTAAGAAATGGTTTTATATACTACATTTTATATACATTTTCCCCCAACAACCATTCAGAACAAATTTTAAAAAATGTCCAATCTCTTAAAAATAGAAAACATTTCATTATTTAAAAATTACGAACTAATATACCCAATTATACTAAATATTTCCTTAAAGGGTCACTATAGGCATCAAAACAGTTTTAGCTTAATCAAGCAGTTTTTGTGTATAGATCATGCCCCTGCAGCCTTACTGCTTAATTCTCTACCATTTAGTAGTTAAATCACTTTTGTTTATGGTTATGCAGCCCTAGTAACACCTCTGCTGGCTGTTACTCACACAGCCTGCATATTTTTTCAATCAGATGTTAACTTGCTTTTAGAAGTTTTAACCCCTGCTCTGCAATTTGAACTTTAATCACACGCAGGAGGCTCATAATAAAGAAAGTTTAAACATCAGATGACTCTTTACAGGAAGTGTTTGGGAAGGATGTGCAAGTCACATTCCAGGGGAGGTGTGACTAGGGCTACACAAACAAAGTGATTTAAGCAGAATTGAGTATTTTATATCTGGTATAGGTGAGAGTAAGTGTGAAATGTCCCTGTGATAGGACTCCAAATATTGGACCGAGATTGTTTAAATTTTTATTTTTTTTTTTAAATGTCCACATAGGCCAAATTGTTACTGATAAGCAAGTTAATAACTGATACAATAGGCCGTCCTGGGGGATTGGAGATACTCTCATGTACCTTAAGCAGGTGTTAAAACATAGGAACGGGGGGAGGCGGAGCCTGCGAGCCTAACCGAACAGACGCCATACGCCAAGGCTCCTGCATAAACTACCACAATCCACAGATTATCCCAAAATCAAAAGCCCATCCACCCCTGAAACCTACCTAGCTGGCCTCCCTAAGCCAGGACGCATCGATAGATGCCCTTCTTTCAACCAGCGAAACAACTTAAACGGCGGCGCAGGCCTGCGGCCTACCTCGTGCCTGCAATCCTAGGACTCGAGGCTTTCCTCACCGCAGCAGGACTCTCAGCCTCACCACCTCAAGCACCACCGCCGCAGCGGGAGCACATACCTGCAATGAGACGCCGATCCCACAGGCCAACTGCTGCAGCAGACTGCAGGGACATTGGGGACATGCTCCGGAAACCTGCACAGCCCAAACAGCCTCCCGGGTGGGACCCAGGTACAGATACCCCAGCCTACGAGGTAATGGAGACTGACTCACACCAACAGACCGGCCTGCTAAAGTCCCTATAATCGCAAGACGGGTCAGCCCCCACTACCAGACACGACCTAAAACTCACGCTGGTCGACATACAGAAATTGTGGGCGGCAGACCTCACACTCCTTAGGACAGACATCCAAGCAATCACAGACAGGGTAAGGGCCTTAGAAGACGACATTATAGACATCCAGAC
Organism: Pelobates fuscus; assembly: GCF_036172605.1. Lineage (NCBI taxonomy): Eukaryota > Metazoa > Chordata > Amphibia > Anura > Pelobatidae > Pelobates > Pelobates fuscus. Next base: position 116,436,698 of record NC_086321.1, read on the forward strand.
AGACATCCTGGCTTTTAAAGAAACAGTACAACAAATACAAGCAGACCAGTCCTCACTGTCCCTACAACTAATGGCCCTGGAGGACAAGCAAAGGCGAAACCATATAAAGATCCATGGTATCCCAGCTGAAATTAAAATGGAGGAATTCCCTCACTACACACGGCGAATGCTGGCAACCATCCTGCCACAACCGACAACCAAAAAAGTCACCACAGATGGGGTATACTGCCTAAACAATTCAACTGACACCGCACGAGACATCATACTCCGATGCGTGTCTACACATGACAAAATACAAATCATGACGGCACTGAGAGGCAAGATACCCCTGACCTTCGAAGAAGCCTCCTTGACCTTCTAACATGACCTCACGAAAAATATGCTACTCTGGCGCAAGTCACTAGGGCCTATCACCACACAACTGAGAGCTGCGGACATTCCCTACAGATGGGGAGCCCCTGGAATCCTGACAGCGACCCACAAGGGAACCACACATGTAGAGGGGGCACCAGCATTTCTCAAAGCACTTGGACTGACCCACCGAAACGCAGAGCCATCCGCGGCAACCCCCAGAGCAACATGGGATCCGGACCGCACTACTCCATTTGTCCCAAGGGCAGGAGGTTTCAGGATTCTCAACCCGTAACCCTGTAAGAGGACTATACTGCACACCAAGAACGGGAGAAAAATGGGCACCCACTCACGGGTCAAGAAGACAACCCCATATCCCCGCTGTTAATGTTATTATTGTTTTTGCTGTTCCACACACTCTCTTAGCGCAGTCACACCACACACCTTGGACAAGGGCGCACTAACAGATACTCAGAGACACTACCCGCACCACTCCTCCCCTCTCCCCCCGCCCCTCCTGCAGCCCTCTAGGTTAAGGGCACCACAAATCAAGGGCTACAACATCTCCCCTCACAATGGGCCGAATGGAACCCGTATGGCGATCCCAAGCTCTATAGACCAACTACACAACCCAAACCCAAAGGCAGGGAACTCCCCCAACAGACAACGGTTTCCCTCCCTCGCAGTGCTGGGAGCAACGACACCCGAGCACCCACAACACACGCACCCTGCCCTCCTGGTGGCATATTGGCATAGACCCACCTATCTACACCCAGCTAGCCGGGGCCTCTCACCTCATGAGACATAGCACACGCTCACGGGACCACCAACATACACACTGAAGCCTAAGGGTTTAACACTCCGTCACTACTTTCCACTCACGTTTAACTATACCAAATTATTCTCCCAACCACAACCTAACCAACTAAGAGGTCAACTGAACACACACACCGCAGCCCAACAAATACGAAGAGACGCATATAACACAACAGAGAGGGCTGCTTAAGGTCGCATATACACATCTCGTTCCTGCAACATAAAAAAAAACAAAAAAAACGGTGTAATAACTGCAAAATTCCATGCATATGATCTATACGTTTTCCAACCTGCATGCAAAAGTTGTTATGGCTTTGCAAGCCTGTTTATACTACCATGCACAGGAAAAATAAAGAATAAAAAACAAAAACAAACAAACAAAAAAAAAACCATAGGAACAGGGGCGGAGCCAAGCATGTAATTGGAGTTCCGTACAAAGCACACATTCTGGACCCTCTAAAGCGGCCCAAATTACTGGCAAAAGGTACCAAACTGACCCATCAGCTCCAATTGATACAATGGTCCAGAAAACCAAAAAGGTCAAGCCCGATAAACCTCAGCAGAGCAACACTATCAGAGACCTATAGCGGCACGCCCACAACAACATGGGGACAACCATGGCCGACTACGCCGACGACTGCTCGCATATATCAGACTACCGTACAAGCAGGGCTGAAATACACCATCCACCTGTCTTGTCAGCCTCTCTCCAAACTCACCCACAAACTAAAGCTTCTCCTAGCCGGCTTCAGCTCACCATACAAGCTGACATAGCCCTGATCCGCGGAGACCTGCAAGGCTTCATAAGCCGACTCCCGCCGAAACACACAAGACACATCGCAGCTGCAAAAAAAAATACAAGACCTGCAACAGCAGAGCCACATAATGGACCAGCGGTTTGCAAACCTGGAAGATCAGAGATGAAGCCTGAACTTCAAGATCAGGGGCTTCGGTGAGGAGATATCAGAGGCACCGGTACCGCATTTCATCTGGCGCCTGCTGTCAGCTCTCTTGCCCCCTAAACAGGCCAAACAAATGGCCCTGGGTGGGATGTTTCGCTTCCCAATGATCTGCTGAAGTCCCGGCTGCGGCACCGAGATACCTCCTGGTGCGCTTCATGAGCCATAAGGACAGATCAGCGGTCCTTCAAGCGATGAGAACCCAAACGCCATACGTGTTTGGGAATATGCAGCTCTCCTTCTACGCGGATTTATCGGGGATAACCCTGGACTGGCACCGCTCAACAAAGCCCTTCACGGCTCTCCTCCGCCTGCACAAAATAAAATAAAAATGGAGACAACCTCGGGTGCTATTAATCCACCATGGTGACACATCATTTAAGATCCAAGATATGCAGGGTGCCACAAATCTCCTATCAACACTGGGCTTGCAACAGATCTCTCACCTCTCGTTCCCCTAAGGACTGGAGCAAGAACAGCCATAGCGGCCATGACCTGAAGAAGCCTGGGACTAACACCTAACTCCTAACAGCCCTCTTGTTACACGGGCATGCCATCCAAAGCTTTCGGGACTTCTCCCTCCCTGATGTTTATGTTCGCAAGTACAATGTCTAATTACACTGCAGAATTGATCCCCCTCCCCTCCGGGGTTAAGGGGCAACATCACACACAGGAGCATGCTGTCTAAAGGCCCACACAGTAGAGCAAGCGCTCCCCATACAATCCAGTCGGACAAACGGACCATAACACTCTTATTTTACCATAAGCAAAATCAGCCTATTTGCCTTAGTAACGCTAGACTCTTAGGCCACAAGGTCACACCCCTAAGCACACTAGGCTTACGAATACACGCTGCCTCCCACTACCCAAAACAAAATTCCCTCAGCTTCTGGTCCAATATCACTCTACGCCAAAAAGCCTGTCTATCTTGTTCTACCATATGTGTTTGTTGTTATGCATAAGTTGGTTTTTTTCTGTAACATTTTACTGAGACCATGACTTGAGTCAAAAATAAAGAATTTACATAAAAACAAAACAAAAAAACCCTTAGGAACAGTGGGGTTGTTCACATACAGAGAGACATCATAATGTCCCCAGCTGCCCACACCCTGTGGTCATCGGTGAAGCCTGCTAATAAAAACAAGGGGAGGGCTCCCATACAGCTCCTTTTAATAGGCTGCAAGTGGGAACTCTATTTATATTACTACGGGGGAATTAGGGTCCTCACCAATCCAATCCATGGCAGTAGGGTCTCAAACTACACAAGAGGGGCACACATTTCCATATTTGCACATCCTTTCTTGAATGAAGTCTCAATGCACATAAGACCAAACATCCAGCGTGAGGATGGCACTGTGTTATTCTCCACTATCCAGACTCTACAAAGTTGCCAATATTTGAAAATATGTCCAGTCAAGTAGCAATTTCGCGAATAGGAGCCAGTATCAACAACACTGAAAAAAAAAAAAAAACAACAACGAAAGATCTACTGCGATGACTAGTCAAGCTTAATGTAACACAGTTAGCAATAAGAGGTAAGGGATTAACTTTTTCTCACTTTCATTAGTAGATTACAATTAACAGTATGGGGTTATCATGACCTGGCTATGCTAGTACTTTAGGACACATAATTGAAATCCCACTGACGTCTTTAGCGGTCATGCTAAGTGACAATATCCAATTTAGGATGGAAAACTATGACAGGTGCTGTAACGTTTATACGCTCCCTTTCCTTTCTGCAGAACATACTCACAGACTATGACTGCTCTACAAATTTAGGCAGAAACATTTTCGTTATCCAAAAGGGGACTGGCTGCTCTTTGGGTACCAGGAGGGTATTTTGTTTGACAAAAGCCAGACGGTCTGCACCAAGAGACTCACTGCCCCATAACCACTACAAAAATCTGTAAAATCTGTAATGGTTTTTGTGCTTAGAGTGGCCCTTTAAGAAAGCGCTCATAATAGTATTTCTTAAATTGCTGTCCCTTTACTCAGACATCAGCACCATATTCTGATCACTTTGACTATTCAATGGTAACCGCGCTAATGCTCTGATAAACCAAAGATTAATGCCTTAAAGGAACACTACAGTCACCTAAATTACTTTAGCTAAATAAAGCAGTTTTAGTGTATAGATCATTCCCCTGAAATGTCACTGCTCAATTCACTGTCATTTAGGAGTTAAATCACTTTGTTTCTGTTTATTCAGCCCTAGCCACACCTCCCCTGGCTATGATTGACAGAGCCTGCATGAAAAAAAAACTGGTTTCACTTTCAAACAGATGTAATTTACCTTAAATAATTGTATCTCAATCTCTAAATTGAACTTTAATCACATACAGGAGGCTCTTGTAGCGTCTAGCAAGCTATTAACATAGCAGGGGATAAGAAAATCTTAATTAAACAGAACTTGCAATAAAGAAAGCCTAAATAGGGCTCTCTTTACAGGAAGTGTTTATGGAAGGCTGTGCAAGTCACATGCAGGGGGGTGTGACTAGGGTTCATAAACAAAGGGATTTAACTCCTAAATGGCAGAGGATTGAGCAGTGAGGCTGCAGGGGCATGTTCTATACACCAAAACTGCTTCATTAAGCTAAAGTTGTTCAGGTGACTATAGTGTCCCTTTATACATTGTCATCATCACAGTCTGGTCCATACAGACCTACTGCCAACATAGAATGTCCTACTGTTACTGAATTAAGGGGTCATTTCACTCTAGAAATGGATCTATACAGATTATTATAAAAAAACAGACCACTGCTGGGCATTAATGAGTTAGGAATACTAAAATACTAAATCTTGTTTACACACAAAAAAAAAAGACAAAACAAAAATAAAAGTGAGAGAAAATACATTTCACAGAAGTAGGCAAAATGATGTTATCTGCAAGATGTGCACTTATATCTAATGTTGAAGTGTCAGATGTCTGTATAATAAAATGAGAAGGCTCGTAAACTACCACTATATATAATATCCTAAAGATAAACTAATAATTTGTTTACTCTGCAAATCAAGTAACTAAAGTAGATAACACAGGTAAAGTCACTGAGAACTCACCCATTTTCAGATGACAATCTCAAACATTCACTGTCACTATACAAAATCCAAGCACCTTAAGCAAGTGAGGCATAAAGATTCTTTGACAAAATTCAATTGCAGACAGGGAGGATAAAGCAAGTTTGCAAACAGGTTAAGGATGGAGATCGGAGAGGTGGGGAGAGTCAGTTTTGGTCTAGCTTCCAGAGTGTAAAAATAATAGCAGCTATTTCTGAAGTGTACATACGAAATTACACAGTGCACATACGAAAATAGACAGACATTTTTGCAGATATCTGTGCAGCTAATTCTCAGTGTCTAGTCTCGTTGAGTTCATACAAACTTTTCTGATTTTACTAAAACTTGTTACATAGTAATAGGAATGTTTTTCCCCATGTGATTAACAACTCAGTCTTTAAAAATATATATTTTTATAAAAACAGAATCTTTGTGAAAACTCGATAAATTGCCTTGTATTTTTTTTTATTTTTATTACAGAGCAATCAAAAGATATACAGAAGATAAAGAGTTGAATTTGGACATGGCAAAACTGGACTATTGATTGCTTTCTGACACCTTGCCTTGACTTTTCACATCAACTATTGCACAAATCACGTTAAAATTGATGGATCTGACACTTTTTGAACTGTAAGACAGTGACAAATAGTCCCTTAATATTTATTCATACATCAGAGTAGAAATGTTCACCGATATATGACAACCCAAAATGATGGTGACTGAGGATAAGTGGATAAATCGGATTTTAAATTACTATATTAATATTATTTATTATAGGTGGTCGTTCTGTTTACCATATTCACTCAATGTTAAGTTGCCTGAAATGAGAACGGTCACCTAAATTTATGTTAACCTTTATATGATGCTGTGTTTCGTTTTAAAGTAAAATGAATATTTCTATTAATGATTTAGAAGATTACATCCCAACTCAGTTCAGTCCAGGCACAACTAGGGCACACATTGCAAATGAGGAGAATAAAGATCACATTTTACTTAATGTGAATTTATTTTTACTTCTTGATTAAAGGCAGTGCAGACACATAGAAATGTAAAAGTTAAACCCTGTCTAATACTCTTCTTATTTAAGGTATAAAACAGTAACCGGGCCCAGAAAATACACAAGCCAATTAACTGCAAAATGATATTTATGAAATAGGGAGGACTATACGTGCCCTGCCTCTAATGCTAAGGAAAAATACATTTGGGTAAGAAAAATTTGATCTTCTCCATCCAGATTGGAGGCAGTGCTGAACAACTGGGCTAGACAAGTAATCCCCCAATGGCGGAAAGACATCCGTTCACCACAGCCTGTAATACCTTGCACCCAAAACAGTATCCTCAGAGGCCTGTATGTCTAATTTATAGTGTTTTGAGAAAGTGTAAATTGACAACCAGCAGTAACTGAAAATTTTAGAAAGAGTTGCTAAAGCCTTGAATGAACATGAGGCCGCAATTGCCCTTGGAGAATGAGCCTTTAAGGGAAGAGTAGGTGGAACTTTGGAAGATTTGTAGGCTCGAATGACAGCTTGCTTAATCCATCTTGCCAAGGAACCCTTGATGCCATTTGGCTTTTCTTTGGATCCTGATACTGCACAAACAACCTATTGGAATGACGAAAAGATATGGTTTTCTTTAAATATCCCTGAAGTGCGCATTTGACATTGAAGCAATATTCATATTGGTTGTTGAAGAAATCTTGGGCATAAAAGAAGGGTGAAGCTTGAGGATACCTTTATCCATATGAAACACCAGATAAGGAAAAGCAGAGGCTAAAACTTGAAGTTCTCTTAGTCTTTTAGCCGATGTCACAGCTACCAAAAATACAGTTTTCCACAGGACAAGGTGAGGTTCAGACGCCAAGTCTCTGACGGTATAGAAGCTGATTGCAGAGATCTGGAACTTTAGAGAACTTTAAACATGCTGGGTGTAAACCCTTTACAAATCTCAAGAATTTTAGAATATATATAATTGAAGCTGAAAATGGATCTTCCTGAATGGATTCAGGATAACATTTTCTTCCAGATTTTAGAATATATTATACTGGTGGAATCTTCTTTCACGGCAATAAGAAAGTCTTTTACTTCTGCTCTCAGACCTTTGGAGCTCAGGATCTGGCACTCAGATATGCTGTGGGTTTGAAGGTCTTGAGAGTCTGCTGAGGAACTAGGTTTTGTTCCAAAATTTTTACGGACATTGGAAGATTTTTTTTAAAAGAATCCAACCACATTGAAAAACAGTTCTTTGGAGCCAGAAGGGGAAAACTGAAATAATTATTGTTTTGTTTAAAATGATCTTTCGTTAACTTTTTCAAATAAGAACAAAACCTCATTGCTTTCCTTGTGGAACAGATCTTCTTTGTTTTTAACACCATAATGATTCAGAAGATTTTTGGTCTTCACTTCTTGATGGAAAATCTTCATCTGGATAAAGTCTATGATGAAATACAAAAACTAGATAGATCGTGTGGAAACCTATTCTGATTTCCAATCCCTCCATGAGTGCTCAGGCATACCGATGCTGTTCTTATGCATTTTATGAGCTGTTCTTCTGAGGAAACTAGGTAAACACTTGTGAGGGTGAGGAGAAACCAAATGGAAGTGACCTGAGTTGATACTATAGAAGTTATTCTTCTTTTATGCAAGATGTAAAATCTAAGGATTTTTGTTGATTCTTCTGCAATCTGGATATGCAGATAGACATCTTCGAAATCGAGAGAAATCTTAACCAGGAGCCTTCTTGAATTATGTGCGTAGCTGAGGCTATGGATTTTTTTCTTGACAATTAACTAATTAACTTTTTTTAGATCCAGCATGGATCTGAATGTACTTCTCAACTAAAAACAGGTTTGAATAAGTTCCCAAAAATCTTTCTGTGATTAGTAGTTCTGCTACTACATATTTCTTTAACAGTGTCTGGACTTGCGTTAAAAGAGCTGAAGCAGTTAGAGGAAATCTTCTTGAAAGAGGTTCTCCTAGCTCTAATCAATGTTCTCTTTTTACTATAGAAAATCATCTGTGGTAGTTTCCCTCTGTGAAGAAAAATAAGTCTTATTCCTACAGCTCTGGCATCATAATTTTCCATGTTCTAGTACTCAAAAGGTTGTCTATGGCTTCGTCTTGATTTGGGCCTATAAAAATCTCTATAAGGAGACCTGCATCTGAAGAACAATCTTTTATTCCACTTGTGTTTTTTCCGATCTTCCGGTAAGGCTATTTTCCTTTCTGCCATCTGCTTAAGCAAATCATTAAGTAGGGACCCAAAGAGCCTGCCCTTTTTAAATGGAAATCTTTGAGGATAAATATGCCAACCAGCTTCTAAGCGTGTCTGGCAACCATGGAGAAATCAGTCTCTTTTGCTGATAGTTTAAGGGCTTTTGATGTAGAATTTGAAAGAGAATCTGATGCCATTCTAATGTTTTGTAGAATTTTAGCCAGGTCTATTTTTGGATTTTCCAATAAACATTTTCTCCAGGGAATCTAGCCAGAAACATTGGGCCTTAGCTATGCTACTGATGTTCCTGCAACAAGGGCTTTCCTTTGTACTGCATTAGTATAGAATAGCTTGCTTTTTTATCTTTGGTATCCTGAAGACAACTGGAATATAGGTAGAGTGGTTTTCTTTCCCAACTGGTACATCTACTTTTGGCAGTTCTTCCATTTCTACTTTAGGCAGTTCTTCAATTTTCTTTCTTTCTTTATTGGCAAAAATCGTTTTAAAGTGCTTTGATATAAATACATTTCTTTAAATGGAAACTTCCATTCTCTAGATAACAACATTTCCCACAATTTAGGATTGAAAGAGAATGGCCTGAGTTTTTGTCTTTTTCACTTCTTCATTCCAAATGTAAGAATTTGCACTTCTTGCAGACTCTTCTTCAGGAATATAATATTCCTCATCAGAGGAGACTACAGAGTCTTCAGATGAGTCAGATGTTGACGACTCAGAACCTGAATCAGTTATTTCCCAGTGCTTTCTCTTTCTGCTCTTAGGATAACTTTGTATACCTGGCTCAGGATGTAGAGCTTTCTGGGCTGATTGAATGGCAGCTGTACTGATATCCAAAAAAGTGTGCTGTAAACTGTTTTGGAACCATGATAAAAAGGAGAAAACTTCAGACTTTTTGCTTCCTCAAAAGCTTCTTTAGAACAATTGCTACAATTATTCTTCTTGTAGCTGTCCGGCATGGGCTGAGAGCAGAAAGAACATTAAATGCTTGAATTTTGCAAAATTTCCTTTTTTCAGTAGATTTATTTGAAGTCTCAGAATTAGAAATACTACAAAAAGAGAAAAGGCTGAAATCTTGGGGCATGAGACATAAGATAAAAGCATACACATCTCACCTTGATGGCCTCTAGTGTGCTGGAGGGCTGGTGGGAGTGCACTTTAACAGAACAGAGAGCACCCAGCAAACAAGGAGTTGAAGCTGGATATATATATATATATCCTCCATGGTCCTTAAAAATTCAAAAAAGTGAGTGCCTATCCTATCTTGCCAAAGGCAGGCAGAGAACTGTGTTATTTTGGCAGACTACAGATTTATACCTTAAGGAGGAGAAGTATTAGGAGAGGCTTAACTTTTTTTTTGTAATTCTTTATTTTTATTTGTGCAGATAATTACAGGTTAGCAACTGATGCCACAACAGCGTGTTTCAAGAAATTACAGAAATTAGACTGTGGCATAGAAGTTCGCAAATTTTTTTTTTTTTTTTAGATGGATAACAGGTTTAACTAAACATTTATAGTGTGGTGTAATAAGGTATATGTGGTGAAAGCCTGTCTAGTCTGGGTAATGCTATCTGCTAAGCTGGTCTAGAATAGGCTTGAGAGCGTCATATTATGCGTCCCGAGGGTTATACTGAGCCTTGTATAAGTGAGGTGCAACTGACATGACGATTATTAATTAACACCTTAACTTGCTTGCTACTGTGTTTGAGTCTGATATTATTAGCCTTCAAATGATTTAAACCATGCGTGAGACCCCCCTGTGATCCCCTGAGTGAGCCAACATAACAGAAAATAATGAGGAGAAATTAAAAGTCATCAGATAATATAAACTGGTTGTGGATGTTCCCTTGAGGTACACTGAAAACGCGTGTCAGTGGGTGCCTTGCCTTGCATTAAGGGCTGGGTGCCCCCCTCAGTGTGTGTGGGCTCAGGGCTCCTGTGTTTTGCGGCGGTGTGGTGGTCGGTGAGTTTTGTGCCCGACTGACCGCGTGTTGCGCTGGATTCACCTGCCTGGGGCTGGAGCAATGCCATGTGCGCCGTCTGGATGCAGGTGCCTTCTCGGGTCTCTCGACCCTCAGTTTCGCCTTTCGGGTCATGCTGGTCCTGCCCCTCCGGAGCCCAAGTCGCTGATGAGGTGGGGGTTTTCTCCGTGGTGTTTTCCAGTTTTTGTGCTCTGATCTGCGGCCATTCCCCCTGTTGCTCGGGAGTGGTCTCGATGAGGCTCCCTGCCGATGTTTGGCTGACGCAGGAGTTAAGTTGAGAGGGGCTCCCGCTTCCCTCCGCTGGATACCTCTTGGCGGGTTGTATGGCCCATCGGCAGTCAGTGATACGTGTGCCTGGGGCTGCAGTCGAGCTTCAAACCGCTGCCAGAAGGAGGTGAAGATTGTAGTGAGTCGTTGCTCAGTTTCCAGCCAGGCCAGTTGTGCACATGCTGTGTGGGCTGTATCCGCCATTTTAGGAGACTTTTTGGTGTTGGTCTCGGTGTAGTGATCGTTTTCACGTCGCTTTGCAGGGGTTATCTTGCGGGGGTAGACCGGGATAAGCCCCACCGGTCCAGAGGGGGGGAACAGGGGCTCATGGCTTGAGGCTTGATCGATCGTGGCAGTAGGAGAGCGGCCACCTCTCCTGTGCCCGCTATCCAGGTAGGCCTCACCTTTGTGTCGGGTGAACAGGGTTCGGTATGCCGCTTGTTTGGTATCCACATGTTCTTCCCTGTGTCACTGCACTCTGGGTCGCCGTTCTGGCCCGGTTAATTGCCTTTTTGGCTTGAAAAATCGGCTTTTTGGCCGTGGTTCTCAGGAGCTGTTGTGATCAGCGTCTTCTCCGTTCCACGGTCAGGCCCCGCCCCCCCAGGAGAGGCTTAACTTTTTAATTTTTAGGTAACTGTCTTCCTTTTTCTGTCCAGGTAGTGAATATCTCAGTTGTTGTGCACTGCCTTTAAACTGGTGAGAAAATAGAAATAGCTTGACAACGACACAATTTTGGGTCAAAATATTGCAGTGTACAAAAAGAAACCAAGTAAACCAAATGGTACAGTCAAGAAAAGAGAAAAAAAAGGATATTATTAAAGACTAGTGCAAAGTAGATGTTAGATATTGTAGAGACAACGTAGCAAATAAAGTTATGGAATAAGGAAGGAGAAGATATTATGGAACAGTTGTAAGGGGGAGGTTTTGTGATTTAATGTAAAAACAAATTAAGTTCAGAGGTAAGAGACAGTATTATGGAAGAGCTAAGGATAGAAAGAGTTGTGACACACTATGAAGACAAGGTAACTGCGTGAACAAGGAAAGAGGAAGGAGGAGGCATTACAGAATAACAGATGACACGTGTTGTGAGATACTGTAAAGCAAGGTAACCTTTATGAGTTGCTAAGCAAATTCTTTATGTTATGACAATCCTGTGATGAAGGGTTAATTAATCAGAATAAGTTGGAATGTAGTAAAACAAATAGTTCCATAGCAACAGAAAAGGTTGGAGCTGACCACATGGGGAGTGTTAGACCTTTTTTTTTTTTATTAATCACAATGTTGTATTGAGTATGATGAAATGCTACACAAAAAAAATTAAAAAAATTCAAGGAGCTCTTAAATGAACACTATAGGCACCCTGACTACTCCAGCTCATTTAGTGGTCTGGCTGCAATGTTCCTGTCCCCTTAAATCTACAATGTAGAACATTGCAGTTTTAGAGAAAGGGTTAAAACTGGCTCTAGTGGCAGTCTACCAGACATCCACTAGAGGAGCTACCTGCAGTTTTACTGAGTTTAAAGGGACACTGTAGGCACCCAGACCACTTCAGCTCATCTGGGTGCTGTGTCCCTATTGCACTTGGTGCTGCAATGTACCAAACAGCCACTAGAGGCCTTCCAGCTTTGTATTCCTGGCACTACAGTATCCCTTTAACTCCGTGAAATGACGCTTGATGTCCTCACGCTATGCAAAAGGACATTCAGTGTCTTGCAAAACCCCATAAGAAAGCATTGATCCAATGGTTTCCTGCAGGGAAGGCGTAATGAGTGCAAGGCACTCGCCACACATACGCATTTGTTTCCCGGATTGTGCGGACGCCAGAGGAGGAGACCGACCTTCAGAACTAGAATCAGGTAAATGTTTAAAGGGTTTTGACTCTTTCCTGGCCGGGGGGTTGGGCTCCGCGGAAGAAGAGGGGTACTATAGTGTTAGTAATACAGTTTTGGACTCTGTTGGCTATCAAAACTGACATCCTAAGTGTGATTTAACTATGCAGGATAACATACCCACTATTATCTATCTGTGAATTAAGTGCAATACAGCGTGTTGTCTCCCTTACCGCGCTTGTTATTACATTTTCTTATACTTTTCAGAGGACCCTTTAAATGGTACGTGCAGTACTGGATGGTCTACTAACTGTATAGGATTTGGCGATTGCAATCTGTTGGGCCTTAGGTACTGCAGTGCTCTCGGTTGAAGGTGAGATAATACCCAGTGTTTTTGTAGATCAGCGGGCAGCAGGTCGTTTTATGTTGGGTTGAAATAACTTACCGTATGTTAATAAGTAAATATATTATGTTGTCATGGCATTCAAAAGAGAAGCTGTTTTGGTTGGGTAAAAGATCAGTATCCGCTTATACGCAGACAGGACGTACAGTGATTTCCATATTCTGTGCTGATGCAGCATCTTGCCTGCATTCTTTAAAGTTAATTGTATTTTATACATTTTTTATCAGCTCTTTAGTTTGACCTTGAAAATGTCTTCTCTAATGAGAACCTGTAGGGATATATTTATTTTGAGGACAGTTAAGGTGTCTTTATGCTTAGTTACATGTAGCGGTTTATTTGTATTGCAGGTTTCCAAGAAATGGTTATGAAAATGACTTCTGTGAAAGTGCTAAAATAAGATTCACATCTTATTTTCTTACAGATCGTATGTGCAAATGTAATAAGGTCATTTTCATTCTGTTAGAAATGTCTGAATTATCTATCCAATATGACTTTTGTCTGTTATAACCGCAGGCATTCTGTGACCTCGAAATGATATCTTTCATTAACGGTGAAGAAAAGGAAAGTGGAAATTTGCTGAATTTATGGCTGCATTTCTCCCTCTTTCAGTTGCAAAGATTTAGTGACATTGGGCTAACAAACCCAGGAAATGTTATAGTCTGGCATTATAACCTTTTCATTGATATCACTGCTATAGTATCGTGCCTTCTACAGCTGCAACATGCATTGGGGTTTTACAGAGTGGATCTTCCGCTAAAGACTGAAGATCAATCCCACATTCAATATTTAAACAACACGTAAAGTTCATCTGCTTTAATTCTGATGCGTTTGGCACACGGAGCACAATTACACAAGATATAAAATGCTCAAAACAACCTGACCTGACCATCCAGACAGATAAAGTAGGTAAATTAATAATTAAGTTGGAGAAATGAGGAGTCTGAAAAGCAAAATTGGATCAGAAATGGGAAAATATGTCTGAAGTGGACATAGAGATATGAAGTAGGTGGTAGAAAGGAAGAAAAGTGATCTTAAAGGAACACCCCAAGCACCAGCTATACAGTGCTCCAGGAGTCACCACCATGTAAGTAGTCAAAACGCTGGGCGCCAATTCCCACCTCTCTCTTTCCAGCCTGAGTGGTGCCAGCTCCTGCTAGGGTCTTCCATTTGTTTTTCTGAGCAAAGCCTTGCAGTGTAAAAGCTAGCTCATTGGCCGAGAGCATAATTTGATAACTCTCATGATGAGCTAAACCCTACACTATTGGGCTTATCTCAGGCAAAGAGTGTCCATTGGCATACGCATGGTAAGAAGTTAAGCCATTAATGGTTTTACTACTTACACTTGGGGATGGGCGGGGGGAACCTGGAAGATGGGCGGGGGGGAACCTGGAATATAAATCCCAATGTACAGGCCAATTTAAAACCAGTAATTACACAGAACAATGTTTAATGCATTACTGAGCAGCAAAAAACAAAACACAAAATTATATTTTACCATTGAACCTTGTGGTTTAAACACAGTAAGGTAGTGGTATCATAAGCTGATGTCAAATTGGCGGGTGAGATTACTATAAGACCCACAGGAACGTGTGGAAGCAAAAGGATGTTGAGTCAGAGAACATAAATCAACATCAGAGAGCAGCATCCAGCATTACAATTGCTTAGTGACACTGAGTTAGTGAGCAGATTTGTTCAGTATTATTAGAAACAGATAAGTGAAAACAGAAGATCCAATATTGGCTCCTTTCTCACTTAATGAGCACGACATTTTAGCAATTCCCAAGATATCCTGTGCTCCCCAGTACTATTAGTATTATAATATTCTGTGACACCCAAACAACAGTACTCCTCTCATATTCAAAATGCAACAGGAGCAGGATAACGTTGTGTGGTCTTACAATTTAACATCCATTGTGGAGAAGGTTTAACATGTTACCAAGGTGACTTAAGAAGTGTTTACAATGGCATATCCGGATTTACTACAATTCTATAAATGCCTCCGCAATAGTGCCTTGTAAGTGACTGATACTTTCATTATTTCTTACTGTCATCTTCATTACAATTAGAATTTATATAATCTCATCACATTTCACACAATGAACAGATAGCGAGGTAAAAATAGTAAGTTGGTGAAATAATGCAAATCACCCAGATTTCACAGGTAGTAGAGAAATCATCCATTTAAACAGTAGAAAATCCCGTTCTCTATTGTTACAGAAAAATCACTGTAATTTAAACTCATTGATTTAGTTAAATTTGGTTTCCAGTTCATACACTGCATATTGCAGATAACCTACAATTGGTTCAGATGTAAAAACCTTTTAATAAACTAATTACATAATGCCAATGTGCATTTAATAGCAACAATGATTTCCTAATTAAATGTTCTAAACACATATATGTAAGGATTAGTATTTAGAACTGTAAGGATCATAGATTGCTTAATGGTACGAACATCTGTATACGCAAAGCACATCTTTATCTTAGCACAGCATGGCATGGTAATAGTGAAAATTGCATGATTTTGCTAGTCCATAATGGAAAGTAATTTTATGAAAGACACAGAGGCAAATCTTCTGCATGTAACTCTTTATTTACTTCCACAGTAGCAAAGAAAAACAAAGATAAAAATAGGAATGAACACAATGCTTCACATACCCCTCCCATGACATCAGCTATATAAAACCTCAAAACACCCCAAAAATCCCCGACACTTCCTCTTTGTTGGCAACAAGACAGAACAATCACAACAGCGGGAAGAATACAGTGAGTAACAGGTGGATCAAGCCAATGAGGAGCCTGGAGAATTGTCCACGGAACCTGAAGATTCCACTGCTCACAGCAAGAAGAAGGAGGCAGCAGCCATGAAGAACTGATCTGAACAATCACCATAAAGAAGTTGAAAGGACGAACCATGCCCTTGATAAAGGTGTCTGAAACTAAAACAGAAAGAACAAAGAGCTAACCATTAGTGAGGGAGTTGTGAATGCATACACAGCAGGACTATGCAACAGAGCAAACATTATATTATATGGTTAGATCAGACTTTTCCCAGTTTATCAGGAACCTGTCCAGTCGAAGTGTAGTAGAAGAGTCTCATGTTTCTGGTACAGCAGGAGGATGGTTGTCACATTCTATGTTTCTATTAAGCATGTGTGGAATAGGCATAAGGCTTACACTTATGTGTATTTAGAAAATTGGGCAGACTAGATGGGCCGAATTCTTATCTGCCTTCACTTTCTATATTTCTATGTCATCCAGATATGCTATGAGGCAAATGCCTCTAGTGCGTAGAAACGCTATCGCCGGTCAGAGCAGCTTGGTGAAGCACCAAGGGGCTGACAACAGGCCTAATGGTAGATATGTTAAGTACCAAAATTCACTGTAGCAGCAGAACTGAAGGAATTCCTGGAAGAGGTTGCGATAACAATGGTGAGATACGCGTCCTTCAAATCCAACTTCATCATCCAATTCTAGGAAAGCAGGGGTCACAAAGGAGATGTATCCCATCTATCTTAAAGTGCTGGTAAACCAACATTGCCATTTAAGGAACGGAGATTGAAGGCCCCATTTTATTCTGGACCAGGAAGATGTTGCTCACGAAACCTGTGGATTCAAAGATAACAATCTGTAGCAATCAATCTGTCACAATGCATAAGTGATGGATTGCAATATTACTGCAGACATTTACCCCATATTTGAAATAATGGCATTGGATAAAGAGTGCTGCAGAGATCTGGGAGTGACCTCTTTAAAAGGACCTGAATCTTTAAGTGCCTCAGACTTAAGTGAATCCTAATAGTGAATACTAGACAAGGAGGGCGTACCCAGTAGGAAAGGAGAGCACAACTGTATAAGTTGGCCTGGCTAATACTATGCCAGGAGCAGGCCAGATAAGTGGGCAGGCACAAACAAATACACAGGGTAGGTGGAGGAGCGTGGCCAACAGAGTTCCAACACAGACATCTTTTGCCTGAGCGCCAACCGGCCTAGGGGAAACCCGAGACTTAGAGCCACAAAGAGAGGAAATTTTGCACCAAAACAGCACCCCCCACAAGTAGAGACAATGGGGCGAAAAAACGAGAAAAACCACCAGTCAGAGGCCTCATGTCAGCCGAATATTCGGCTCTCCTTTGAAAGACCGTGGCCGCAGCAGTCTAAAAGGGTGCCAAAACCACGAGACGTGCGAGAGCCGTCAAAGGCCTCGTTGGAGGAGGAAGATCCTCTCACCTCTCCCCGCTCAGGGTCTACAACCCCCACCTCGGATTTGGACAAGAACGAAGCACCCTCCACGAAAGGAGACATCATGAGGCTCCTGGTTGACCTCTGGAGGGTCTAAAAAGATCTCCAGGTGGCCCAGGCAGAGATCGGTGCAGTCCACAAAAAGGTGAGGGAGCTGGAGAGGAGAGAGGCTGACAGGTCCAAACACACACAAGACACAGATAACAAACTCAAAGGACTTTACGCCCAAGTTCAGCACCTCAAAAGAGTGGTGACCACCCTAGAGATGCGCCACAGAAAGAAAAACATACAACTCAGGGGCATCCCAGAGCAAGTAAGCACAGAGACACTACCTATTTTTCTCAAACACATGCTTACACACATGGGAAGACACCCCTGCACAGCCTATGATAACCTTCGCATTCAGAATGAGTAAATCAGCAGTGGCACCAAGTGGCGCACCCAGAGATATAAATCGCGGTGACGAGAGATATCACAGCGAGATCGGTGATTATGACCTGCTCGAGGAAGATGGGGACGATACAATCAAAGGGGCACACTGTCGCTATATATGCAGACATCCCGCTCTCATTTCTGGTAGAGAAGAGGAAGCTGGCTCTGATTGCTAGTCAATTAAGAGAACATTCCATGAAATACCGCTGGGGAATAGAGGGGTGCCTCTTGGTAGAGAATGGAGGAGAGACCATTACGCTGACGTCAGCAGGAGATCAAGTGCCGCTTCTGCAGGCACTGGGATTGTCCAACAACCCACAAGGAACTTCTCCAGATGCAAAAAACAGATCGGGACCGTGAAACTAGGAACAACAATGCGACTACACAACCACCAAAGACCATAGCCAAGAAAGTGCACCCACCATCAAGAAGCCTGGATTCCGGCCTCCGCGCTTTGGAAACACTGACCAGTCCATCAGACGCCTCACTTGATGGGAGTCGGTTCCTGCTCAGAGGCTGGGACTTACCTAGCACCGATAGCGTAATCACTGGGTTCCAAACACCAAGCTTTCAAAGGTTGCTCTACCTGTTGATCCTAAGAGACAGCTCATTCCTGGTATACCACCAATAGTTATGTTGTTGTAGTCACCTAATATGTTGTTTACCATAAGCTGTTAATTCATCATAACTAATGAAAAGGTTTGATAACTATGTAATTAGCTCAATAAAATTTAAATTGAGAGAAAAAAAAATACACAGGGTAAAAGGGCCCGAAAACAATAAAGAGCAAGTGCTGGCCAGGCATGGTGCCATCCAAACAAGGACGGAGCCTTCAAAGATCTCAGCCTAGCTGCACACATCACAAAGCAAAGCAGTAAGGGCACAAGCAGGAATATAACCAGGAACCTGAAATCGAGCTGGGACAGGAGAGGGAAATTATAGTGTGAGAACTGCTGGTAAGTACACCATGAAGGCCGAAAAATAAATAACAGGTAAAGGAAAGGGGAAACAAAAGGGGGTAGTAGGAGAAACCTGAGGGGAAGGAACACCTATATAAAAGAGAAAGATATAACAAAGGGGAAATTACCCAGCAGGGAGATGATAGGCAAAGTCAATGACGTATTTTGATACAATACTATTTCTAAATGCAAAGCAACAAGACAACAAAGACCAGAGAGGTATGTGGGAGATACTTATCAGAGTTCCACGGGAGAAGCAAAAAAAGAGAAAGTGTCAGGGTGTGTTTTGGGGTGTTATAGGGCTGCAGTCATAATAAGAGGGGTATGTGGAGCATTGTGTTCATTTATATTTTATCTTTGATTCCATTTGCTGCTGTGGGAGTAAAGAAAGAGTTATATGCACAATATGATCCTCCGTATCTTGTTATAAAATCATATTTTCCTATTCTCTTCACAGTATGCAGATCTGTTAATTGAGGGAATTCAGATAATGCAAAGTAAGGATTTTTCTTGACGTTTAAAAGCTTAGGTTCACCTTCTTCACATTCCACTTTAACAATGACAACCAAAATATCTATATAGAGCAACTCTAGGGTTCACACATGTGATAACTTTAATATTTGTGGTAACAATACATCTTAAAAAGTCTGTAATATAAAATTGTAGTTGGATGTTTGACAAGCATATATTGACCTGCGCAAACCAACAGCACTAGGATGTCACTTAAGAAAACATAGATAAAGATATTTAAAAAAAAAAAAATATTACAGCTTTTAAGAAGTTTATTAATACAGATCTAATTTTGAATAAGTACCTACTCTGCAAATCACAAGAAGCTTCACCCATCCACTAAAGAGAAATAAAGCTCTGCTGAAGGACATCATTCTCAATGTGTACTCCAATGTGCTTACTTTTCATCTCCAATAACTGGCCTTTAAATATGACAATAGCTATATCATAAGCATCCTTTAATATTTGTTTTAAGCATGATCCTTTATAAATTTTCTTGATTCTCATTTTGCATAATCGCCCACACTATTATTCATATCTGAAAGGACAACACAAAGTTGCCATGTGCATAACTCTACATTAATTTATATAATATTCATATTCCTAGAATTATTTTGTTATATCCTTCCTTCCAGGTACATCAGCATGGTACTTACCGACTGTCGTTCAGTGTTGGAAAGTATGGTCCTCCATAAGTGTAAATCCAGTATATAACTGTTTAATTTACATTAATTTATTGTGTTCGCAACCTCACATATTAATTGGGGTGTTTGTACCCCACACTACTGGCAACATATTTTGAAAACATATTACTGCAATAATTCTGCCCATGAAGAACATTGTGCTATTTTTGTGTCTGCTTACTTTAGATATATTTACTTTTCCAAGTAAGTCCAATGAGGACTTTTGATTTTAACCACCATGGTTTTTGAGTCTTTCAAAGAAGCCAAGCAATCAGAATCCCCGTGAAGGGTACTTATTCAATGGGATGTTTAACCCTCACTTAGAGGTCATTTGGGCTGTTTGCACATTTTAGAGCACTATAATAATTCCTAAGATTAAGGACAGTTTTCATCTGAATATGTTATATTGCTTTCTCTTTGTCTGCCTTTCTGCCTGTTTGATAAGTGACAATACGTTTCTCTCAGTGCACATCTCATGCTGGTGTGGCATGCGCGTTTGAAGCCCAGCTTTTGTTGTACTCTAAATAAGGTATCTGGCACCAATTGTACAAAACATCAGTTTGTTTGCAAGTCATTATCTTGAACGACAATAAATCTTTCAATTTCTACATGATGTTATCATCACTCAGAGATTGATGACAATCTGTATTATCAATTATAAAATAATCAATCACTGCTTTGCAATTTGTAAAACAAGGTTTACCCATAATGTTCACTCACCCTTTGCCGTAACGGGAGCTCCAGCAATGTTGGATGAAAGGCCCGGGGCTCCACGGCAGGCCCGTTCTAAGCTATTGTGCTGCTTTGCTAGCTGTTCGATTGTCTCCTCCAGGCGGACCCTTTGTTCGCGTTCATATTGTAAGGCGCGATGCCATTTACGACTGTGTGTTTCTGCTAAATCCAGAAAATCGCGACATGCCTAAACAAGGGAAAACAGCGTAATTAAAATGAATTCAAACACCTGGTGAGGCAGATGAGAAAATCCATAAAACATTCTATATATTAAGTGCATCAGCAGGAAGCAGTAGCTTGTGTACAGATCAGGCTTTACTTGAAAAATAACTTTTGCATCACTGTTAATTAAAGAATCAACATTTTACGGTATTTTTAACAATAATGTATGCAACAGTGTATTAATCTGAAATTGCTAATAAAGCATACATTATTAAACAATAATTTGAAATGTGCAGTCAAAAATACCTTTTATTGAACTGTAGCAACCCAAACTCTTCTACATCAGCAGTTTCTTACTTCTTGTTAAAACTTACAAGGACTTAATAGACCAGGAATAAGCTTGCAGAATCATACATTTAAGCCAGAAAGCCAAAGTAAGAGATAAAGCTCTTGTGACTCTTTCTCATTTCCAAAAAAAAATTAAAAAAGGGTTATCGCACTTCCTGAAGAAAGTAGTCTCCAAATAATTTTTGAGGGCCTCGGCATATGCAGAATATTAAGTAGCCTCTCCTTTTCATTGATCAGCTTTGTGTTCAGTAATAGTTTATTAAGCAGCAGATACAATATTACAGAAAAGAGAATGAGGTTAGCAAGCAACAATAAGAAACGTGTTCACAAATAGGAAATCTGACTGATACCTACAATATTAGGCATACAGAGCCATGTCGGACAACATCAGAAGTCCAAACCAGTAACTTCTGATTATGAACCATAACAAAAGCAATCTGTATACCCAAGAAGAAGAAGTGAACAAAACAAAAATAAAACAAAGAAAAACATTTGTATGTCAAACAATTTCTAATAAGGAATAATACAAATCTACCCATGGTGAGTGTGATAAATCCACATGTGGTGCACAAATGGTTCCACTTGTCAACTTGTCTCAGAAGAACCGTAGAAAAAGCAGAACCAACTCAAGTGGTGAACTACGGGACATGAAGGGTTGTATGTGATGCTGGTAAACTATGGCCCCCTAAGTGAGTCGGCAGAGCAGAGACAGGGAAACACTTGAAAGGGTTAAGCAGGTACTACAGAAAGAAAATATTGGGGGTGGGGGGGGGGCTTGACTGGGTAGCCGAACGGATGCATGTTGCACAAGTTCCTGAGCCCGACAAGTTAAACTATCTTTACACAAAGTCAAGCAACAGAATATACCGCAAAACTCACAGGCTGCAGAGAGGGGGTCGCAGGGATCCGAATGATACCAAACTCGAAACCTCTCGGGTCCGGATTACCGGCCCTCAACCTTTTGCGGCCTACAAGCGCATTAGGCGTAGGAGAGACGGCCGCTCTCCAGCGTCAACTATCGCTAAACATGGCGGACTTATACCTCCCCCCACTTTGGACCGGCGGGGGTCATCCCGGTCCCAGGAGGTTCCCCACCACTGCACCCAATGCCCATCGGGCAGTATCACGGAGCGGCATCCAAGAAGGCGGACAACACAGGCAGCCCCAAAATCAAGGACTAGCTTGCAACCTCTCAGATGCAACTAAATTTAATCTTCGACAGATTCTGGGCAAAATTAGCAGCATGGCAACTGGGTACACAAAAGCCTGACCAACCTGCAGCTGACCCCTGACGACGCCACAGACCCGCTCACACAGATCCATTAAAAACCAGCGCCATCACGCACCCAGATGGAAAAGAGGCACCCCGCAAGAAGAAGCAACCGCTGCAAAAACGCATACTTACAGCCCCACGGAGGCATGGAACACACAGCAAAAGGCAAGTCGCGGTGGAAGGCAAGGAAGGGGCCCAAGCAAACGGGACTCTGATAACCACAGCCCCACAAGATGGCGGACCCTTGTGCAGAGACGCCATGTGGCACTCGGTCGCAGCACTGCCTCACACTCCTATAAAGAGCAAATATCTGCATAAGGCCTGCCAGCTACAGAGCGACCAAGACCTCCGTACAAACTGGGCATTGGATGAGGGGGTGAGAAGACCCGGGCTGCCTGAGGGCACATTAAAATGCTGACATTGGCACAGAGGACATTACAGATCCTGTTTCTTATCTACTTATGCATTCTGACATTAACATACACCTTTATTCTGTACAAAAGCATGACCACACATACAAATTGCCTAAATGTTATTTATTTAAGAGTAGCACTCAGCATTCTGTATAGCTAAAAATGATTGATACACATAGACGAGCAAATCAACTACTTGCATTATGTTTTCTAATCAACTGTAATCAGCTGAGAACTACAAATAGCAATGCATGCATAGCTTGTTTATTAAATAATATTTAAAATATGTACCGATATTTCCATGCCATGAATGTACAAAAACTGTGTTCATATCTCTTAATTACGCCGTTGTGGCATTGTCAAACGTTTTGTTAATCCCTGCACAATGAAACAAAAAATAAAAATATTGGAGGAAGGGAGTGGCATGGCAGACTAAAGAGAAGATAAGTATTAGTCGATTTTGGACAAAAGAAGAATTATAGTCAGCTTGTAGGAGAAACTGGGAAAACCTAGGGAAAAGGCATAAAGGACCATCTTAGCATGAAAGAAAATCAGGAAAAAGGTCGAAGGAGACAGAGCAGAAAAAAAGAGATTGCCAACAATAAGAGAATGCTCCAGGACAAAATCTGTCCAAAAGCTAGTGCATAGGTTCAAAAAGAGGAATGATGAAGCACTCCCCCTATAGCAAAGAGAAAATCACCAAGACAAGTATGCTTTCCATAACTTGCTGTAGGTGCAAGCTAAAGCAGTCTTCTCGGCCAGCATAAGGATGTCAATGGTCCCATCATATGAATCTTTCTTTATAAAATAAGCTAAAACAGGTGTTCAAGTGCCATGCCATCATAAGAACCTCCTGATGTTGGAATGAACCAGAATGTCCAGCCGTATGAGACAAGTCCAAGGTGTGACCGCTATTTTACTCACTGGCATTGACTCCTTATGGAACCTTAATAGCCACAAATCATGTACTCACCAAGAATGAGGAAAACCGGGCGATTTGTCTACTTCCTGAATTTAAATTATAAAGAGAATAACCTTGTTTCCCTCTGCCCAGTTGAGAATTTTGAAATATCTCAGCCAGGGCAGTAGCCTATGAATGGGCCAGAAACATTACAGGGCATAACTGTAAACATCAGAGTTTCTTTCCCAGGTCTCTATCTTTCCTGCATTCATTTTGCCAAAGTACTAGCAGGATAGAAGCCCTTTCTTGACAAGAGAGTTTGCTAGCACAATAAATACTAAAACTTGCTGAGCTACAGGACAAAGGGAAAGCCAATGTCTCTCCTGATCCAGTTCCATATTTGGAAAATATTATCTATGATTATACGGATACAGATAATCAGAGAATTTACCAGGAGCTGTGTTTGGCAAATATCATCTATTACACTCAAAAAGTCTAATACAAGTAAGAAAAGCTTGAGGATGATTGTTATGGACATTACAAGCAATAACAAATCTGAGATGATTGACAAAATGACATTATTTTAAAAGACACACATCAATCTGTCATCACTAGAAACACCTCGATTGTTTCTGCCTTGGGAAGAAACGAAGGTCAGCCTTGAGACATGAACTGCTTAGTGTAAAAATGTCTTTGTTTTCTCTATGCCTCAGAAAGTGACAGTTCAGTTTTGTTTTGGTCAATCAATTTATTTGAGGTGGTATTAGGTTGGACACATGAATATAAGCAATCACAACTGATTATTACAAAATGCATTACAATTGCATATTTAAGAATAAGGCACCTCATTATTATTTGATAGTGATTTGAAGTGATAGAGATAACATTTACATGGATATTCTAGTAGCCGGGGTCAGGAGTTTTAATATTATCACTAGGTACTGTATCACTCATAACATATCGCAATGATAATCGATTAACCAGAAGCATGGCTAAGCTAGCAGATCAATTATTAGGTTAAATAATTGTGCTGCGTAAACATACCATGCTGCATAAGGCGACGGAACAGTCACCACAAAGGCATATAGGTTATCTGGGCAAGATCTCCATCGTTCAAAACAAAAAAGATAAAACGTATATAAAGGTATGCATAAAGTGCAATTAAACAGATTTCCACATCTGGAGAACAAACCTCCGAACTAGAAAACTTTCTTTAGCCTATTCCCATTTGCAGGTGATCCAGTAGTGCCTCCACAGCTTAAACACAGGCTGAACTCTAATGTTCCTGGCTGGGATCCAGTCGAAGAGGCCCAGTGCACCCCCTGAGCTTTACAGCTACAGCCCCAGGCTTGAACATGAGCCATGGCCTATTGTCCATGGACCCTGCTCTCTCCAGAGTGTCGGTCATGTCCACAGGGAGATTTGTCTAGTTCCCCTCAATCTCATGGGGATGAGAGCCAGCATCTCCCAAGGAAAGTGGACTGAGTGAGTACCCCTCATTGCTCTAGGCCCATTTGGGACAAAACACGGCGATTCCCCCAGGTGTAGTCGCTGCTGCTGTAATCTCATTATTGTCAAGTTGCCGCTGGTTGAGATGTTGTCAAAATTGGAAGCATAGTTTATCAAAAGCCTCAAGAAGGATACTCTCCGCTGGACTGCTTATCTATGAATTGTGAAGACTCTGAGAGAGCAGCAATCTTAGGTGAGAAGATCGAATGCTGACTTGTGGGGGATCCAACCTGCAATGTCTCTTATTATGGGGTGCATCTGTGGTGAGGACCAGGATAAGCCCCTCCAGTCCAAGAGGGGATGTGGGGGACCAGGGAATAGGGCACCTCTCAGTGATGCTTAGGCTGCTCCAGGCAGGGAGTCATCTCTCCCAGACTCAGGACGTACAGGGCCTCACAGGCCGAACTCTGATGTTAAGGTATAGAAGGTAAAAAGGACAGTCTGCAGGACTTTATAGAAGGTATGAATGAATCAGCAGGAGACGCAGACATTCAACAAAAAACACCAAATAAGAGCACCTCGTTCTGCAGAACCAGGTAAGTATGCAATGAGGCTCTAGGCTAGCCTAAATGATGCACTATTGTATTGCCTCTAAAAATGGAAAATCCATGAGGAATTCTTACAAAGCACATCTAATTGGCATGGACGTCACACCCCGCCCCAGAAAGTTCAGGTTTTCTGATGCTAATTACAAAAAAAAGTATAGCTGAGATTAGGATAGTTTTGCAGAAATCCGTATGATGAATTTCTCTTACAAAGACCTAAAAAAAATCTCTGCTTATCTAATTTGCTATAGCAGCTCCCTGGATAGCAAGGAGAGGTCATTATAGTACAAATCACAAATGGTACGTTCTTTCTTTACCATACAAGCTGTGCAGTCATAGCCCAAGTCATTAAATAGCAGTTTGCTGCATTAGGAAATTTGTAATAAGTACTGCTGTTCCAGATTATATAGTATGACAAACATAAGACAACTAGTATTACCTGCAGACTTAAAATAAAACAAGGCCAGGAAAACATACACTACAATTCATAAAGATTTCACTCCCGTTTATTAAACGTCAACATGATTTTGATAATCTGATGGTGATTCCACTTAAACTGCACTTTCTGCAATATTCTAATTAAGAATGCTAATCTAACAACAAATATATCAACAATTCCACTGAATGTAGAAAACCTATAGAATTAGAAAGTCTCTATTGTTATTGCAGTTTGTAACAGTTTTTGCATAATTTTAATATTTAAAAAAATGGTCCAACTTCTCCTCTGTCTATAGTTTAAATGTATAGAAATAAATTGATAATTACTGTTGCAACAGAAAAAAAAAATAATAAAAAAATAAAATAAAAATAAGACAAACCTTAAATCAATGGACTGGCTTTTAGGAATAGAATCACAAACAGAAAAGATAGTGGTTTACATGAGCTTACTATTGTGATAGGTAATGGGTAAACATGCATAGAAAAGTATGTGACAGTAACATACATCCTTGTGTACATTCCAATAATATATAGCAGCAGCTTTACAAGGCAGGAAGCAAAAGGAATCTCTATCTGTACGGAAATAGAACCAATCCCTTCATGCAATGCAGGCATTTGTAAGCAATGCCATTTGCATACATGATGCACATGTGGGATTCAGTTTTGCTTGCAACAGCATATCACTATCTGAACAAAGCAGAAATGATTAACTCATTAAAACATTTACACTATCTTGTTTTAGTTACCTATTCCCAGGGCCAGTGCAAGGATTGCTGTTGCCCAAAACGCAACTTTGTCTGTTTAGGCTTGTGTGTCTCTTAGACACCCCCTATTGTGTATCTTACCCCCACCCCCTTTCGTGTCTCTTGTCCTTTCTGAGCATTGTATCCCCCCTTTTGTCGTGCACTGTTCCGCTTTTGCTTCTTTATCCCCCTTTTGGGGTTTCTTACCCACTAAGCTTAACTTATGTCCTGCAAAGATTGCAGGATCTCGTCCAGGGGTCCCACTGCTGGCAGTCCTAGTGACAGTCGCTAGAGGTGGACTTGGGTTCAAGGCTGGCGTTCCCTTTAGGCAAACTAGCGCACTGCTTTAGGTGGGGGCCGGCCCTGGCTTTATGTTTGTGCCGCGGCCGCCCCTCCATCAAATTAGATTATTTAGATTTATTTTACCGGGAGCTCGGAAGCACTTACATTGTTGCTCACTATAGCACCTGGCGGCATCCACCACAGCCCGCTCAGCCAGGCCCTACTCCCAGACATGCATTTTGGCAGTGGGAGCGCGCGGGCCAGTGTGCCTGTCTGTATGGGTCAGTGTATCTGTCTGTATGGGTCAGTGTATCTGTCTGTATGGGTCAGGGTGTGTATCTGTAGGGGGTCATTGTATGTCTGTATGGGTCAGTGTCTGTGTCTGCATCGGCCACTGTGTGTCTGTCTGTATGTGTATAGTTTATAATCAGGTTTTTTTCACCTGTGACGCCGCCTCCCCCTCCACCTTTTTTTGCTTTGTCTACTCTATAAGGCCTGTGAGGGTGCCCTATTTTTCAGGTGTGCTGCCTTATATTTATCTCTGTAATGTCTAATATATTAGCACTGATCCTTTGTACATATTTTTACTGCATGTGTGTGTGTCTGCATGGGTCAGTGTGTCTGTATGGATCAGTGTGTGTATAAGAGTCTGTGTGCATCAGTC
Source organism: Pelobates fuscus (assembly GCF_036172605.1). Taxonomy (NCBI): domain Eukaryota; kingdom Metazoa; phylum Chordata; class Amphibia; order Anura; family Pelobatidae; genus Pelobates; species Pelobates fuscus. The sequence goes on from NC_086321.1 coordinate 116,464,420, forward strand.
TACATGGGTTAGTGCGTGTGTGTCAGTTTGCATGGTCAGTGTGTGTCTACTTGAGTCAGCGTGTGTGTTAGTCTGCATGATTGGGTTAAGCAAATGGGGCGGCAAATTTGTTTTCGCCTAGGGCATCAAAAATGCTTGCCTGGCCCTGCTTGAGCTTATGCCATAGTGGTTCTGATGACTATAGTGGCCTTTTAATTGTCAGTTAAATTGCTCATTCCTACCTAACATGCACGTAAATCATTACTTACAAATTTATACAAACCACATCCATGAATGCTTGCAGAGAAATACACATGTAATTCACACAGCTGCATGCACTCATTGCTCACTGAATGAAACATCTATACCCAGGGCCCGCACATCCATAAGGTGGCACAAGCGGCCGCCTTAGTGCGTACCGGCTCTGGGCGCACAAGTTCGGAGTGACTGGCAGGAAAGAAGAGCACAGCGCTCCCTCCTACCTGTCACTCAGTGTAGCGTGAAGCGGACTGCGGTACAGGAGCTTCAGTTTCCTGTACTCGGATGTACTGACAGAAAGTGCTCACTGAGAGAGCACTTCCAGTCAGTCAGGCTGGGTACAGGAAACAGAAGCTCCATTACCGTTGTCTGCTCGGCCACGCTACAAGAGAGGTAGGAGGCACACCAGGGAGGGGAGAGGACCACTAAGCAGGTGGGGACACACACCAAGGGACATGGAGGGGAGAGAAAAACTAGGGGATATGGAGGGGTAGGGAGGGAGAGGACCAGTAAGGGACGGGGAAGGGAGAGGACCAGTAAGGGACGGGGAAGGGAGAGAAACACTAAGGGACAGGGGAACGAGAGAAACACTAAGAGACAAGGAAGGGAGAGAGCACTTCCTGTCAGTCAGGCTGGGTACAGGAAACAGAAGCTCCTGTGCTGTCATCTGCTCTGCTCGGCCACGTTACAAGAGAGGTAGGAGGCACAACAGGGAGGGGAGAGGACCCCTAAGGGGGTGGGGGACACACACCAAGGGACATTGAGGGGAGGGGAGAGAAAAACTAAGGGATAGGGACGGGAAGTAAGGGAGAGGACCAGTAAGGGACGGGGAAGGGAGAGAACATCATTAAGGGAGAGGGTGACAAAATGCATCTTTGCCTGTGTACTCAAAAATCCTTGCACGCATTCTGTGTATACCTGCATACATAAATGAAAATAACTTTATCTGAATATTTTTAATTTTTACATTGGGGGGTGTAAAGGAAGGTACCTGATAATTATTTAGATAATTTAGACAGCTCTAACTGAACACTACAAAAAATGCCAGTTATATCAAGATAAATGAGAACATATTTAAATACATTTTAATGCATAAATCTGTGCAGAAGAGGATTAAAGAGTTTATTAATTCACAGGGCTCTTTTGCAACAAGACTGTGAAAGATAATTAATGTGTACACAGATAAAGCTAAGTCATTATAACTCTGGCTAATACAATATTTGTGGAATTCATTATTTAATAACCCCCTCAGGAAAGAGAGGAACATTTAATTAACCAGAAACATCCTATTCAGTCTGTTATGTTGATACACTGCGAGATGCAATCATCTTATCAACTCAATAATTAAACTCTATTCTCATTATTTTATAAAGAACTACTAGTTTGATAAAGGGAAAATATGTATTAATCTGATGCTATACAGCAGATATTAATGTACATATAGTAAATAATCACTTAAATACATAACAGAAAATAGTACATTATCATATAATTAACGAGTTCATATGGATAGATCATATAAAATGCTGTATTTTCATCAACTAGTCAAGCATGAAAAGATACTAATTTGTCCAAGATATACAATATCATATAATTGCCAAGGATGAAATGGTAATACACTTCCTCTGGGCAGGTTTTTTTTTGTTTGTTTTTTAACTAGATTGTGAGCTTGTTTGAACAGGGACTTATTTACCTCTTTTCTCTGTCAATATTATTTTAAATGTAGCAAAATTGAGCTTACTTCTCAAATATCCCCATTTAGACCTGTAAGGCACTGTGGAGAACAAGGAGGCTATATATATATATATATATATATATATATATATATATATATATATATATATATATATATATATATATATATATATATCTATATAGAAATAAGAGGATCCTTGAACTCACGCTTTAAATTGGTATTGGCCGGGTGCTTGTAATCCAGGGAAAAACATGTATTTGTAGATAGTGATCAGCACTCTCGGACTTGAAAAAGGTTTAAAACGTACAGTTTATTGAAAATCCATTTAAAAGATCAACGTTTCAGTTCCCACTGGAACTTTCATCAGGATCAGGCTTACGTATATATATATATATACGTATATATATATATATATATACATACACACTAATAATAATAAGTTTCCAGCATTAAATCACTTATAACATGGGTCACCAACCCCCGGGCCGCGGACGGGCGCCGGGTCAGCAAGAATTTATTGTGAGATATTTCTCCGGTGCTATGATCTTATGATCATAGCACCGGGAAATGTGCCTCCCTCTCCCCTGCTGCCTCTGCAGGACAAGAGGGGAGATCAGAGATCTCAAAGAAAGAAAATTACTTAGATCATCTGGATACGGTACCCAGGTGTCTAAAGTAAGAACAGGAGATTGCAAAAAGGGATCTGCCAAGTTAATAAATAGTATGAATGTAAAGAGTCAATAAGCAATTTTAACTTAATAGGTGGTCAAATACCCTAATTGGGTAATGAATCTAGCCTTAAATGGCACACCTCAGCATACCTTAGTCAATACGGTACTAGTGAATTAGTCTCTAAAAAGCTACAGATATTAGACTTTAATCATGGTGGGTCAATTCTGATAGCTCCAGACCATAAATAAACTTAGCTAGAAGATACTAAGTGCAGTATTGACTAGGATCCATTGGTCATTCCGGGGGTCGCGTAACTAGTTCTACCTCTCCAGCCTGCTAGTAGTTATCCTGCAGCCGGCAGGGGAGGGAGAGAGGAACCACCCGGGGGAGCTCTAAATGGTTACCACGGCAACGCTCCAAATCTCGCGAGAGTGAAATCTAGCAGCTCCTGAGGCTGCTAGAGTTCACTCTCACCGCTGGGACCACCAGGGCTTCCCCACCGGACCACCAGGGATTGCAGAAAATGTCCCCCCTCCCAGGCAAAGGTAAGCAGGGAAGGGGGATATCAAAATTACTATTTTTCTTTTAATAAAAAAAATATATATATATATTTATTAATCTACCCTCCAACTCCACAGAACCACAATCATTCTCCCCTATACACACACGCTGCCCCCCATACCCACACACTGGCCCCCCCATATATACACACACACACACACACACAGCCCCCCGTGGTGTATCCTGGTTTTGTGCTGCTTCAAGTTTTTAAATTCAACTCCCCCTTTCCCTGCGGTCCAGTGGGGCTGATGGGCGGGCGGGCGGCGCTGGCAAGGGAGTACAGATTAGTGGGCTCTCTGCTCAGCTCTCTCGCGCGCCGCAGAGTAATGCCGGGAGCCGAAGTATGACGTCATATTCCGGCTCCCGGCATCACTCTGCGGCGCGCGAGGGAGCTGAGCAGAGAGCTCAGGGGAAAGTGCTCCCTCGCCAGCGCCGCCCGCCAGCCCGACCGGATTTTTAGTTAGCCGCCAGGCTAACAAGACATTTGCCCTGGGCATTTGGGGGTGGCTTTTTTTGCCGCCCCCCTGGAAAATGCCGCCCAAGGCAAATGCCTTGTTTGCCTCGCAGCTAATACGTCCCTGACTGCCCCCCATACACACACTCACACACTGCCCTCCCATACACACAAACACACACAAACTGCACCCTTCACATACACACACTGCATCCCTCACACATACCATTGGGTTTTATTTCTCCTCTTTTCGTCGGTCCCCAGAACACTGACTTAGAGTGTAGGCGGCCATACTTATCAAGGTACAAATAGGTGCTATTATTGAGCAAAATGCAATAAAAGGAACAATCACCAGAGAAATCAGTTGAATATCTCATAACACTTTACCCCATGTAAGTACCTGTTTTCAGGGCCGCCATCAGGGCATGACAACCATAACAGTTGTCATGGGCCCGGCGGCCCTGGGGGGCCCGGCTGCCCGGGCCCCACGTGTGGGGCCCATCGGGTGGCCCACACACTTAGGGCCACCCGATGAGCCCCCTCCTTCAGGGGCCCGGTCAGCGCTATGGCCGTTGTATAGCGCGACCGGGCCCCTTTAAAAAAAAAAAAAAGCAGCCGCAAGTGCTGCTGGGAGGAAGTGCTCACTTCCTCCCAGCTCACTCCGCGCGGGAGGAGCGCGCCCGCCCGCCCAGCCGTAAAGAGGGAGAGCCCGGCAATGAAGAGGGAGCAGCGCCGACTCCCATCATCCCCAGCCACCCTCCTGCAAAGAAAAGGTAAGAGACAGAAGGGTGGCTGGAAAATGAGCTGTGTGTGTGCATGTATGTATGTATGTCTGTGTCTGTCTGTCTGTCTGTCTGTCTGTGTCTGTCTGTATGCATGTATGTGTATGTTTGTCTGTCTGTCTGTGAGATGGCTTTTATGGTGCCATCTCCTAAACAACTTTGGGGCAGTTTGACAAAAACTTAGACCTTGACCATTACCTGGGGGTGCTGGTGGTAGTGCTGGTAATTATAGAGCTGTTATGGGGTGAGGTGTGTCACCAGCATAAACTGTGCTCCTTGATAAAAGTTGGGTAATGTAAAACATGTCCCATAAGATGTGCAAGCAGCAATGTATGTATCTGTATGTATGCATTTATGTGTATGTATGTGTGTGTGTGTGTGTCTGTATGTATGTCTGTATGCATGTATGTGTATGTGTGTCTCTCTGTATGTATGTCTGTATGCATGTTTGTGTATGTCTGTCTGTCTGTATGCATGTCTGTGTCTGTATGCATGTATGTGTATGTCTGTGTGTCTGTATGCATGTCTGTGTGTCTGTATGCATGTCTGTGTGTCTGTATGCATGTCTGTGTGTCTGTATGCATGTCTGTGTGTCTGTATGCATGTACGTGTATGTCTGTATGTATGTATGTGTGTCTGTATGCATGTCTGTGTATGTATGTCTGTCTGAATGTATGTCTGTCTGTATGCATGTATATCTGTCTGTATGTGTATGTCTGTATGCATGTATGTCTATGTATGTAGGTCTGTCTGGATGCATGCATGTCTGTCTGTCTGTCTATGTCTGTCTGTCTGCGTGTGTGTCTGTGTGTCTGGATGCATGTATGTGTATGTATGTCTGTCTGCATGTCTGTATGCATGTATGTCTATGTATGTATGTCTGTCTGGATGCATGCCTGTCTGTCTGTATGTCTCTGTCTGTCTGTCTGTATGCGTGTATGTCTGTATGCATGTATGTATGTCTGTCTGTGTATGTATGTCTGTCTGTCTGTATGTCTATGTGTGTATGTATGTATGTCTGTGTGTATGTCTATGTATGTATGTATGTCTGTCTGTATGTATGTATATGTCTGTATGCATGTATGTATGTCTATGTATGTGTATATGTATGTCTGTATGTCATTATATATGTATATATGTATGTCTGTATGTCAGTATGAATGTATGTCTGCATATTATTATGAACGTAGGTCTGTGTGTATGTATGTATGTATGTATGTCTGGATGCATGTCTGTGTGTATGTCTATGTCTGTCTGACTGCATGCACGTATGTCTACGTATGTATGTCTGTCTATGTATGTTTGTGTATGTCTGTATGCATACATGTATGTCTGTATGCATGTATGTCTGTATGTATGTCTATGTATGTGTATATGTATTTCTGTATGTCATTATATATGTATATATGTATGTCTGTATGTCAGTATGAATGTATGTCTGCATATTATTATGAACGTAGGTCTGTGTGTATGTGTGTATGGATGTCTGTATGCATGTATGTCTGTCAGTATGTCTGTATATATGCATGTATGTCAGTCTGTATGCCATTATGAATGTATGTGTGTATGGATGTCAGTGTCTGTATGTATGAATGTGTGTGTGTGTGTGTGTGTGTATGTATGTATGTATGTATGTCGGTGTCTGTATGTATGTGTGTCTGTCTGTCACTATGTATGCCTGTGTGTATGTCTCAGTATGTGTGTGTCAGTATGTATGCCTGTATGCGTGTATGTCTGTTTCAGTATGTGTGTCTGTTAGTATGTATCAGTGTGTGCATTTGTGTCTGTGTGTGGACCCAGTGAGCGGTATTTGGAGGCGGGCCTCAGGGGGCCCAGACCCTGAGCTGAGTTAGGGGCCCCAAAATTTCTGGTGGCGGCCCTGCCTGTTTTCCCTTGACAAATCTGACCCAGTAGTACGTATGTCATTTTGGCCAACTGTTCCGATGAATATATTGCGATTTTCCTGCTAGATTTAAATGTACTGGGGGTTTGTTAACTGGTCTCTGGGGTCATCCCCTAAACTATAAACATGGTGAGTAGCATGTACTCTGCAATATCCTGTTCCCTCTCACCATTTTTTAACATTATCTAATCTTTCGCAGCTACTACTTCTATCTACAGTGCCAGGGGACACCATATTCATGGGATACAATCTTGTTGGCATCATGTGAGCCTGTGACTGAGATAAGAGTGAAATTGCTGCAATATGTTGCTGCTAGTGAAGACCAAAGGCTCCTTTAAGGAATCCAATTATTTATTTCTTGGTCTTGTTTTAAAACACTGCTTTGAATTCTGTTTTGTAGTTTGTAATATGAGTTCTCATGGTTATGTATTTCGAAAAAATTATGCTGGTCAATAACAACAGTATAGGCAGGAAATGAAAATCAAAAAAATTATAGGTATTACTGATCCTTAACCCCTTAAGGACAGAGCTTCAGAAGCTTGACTTACGCTTAATGACACAAGCAATTTTTGCATTTTCTTGCTGTTTGCGTTCAACTGCAATTTGCATCTCTCTCATTTATTGCACCGACACATATTATATACTGTTTTTTAAAGGACAGAAAGGGCTTTAATTTGATATAACATATATATATATAAATGCTTACTTATTATAAAAAAAATACAGAAAAATGCAAAAAAAATGAAAAATATTGTTTTTTTTTACAGTTTTTGCAATCATAATGTGTGCATAATTAGTGCAGGTTAAGGAAAGTAATTAAAAATAAATTCATTTATTTGTTCTGATTTACAGAATATATAATGTGTCTGGGATTTTAAGTTTTTTTTGGTAGTTACAGGTCACAAAGCACAAGGAGTAAAATAAAATTTTAATGTGGAGCGATTTTAGAATTTGGTATGTTTGTCTTGTAAGCCTAATAGCCATAAAATAAAACAAAATTGCCACACAAAAGTATATATTTATATAAAGTAGACATCACAGGCTATTTACCTAAGGTTGTTTTGACACTTTCTACGTAGCCATTTTACCGCCAACCTCTGCTAAATATTGGAGTAAAATTGTGTTTTTGGGGGGTTTTCGCACACAAACGTATAACAAAGAACTTCTCATGTGTATTTTGTAAAGTTGGTGTGTGCTATTCCTGTACAAAGTTTTATTATGTGTTCAGTTACTTCTGCTGAGTACAACGGTACCCCCATTGTATGTCTTTGGCACTATTTTGTGAAGCTACAGTGCCATATAGGAGACCTGTCCTTTTCAGTATTCACAGTAGAATTTTGAGAGACGGATTTAATGAGCCTATGCTTCCATTTGGGGTATTATAACAGTTTGACTGTTCAAAAACCCCAACAAAGGCCTACCATTTGTAAAAGTAGACACTCCAGGGTATCTCATAAGGTGCATATTGTGCCTTAACATGCCCCCATTTTTTTACCATTACATGCCAAAGTATGTGGTAAAAAATAATTTTGTGCATTTTTTACATACGGATTGCATTTTTGCTGGGCATTTTGTATATTTCATATGTGCCACTAAGTTCAAACCCCCCAAATTATGCTCAGCTAAGTCTTCTGAGTAAAAAGACACCCCCATTGTATGTCTATGGCACTATTTCGTGAAGCTACAGTGCCATACAGGAGACCTGTCCTTTTCAGTATTCACAGTAGAATTTTGAGAGACGGATTTAATGAGCCTATGCTTCCATTTGGGGTATTATAACAGTTTGACTGTTCAAAAACCCCCACAAAGGCCTACCATTTGTAAAAGTAGACACTCCAGGGTATCTCATAAGGTGCATATTGTGCCTTAACATGCCCCCATTTTTTTACCATTACATGCCAAAGTATGTGGTAAAAAATAATTTTGTGCATTTTTTACATACGGATTGCATTTTTGCTGGGCATTTTGTATATTTCATATGTGCCACTAAGTTCAAACCCCCCAAATTATGCTCAGCTAAGTCTTCTGAGTAAAAGGACACCCCCATTGTATGTCTATGGCACTATTTCGTGAAGCTACAGTGCCATACAGGAGACCTGTCCTTTTCAGTATTCACAGTAGAATTTTGAGAGACGGATTTAATGAGCCTATGCTTCCATTTGGGGTATTATAACAGTTTGACTGTTCAAAAACCCCCACAAAGGCCTACCATTTGTAAAAGTAGACACTCCAGGGTATCTCATAAGGTGCATATTGTGCCTTAACATGCCCCCATTTTTTTACCATTACATGCCAAAGTACCGTATATACTCGAGTATAAGCCGAGTTTTTCAGCCCATGTTTTGGACTGAAAAACCCCAACTCGGCTTATACTCGAGTCAGAGTCTGTATTATGGCAATTTGCATTGCCATAATACAGACTGGGGGGAGAGGGGGGCTGGCAGAGCTGTACTTACCTTTCCTGCAGCTCCTGTCAGCTCTCTCCTCCTCTGCGCCGTCCGTTCAGCACCTCGGTCAGCTCCCAGTGTAAGTCTCGCGAGAGCCGCGGCTCTCGCGAGACTTACACTGTGAGCTGACAGAGTGAGCTGCACAGACCGCGCGGAGGAGGAGAGAGCTGACAGGAGCTGCAGGAAAGGTAAGTTACAGCTCTGCCAGCCCCCCTCTCCCCCCACTGAACTGCCACTGGACCACCAGGGAAGGAGAGCCCCCCTCCCTGCCATATATCAAGCAGGGAGGGGGGACGAAAAAAAAATATATAAAAAAAAAAAATAATAATAAAAAAAAAAAAAGGGGTATAAGGACCACTATGGGAGGGGGGGGGGGTATAAGGACCACTATGGGAGGGAGGGGGGTATAAGGACCGCTATGGGAGGGAGGGGGGGTATAAGGACCACTATGGGAGGGAGGGGGGGATAAGGACCACTATGGGAGGGAGGGGTAAGGACCACTATGGGAGGGAGGGGGGGGGGTATAAGGACCACTATGGGAGGGAGGCGGGGATAAGGACCACTATGGGAGGGAGGGGGGGGGGTAAGGACCACTATGGGAGGGAGGGGGGGATAAGGACCACTATGGGAGGGAGGGGGGGATAAGGACCACTATGGGAGGGAGGGGGGTATAAGGACCACTATGGGAGGGAGGGGGGTTTAAGGACCACTATGGGAGGGGGTGGGATAAGGACCACTATGGGAGGGAGGGGGGTATAAGGACCATTATGGGAGGGAGGGGGGGGGGTATATGGACCACTATGGGAGGGATGGGGGGGATAAGGAACACTATGGGAGGGAGAAGGGGGATAAGGACCACTATGAGAGGGAGGGGGTGGGATAAGGACCACTATGGGAGGGGAGGGGGAAGTAAGGACCACTAGGGGAGGGGAGGGTAAGGACCACTAGGGGAGGGGTGAGTCAGGACCACTGGGGGGGGGGAGTGAAGGAACACGGGGGTGGGGAGGTAAGGACCACTGAGGGAGGAGGAGGGGAAGTCAAGACATATGGGGGGGGAGGGGGCGGCAAATTTTTTTTTGCCTACGGCGGCAAATATCCTTGCACCGGCCCTGCACACACTGCATTCACACACTGCATTCATGCACACACACACTGCATTCATGCACACACACACTGCACTCATACACACACGCTGCACTCATACACACACACATACGCACACACTGCATTCATTATACACACACTGTAAATAAATATTCAATTAATATATTTTTTTTAGGATCTAATTTTATTTAGAAATTTACCAGTAGCTGCTGCATTTCCCACCCTAGTCTTATACTCGAGTCAATAAGTTTTCCCAGTTTTTTGGGATAAAATTAGGGGCCTCGGCTTATATTCGGGTCGGCTTATACTCGAGTATATACGGTATGTGGTAAAAAATCATTTTGTGCATTTTTTACATACGGATTGCATTTTTGCTGGGCATTTTGTATATTTCATATGTGCCACTAAGTTCAAACCCCCCAAATTATGCTCAGCTAAGTCTTCTGAGTAAAAAGACATCCCCAATGAATGTCTTTGGCACTATTTTGTGAAGCTACAGTGGCATATTGGAGACCAAGCCATATCAGTTTTTACAGAACTTTGAATTTTGACGCTGGGCCTATGTGCAATTTCCAAGCATCTTCGTAAGTTTTAAATTCAAACTACCCCACAAAGGCCTACCATTTCTTAAAGTAGACACCCCAGGGTATTTCAAAAGGCATATTTTGAACCTTAGCGTGGGATAATTTTTCCGCTAGCTTGTACCAGGTGTAGTGGTAATAAGCGTTTTTTCTGCCTTTTTGACACACAAAGTGAGTTTGCACAGTATATTTTGCAAACCTTATGTGTACCACCACTCTATAATACTTTATATGTTGCTCAGCTATGTCGGCTGAGTACAAAAATACCCCCGTATGTACCTTTGCCAGGTATATGTGGACATCGGAGGGGCACATTTGGGACACAGCCATTCCATTTTTTTTCAAACTTTACATTTTTACGCTGTGCCCATGTCCCATTTTAGAGTATTTTACCAGGCTATATAATCCAAATACCCCATAAAGCCATACCATTTCTTAAAGAAGACATCCCAGGGTATTTCAAAAGGCATATTTTGAACCTTAGCGTGGGATCATTTTTCCGCTAGCTTGTACCAGGTGTAGTGGTAATGAGCGTTATTAAATTAATTTTGTAACTTTTTAAAACTTTTTTTACTTTTTAAAACTATTTTTTAAACTTTTGTTTTGCTTATTCATTTTTTTAAAGTTTCCTAAACTTTCGTAAAACTTTTTTTTTACAGATTTAACATTTTTCTAAGCTTTTTCTTTTACCGTTAACCCCTAACTAGCAGTAAGCAGCACTAACAGTAAATTCCCCATTTTCCCATAACTCCCACCCACCCCAGCTAGCAAAATATTTAATTATACAATATTTAAATTAGTTAATTAAATTAATTTAACCCCTGAGGGTTAAAAAATAAATAAAAGTTAATCGTCAGGGGTTAAAAAAAAATTAGATCACAGTATAATACTGTGATCTGTATTTTGATCACTGTAGGCAGTGATAGACTGGCAGGTAAGGGGTTAATTTTTATTTGGACTGGGTAAAGGGTTTATTTTTTTTTATTTTTTACTTAAACGTTATTAAAACTTTTTTTTTACTTAATTTTTTAACTTTTTAAAGCTTATTTTAAAACTTTTTTTAACGTTAACCCCTAGTTAGCCTAACACTAAATCCCCCAATTCCCCACTAACTTCCACCCTCCCCAGCTAGCTAAATTTATCATTTTAAAATATTTAAATTAATTAATAAAATAAATTTAACCCCTGAGGGTTAAAAAAAAAAAGAATTAACCCTCAGGGGTTAAAAAAAAAATCAGATCATATTAAAATGTAATCCCTGCCAATTGATCACTGTAGTCAGTGATCAATTGGCAGGGAAGGGGTTAATTTTTTATTAATATGGGTAAAGGGGGGTGGGATTTTAATTTACCTTTTTTTTTTTAACACCAGGGGGCAGGATCATCACTGATCCGGCTCCCTGCACTTCACAGTGAACCCGGAAGTGCAGGGAGGCGGAGGTGAGTATACAGAGCACATGTGCCCGCTCTGACATGCTGTCAGAGCGGGCACATGAGCTGGGACAGCCCGATCCGGTGCTCCCGGTCTGCCTCTAATGCAGAGGCAGACCGGAGCACCATTAACCCCACGATCGCCGCGATTGCGGCGATCTGGGGTTAATTTTACCGCGTGACGGACGAGGTCCGTCACCCGTCGTTAAGGGCATCCCCAGGATGACGGACCTCGTCCGTCACCCGTCGTGAAGGGGTTAAAATGGTCCAGCTTAATTATTATTCTTTTTTAAAAATTTTATATAGCGCCATCAGATTCCGTAGTGCTGTACAATGGGTGGACTAACAGACATGTAATTGTAACCAGACAAGTTGGACACACAGGAACAGAGAGGTGGAGGGCCCTGCTCAATGAGCTTACATTCTAGAGGGAGTGGGGTATAGTGACACAAAGGGTAAAAGTAGGGGTACGAAGTAAGTTGTTAGAAAAGTATTCACTGAGGGCTTAGTAGGTAATTTTTGACAGTTGCAGGAGAGGAGTCATGGGGGATAAAAACCTGCTAACAGTTTAATTGATATGCTTTCTTTAAGAAGTGAGTTTTCAAAGATTTTTTTGAATGAGTGGAAACTGGGTGAAATTCTTACGGAGAAGGGAAGGGAGTTCCACAGAAGAGGTGCAGCCCTGGAAAAATCTTGGAGGCGAGCGTTAGAGCTGGGACTACAGACAGATGATATACAGGTGATACTCTAAAAAGTAAAATATCGTGCAAAAGTTAATTTATTTCAGTAATGCAACGTAAAAGGGGAAACTAATATATGCATTACATAATAAATGCATTACATGCATTACATGCAAAGTAAGATAGTTCAAGCCTTGATTTGTCATACGTGCTATGATTATGGCTTACAGCTCATGAAAACCCCAAATCCACAAGCTCAGTAAATTAGAATATTACATGCAATCAATAAAACAAGGAGTGTACATAGAACAATATTGGACCTCTGAAAAGTATAAGCATGCATATGGACTCAGTACTTGGTTTGGGCCCCTTTTGCAGCAATTACTGCCTCAATGCGGCGTGGCATGGAAGCTATCAGCCTGTGGCACTGCTGACGTGTTATGGAAGACCAGGATGCTTCAATAGCGGCCTTCAGCTCTTCTGCATTGTTCGGTCTCATGTCTCATCTTTCTCTTGGCAATGCACCATAGATTATCTATGGGGTTCAGGTCAGGCGAGTTTGCTGGCCAATTAAGCACAGTAATCCCACAGTCATTGAACCAGGCTTTGGTACTTTTGGCAGTGTGGGCAGGTGCCAAGTCCTGCTGGAAAATGAAGTCAGCATCCCCATAAAGCTCGTCTGTGGAAGAAAGCATGAAGTGCTCCAAATCTCCTGGTAGACGGCTGCGTTGACCATGGACTTAATGAAGCACAGTGGACCAACACCAGCAGATGACATGACTCCCCAAATCAACACAGAATTTGGAAACTTCACACTGGACTTAAAGCATCTTGCAATATGCGCCTTTCCATTCTTCCTCCAGACTCTGGGTCCTTGGTTTCCAAATGAGATGCAAAAGTTGCTCTAATCAGAAAAGAGTACTTTGGACCACTGAGCAACAGACCAGGTCTGTTTTTCTTTAGTATGTGGATACAGAAAGAAATGAGATACGGCTGTGTATAATCTAAAACAGGAAAAAAAGATAGCACATAGTGTGATACAGTAAAACAAGTGCTAGTGTGCTAAGATTATAATGCACTCACGAGATCAAGGTGAATAATGCGCCCAAAAGGTGCCTGCCCCGATGAACTTGGGCGGCTTAACGCCTCCACTCTCCACTGGAAATCCAAGCGGACCAAAATATGGAATGAGACTCCGGTAGGTATAGGTAAAATAAATATGCAAATTTATTGTAAAAAAGAGGCCATATACATTAGCCACATAAATTAAAAATAGAGAATAGGTCCTACGCGTTTCGTTCCTGTAATTAGGAACTTCCTCAGGGACCAAAAACAAATAATATAACAGTTAAAAACAATCAATACAACACAAAACTGCATACAATGTCCCCCCCCTCCCCCCAGGCGAGTAGTCCAGGCGAGTAGTCCAGGCGAGAGAGAGGAAGAGCATGGACCAGCACACCTTAGCTGCATCCAGGGTTAAATGGATGCGTGCTATGTTTTTGAGATGGAAGCAACAGGATTTGGCGATTGATTGGACATGAGAGGTTGGAGTCAAAAAGAACACCAAGGCAGCGAGCCTGCGAGGTAGAGGTGATGGTAGCGTCGTTGACTTGGAGGGAGGGAGACACGGGAGTAGTAACACTTGAGGCAGGAAAGACCAGAAGTTCAGTTTTGGACAGGTTGTGTTTAAGGAAGTGAGTAGCCATCCATTTGGAAATCGAAGAGAGGCAGTCAGAGACACAAGTCAAGATGGGCGGAGAGAGATCAGGAGAGGACAGGTAGATTTGCGTGGCATCCACATAGAAATGCTAATGGAAACCAAAGGAGCTGATGAGTTTATCGAGGGAGACAGTGTAGATAGAGAACAGTAAAGGACCAGGGACAGAACCTTGGGGGACGCCGACAGAGAGTGATTGGGGGGAAGAGGCAGAGGCAGAGAAAGAAACACTGAAAGAGTGCTGGGAGAGATAGGAGGAGCACCAGGAGAGAGCAGTATCCTGTAGACCAAGATTACGGAGAATGCGAAGAAGCTGTTAATGATCAACAGTGTCAAAGGCAGCAGAAAGATCAAGGAGAATTAGGATAGAGTAATTTCCGCGAGATTTAACAGCAATTAAATAGTTGGATACTTTGGTCACAGCCGTTACGACAGAATGACCAGCGCGGAATCCGGACTGAAGGGGGTCAAGCAGAGAGTTGGTTTCGAGAAAGTCAGTCAATCACAGTGCTCTGTGTCATTTTACAAGCGTGGGAAAATTCCAAAGAACTTTCCCACGCTTGTAAAATGACAAAGAGCACTCTGATTGGCTTAAACCCACCAATCAGAGTGTTCTTAGCCTAATAGCAGGGCGGGGCAAGGCTTTATAAGCCTTCCCCCGCCCTGCGGAGCTCAGCATGCGCGGAGCCCTCCATGGGTGAAGATGGATAATTTTTTTTGCGCTCGGGTTTTTTTTTTTTTTTTTAAATTGCGTCGGTTATTATGGCTTCTTATTTGGCCTTTTTGGGGGCTGAAGAAAGAAGATTTTAGAAGAAAGAAAACATCGAATGGTAAGTTGTTTTTATCTCATTTTTTTTTTTTTTTTTTTTACAGGTTTTTAGTTAAAGGTCCCCCCCTCATTATTTTTAGGGTGAGGGGGGTAGGTAGGAAGATAATTATTTTTTTTGGGGGGGGAGGGTTAACTAGGGTCCCCCCCTTTGTATTTAGGGCCCCCACCCACCGCTCAGGGGTGGGGGCCGGGGGGGACAATAGGTCCCCCCCTTATTTTTAATTTTAGGGCCCCCACCCGC
Organism: Pelobates fuscus; assembly: GCF_036172605.1. Lineage (NCBI taxonomy): Eukaryota > Metazoa > Chordata > Amphibia > Anura > Pelobatidae > Pelobates > Pelobates fuscus. The sequence goes on from NC_086321.1 coordinate 116,479,757, forward strand.
CGCACAGGGGTGGGGCCCGGGGGGGGGGACACAGGGGTGGGGGCCGGTGGGACAATAGGTCCCCCCTTATTGATAATTTTAGGGCCCCCACCCGCCGCACAGGGGTGGGGGCCGGGGTGGGGCAGTAGGTCCCCCTCTTATTTTTAATTTTAGGGCCCCCACCCGCCGCACAGGGGTGGGGGCCGGGGGGACAGTAGATCCCCCCCCTATTGTGAATTTTAGGGCCCCCACCCGCCGCACAGGGGTGGGGGCCAGGGGGGGGGACAGTAGGTCCCCCCCCTTATTGTGAATTTTAGGGCCCCCACCCGCCGCTCAGGGGTGAGGGCCGGGGGGGACAGTAGGTCCCCCCCTTATTTTTAATTTTAGGGCCCCCACCCGCCGCACAGGGGTGGGGGCCGGGGGGACAGTAGATCCCCCCCTATTGTGAATTTTAGGGCCCCCACCCGCCGCACAGGGGTGGGGGCCGGGGGGGGGGACCTACTGTCCCCCCCTTATTTTTAGTTTTAGGGCCCCCACCCACCGCTCAGGGGTGGGGGCCGGGGGGGGACAGTAGGTCCCCCCCATTATTGTTAGTTTTAGAAAGCGAGCTGAGCTGTCAGTCAGACAGCTCAGCTCGCGAACGCGCATTCCGCGCACATGCGCGGTAAAGCGCTGAATTTCTTCATAGGGCGGCTGTCAATGCCGCTCTATGAAGAACGCGATTGGTGCAGCGCGAAGTCGCGCATGCGCACCACATCGCGATGACGCTTCTCTCAGAGAAGCGTCCTATTGGGCCCCGCGATTTCGTCATTTTGACGAAAAAGGGGGCGCGGCATGGCTGGGAGCTCGGCGCTGGAATGGAGGTAAGTTTTTAATATAAAAACCCTCCGAAAATTATTTTTAATCAATGAAAGTTCATATAAAAGCAAGAAGGAAGGCTGGCGGACCTGTCTTTCTTGCTTTTATATGTTGACTATAGAGTCCCTTTAAAATGTGCATGTACTGCAAATCTGCTTATTTCCATTAGTAGATTTGTATACTGTGTTCTAAACAAGATATGTTGTTACAATGTAATCATGCTTGGTTTTGCCCTTACAAGCTCACGTATCTTCACTGTACTACTAGCACCAGGTGCACAAAACCAACTGTGACAAATCTGACAAGCCCAATTAGTTGTAGTATGTCACAATTAATTCACCCCTATTGGGATTGTCTCCAATACAGTAACCTGGGTGTCTTTAACCATGAAAACATTTGTTTCTATTTGTATGTAGTACAGATTCTCAGTGTTTAATAGAAATAAGAGAATAAAAGAAGCTGGAATCACAGACAGTGTACAAAAATCACAGACATGGGCATGGGGGTTCATGTCTCTTATTACTATAACGCAGCAATTTTAGCACAAACAATTAATCTCCGTGCTCCCTATAAAACGCCTAACTGGTTAGACTTAGAGAGGGGTCAACTACTGCCACACACATTTAGGGCTGTCACCTGGCCATTATTTTAGAACAGCCAGTATTTGAGGCTGCATGGCCGGTGCTGGTATTGTAATAATACCAGAAAAACAGATAGATTATGTTCTGCTATACCTGCGCTGGCCAGGAGGGGTAGCTGACTGAATCCGCAGGGAGATGCAGCACACAGCACAGGCAGTTTAGCCAGCAGCTCCCAGCCTGCATATCAGGAAAGTGAGGGATGGGGGAGACAAGCAGGAGGACAGGCTGCAAGGAGACACACTGGGAGACAAGGAGAGACACAGATAGGCATTTGAATAGGAAGATAGACACAGATGTGGGTTAACAGCGGGAGATAGACATTTAAGGTAAAAATTTAAGGTTGTCCTTGATAGGGTAGTTGGTTTCTGTAAGCTTATTGGAGGGCCTGGACCCAGTGACATGGCTGTCGATTTAGACTAATTGATTTCAAAGCCTGTTACTGGACTATATCTTTCAAAAAGGGCTATTGTACTTACTTGCATCAGCTCCTGTTGGCTCCTCCCGCGGAAGTCCCAAAAAACGTTAATGCACTGCTGGTCTGACGCAACAGAGCCTAAACTAAATGCCATACACAATCAAAGGATGGGTTTTCTTTCAATAAACACACATGCAAACCTGGATGGGAGAGGGACGAGACTAGGCCCCTCGATACGCAAGACTGGGTCATAGCAATTAAAGTATAAAAGGAAGTTACAACATACTACAACTGCATAGAGGCACATCAAAAATGTAGAGAATCCCTGTTGGATGTATTGGAGATGCCATGCCCTGGGCAGTATGACCCATATTTGTTTGGGGTGCTCAGAGAATCAGCCATTTTGGGCACAGGTATTTAAGTTTATTCACTATTGGTGTTCTGCCTGCTATCCTACTATCCTAGAGGTATCACTGTGGTTACACGTGGATGGATCCATACCCTTTCCTAATCCATGCCCTATAGGCAGCTAGACACTTCATTGCTTCCAACTGGAAAAGCACAAAGCCCCCCGCCCTTTCTGACCTGTTGGAGCAAATACACATTAATTATACCTATGAAGCAATGGCAGTGTTTATATTAAAGCAACAAAATCACTTTAACCGCATCTGGTCCCCCTAGAGGTCTCTCTTACATCTTACACAGAACCTTACCCACCTTGACGACTGGGTGAAAGTTTATGTTATGTTAATTGTTATGTCATGTTAGGTTGATATGTAATACCATTTATCAATTACCCTTTGTTGTAAAAAGAAGGGGAAATGCAATTTGATGTTGAAAAAGGTTGGAGACTGTAATGGTTCAGGTTTGTATTCTTGTATAAAAGCATGAATTGTATGTACTATAACCCTAAGGGTAGATGCACACCTTGTACCTATGAATGTATTATGTATCATCATGCTACATTGCTGAATTTATTTAATGTGGTTGTATTCAACTATTTCCCCTTTCCCCCATTTCTCTTTCTGTAACCCTGAAAAGAGAAACTTTAAAAAGACACAATTTAAAAATAAATAAATCACAGGAATGGACTAATGGTTAGGATCTATGAAATCTATTACGCTGATCATATAACAACATTTCACAGCAGTATTACAGAAGAAGAGCTGGCTTCCCTGTCACGGATAAAGATCTAAAAATGAGGGTGGAGGGTGTATGAGAAGACAGAGAAAATGGTGACTAGAGAAACTAGATTTATTTGGGTAAATCTGCCAAGAGGAATGGGTTAGGAGTATTATTTACAATTCAAAAGCTTACTGTGGGATCCCAGACTGGTAACTGTTGCCATGATTTCTGGTAAATAAAAGGATATCAGAAAACACAACGTTGGTGAGATGGCCAATTATTGGGCATTTTCACCAGGCCGCTGCACCTCCAACACTTATCTGCTTTACTGTCCAGATATTGGTGTAACATGTGTGATTATTCCCTGATTGTCATTTTATTTCACTCTCAAGGGATTGTGTAGTAATGGCTTATTTGTATAGTATTGTTGAAAATGAGAACATATTTGTTTTACATGTTATTTGTGGGCTCTGGCATTTAACAATAAAAAATAGCCAACTGTGTGAATAAGTACAAAAGTGTCAGAAGAGAAGAGATGTTATGATTAAAAGGAACCAATAATTTTTTGCTTCCTGACTGTCACACAACCATTAATAATATACATAAGTGGATAAAATGCTTCAACCATACAACATTAAAATTACAGACATTTTGGTTGGAATAGGGCTTATCATTGAAATATAAATTACTATCCCACAATACACAACAAGCATGCTGGGCCTATAACTAATTAGGAGAATTAGGATCTGCGGACATAATCTAGGAATGGGTTGGCATGATTGGAGATTTAGCAAGGGGCAGGAAATGAAGATATGATATCACCAGAGGGTCATAATGTTATGATAGCTGCATAGGGCATCCTTAAGGATGAACAGTGGGAAGATAAAATTGGGAAGATACAATAATGTCTGACGGGCAGTTAAAATCTTACAACCAGAGACAAAGACCTGAAAAGTAGGATAAATACAAGGGGCTGTCCATTAACCCCTTAAGGACCAAACTCCTGGAATAAAAGGGAATCATGACATGTCACACATGTCATGTGTCCTTAAGGGGTTAAAATTCTGCATAATTGGCCAATATTTCAATTTACAATAATTTGTTTTCCATTTTTGATTAAATACTTGTAACCAAATACATATCACTTCCTTTACATCACATTTTCTTGAATCCTTAATATAATGTACAAAACAGTAGCCCATCTGTTTATGGCTTTTTCTGTGATTAACTACAGTTCTGCTACCCTATTAATGTCATTTGCGATCAGTTAAAGGCTATACTAGATTAAACTTGGTTGTGTTTCCTTACAAAAAGCTATTTAAAGAGAACTCACAATTAAAATGTTATATTGCAATTTGCTCCACGTAAAGAACCCTAATCTATGCTTTGTTATTTTCTGTATTGATTTGCATGTAATTCTATGGTAATGAAGACTGTATCCTTGGAAATAATTCCATGAGGAAGAATCTGCAACTCTTGGCTCATTCATTAAATCTGTCAAACCTAAAAAGCTATTGCGATGCCACTAACGATCATATAAAATCCTTAGTGTGGCACACGCATGGCTAAATAGCAAACACACTACAGAAATGACAAAACATCTGCCTGTAAGCAATTACAAGATAAAAATAACACAGGATTACATGCGATAACATAAATGTACAGAGTGGATTTTAACCTTTTTAATAGAGATACAAACTACAAACATACCATAAGCTTGGTGAGCCATTCTTCCGCTTTTACAATTCGCTCATTGGAACATTATTAATTGTCATGAAATAAAAAAATGTTAAATATTTTGCACAATGCAACCATTGGTCTCTTGCCAACATATCAATTGCCCTGGGTGAGGCAGGACTGTTGTAGTAAACTATTTAGTGTGAGTAGTTGCAATTAGTGTGAGTTACCAATTATAAAAGACTACAGAAAAATGTGATTAGTAGATATCAATTCCAATTTTTTGCTCACCACTACCCACCCACCCACCCGCCCAGGTTCCCCCTAATTGTACAGCGCTGCGGAATCTGTTAGCGCTTTATAAATACCAGTAATAGATAAATAAAAATTAAAATCAGCATTTTACTTTACAAGACAGAAAAAAGCATTCTAAAAACTCCTTGATAAAGCTAATAATGTAGCAAAGAGAAGGAAACATTTACTTAAAATTATTTTATTTACATTGTAAGTTACCGTACATTTTAGTAGTCGATTTGTAATAATATAACAGAAAAACTGAATGGGGGGGGGGGGGGGGGGAGGGAAAGAATATATTATTGCATGTAGACTCCAGGGCATACTTGAAAACTAAAAGTAACCTTTTCCTTGATAAATTAGGTCTCTTCTTTCTAATACTGAGTCAGGATGCCTATTTCTTTATTTATATATACCTATACCTACAGTTGCTCTTTTGGTTTTCAAATTAATTTTTATAATTCAATCTTAAAGAAATTGGTAAACAGACTTGAATGTTATAGATAAAAAACAGATAAAAGAGGCGCTAATATTTTCTAAAACCCGGTGCAGCTAAAAATACCCAAGTGTAGTGTCACCTTTACACTTAAAGAATACAGTAAATAAAAAAAGGTACTTAGCGCTCACGGAAAGAGAAAAGTATATAGATTACCTTTTACATACAATATTTCAGGTAATCACATAAACAGGTCTTTCTTGACACCTATATATAAATAAATAAAACACACATAGTGTGACCTGTATATACAGTAAAAAAGTGAGAAACACGATATTCTTCAAACTCACAATTTTCGGAGCCTTTTATAAGTTGGCACTAAACTTATAGCGCTTATCGTCTCTTCCTTGAGACATAAAGTGTAAATCTTTCTGGTGGGTCCGCAGGAACTGGTAAACTCACAGCAAACTCCAACGTGGATTGAAAGATAATTTATTCAAACAAAAGTGTATATATATATATATATATATATACACACAAATGAAAGCAAAATTAGCACAACGCGTTTCAACCATAACAGGTCTTTTTCAAGTGCATCTATCTTAACAAATTAATTAAAAAAGCGTATATACCCTATAGTTAAAAAAAAATTTAACACATGAAAATATGATACCCAGTTATATATATATATATATATATATATATATATACACACAAATGTCACTCATTCTTTATCTTCCTTTTTTTTCCCTCTTGTTTTGGTACGTTTATTTTATGAACTGAGGGCAATTTGCCCTATCCTTAATGGACATTCCGCCCATCACCCACGTGATCCCTATTCCCGAAAACGTCCGATACGTCAAAGGAAATGACGTCACTTCTGCCGATCATGTGATCCGCGTCACAGGAAGTGACACGCCGGCGAGCCGAAATGAATGAAGACCGACATCTGGAGAACCGGACTGGACGGCCCTAATTAATAATCAACGAAGGACTTGGTAGACATGTTGGGGAGGTCTGGGGGAAGCAGGACATGGCCGGAAGTGCGGCCATATTTTGTTTGGCGTGACACTTACGGCTATGACCATATATGGGAGTGGGTGTTTTTTTATTTCATATGTGCAATCAATTATCCAATTTGTTTCCTGTTCCCCTTAGGGTATATAAGCTTTTTTTAATTCATTTGTTAAGATAGATGCACTTGAAAAAGACTTGTTATGGTTGAAACGCGTTGTGCTAATTTTGCTTTCATTTGTGTATATATATATATACTTTTTATTTTAATACAATTTGTTTGAATAAATTATCTTTCAATCCACGTTGGAGTTTGCTGTGAGTTTACCAGTTCCTGCGGACCCACCAGAAAGATTTACACTTTATGTCTCAAGGAAGAGACGATAAGCGCTATAAGTTTAGAGCCAACTTATAAAAGGCTCCAAAAATTGTGAGTTTGAAGAATATCGTGTTTCTCACTTTTTTACTGTATATACAGGTCACACTATGTGTGTTTTATTTATTTATATATAGGTGTCAAGAAAGACTTGAAGGTTAAACTTAAACTCATAAATAAAGACTTGAATGCTACTTTATGAACTAACCTGTAAAAGATCAAACAAAAGCTTAGAAATAATCAGAATTGAACAAATGATTACTTACATTGATCATTGCATTGGAAGTGATCCGGAAGAGAGTTGCCCTTTCATTCACAGATTTAATCTTCTCCCCACTCTCTATTGGCAGTTTAAGATTTTCCAGTTCACTCAGGGAGCGCTGAAGGGCTGCACCATGTTTAGCGATGAGGTCATTGCAAGTGCTCAGATCATCCAACTTGCTGGTTAGAGCCTTCAAGGAGCTGTGTAGCTCACTTTTATCAGACTGGGAGCTGGGCTCTTCATCTCCGGAGTCATCTGTAAAAGCAAAGACAGAAGTATTCTTTTGTGGAAATAATCAACATGTTTAATTACTTGGGAGGAACAGTCTATTTCACAAACTGATAAAAAATTTAAAGGGACACTAGAGTCACCAAAACAACTTTAGCTTATTGAAGCAGTTTTGATGTAAAGAGCATTTCCATGCAGTGTCACTGCTCAATTCTATGCCATTTAGGTGTTAAATCACTTTAGTCACCCTAGTCACACCTCCCTGCATGTGACTTGCACAGCCTTCATAAACACTGCCTGTAAAGAGTCAGCTAATGTTTATACTTCCTTCATTGCAAGTTATACTTAATTTAAAATGTATTATCCCCTGCACTGTTGATAGCTTGCTAGACCCCACAGAAGCATTGTGTGTATGATTAAAGTTCACTATAGAGAGCAGGCATTAAGAACATGTAAAGTAAGTTACATCTGATTGAAAGTGAAACCATTTTTTTTTTTTCATGCATGGTGTGTGAGTCACAGCCAAGTGACTAGGACTGCATGGACAGAAACAAAAGGGATTTAACTCCTAAATAGCAGAGATTTGAGCAGTGAGACTGCAGGATCATGATCTATACACTAAAACTGCTTCCTTAAGCTAAAGTTGTTTTGGTGACTATAGTGTCCCCTTAAGGTACATACACAGATTGTTCAATTTCTGATTTGGACATTTAAGAAGGTGCACAGCACACGCTGACAGTTGGTAATATTTACAGGTGCCAAGGCAGATAGGGTTCTACTCAGGCACCAAACACACCATCTACAGAATATTTATAAATCTGGCTATTGGTAGTGTTTTGACTTTTACTGCTACATCAGCAAAATATACATCTATTCCAATGCACTTTGTAATCTTGTGGTCAAAATGCTATATATTTTTATTTTTTTTTAACTCATTACTTGCTTTTATCAAGAATTAATATTGCCTTGCATGTACTCTTTAGATAGTACCTGGCATAACAAGGATTTATCACATACCTATCCATGCATTGGCAACTGCTAACAAGATTGCACACTGTGTGACAACCAATTACACAAAAACGCAGGCGCAGACTAAGTATGGACAAATATGGACACAAGCAGTTTTTTATTTTGTTATTGAATGAAGCTCATGCAAGAGTGTAAAGCTAGTAAAGAAGGGTGGCAAACATTAACAGCCTGTCCTATAGGTAGGATAGCTCCCATGGTGGAATGCCACTTTAATACCACAACTATTTCCATGACCATTATCAGTCTGGTCCTATCTGTTGACCCAGTCCAGATTCTCAATACCTGACAAGGTTTCTCTGCAGAGGACTTCCAGCAACCCAGCATAAAGAAAAACCTGTTTCAGATCCTCTTTTGGATACCATGCAACACAACAACCTATTACAACCTATTATGTTTTTACTGCTTTTCGTCAGCATAGCCTAGACCCAAAAGAACAGACAATGTGTTTTGTGCGGCATTTAAAGCATTGCTTTACTTTCCTACAGTTCATGTTTCATTGAAAGTAAAGTGTAATAAAATGGAAATGGTTTTTAGATTTGTGCGGTAGCTGTTTGTAATTGACACTCATTTAAGTCTATTGATGCTTGAATTCCCTTTTGTTTGTAAAAGAGAAACCCATTTACTGTCTGCCTCTAAACTGCATTCACAGAATGTAAATCTCGGAGGGAGAGGATAGAGCCATGATTCAGGCTTGGGACCTACAACCTGAAATATATGTTCACAATATACATTCAATCTGCCCCAGCACTAGCACTAGCACAGAGTAACATTCTCCACAAAATGAAGCCATATACAAACAAAGGTGTATATACACCATTTTTAGAGTTACCGAACAGACATTGCCTTCTGATTGATGAAATTAATGATAGGAAATTAAAGGAACACTATAGGGTCAGGAACACAAACATGTATTCCTGACCCTATGGTGTTAAAAACACCATCTAGACCACATGAAGACCCAGCACCCGCACCGGGACGTTCTCCCTCATTGCAGGACAATACATTACGGGACTGACACCCTGAATGAATAGTCTTGTACACCTCTAATCTCATAAGGAGGCGCTGCAAAAACACCCAGACGGCTCTCCGCCGTTTTTTCTATATTTCTTGTTTCCATAGTTTGTATTATTAGCATTTCTCTTTTTCGTTTTACCTTTTCCAATATGTTTTCGTATTTGTCTTAATTGCTGCCCTAGACACACCATGATAGGCCCTAAGGGGACGAACTCGGAACACTACTAATCTCCCAAACCCGAGAACGAAGCTCACTAAGCAGTCTCACTGCTTCATTAACGTCCGCACCCACATAGCTTACCGACAGAGACCAGGCCACAAGGAGGAGGTTCACTCCTTGGTCCCCACGCTGCACCCCCCCCCCCCCACCCTAGGGTTACAGGGGACACTAACCCACTTGACAGACCGCAAGCCTCTCGACCCTCCTCACCCCCCCCAATGACACTCTCCACGTAAGGTACCCAGTTAGACCCCACATACCAGATATGCGGACTGCCGTGTACTCTATAGACAACTAGATATGGCATACACTAGCAGCAGGAAGAACAGACACGACATTACTCAGACAACTCATTGCCCACTGCATATACTATGTCACCACTGTAAGGACACACAAGACGACTTCCCTGCATACCTTTAGGACTAACGTTTTAATTATTATTAAAAAAAAATGTGCAGACTACAAATTACCATGTCTTTGACCAATGTTGATTATTACTATGGCACTTGTTACAGCTAATATGGCATTTTCCAGCATGTAAGATATCGCATGAACATGAAAAAATAAAGAATTTAAAAAAAACCACAAAAAAAAACACCATCTAGTCCACCTAAATATAATAAAATCTAACCTTTATTCCAGGATGCTGCTGCTGGCTCTGCCATTGTTCCGGCTGACATCTTTAGAAGTGATCATCTCAGCCAATCACAAAGCATTGCCATAGGAAAAGCATTATAATGGCTGAGATTGCCAAGGAGGTGGGGGCAGGGGGCAAAGCAAAACACCACACTAGACAATCAGCATCTCCTCATAGAGATGCTTTGAATCAGTATATCTCTATAAGGAAAGTTCAGTGTCTCCATGCAGAGGGTGGAAACACTGAATGTCAGGAGGTACCTCTAGGTGAGCCAGTGGAGGCTAGGTTTTAATGTAAACACTGCCTTTTCTTTTAAAAGACAGTGTTTACTGCAGATTGCCTGTAGGGACTGGCTATACTCACCAGAACAACTTTAAGCTGTAGATGTTCTGGGGTGACTATAGTGTCCCTTTACCTATGATAGGAATTATTAAATACATTATATACAGAATTGGCAAAAAAAATAAGTTTTTTTTTCTTTCAACATTTTATTTATTAGCATACATGTCACGAGCTTGCTCCTCAACAAATCCACACAAAGAACTAATGTTAAAGATTATGGGTAATTATAGCAAATACCAATTCACATAAAAAATATTAATGGCTAAAGGTCAAGAAAAATGTAAGTTACAAACAGATTTACAATTCTAACCCCCTGCCTCTTACAAACATCAGACAGTCAAGAATTTATAGAAATGATGAGCACCAGGGTTTGAGCTCATAGAGACAGGGACTTGGAATGGAAAGCAACTCAAAGTAACAGACACGTACAGATATTTACAGACAAAATCTTCAAACAGCCTCAAAACTCAAGCTGCCCTTTTTTCTGTATTTTAAAGTGCCATAAGCCTTTGTAAAAAATAGTTGCATAAAATAAAGTTGTGCATGCAGTGTGCAAGTACCAAATGCACTAATTTCACTGCACTCTTCCTTCCCTGGAGAGACAAATTACAGACCATTGCATATAGCCCACTTCACTAATAATTGAGCTGGTATGTCACCAGCGACCACAATATGGCTGCTATTAGTTTTTAGATCAGTTCCATTGAACCTACTAAGCAATTTTCTGTTGGGAGCCTTTAAGGTAAATTTCTTTCACAGCTTTGAAAAGTAGCATGCACTAAAAAGAGCTACAACATATCAAAAATTGATTTACCAAGATTATTTCACTTTGAATGTGTAATTATTTCAACCAACTGCTGCATAAAAAAATATTTTGTTACCATTTTGTGATACTTATCCAGATTTATTATTATTATTATTTTTTTTTTAAAGCTCTCATCTTCATGTCAACAGTGATCCGTGGGTGAATCTCTCCTTTACTAACTTACATATAGTAGTAGCTTGTACAAACCTCAACAACAACAAAAAATTAAGTTAAGACCTTGGACATCAATATTACGTAAACATATAACAATGTCACGGAGCTCAACTCATTGTTAAAGGAGAAATTATAGGAACACTAAAGCAAGTGTCCTTGTCCCTTGTTATATAGGTGTCGTCCCTTCGTGTGCATGATACAAATAATTATTTTAAAATGTAAGTAAATAAAAAAAATAAAAGCTTTTTCCCTTTTTCCAGCAATGAGGCTCCCTGCGCTGCTTACCTCTCCTACTCCGGTGAAATCACGGAAGAGGCTTTGCTTTGCCAAATCCAATGCTTCATATCTAGGAACACGGGGGAACCGATGTGCATGCGCAGCGAGAGCTCTGTATGCTTAATCACAGGAAATCAATAAATCAATGCTTTCCTGTGGGGGCTTCCACACCACATGACCAAAAAAAAAAAAAAAACTTTCAAGGACAGGACCACTACATCCAGACCACTTCACTGAGTGAAGCGGCCTGGGTAACTTTACTGGTCCATTAATCTGAAAAATAATACATTTTGTTTGTTGGCTTATTCTATCTTCCAGTTTAGGATAAGTAAAAAAAAAAATGGTTTGCCACAAACCTTTTTGTATGTACTGAGGCTTTACTTGGTGAACATAGCAGCGTTTCATTGTATACCTTGTTATGATGATGAATGAATTGGCAGCATTTACCACGGTCCCAGTCCTGGCCCTATTCTAGTATCATTTCCTGGTGGAGACATACTTCCATATGTAAATCATTTGATGTCCTCCCACTACTGTAATGAAATCCACGAAGCCCCAAGTACAACTGTCATGTAATGACCCAATTCTTAACCAGTTTCCAGAGACAGCAGTAAAATGGTCAGGATCATGATGGCGAGACTCTAGGACAGCAGAATTACTGAATTCCCTAAACAGCAAGCAAAGCACTTTTTCCACCTGAAACATTTTTAGTATGCAGAACGCAGCTAATGAAGCTTTAAAATGTTTACTTTTACAAAACCACAAAATGCTGAATCAACTGATGCATGGAAAGCAATACATTGTTTTGATTGCAGTTGAAGCTTTTGGAGATTAATGGTCAGAGATTAAACCAATTAAAATGGTACTGGGAATTGTAAATACACACAGGGAATTTAGAATATAAGCAAGGCACAAACACACAGCTGGTTTAGATATTTGGTAGATATATATATATATATATACACACACACACACACACACATATATATATATATATACATATAATATATATATATATATATATATATATATATATATATACACACACACACACACATTAAGATAGATAGATAGATAGATAGATAGATAGATAGATAAATAGACAGACATTCATATAAAATCTCCCATGATTCCCTGCCAGTTTTGGCCATTCCCTCATCCCAAATCTAAATTGAATACATTAGAAACTAGAGTTATGCCTGTGAGAACACCCCCATGTCTGGTTAAGTATAAAGTTCAATTTTGGGAAGAAAAAAACAAACAAAATATAAACAAAAATCAGTGGAATCATTACTATGGAAACAAATAAGATATTCCTGCTGGAGCTCCATTTTTTCGAGCTTTGCCCACAGTTGTTCCTGTAACTATGATTTATAATGAATGATTTGCATATTAATTTATCAAATATATCTACACTATCTTAAAATACAAGTAGAATATTAAGAGCAGCGTTATATGTCACACCAACTGTCTCAAATGTTGGTGCCTTGTCTTCTTCTGTATCCCTCTTGTCTGAGACAGCAAAGACACTCATAAACAAACTGCCAACATGCTTGTACTTGTGATGGAATGAGGAAGCAAATGTGCCACAGGTAATGTAGAGCTCTGCTTACCTTCATAGCACCTTGCACACACACAGTTTTTGTCTGTAATATGCTTGACATGCCTATTTAAAGTCAAAGCCATCACTTCTAGAGTAATCAAGCAACTACGTTAGAAGGTATACAGTACAATAACACTGTCAAATAATATTTATTTGTTTGAGTATTATATTTTCACCGTATTCTATTCATTTTGCAGTTCTTCTCTGCACTTTTCCAGTTCTATGTACGTTACTTTAATATTGGTGCCTTCAACTGCATTTGGGAGTCATATGATAGATTTATATGAAATAAAATATACTTCCATCATGCTAAATAATACCCTTGCTGCATACACAACAGCACCTAATTTAAATACATTGAGGGAATCAACACAGTAAAGGAGGAGACTATATTTAAAAGAAAAAATACTACCACAACAAGAGGACATAGTCTTAAATTAGAGGGACAAAGGTTTAAAAATAATATCAGGAAGTATTACTTTACTGATAGGGTAGTGGATGCATGGAATAGCCTTCCAGCTGAAGTGGTAAAGGTTAACACAGTAAAGGAGTTTAAGCATGCGTGAGATAGGCTATCCTAACTATAAGATAAGGCCAGGGACTAAAGAAAGTATTTAGAAAATTGGGCAGACTAGATGGGCCGAATGGTTCTTATCTGCCGTCACATTCTATGTTTCTATGCTTTACAGCTGCTGACTGGTATTGTACACCGCTACCTAATTTGTTATCTATAGTTGTTGCATAGTCACTCATATTTAGCAATATTCCTAACGCAATAAAGGTTCAGGGCATTTGTCATGTGTTTATTCCTCATCCCAAAATACATCATTTTGCATTTATCTATTATATATTATTAAAATGCCTCTGCCATTTGTCCGCCCAGTCCCCTAATTAATCCAAAACCCTCTGCAGAGAAGTAATATCCTGTTTAAAATGCATTACCGTGCTTAGTTTTATATTATCTGGAAATACTGATATTTGACTTTTGATGCCCATGCCAACATCTCAAACTAACAAATTAAATTGTCTTCAAATCCTTAGCTAAAAAAAAATAAAGGAAAGGTCAGCATCAAAAACAACATTTAACTACCCACGCAAATTCTGGTTTCATGAAAAAGTATGCGCCATAAATATATACTAAGATATAAACGTCCAGGGAAGCCCAGACATCACATTACATTCCAAGCTGCAGTGTGACTGCCATGCAGCAAAGTGTTGATGACATAATTTTTTTTAAATGTTAGTAACTATGAGTCACTGCGTTTTATGATCAATAGCACTTTTTTTAACCTGGTATTCTGGTTGCATATTTAGAAATGAATAGGCCATTAAAGCACTATTAATTACCTGGGAATAGTTTAATTGGGAGCTGTGAATACAGATATTAAAGCAAAGAAAAAGCACCCGTGGAGGAACAGACCATGACCTTTTAAATGCTGTCAGTTCTTCAACAAACATGACCCAGAGAGCAGATGTAACAGGACAGCTAAGCATGTGATACTTCACAATGCCTCCGGGGAAAAGCATTATCTGAACTGCTGATTTATTCTTATTAATATGGAGAAGGGAAAAGCATATACTAAGGCTGGGCACATTTTTATATACGAGATGAAAAATATTTAAACAAGAGATTATATTGGGCAAATTGTTAGCTAACATAACATATAGATTGTGTGTTTTAGAGGTACAAGGCTAGATCAAGTTATAACGGTCACAATGCAAGTGCCAGAATAAGTGATTTGGTACTAGGATACATCTAGCCATCCAACGTGAGGACAAAAAAAAAACTTATAGAAAAGCAGTTATACGATACCATGTAGCTGGCCTTATCTTCATATGCTGTACATGTGAAACACAATTCCTCAATTTTGATACAGATCGTTTACAGAAAAAAAAAATATACAGCAACAGATGAGGCAAGAAAGGACTGTGTGAGTACCCATTTATTACTGTAGCAGCAATAGTCCCAAAGGTTTCAGATGGCACGGAAACATCATTCTTGGCAATACTTAAATCAATCTAAAGTCACTTTTATCAGGGATCTACTTCTCAATTATCTTTTTCATATATGCTGCACATTCAGAGATTAACCCCTTTGCTGCCAGAAAGGTAATTCCACCTCTGGCAGTCTAGAACAAGAGTTCGGGGTGGTTGATGTCAACTCTGTGCATATTAGACATCTGACCAGTGGTGGAACTACTGCCGGTTAGACAGCACCCAGGCCTGCATGTCTTGAGGGCCCATCGCGTGACCCATAGTTAGGGTCACCCGATGGGTATTATTTCTTTATTCTCGAACAGCGGCCTGGTTGCATGTCGCAGCCCTTTAAAAGCCAGACCCAATGCTAGGAGGATGTAACAGTGGATCCCGGTTATTCCTTGCACTGGATGATCCCTGTCAGTCCATTGATTAAAGTTTTACATTTAGTATTAGAAAATAATACAATATGAGTTAACTATTAGAAAACCATTGCAAACATTAGACAGCCTCAAATACTATTGGGAAAAGTGAGAGAAAGACATAAAACGGAAATATTCCATATGAGACTTACTTTGCCTATATATTGTTGATTTGGATAATCCAAGACCCAGCCCATTACCTTGTGCCCGCTGTACTGGACATTTCGTTCATATAGGTCTCCTTTCATTCTTTTGAGTTACTCTATCGATCACTGCTGTATTGTAAAGAGGACATCCTGGGCTTTCCAGTGATATGTCATGTGATAGGCTGCAATGCTGGGAACTTCCTCTTCCTTTTCCTTTTCATAAAAATGGATGGCATATTGGAAGACAATTTTGTTCCTCAGTTCCCAGGAGGAGATGATTTTTGTTTTATTGTTAGTGCTTAACTATGTTTTAAAGGATGGATACCCTACCCTTAATCCCTTCCCTCAGTTTTATTTTGGATTTATTTTATTTGATAACTGACTTCTCGCACATGAAATATCATAACATGTACAAACTATGGTTTTATTAGGCTATTTGCAGTCATGTATCGTGTTATCCATTCAGTGAATGTTCTATTTAGAACATTCTTCTTAAAACACTTCGAAAACAAAATATTTGAAAAAAATTAAAATAAAGGTGTGTGAAAAGAGGCTTTTTCATCCACATTAATGATAATCAATAATCTGTAATTGTGTTTAGAGTTGGAAATAAATCAAGTATTAAAATGCAGTGTAATGCTACTATGTTTTGCTGTAAAGCATGAATTCCATAACTTTATATTTATACTCCGTGTGCACTTGGAAAGGAGAAAAGGTTGTCATGGTAACTGGAGGCTATATTTAGTTGGATGACATAATTTCATCTTCTTACTGAACAAAGAAATATCTGTTGGTACCAGGTATCGGCCTGTGCTGAAGTGACAAATGAATAAAGTCACGACAGGGTGGACTTAGTAAATGCAGATAATACTAGATTCTAAGTATTCTAAATATAAAGGGAAAATAACAAAACTTGACATGGCCAGATTTATACAATGAAATGATTTAACCATTACAAGCGGTTAACCTTTACTGGTTAATGATAAATGTTATGTATACAAATATTTTTGCTTAGGCTACACAAGTGGATGTGAAAATAAAACTAGTGGTCAAAATTAGGCCCCTGAACATTGACAGGGCTATATGCTAAACTCTCGATTTCAACATATTGGATCTGAAAAATTCTCTAACTCTGCTAAAGTTAAGACAGGGATACATTTGCCTCCGTATTACCGCTTGGATTTACTTAGCAAAAAATTCAGAGAGTTTTATGAATGTGTGTCTCACCCTGTGCACTCCCATAGTCTCTCCATTTGTCATAGTGCAGAAGCTGTGTGTCATGTCTGTGCAATGAGTATTGACTGTGCTTGGTGTGTGCCGACACTGCGTAGTGTGATAGCTGCATGAAATGTGCGTGTGGGTTGTCCTGGCTGTATGTAGTGTGTGTGTGGTTTGTACTGGCTGAATGGCTGTATGTAAAGTATGTGATGACTGTAT
This sequence comes from Pelobates fuscus, assembly GCF_036172605.1. Classification (NCBI taxonomy): domain Eukaryota; kingdom Metazoa; phylum Chordata; class Amphibia; order Anura; family Pelobatidae; genus Pelobates; species Pelobates fuscus. The sequence continues at coordinate 116,497,144 of NC_086321.1, forward strand.
GTGATGTGCTGTTGTAAGCATAGGCGTGCGCAGCCTATTGCATTAGGGTGTGCACCCTAAAGCACAAACACACACCACATGTATATGTATATATATATATATATAAATATATATATATATATATACACACACACACACACACACACACACACATATATACATACACTGCTGTGTGTGTGTGTGTGTGCTGTTAGTGTGCTGTGTGAGGGTGGTGTGTGTAAGGGTGCTGCTGTGTGTGTGTGTATGTGTGAGGGTGCTGGTAGTGTGCTATGTGGGTGAGGGTGTTTGTGTGTGTGTGTGTGAGGGTGCTGTTTGTGTGTGTGTGTGTGTGTGTGTGAGGGTGCTGTTTGTGTGTGTGTGTGTGTGTGAGGGTGCTGTTTGTGTGTGTGTGTGTTAGGGTCCTGTTAGTGTGCTGTGTGAGGGTGCTGTGTGTGTGAGGGTGCTGTTTGTGTGATGTGTGTGTGATGGTGCTGTGTGTGTGAGGGTGCTGTTTGTGTGATGTGTGTGGGTGTCATGTATTTCTGAGGGTGCTGTTTGTGTGTGTGTGTTTGCGAGGGTGTTGTTAGTGTGCTGTGTGTGAGGGTGTTGTGTGTTTGTAAAGGTGCTGTGTGTGTTTGTGAGGGTGCGGTTAGTGTACTGTGTGTGTACTGTATGTGTGTGGGTGCTGTGTGTGAGGGTGCTGTGTGTGTGCTGTTTGTGTGAGAGTGCTGTATGTCTGTAGGTGCTTTTTGTGTGTGGGTGCTGTATGTGTGTGTGTGTGCGGTATGTTTGGACAGATTGTGGAGGTGGGGGCAGATTAGTAAATATCCCCCCTCCCTTCTTACCTTATGTAGGGAGGGGGGATCCTTGCTGCCATGTGCCATACCTGGTGGTCCAGTGGAGAGTGAACTCTAGCCTGCGGGGCTAGAGTTAACTCTCGTGAGATCTGAGCGTTGCCGCGGCAACGCTCAGATCTCGCCAGAGGAACCTGGCGGAGCTGCTGTCTAGAGCTCCCCGGGTCCTCTCCTGCCTCCCTTCATGCTGCTGTGGGCCGGTGAGGTAGATCTCACGCCGGCCCATGGAGGCTTAGAGCAGAGCCGACACTCAGCGCCGGTTCTGCGTGAGCTGACAGGGGAGAATAAAGTCCTGGGGAATAAAGTGTGGGAACCAAGATTCCCACCCCCCAAAAAAAAAAATATACACTCCAGTGTGTGTGTGTGTGTGTGTGTGTGTGTGTATATATATATATATATATATATATATACACACACACACACACACTGACACGCATACTCAAACACACACACATACACACACACACTCATACATTCATAGACACACACATTCACAGACACACTCATACATTCACAGACACACATATTCACAGACACACATATTCACATACACTGACACACATACACATTCACAGACACACATTCACAGATACACATACACACACACATTCACAGACACACACATTCACATACACACACACATACACACACACACACTCAAAGACACACACACACACATACACAGTCAAAGACACACACACACACACAGACACACACACAAACACAGTCACAGTCACACACACACACAGACACACACACACACACACTATTATTTTTTTAAATAAAAAAATGTCCACCCAGCCTCCCTACCTGGAGTGCTGGCGTGGACTTGTCCCTGGGGTCCAGTGGGTCGGGCGGCTCTCTCAATATCAGCCACGGCGAGGGAGCTGTGAGCTCTCTGCTCCCTCTCGCCGCGCGGGCTGTCTGCTGTAGCGTCATATTCCGGCTCCCAGCATCAGCAAGCGGCGAGAGGGAGCAGAAAGCTCTCGCTGCGGCTGATATTGAGAGAGCCGACCAGGGGGGGTCCATAACCTCTTGCCCCCGCCCCCTCCCATCCATGACAGGGGGGACATGGGGGGAGGAAGGGGGGCGCTGAGTGCCTGCAGGAACAGCGTTCCTGCACAAAAAAAGTGCAGGAACTCCGTTCCTGCAGGGCTCAATCCATAGGCGTGCCGCGGGGATTAGGGTGTGCCCAGGCACACCCGGCACACCCCGTGCGCACGCCTATGGTTGTAAGTTATGTTTGTGCTGGCTGTATATGTGTATAAGGGTGTACTTGTGTGAAATGTGTGCTGGATTTATGTGATGTGTATCAGGGTGTACTGGCTCTATCAAATGTGTGTCTGTGTACTGTCTATATACGATGTGTATGGGGGATGTACTGGCTGTATGCAGTGTATATAAAGGGTGTACTGGCTGTAATGTAATGCAGGTTTGTGTGTGTGTGTGCATACTTCATGTGATATGTGTGGTGCTCTGTTTAGCCCTTCTCCTGCTTGAATTTCTTTAAGCCTATGGTCCCTGCTAGTTATATGGGGAAGGGGGGGAAACATACTCACATTCACTTTGCCAGGTTGCATAAGGTTTGCACCTCTGGTGGTTGCAAAGCTGGGTAATGGTTCCCTAATAGTTCGGTACTCAGATAGTCAGAGCTGGAAACACCACAAGGCTGCGCTCTGACTAGAGATCACTAGACTGCAAGGAAGCCATTACGGAGGTGTGCACCCACCTGAGGTGCAAAGTTAATGCTGCTAGCTCTGATCTTCCCTCACCAAGGTAGCCAACGTCAGGGCTAAAACAAAAAAACAAACAAAAAAAAATGCCTGCCTGGCACCATGAACTGTAGGTCAGCCAGTGAATGCACACCAGGCTGCCAATCAAGCAGGCCATCCCACTGAGGGCAGGCCATGCAGGCAGATTTTACTGCAGGGTCCTAGGGCACTGATAGCACAAACTTGTCTGAGTGTTAATTTCGGTCATACGACATGACCATTAAGTTCAAATTTTGCATACCTGTTTAAGAAGCACAGGTCCACTCCCTATTGTAAAACACTTTGGATAATGCCAATTCCTGGTGAAACACAAGTGTACTAACATATTGTTTTATACATTTTTAAACATTATTTTATTGTTGGTGGGGATAAGTACCACCTGCGCCTATTGGACTGAGCAAACTGTACGTTGCCCTACCCTATATGTGTAATATTTTAATTTGTTTTTACACTCGTACAATCTACAAACATAAAGAATAGAGCATAAATAGAGTAGAACAGTCTTTAAAACTGCTATTGGTTTTAACATACTGGTTGAACTCTCAAGATGACAATAACAATAGGCATCAAACCCATCAACAATTGCCAGGGAGCAAAGAAAAACAATTCTGTAGTAAAGTGCTCATGCAGAATAAGGTTAAATTTCCATCTTAACCGCAAGATGTGTGGGACAAGTTAAAGTAAATAAACATATACAACCAAATCAATAATAAACAAAACAAGACAACCCTACACGTTTCGTCTGGAGAACCAGACTTCTTCAGCGGTAAACAGCCTTTAGGTAAGTGTATCATAAAAAACATTCACAATCAAAAAGAGTATAAATATCCTTAGAGTTGTCACGGCTAGTAATGAGGTCCAGCACGCAGAAACTATGTAAACATATACATAAGTAAGAAAAAGAAAATAACAGGATAGAGCGTAAACCGGACCTTAGAATGGCCGGACTAATACGCTAGAGGTCAAAGGGAAAGCCGAGGTCAAGGAAGCCAGAAAATACTCAATAACGATTAAACAAGCCAAGTCAGGGAAACCAGAGATAAGAATAACCAGGGAAACGCCAAGGATCAGGATACCAGAAACACGAAAATAGCACTTTCAGGAAACCAGGAAACTGAAACCACGACATGGCAAAGTACTGGGGTGAATTAGGGGTTTAAATACCCCTCTCTAAGCTATGATTGGTCAGAGGGCGACCTCTGACCCCAGAACGTGCGTGTGCGTTGACGTCGTGACGTCACGCACACGTTAGTATAATTCTCGGGGGCGGGGCTATCCATAGACGCGACCACGTGGTCGGCGCCATATTGGACTCGGGCGTGATGCCCGGAAGAACTATGTGCGCGGTTCCCGGCTCGCCGACGAGCAGGTAAGCTTGTGTAGTCGGTGCGGTCGTGCCGGTCGGGCACGACCGTGAGGCTCGGCGGGCCGGTGACCGCAACAAGAGTCCTCCTCCCGGATAACCTTCAGCCAATCCAGGAGGTGCAGCTGTATGGAATCTAGGTAATGATGTTTTGCGTCCGGTGTCTTAGGTGGAACACATATGTCGGGCGTCTTCCTTCCGTCCTTCATTGATGATGTTATTCTGCGCTTCAGAGCATGTGTGCCTTCCGTCAAGCGTATTTATGATGTCACTGGAAGTTCTTCATAGTGGGTTCCACCTTCTGTCACTCCGCTATTCTCTTCCAACCAAGTCCAAATAAGCCATAAATTGGCCAAAATCCACAGGCTTTGAGTCTCAATATGAATAAAGATACATGAAAAAAACGAAGAAAAAAACAACTCATATAGTACACATCATAAAACAATAGAATAGCTCCTATAAAAATCTTTAAAAAAAAATTAATAAAAAGTTATTGAATGTTATTTAAAAGGGGGTAACAACAAAATACATACCTAAAAATGAACTCAACGACCAAACACTGCTGCCTGTGTTCATGCGAACAAGATGGCCGCCACCTCGTGGTCATCCATTGGAAATGCGGCCACCCAGACGAACACTTAGAACACTGTGGTGGAATTTGTTACAAAGTAGCAATTAGGCTTAACAAGCTCCCGGGTGGTCTCTGGTTTGTGCGGCTTGTCTGGTTCCTGAACCATACAGTCCAAAATAAACGAACGGAGACTTTTACATTACATTTTACAGAGTCCATAGTCTGTGGGCAGGAGGCTGGAATGCAGGCTCCTCCAGGAGCTTTTGGCAAACTCACTTGGAAAGGGGAGTTTGTCAAACTACTAAACAAATGAAATATCATAATTAATAATAAGGCCTTTTGAAGTTTTATTATATAAATTCATTATATTATACATTTTATGTGCGGCCCAAGACAATTCCTCCTCACGCAATGTGGCCTAAGAGCCAAAACGTTGGACAACCATGCTCTGAATTGTAAGCTTGTTTGAGCACAGTCATGCTTAGCCTATTGTTCCTGTCAATTTAGTTTGTTTCATTTGCTGTTAAATTAGCCCCTTTATATTATTGTAAAGCACTGCGGAACAAGTTGCTGCTATATAAATGCCAATAATAATAGCACCGTAAACACGGAAAATGCCTCCCAAAATTTTAAATTGGCAAAGAGGGACACTTACAGGGTTGTGAGGTGTCACTGGAGCACGGCAGGCAGGGCTGTTCTGAGAAATGTTAGGGGACTTACTAATAAGAGTTTATACAACTAAAATGCAATTTAGAAAAAGAGCAATGTATCATATTTACATAGACTGATTTATTTCATTGATTGCAATTAAAAATACGCATAACTATGAATAGTATTACTGTGGAGCTTTGTTATGCACACCCATAATATGGAGCTAATGGTAAAGAGGGACATTAAGACAGAAAAGAGGTCCCTCTTAAATAAGAATACTTGGAAGATATGCACATAGTAAAAACATGGATGTATTCATTCACAAAAACACCTCTTCCTGATGTATTTTAACGAATGACACATTGGTCCCCAGAGCATGATTCTATGAAAGCGATTTAGGGATGAGGAAACTTCCACGTATTCTCACGGTGGAAGGAGATGTCGGAGAGTATAAAAGAGGCTGAGTGATAAAATGTGAGCATTATGCACATGGCAACTACTCATGAATACTAATGTAAAAGGGGAGGAATTCATTAAACTGAATGAAAACAGAATCCATTCTATTTTTATGCTGTTTTCTTCCATGTGTGAATACGTGAGAATTATACATATATTCGTCAACAACATTAAACAATGCTATGGTTTAAGAATTTGGCAAGGAATAAAAATGACTGTGCTCAGGAGAAATAAAAAAAAAGCAAACCAATATTACCTTCTCTGGGTGTGACTGATCAAGGAGATTTTTTTTTCTTTTTAAACCACCTCATACTAACCTGCTATATATAGGAGAATTCTTCGGAGATTCACAATAATATAACTCACAGTGTGGTGAATGCGTATATTAGGGATGCACTGAAATTTCGGCCGAAAATGAGCCTATCCCATTTAGTCCGAAAACAGGTCAAATCTCCCGAAAATCGGGTAGAGTGACTTGAGACGGGGCCCGGCGGCTTGCCCTGTGTGCCTCGGGTGCAAGGCCCCTTCCCTCTGCCCGGTGTGAGCTGCAGAATGTGCTGTATCTCGTGATCTCTTGCCAATCAGAATGTTGCCGCAGGTTACCACAGCAACGCTCTGACTTCTGGATATCGCGAGAGACAGCAGAGTCTGCAGCTCACACCTGGCGGAGCTGCAGACTGGAGAGAAATCCCACCGGACCACCAGGGAGCCGGGACACTGAACCATCAGGGAAAGAAAAAAAGAGAAAAGAAAAAAAATAGGTATTTCTAACCTCCCTCCCTCACTGTCAACCCCTCCCTCAGTCACTGTCACCCCCTCCCACAGTCACTCTGCCACCAGTCACCCCCTCCCTCAGTCACTCTGCCACCATTCACCCCCTCCCTCAGTCACTCTGTCACCCCCTCCCTCAGTCACTGTCGCCAGTCACCCCCTCCCTCAGTCACTCTGTCAAGTCACCTCCTCCCTCCCATACTCTGCCACTTGGCACCCCCTCCCTTACTAATTCACCCCTTCACTCTGCCACCAGTCACCCCCTCACTCTGCCACCCTCTCACTCACTCTGCCACCCTCTCACTCACTCTGCCACCTGTCACCCCCTCCTCCCCACATTCTGCCACCTGTCACTCCCTCTCTCCCACGCTCTGTCACTTGTCACCCCCTCACTCTCCTATCCCTATCCCACCCCACACTATGTGTCCTACCCCTACTACATAACTATCACCCCACACTATGTGCCTTACACCCCTATCACACCCCACACTATGTGCCCTACACACACTACATCCCTAGTCCACCCCACACCATGTACCTTACACACTCTACAGAACCTACAAACATACAAACTTTATCCCTATCCCACACCGTGTTCCCTACACACACTACATAACCTACACACTACATCTCTATACTGCACCACACCATGTTCCCTACACACACTATATAACCTACACACATACACACGACATCCCTTTCCCACACCTCACTATATTCCTTACACACACTACATAACCTACACACATACACATGACATCCCTTTCCCACACCTCACTATATTCCCTACACACACTACATAACCTACACACATACACACAACATCCCTTTCCCACACCTCACTATATTCCATACACACACACTACATAACCTACACACATACACACAACATCCCTTTCCCACACCTCACTATATTCCCTACACACACTACATAACCTACACACATACAAACAACATCCCTTTCCCACACCTCACTCTATTCCATACACACACCACATAACCTACACAAATCATTTGGGGGAATAGTAATTTTTGGTTTCAGTTTTCGGCCAAGGGTATGCTGAATTTTCGGTTTCGGTTCCAAATTTTCATTTCAGTGTATATGAATCACAAATCATAACAAATATTACATAAATATATGGTGAGTTTTATAACTGAGGAGATTTGTTATTCAAATATCCACACAGCTCTATAGCAATAGATACTGAAATACAAGGGCATATGTGGCAATACTTCTGAATTAGCCAGGACATTCTTATGTTTTGGGGTACTGTTCCAGCGAATTTAGTTACAGGAGACCCAGCATTTCGAAATCTACCGGTATATAGATTGCTTCAGCAGTGCTACAGGGTAGAAACACTCCCTAGAACAGGAGTAGGCAACCTTCTTCACTCCAGATGTTTTGGACTACATTTCTCGTGATGCCTTGCCAGCATTATGGCTGTAAAAGCATTGTGGAAATGCAGTCCAAAATATCTGGAGTGCCAAAGGTTGCCTACTCCTGCCCTAGAACATCCTCTCCTGCTCTCTTCCCTGCCCACCACTGACCCGGAAGGTGGGCAGTATCAGTTAGAAGGTATGAAAGGGTTATTTGGTAAATTGAAAATTGTTGAGAATTCAAAGTAAATTTCAAATTTAAAGCCAAAGTAACCAAACTGGAAGCATAGGTGAACATTTTCCATGACACCTGACATGGCCTTAATTTGGAATTATTATACATCTCCCAATGAGCAGTTTGCACAATTCATCACAGAATTCCACATCCATACAACTCAATACATGGTAATTTACTAAAGTGATAATATTTGGGAATTGAAAGATAATTTTTTATTTAACACCACAATAGCCAAACTAAAAGCATACTTGACTTGGAGAATTTCTCTACCTTTCCAAGACAATTTTGGCATTCAATCTGAAATTCACTTTTAGTTCCCAACAATTCTCACGTATAATAATATTTCTGTTAGAAATATGCATATCACAGAGCTTTACAACAATAAATTCACAGTAATGTACGGTGAGTTTTATTGCGGTGGAAATGTGTGATTTATGTATCCCATGGCTATAAAACATTAAGTATATTACTGCAAGTTTTATTTATGTGGAGCTGTTTAATTGACCATAGTAGGCAAACTAATATATAGTGCACATATGTAAACCACAGAACTCCACAGCAATAAAACACACGGTAATGTGCAGCAGGTTAATTAATTTCTGAACTCCCAGATTAATGTGTTTCAAATGTAATAAATTATTGGCGCAAACATTGCACCCTCACGGCCCCATGGGTCTGGCTCCTCGAGCATATACCACACACACACTTCCCTATTGTAATCCGGCCCAGGGCGAATCACACCTAAGATGCTTGCAAAACACAAGAGTCACAGGTCACAGTCCCTTCTTTAATATTCCCTAACGACTGGCTACCACTCACTGCCATACCTGCCAACACCCAGCTAGTCAGGACTTCTTCCCTCACACATTATTTTGATTCATCTAAAACAAGTTGCTACACAAACATAAAGGCAGAGGCTCTATGAGCAGGGATACACTTCTAACAAATTATACGTCTGTCTTACCTTCTGCCCCTTTCAGCCACACATACTGCTAGACTGTAAATTTGCAAGTGGAGAGAACTCGAATTTCGCACTGAACCACTGGGGAAGCCTTCATTGTGCATCTCCTTGTGGACCACCAGTGATAAGGATTACAGCTCCTGTCTCCCCACTACAGCTCCTAACTACCTACAGCTTTTTTCACCACTGAAGCCTCTATTCCCCCTCACTATAGTCCCTAACCACCCAAATACAGCCCCAGTCTCCCACTTCAAAAATCGTACTCCCCATTACAGATGATAACTCTCCACAGCCTCCATCTCATCACAGTCTATGGACCAGAAACTACCTCCCCTACTCATTAAGAGCCCATATTCTATCACTACAATTACTATGACCCAATTCTAGCCCGACGACACAGCACCTATTCTCTCTCACTACAGCCCCTATCCCCCACTATAAAACATTATATTCCCCACTACAACCCCTATTTCCCCATTACAGCCCCTAACTACAGCTCCTGTCTCCCCCTTCCCCCCCCCCCACTACAACCCCTCTTAACACATTACAGCCTCTAAGACCTAACTCCAGCTCCTGTCCCCACTATTACAGCCCTTATATAAAACTACAACCCCTACCTACCCCCACACTTCAACTTCTATCTCCCCACAACCCCTTTTCTCCACTACAGCCCATAGACAGCCATGCTTTTCAAGGAAGGGTAATGTAGAAAGATGCTGGGGGAGCACGTGGGGGGGAAAGGTTAAGGCAGGTGATGGAGGCAGAGGCAGGAAGGGTGGGGGCATCAGTAGAATCTTGCTCAGGGCACAATTAATATTAAAGATGGTCCTTACCACATTGTACTTGTGTGTATGCAAGTAAAATATATGTACATGTTCTGGTCTGCTCTTTGGTGGATTGACACCTTTGGGGGTGGGGGGCTATGCAGATCTGAATATCATGATAAATCAGCCGGGTACCAGAGACTGCAGTATTGGCTATGCAACTGACAGCGTGACTGTCTTAGCTTAGAAAAGATACTTGGAAAGATGTACAAGGGATTCAGTCGAGATGTATTTGTTGTATTTATATTTAGTATTTAGTATTTTAATCTGATGTTTTAGGAGATGTTAAATGCCAAATCCCAAACTTGCCTCTGAATTGACAAATAATGATGCAACACCTTTACAAATATGAAAAAATATAACAGAAATGCAAGAATTCTCGTAAGCTAAATTCAGATTATTTCTCAGCATTATAATACAAGCGATCCGACAAAACAAACAAACTTCAACCTGAACAAGCTATTAAACAAATATCTATATTCTTGTTAAGAACTTTGGCTGGGACAAAGTAGGAGAGACAGCAGAGAAGCTTCTGCGTTTTGTGGCTTAGCGGCACTTCAGAGACATCTGAAGCTAAGTTGACATTTTTTCCCCACATGCTCGTATTATAAGTTTAAAGGACCAATAAAATCACCAAGACCACTTCATCTCAATCAAGTGGTCTGGGTGCAGTTTCCCTATAACTTTAACCCTGCAATGTAAAACACTGCCGTTTTGAAGAAATTTTAACATTTAACATTGTTGGTTAAATAGACCTCCTAGCAGTATTTGATAGGAGGAGCATGGTGTTTGGCATTGCATGTGTATTTTGAATCCAATGCTTATCTATGAGAAAAATTGGATTGGTTGATATAGGGGTCTTCGGAAGTTGAGTGGGTGGCTGAGGCGGAGAAGTCTTGACACTGGAAATGAGGGGAGATATTTGTACGGTATATTTAACGTTTTGCTTTTTTCCCCGAGGGGAGTGGACAGTGGTCTCAATAAGAGAAGGGAACCTACAGTCCCAATAAATTGATAATTTTCAGGACTATAAGCTCCATTTAAGCAAGAACAGATCCTTGCGGCTAATTCCCAGCTTAAAGCTCCAACATTATTTTTATTTTTATTTTTTTTAAGCACTAACAAATCCCGCAGCGCTGTCTTTATATTATTGTACTCTTAGTGGATAAAAGCTTTTTTTCTTTATTTCTCAACAAGCTTCAATTGCTGTAATTTAAATACGCAAAAGAGTCAAAAATTAAATGCATTTCTGAAAATATGAAAACCTAAAAACATGAATTCAAAGGAGAACAACATATGGAGAATAGAAACGACTCCCATTATATATATATATATATCATATTAATCATCAATAAAAGTAAAAATATACTTGGCCTTACATTTTCTAAACTTGCAAAAGAAGGGAGGAGTCTAAAAAGAGAAGAGATGGCTCCACCAAACTTGAATAGCTTATAATGTTTTTGTTATTTTTTTTTATCCCATACATTCTTGCAGAGCTACAGATCAATTCCTCATATAGGATGAGTAGAGCTACTCAGCTACTGAAACAGTTGGCAACCAGAATGCAAATTTTATCACCAAATTCACATTTTGTTTACTGTTTACAGTGTACAAGGATTACCGGAGATGAAAATCACTGCAGTTATTAGCCACATTGGGGAAATCGGTGTACAGGGATTACCGGAGATGAAAATCACTGCAGTTATTAGCCACATTGGGGAAATCGGTGTACAGGGATTACCGGAGATGAAAATCCCTGCAGTTATTAGCCACATTGGGGAAATCTGTGTACAGGGATTACCAGAGATGAAAATCACTGCAGTTATTAGCCACATTGGGGAAATCGGTGTACAGGGATTACCGGAGATGAAAATCACTGCAGTTATTAGCCACATTAGGGAAATCGGTGTACAGGGATTACCGGAGATGAAAATCACTGCAGTTATTAGCCACATTGGGGAAATCGGTGTACAGGGATTACCGGAGATGAAAATCCCTGCAGTTATTAGCCACATTGGGGAAATCGGTGTACAGGGATTACCGGAGATGAAAATCCCTGCAGTTATTAGCCACATTGGGGAAATCGGTGTACAGGGATTACCGGAGATGAAAATCACTGCAGTTATTAGCCACATTAGGGAAATCGGTGTACAGGGATTACCGGAGATGAAAATCACTGCAGTTATTAGCCACATTGGGGAAATCGGTGTACAGGGATTACCGGAGATGAAAATCCCTGCAGTTATTAGCCACATTGGGGAAATCGGTGTACAGGGATTACCGGAGATGAAAATCACTGCAGTTATTAGCCACATTGGGGAAATCGGTGTACAGGGATTACCGGAGATGAAAATCACTGCAGTTATTAGCCACATTAGGGAAATCGGTGTACAGGGATTACCGGAGATGAAAATCACTGCAGTTATTAGCCACATTGGGGAAATCGGTGTACAGGGATTACCGGAGATGAAAATCCCTGCAGTTATTAGCCACATTGGGGAAATCGGTGTACAGGGATTACCGGAGATGAAAATCCCTGCAGTTATTAGCCACATTGGGGAAATCTGTGTACAGGGATTACCAGAGATGAAAATCACTGCAGTTATTAGCCACATTGGGGAAATCGGTGTACAGGGATTACCGGAGATGAAAATCCCTGCAGTTATTAGACACATTAGGGAAATCGGTGTACAGGGATTACCGGAGATGAAAATCACTGCAGTTATTAGCCACATTGGGGAAATCGGTGTACAGGGATTACCGGAGATGAAAATCACTGCAGTTATTAGCCACATTAGGGAAATCGGTGTACAGGGATTACCGGAGATGAAAATCCCTGCAGTTATTAGCCACATTGGGGAAATCGGTGTACAGGGATTACCGGAGATGAAAATCACTGCAGTTATTAGCCACATTGGGGAAATCTGTGTACAGGGATTACCGGAGATGAAAATCACTGCAGTTATTAGCCACATTAGGGAAATCGGTGTACAGGGATTACCGGAGATGAAAATCCCTGCAGTTATTAGCCACATTGGGGAAATCGGTGTACAGGGATTACCGGAGATGAAAATCACTGCAGTTATTAGCCACATTGGGGAAATCGGTGTACAGGGATTACCGGAGATGAAAATCACTGCAGTTATTAGCCACATTGGGAAGGGAGAGGATGGAAGGAAGGAGGGTACTCATTGCACCATAACATTTGCAATAATGAAAAGTTCTTAGGTGCTGAGACAGACCAATTAATATAGATTTTTTATTCAGCTCTGGTAATATATATTTGGAACATGGAAGATAATCCTCCAAGAAAACAGTATATTGGGACTACTCAATACATGTTCTTAGAAATCTTGTCTAAATATAGGAGTATTCATGACGGATTAAATAATAGTAATGCATTCATTATTTTATTGCCAGTGGCCATAAAATGATTATGTACTAATGAATGTCTGGCTGTTGCATCATATAGAGTTACACATGGCTCCAGGGTATTACTGGGAGACCAGGAGTGTGAATACTGCTGTGCAATTCAGCCAATTCTAGATATCAGCTCCAGCTCATAATGAGAGGGAGGAAAAATGATAAGACATGACCAACAGCTCCCAATGACATCAAGCTCCCTGCAAACCCTATTAATGCAAGACTGGACTTGGTTGCCATAGTGATTCACAAAAAGTCACATCAGCATCCTAAAAATGTCACACTGCCACAGGGAACCTCCTTACCCTTTGGTTCATTATGAAGATAAAACTTAATTCTGCTGGTTTCTTCGGCAGAAACAGGCTACAGACAAGACACTAGTAAAACTACATAGGCTCATTAACACTGTACCAGCAGAATGCTGATCTGCTCTCTCTAGAGGTGCACAGACAGAATAGGATCCTTGCTTTCCCATGTTGCTCACACAAATACAAACACACTATAGAATATTTAATATGATGGTTTAAATCGTATACTTCTAAGCTACTACCCAGAAAGAAATATGTACACAGCATTTTGAGACGACTATTTAACCCCTTAAGGACACATGACATGTCTGACATGTCATGATTCCCTTTTATTCCAGAAGATTGGTCCTTAAGGGGTTAAAGGAACACTACAGCGGTAATGTTTTAGTGTCCCCAGATAGCTAGTTCATCTCTCCAGTGTGTGCAAAAAATTTTTAATTCATTACTTACCTTTGTCCAGCATCTAGTGTCAGTTTCCAGAAAAGTGACTGTTCCTCTTTAAAGAGGAATAAAAAGTAAAAGCATATTGGGTGTTAAAGAACACTCAAATGACTATTCCTTTTTAATTAGGGTGTTCAGATTACCTGTCTCTGACCTCTTCCAACAATGAAAAGGTTCATTCCATGAGAGTCGCCTTACCATAGCTTCCAGACCCCTTATCTCTAGTCATCAGGAGAAGAACTCGCTGTGCTTGCTGAAGTAGTTTATGGGTGAGGGGTATCCAATTTGGATTTCAGTTTATAAAGAATATATTATGATGTGAAATCTGCTTTTTTATAATTAAATGATAAATCACCTCTGTGACTATCAATGACACCGCTAACAAGTTTTGTTTACTCCTTCCATTAGCTCTCCTGAGCCAACAGAAACTCAACTCTAGAACCAGACTCGGTTCTCACAGTTCACCTCCATTTCATGGGAGGACCGCAGTGCTGACAGTGCATGCATGTGCTTTTTGTCCTCGATGTATCTCAGAATGGTCATTTAGAAGCTTTAGCGTGTCATTGTGGAAGGCAGATCTAGTGGTTGCAGGGACTCTCACTTTAAAAAAAGGTTAGTAATACCCCTGTGTTCCAAAGTTAAATGTACATGCAAATAAAGATGTAGTAACAAGTATAAACTCACAGTAATGCTTTCCTGTCTATGTCATACAGTAGCGTCACACTTTTTTTTTTTTTTTTAAAACATGCGGAATAAACAAGATAGACATCAAGTCCGAGCGCATGAGGGTTAGGAGAGCAGATACTTGTAGTGACAGTGAAATACCAAGGACATAGCGACAGAAGTGCACAAGCATAATACACATGTGCAGGCTAATATGATAAGTAAAACATGTGCCCATCAAGGAGGCCATGCCAGGGTCTAATATCGGATTAGTGGCTACTAGAACACCAGGAGACATTTAAAAGTAAGCAGTTAAACTATAACAACATACTAAAACGATGCTGAAATAATAAAATAAATGGATGCTTTGCTTTAGAGAGAGACAATATGATCAAGCCCTGAAATCATGTCATGAATATATGCTAAACAAAACATGAAAACGATTTTACGTAACCATTAAGGATAACGTCTAGAATGTTGCACTTTCTGTTAGGTGAGAAAGAACAAAATTGCTAATCCTAGGCAAAAAAACAGACAGAATTACCAGAAACAACAAAAAATAAAATAAAAAAATGTGTGAGGTATGGAGATGAGTGACAAAATGGTAACAAGCGTCTCGGTCCAGCCGATACCCTCCAGGGACCTGGTATAGTCCCCGCTTCAGACTAGTTGCCTGCAAGCACCATAGCTCCATTATAGGCAACTGTGTCAGCCAGGTGGTACAATGAAAGAAGCTGAGTACTAAGTTGCCGGGCAGCCATGAGAAAAGGTCTCTGAGGACTGAGACCAACTGGTGGGTCCCACACTGCAACAGCCGACGATGTTCCTCAGTCACCACTGTTGGATTTGGAGCCCACCCCATGATTGAAACTGATATCTTACGGCCGAAGGAGTTACTGGATGCAGTCCCTGCTGTAAGGGAGAGTGACTGTGTCCATTACTAGTTAGGAATTCCTAAACTACGTTTTTTCCCTAAACAGTTAAGTGGGAAGAAAACCATAGAATTCGGGTTAAAAAAGTGTTGACTATGACAGAGTTTGAGAATTTGTCCAAAAAAACAAAACAAAACAAAAAAAACTTCTAGTTTAATAAATACCTTTAATTCACCAAAAATGTGGAGTTTAGTGAAGGACCTGGTGTATGTTTTGATTGAGAGAAGTGAACTGTTGTGATAGTTCAGACGGTCTTGAAGTTTCATATAAATAAAGAGTTCAACTCTGGTTAATGTATCTATTTGCTTTCTATAAAACTGTTGCTGCATCTCACTTTAACTGGGCCTGCATTCTCTTTCAGGGAAATGGTTTGTTTTTGTAAGAAATAATCTGAAGATACTTTAACATTATCCTTTTTTCCAATAAGTGAGTTTCCTGCAAGAAGATTATCCCATACTGAGCCTTCCCACCAATGTAATGGGATTTTCTATTACACAGAGTCTTGCTATGCTTTTAAAACCATGCCTTTTAGATGATAAAACTAAAAAGGGGATTACTTTTTCCAGAGAGGCTCTCGTGCTTGTGAGCTGTTCAAAGCAGTCATAATAGAAATGTTCAAATAATAGGTATTGAGTATATAACTGTTGCCCCACAGGGAGGATGAGTCTTTAATCTTTAAAACTCTTACAAGCAGCTTATATGGTAGTAAAAAAAAAAAAAAAAAAAAAAAAAAAGTAACAAGACTATTAGCAAAGTTGTGTTGTGTCAGTATATCAGTATACATTCTCTATAGAAAACCCATTATAGGAAGGATATTTCCATTACAGATATAGATTCTTCTATGCTCCATTTTTTCCAGTTCCGTAATGTTAAGAACTGATGCCCTGCATAGTTACATAGGTCTCTATACGCACAATAAACACAGCAGCCTATAGTAGTGATTATGGTGCACTTGGCCTTTTTTTGACCAAACCGTTTTTGTTATATTTGCTATTTAAAAATATGTTACCCAAGTACTGGTCAGAGAGCAGTAAAGCTACTCTTTATATTACAACGTGGGGGTGGCAATAAAGCTATATAATAAATCAGACAAAAGGACTATTGGGTTCATAACCCACACATGAGACATACGTTGTAATTGTGCTTAGAATGTTCATCTATGGAAAGAGAGTAATTAAAAGGAGTAGTCAAAGCACCATAAATACTAATGCCTGTTTTAGAGGCTATGGTACTTGCAGGCAACTGACAACATTCCCCATTTCTGTGTCAAACCGAGGCTCCCCGATGTTCCCATGGCCTGGCTCTTTGTTCTACTTCTGCATTGGCAATATCAATTTCAGGTATATCTTGACAGCAATCACGGGTGTGGAGTATCAAATATGGACTAAAGATATTGCTATTCCAGAACAGTAAATACTGCTTAGGTGAGCAAGGGCCAGGCCAAGCCGCTTTAAGATGGTTTGACACTGAACCAGAGCATACTGCCAGTATTAGCCTGCTAGCACTGTAATTACTACAATGGGCTGTAGTAGTTATGGTGTTTAGACTGCTAGTTTAAAAAGCAGACCTGTCTATATTTTCGGATTAATGGCACAGCTGCAGAGCACAGAACTATATATCCCATAAACTCTGCAAGCAGAAATTTATGGGATACACTATTTGATTTTTATGGGTAATGATTGGGAATGTACACAGCTTCTCCAGGAACCACAGGATCATCAAGGAAGCAATACTAACTGCTCTAGAGGTTGCGGTAAAAGGTAAAATTATACAATAAACATTTTATATACCGTATATATTCTTGTTTTTTTTAAATAGGTCTCTCGACAGCGAGAAGTAGGATACTGACATTTCCTCCAAAATATGGTAAGGGAAAACACTTACTATGCATCCTCCTTTCCACCTCACTATATGTATGTGGATAAAATATTTATAATGTGAGCAGTGGCGTACACACACTCCATGGGGCCCTGGTGCGAAACTGATCCGTGGGCCCCCCCCCCGACACATACATACAGACACAAACACATACACACACATACATACAGAGACACACACGCAGACATACATACAGAGACACAGACAGACACATACAGAGAGACACACATACAGATACACACATACAGATACACACATACAGAGAGACAAACAAACAGAGACACAGACATACATACGGATACACACAAACAGAGACACAGACATACATACGGATACACACAAACAGAGACACAAACATACATACACACGGATACACACACACACAGAGACAGACACAAACATACATACACACAGACACACACACATACAGAGACACAGACACACACACATACAGAAACACAGACAAAGACATACATACACACAGACACAAAGACATACAGAGACACAAATACACACAATGTTTCCTACCATGTGTGACTTTCCCTGGGGTCCAGTGGTGGCTCAGCCTGATGGGAGTCAGAGTTCCCACTCTAACTCCCTCCTCCTTTCGGTTTCCTCCCGCGCGGGCTCTCAGTATGCTGGGAGGAGTGACGTGCAGTCACTTCCTCCCAGCAGTGATGATTTCATCACAGGGGGCCCGGTCGCGTTCTTAAAGCGCCCAGCGCAGACCGGGCCCCCTTACAATCCATGTCCATCGGGTGGCCCTGACAGCATGGGCCACCCGATGGACCCCTTAACATGCGGCCTCGGCGGCAGCTGCTACCCGGTCGCGGGGGGCCGCAGGGCGGCCGGGCCCCCTGGAGTGCCGGGCCCAGTCGCAGCTGCGACCCCTGCGACCGCGGTACGTACGCCACTGAATGTGAGTCTATATGGCTAAGTGTTGCCACAGATTAACTGTATGATCAAAAAACATGTGACTTGCACTTTAAGTCACGTGATTTTTAAAAAAAAACAGATTATATGAATTTAATATATAAATAATTTTTGTTTAATTTAGCGTATTTATTTTCCTCTTTTAATAAAAAATATGTTGTACAGATTCTGTGAGGCAGGCATGCTTTCTGCTTCTTACTTACAATTATACCTCTACACTTGGGCATCAAACCAAAACATTTAATTCTTCTGAAAGTCACAAAACCGTTCATGTTCATTCTCGCAGTGATTGAATTAATGAGTATTGAGACTCTGCAACATACAGGGAGACAAACTGACTACTGTGGCGACACAAGATCTGGCCTAATAGATTTGATATCTCCCTAAAGAACATTTAGAAACGGGACTGAAAGTAAAGAAAAAGGACATGGAACGTCATGTCTGTATAGAGGATTCACAAAGCACAGGATTTCAGGAGCCTTAGATGAAGAGGTCTGTGTGTTATAAAGGCACGTCAAGGATAAATACAACAACAAATTCAAAGAAACTAGTCCTGCGCTCAAACTCCCATTACTCCTGGGCGGCAGCAATGACTATAGTACACATCAGCCAAAATACAAATAGTAAAAACCAAAGAAAAAAAATGACCTGCGCTCTTTCCACATCCCTATGTATTTTTAAACAAATGGAGGTTTTTAGTTACCTCCAATGGCCATGAGAGGGTAAGCCCACCTTGCAATGCTGCTGCCCATCCCATGTCTTACCTATTAAGGGTTTATAAGCATGTAGGGATGTATATAAAAAATACCCCTTTCTGTCTCATTAGAGATATTTTTGCCAGAAGCTCAAGGATGCAAGGTGAATGGTTAGCGTTAGGACCCACCTAGGGGGGTCTGCCTTGATGTGGCAGGTGGGCTTACCCTCTCATGACCATTGGAGGTAACTAAAAACCTCCTTTTGTTTAAAAATACGGATGTGGAAAGAGCGCAGGTAACTTTTTTCCTTTGGTTTTTACAACAACAAATTAGCTACATGACTTTCTGTAGTATGCTACAATAACTTATCTACCAATATACATACCCGTCACAAAAATTAAAAACATGTCAGATATTCCGATTCATACTCCTTCTTGCAGTAAATGGTAAACAATGCCACGTTTCTTGCACTAATGCCGAACAAACTAATGGAAATGGAAATGTTCCAGCAATGTCAAACAATTTAAATCTTATTCACAGTACAAATGGTTAAACAGTGATAATTATTACTGCTCTGCTGATGAGAGTGTTACGTATATAA
The DNA here is from genome assembly GCF_036172605.1 of Pelobates fuscus. Classification (NCBI taxonomy): domain Eukaryota; kingdom Metazoa; phylum Chordata; class Amphibia; order Anura; family Pelobatidae; genus Pelobates; species Pelobates fuscus. Next base: position 116,516,835 of record NC_086321.1, read on the forward strand.
CACCGACCACTGTACCCATATCAGCATTATGTAAACATAACTAATACATCAAGGTTCTTAATCCACCCCCTCCTCAAAGATTAGGGATGCATTTCATAATTTTAAACATTCCACAGTTAAAGGAACTCTGCAATATGCCAGGAGGTGCATGGCGCAGGTTCACCTTAAAGGGATAAAACAGCGGTTCCCAAACTGTGTGCACAGGGGCGCTGCAAAATGTTTCCTCAGTGCTATGATAGCACTGGGAGCAGGCTAACATTTTTCACAATTGCTCCTATGTGGGAATAATTGTAATGGTGCTTTAACCCCTTAAGGACTGGACTTTTTTTGCGATGTTGTACATTTGCGACCAGGCATCTTTTTGACACTTTTGTGGTGTTTGTGTTTAGCTGTAATTTTCCGCTCTCTCATTTACTGTTCCCATACAAATTATATATTGTTTTTTTCAGGACAAAAGGGGCTTTCTTTACATACCATTATTTATATAATCTCATCTAATTTAATTTAAAAAAAATGAAAAAATATGATGAAAAATTGAAAAAAATACACGTTTTTTGAATTTTATGTGAAAAATCTTTTACTCATCTACAAAAGCATATGAAAAAAACTGCTAAATAGATTCAAAATGTTGTCCTGAGTTCAAAAATACCCAGTGTTTACATGCTTTTTGCTTTTTTTTTGCATGTTATAGGGCTATAAGTACAAGTAGGATATTGCGGTTTCAAAACATACATTTTTAAAATGTATCAATAGTGACATTGTAACACTGTTATCTGTCATAAATTGCTAAATAACACCCCACATGTACATATTTTTTTAAAAGTAGACAACCCAGGGTATTCAATATGGGGTATGTCCAGACTTTTTTAGTAGCCACTTAGTCGCAAACACTGGCCAAAGTTAGCGTTCATATTTGTTTGTGTGTGAAAAAAGTAAAAAACTAAATTGAACGCTAATTTTGGCCAGTGTTTGTGACTAAGTGGTTACTAAAAACGGCTGGACTTACCCCATTTGCAATACCTTGGGTTGTCTTCTTTTGCAAATGGTATGCCATCATGGGGGTAATTCTCATTCCTGGGCTACCATATGCTCTCAAAGGCAACGTAACCAACCTGGCCATTTTCAATGTAAAAATATTTGACCTATATATTTGACCCTGTAACTTTCAAAAACGCTATAAAACCTGTACATGGGGGGTCCTGTTCTACTCAGGAGACTTTGCTGAACACAAATATTAGTGTTTCAAAACTGGAAAATGTATCACAACAATTATATCATCAGTAAAAGTGCTGTTTGTGTGTGAAAAATGCAAAAAAAGTCACTTTCACTGACAATATCATCGCTGTGATATGTTTTACTGTTTTGAATCACTAATATTTGTGTTCAGCGAAGTCTCCCGAGTAAAACAGTACCCCCCATGTACATGTTTTAGGGTGTCGTAGAACGTTACAGGGTAAAATACAGTGATAGCAAATTAAATTCTCTGGTCTTTCGGCCTGGGTTGGCAGGCAGGTCCCTTAAATTGCAATCAATAAAATAACTTAGTTATGTCAAAATATTACCTAAATACGCACGTAGAATTTAAATATATATGCATATTTATATATTTGAAGTCTACGTGTATATTTATATAATTATTTATGTAATTTTGTATATCGACATATGAATAGTTCGCATTCTTTTTATTTATTTAAATATACATAGATATATATACAATTTCATTCTAAGTGTATTTTGATATAAATATATATATATTAATATCAAAATACAGTTAGAATAAAATTTCGTATAGATATATAATTTTTTTTCAATTTTTTATTATTATTTTTAATTTTTTTAATTTAATTTAAATTATTTATTATTCGTATTTTATAATAATATATATATACAATATATATAGTTATTATATATATTATATATATACGTGTGCAAATTAATTATAAGTGTATTTTTATATTAATATATGTACATATTAATATAAAAATACACTTAGCATGACATTATATATATGATATATAGACATATATTATATAGGTATAATATATGTCTATATATCATATATATACACATATATAATAATATATTTTTTTTTATTAACTATAACTTTAAATTTTTTTATGATTTTACAGCAGCAGGGAGACTGCCTGTCAGCACAGACAGTCCCCCTGCAGGCAGAGTCTAGGACACCTATTGTGACCATGTGGTCGCCCTGTTGGGCGATCACATGGCCCCAGGGGTCCTAAACCGCCATGGGGAGACTGTCTGGGCTGCAGGCAGTCTCCCCACACCGGGAGCACCGCCGATCGCCGCCGGGGGAACGACGGCGATCGGGTAAGTACATTTTAAATTTAGGACGGTTCAGGACCGTCGTCGGTCGGCAACGCAAAAATGCCGATGACGGTCCTGAACCGTCCTGCGTCCTCAAGGGGTTAAAAATGCTCCATCGCTATTTAGCAACCAAAAGTGATTTCTTTATACATGCCTAAAACTTGAAGTCCCATAGATTCCAGCTAGTAGTAAAAAAAACAAAAAAAACTTCATAGACTTGAAAAATCTACAAAAATATAACAAAATAGCAACTATTCACAATGTTAAAAGCTCTCTCGAAGCCTTTGAGGAAAACCTTTTGTAAATAAGCTAATTTTGTAAATAAGCAGTCGCTTAGGAGATCACGGGTATCAAGAAAATGTTATGCAGATTAGGGCCACTCATTACTTTTATTCTGCTCCTTAACAATAGTATGCAAAATATTTTCTGATATATAGGCCTCAAATTAGCCGTAGACTGACCAGAGTGCCCATGATGACTAGGGATGTGCATGGGGAAAAAAAATGTGGTTCGGCACTTCCGAAATTTGGGACTTCGGCAATTTCCTAACCCCTAACCTTAACACTAACCCTTACCCTAACCTACCCCTAACCCCAACCACTAACACATCAAGGGTTATGGTTGGGGGAAGAGTTAGGGGTAGTTTCCTGTCATTATACCGTTAATTCTCCCTCCCTCTCTTGTTTTGCCACTTTTCAGAAATCCGAAGCACTACGGCACTTCCGAAATTCGGTTCGGTACTTCCGAAATGTTGCACTTCGGCAAATATGGCAATTCCGAAATTCGGCACTCTCGACATCTAGTTCTTTATACTTGTAGAATTCTCTGAACCAGAGCCATTCTTCCAGTGCAAAGTCTTTTCTAAGGAGAGACTCCTTCTGAAGTACCTATCCTGATAAGGTTGGATGGATCTCAAAGCAGAACATTCAAATAAGTCGTCACTGAATTACAGACAACATATGTTTTTTGATAATAGTTTATAAGACTATATATAATATTATTTTTAGTTATAATACTGTGACAATAATAATAACTTTGTATATTTCTGAATAGCCATTTATAAATATTTTTTTTTCCCCATGATATCCCAAAAGGTGGCATCTTGCCACAGATACAACCATAGACCATTGAGTTAATTAATTAGCAATGTGTTCAGAATACATTTTGGAAAGAAGCAGAGTAACGGTTGAGCACACCAAATCTTAAATTTATATTTTACATTGATAAAGAGGCTCTTTATTATTTTCTTTTGATACTGAAATTAAAAAGAGGCCCATATTACAAAAATTAAAGCAATTTTAATTTCTTTTTTTAAGCTGTGATGATCAATAAACCTAGACAAGCAATTTGGTACAAGCTTGACAGTCATTCCTTTTCATTCATTCTCAATAAAAAATTTATAAAGCACAAGGTTCTTCAGTTGTATAACATTTCATGTGTGCCATTGTATTGAAAATAAATGGTTCTCTAATCTTAAATATAGCCTTTTTCACATTTATTCCCTATAATCATCACAGATTAAGGTTAAAAAAATACATTTCAGAAGCCCTAGAACAGTAGGCATGCAGAGCATAAAAGAATGTGTGAACTGTGTAACCAGGAAAATGTCAGCTACAGATAAATGTGTAGAGGCTGAATAATAGCTGAACTGGACTTCTATAGAAATAAATATAAAAGAAAAGGTCTTTCACTATTCTCTGAAAATGCATCAAGAACAATTAATGTTACTAAAATGAAAGGACTTTGTTTCTTTAAAAGTAACAAAATGTTTAATGCAGCTACTCCGCCGAAGGTTATTAACTAAGCTTTGGGTTTGTAGTAGCAAAATTGGGGGGAAATGTGAAGATTCAGAGAAAATTCACGTTATTATTTACCATCCTCCAAACTGAGCAAATAAAACACGTACTTTGCTTGAATAAGCTTTGATATCAGTTATTTCCATGTAGTGGGACTTGTGAACTCTGGACTTAACATGGAAGAACCCCAAGTCCTCTTCTCTTCTCATTAACCCCTTAAGGACCAAACTTCTGGAATAAAAGGGAATCATGACATGTCACACATGTCATGTGTCCTTAAGGGGTTAAAGGAATACTATAGGCATCAAAACAACTTGAAGCACTTTTGGCATATAGATCATTCCCCTGCAGTCTCACTGCGGAGTTCTCGGACATTTAGTAGTGAAAAGGACACTATAGCCAGCAGAACCCCAACAGCAAGCACGTCAAACTCAAAGTCTGGCACGGGCCACATAAACAAGGTTTACGTTTATGTGTGGCGCAAAAAAAAAAAAAAACTTTAATTTTCATAGAAACGTAGGTTTATTTAAAAAAAATACAGTTTAAAAAAAAAAAATACAGCATCCCCCTCTACTAAACCATAGCACCCCCCTCTACCAAATCTGATCCTCCCGCTGACACACACACGAGCAAATTACCCTGTAACTTTCAGAAACATTATAAAACCTGTACATATGGGGTACTGTTGTACTCATGAGACTTTGCTGAACACGAATATGCATGTTTTAAAACACTATTTTTTCAAATGGTATGTCATGATGGGGTAATTCTCATTCTTGGCTGCCATACAATCTCAAAGGCAACATAGGCCCGGCAAACCAAACTGGCAAACTGAAATGGGAAAGCCCTATATTTGACCTTGTAACTTACCAAAACTCCATAAAACCTGCACAAGGGGAGTACGTTTTTGTTTTGAGACAGTAAAACATATATGACAATGACATCATCAGTGAAAGTGCTGTTTGTGTCCGAAAAAAACTAAAAAAAACAAATAGGAATGCTAACTCTGGCCTGGGTTTCTGACTTAGTGGTTGCTAAAAATGATTGGACATACCCCATAAATACGCTGGGTTGTCTACTTTTGTATATGGTATATTATGATGGGGCAATTCTCTTTCCTTGGCTGCCATACATCTCAAAGTCAAGACAACCAATCTGGCAAATTTTAATGTGCAAATACTAAAATGGGCAAACCCTATATTTGACCCTGTAACTTTCCAAAACCCCACAAAAACCTGTACATGCGGGGTATTAATAGTGATAGTGCACTTTTTGCGTGACAAAAAACAAATCTGAACGCCAGATTTTGCCAGGGTTTCTGACTAAGTTGTTTTGGTGACTACAGTGTCCCTCTAAGCAGTTTGAAGAAGCTGCTTAAAGGGAAGAAGCTCATCGCAGTTCGAACACCCGAACCGTACTATGAACTACCGGTAATTTCTGCTGACCCGAAAAAGTGGTTTGGAAGAACACTAATTTTTAACCCTGCACAGGTCTAGTTCAGACTATGTACTGTAGTTCTACACCTGCTACGCCAGCAAAGCCATAAGGGATTTTCCAAATGTCAGAATAACAACTGCAAGCTGCTGCCCTCAAATATGTGACTCATACCAGGCAGGACAGGAAATCGGAAAGATGCACAACATAATCAACAGATGGAAGTCAGCGAGCGCTAAGGACCACACTTGCCAACTATCTGTATTTAGCTAGAACAAAATTATAATGAATGCAGCATTTTCTGTTTCTTGAATAACAGTTCTTAAGATAAAGTGAGTACACACAAACTGTCTTTAGTTCAACGGAAGAAGGTGCATCGACATTGGCTGAATGGGAAGCTATAAATCAAATAAAATTAATAAGCTTGTGCAGGGAGCATATAAATACTTGACTAGTTATGGTAAATAGAAACCCGGTTTTATAATTCTATTCTGCAGGGATTGTGGCAAAATGCTATATTTTAGAAATCTGGAAACACTCTCATAAATTGGTCAGCATAATGGACATGAAATATTAAAAATATAAATGTTAATTAGATTAAGAGTTATCTACATAGAAATGCAAGTTCAATCATATGAAGGTAACCCCTAATGTATCACTAGTGTGCAAAATAAATGATTAAATTAGTACCTTCTCAAGTCTAAAGCATTTCCATAGGGAGATTCTCCTGAAAGCTTATCATTACAAAATTCTGTCAGTCCATTAAAAAAAAAAAAAAAAAAGATACTGCATCTGCATCATTAGACAAATATGGCTGCAATCGCTACTCTAACATTATTACTGTGGTAAGGGAAGAAAAAAATGGATTTCACTGCATTTCTTTTTTATTTTGCCGCTCTGTCACATCTTTATGGAAAACTTCCCACACAATCAGGGATACTACGCATAGACATAATTAGGTTTTTTAAAAATGGCCATATTTCACAAGGAAGGGCAATGTTCATATTTACAAAAAAAAAAAAAATGGAACATTTCGTTATGAAGAAAGATTAACAGTTTTAAATCTGTTTAGTTGAAAAACAAATTGTCCCTTTGAGAGGCTATGATAGCATTATACAAATACAATTGGGGTGAATACAGACCATTCTCTGGATATCTATTAATAAATAGGACTATACATTCGGATACAAGGTCACACATTTTGACTGGAAGAAAGGAGATTTAGTCAAAGGCAAAGAAAAGGGATTTTTACGATAAGGAAAAAAAAAAAAAGGATGTGGAATTGAATTAGAGTTTGTTGTAACATTTAAAAGTGCTTCAAACTTTTTTTTTTTTGCCTTCTTCTGGATCAACATCAAAAACATATGTGAGAAAGGCTGAACTTGATGGACACACGTCTTTTGTCAAAAAACATAAAATGCGCTGTATCTTTAAAATATTGGAAAGTGAATAGTGATTTCATTCAATAATAACGTGCATACATATATTGATATCATAGTGAATACAAAGTGAATCACTGAAAAACATGTAAAAGTGCACCGTGCAATTAAATACAATAAAGTGCACCGTATAACCAAACACAATAGAGTGCAAAAATGTGGTAGAAGATATAGCTTAAAAATAGTGTATTTATAAGAACACAGTATACATCCGCTCATCAGCAAGGAATAATAACTTCAGGGATATCACATGAAAGAAATAAACAAAAAAAACATAGGGTAATACAGTACAAATGATTATGTAAATAGGGGAAGACGGGAGATAATAAAACGCACAAGTGTAGAGCAGAGAAGCCTGCTCTTACTGTAAAGGCTCCTCAATTTGACCAGAGAGATGACCGTGGTGTAATAAAATACTTCAGCTTCTGTTAAATGTGGGAAATGGAAAAAAAAAAAATGCACAAAAATAAAAATAACCACATATTAAGAAATATGTATAAAATAAGAGCTGCTTAGTATATACTATACATAAAAAGATCTAGACCTACTGTCTAATCCGTAATAATATATAAGCATAATAGAACTATAATAATCTGGACACCAACTATCAAGAAAAATTGTAACAATGTAATAAAAATGGTAAATGAGAGAGACACCATAAATACTAATAATAATAATAATAATAATAATAATAATAATAATAATAATAATAATAAAAGGGAAGAAACTGGATGAATATGTAATCTACAGTGGGACCTCGGTTTACAAACGCCTCGGTTAACATAATTTTCGGTTTACAAATGAAAATCCATTGAAAATAATACCTCAGTTTACAATTTTTTTCGCAATACAAAGCAAGTTTCCCCAGGATGCATTGCACGTGGGAGGTTTATAGCACCGCCCCCTGCATGCTGGAGCCTGTGGGTAGCACGTGGCGTCGAGTGTGGAGGTGTTAGAGCAGCGTTTGCATCGAGTTTTGGAGCCATTCTGGAAATTGTTTGCAGTTGTTTTGGGACTTTTTGGTGCATTTCCGAAGCTGTGGGAAGGTAGGGAGCTGAGCTTCGTCGTTTGCATGCCTTTTATTGCGTGTTCTGCATTGTGGGTTGGTTTCCATGCCAGCTCATTTTGACTTTTTTCTGACCTCCAGAACGGATTAATTGGTTTTCAATGCATTCCTATGGGAAACCATATGGGAAACCATACGGGAAACCGTAGAACACATTAAATTCATAAACCGAGGTCCCACTGTATATAGAATATGACAAACATATTCAAGTAAAAGAGGAGACCTTCACCAGATACACTTTACATAAAAAGATCTAGACTAACGGTCTAATCCGTGATAATATGTAAGTGTAATAAAAAAAGAGAATCGCCTATCTAAAAAAAAAAAAAAAAAAAGGAATAAAAATAATAATAGATACAAAGAGGGACTCCATAAAATATTACTATGATTATATAATGCGGGTATAATCACTTCAAATAAAAATGTATTCAATTTTCAGCCTATGTAACTTAATCAAATTCTGCGCAAAATTTAGTGTATCCAACTAAATATGCACTAAATCGTCCAAATGCATACAAATGGATTGTAGCTGTCCGTTCTCCCTGACCCTAGGAAATACTAGGTACCAAGCTGGATTGTGGCTGGTTTTGACGGAGAAGATATACAGCATGTTAAGTGTAGTAGACATTTTGTGATTTATTAAATGGCACAAGAACATTTCCCAGGCAGATTATATGTTGCCCTGTGTGCAGTATCTATTTAGAAGGTTTCTACTACTGCATCAGACACACACACACACTGGAATCTCACTAGCTATCACACAAATACTAGCGAAACCCACTGCATTCTGGGGGAATATTCTCCATCTTCAACATGGGAAGAACCCCCTTATTAGACTACAAGGGAAGCCATACTTTTATGTGACTAAGTGCAAGGTCACCTTCAACTATATATATATTTAATCAATCCTTACAAAATCACCAGTAACACAAAGAAATGTATTAAAATAAAAATCACTTCCACTACCTCAAAGATTGTGCCTATAAATAGACAAAATGATCACCATACGTTTAGCATCTACCTCTATGTCAAGCGTAGAGATCAAAATAACATTAGTTAAAAGTATAAATAACTGTATGCAGTAACATTATGTTGTTACAATTGATGCAGTTGAGCTAAAATCATTATAGGAACACTATAGTCACCTAAATTACTTTAGCTAAATAAAGCTGTTTTAGTGTATAGATCATTCCCCTGCAATTTCACTGCTCAATTCACTGTCATTTAGGAGTTAAATCACTTTGTTTCTGTTTATGCAGCCCTAGCCACACCTCCCCTGGCTATGATTGACAGAGCCTGCATGAAAAAAAAAAACAGTCTTCACTTTCAAACAGATGTAATTTACCTTAAATAATTGTATCTCAATCTCTAAATTGAACTTTAATCACACACAGGAGGCTCTTGCAGGGTCTAGCAAGGTATTAACATAGCAGGGGATAAGAAAATCTTAATTAAACAGAACTTGCAATAAAGAAAGCCTAAATAGGGCTCTCTTTACAGGAAGTGTTTATGGAAGGCTGTGCAAGTCACATGCAGGGAGGTGTGACTAGGGTTCATAAACAAAGGGATTTAACTCCTAAATGGCAGAGGATTGAGCAGTGAGGCTGCAGGGGCATGATCTATACACCAAAACTGCTTCATTAAGCTAAAGTTGTTCAGGTGGCTATAGTGTCCCTTTAAATTTAGGGCATAACATGATAACAATAGAGACCAGTGTACTGAAAATTGAAAAAGAAATATAAAAATACCAGGTGTTGTAGAATGAAGTAAAGAAGTGCTCTGTTTTTTTATGTATATATTTCTCAGAATGAATACATATAAAGCAAAATGTCTGGTGGTTATTACACAAAGTAATGACTGGCTCTCCCATCTACAACTTTTCACTCCAAACTATCTTAGATCTAAAAAAACATGGCTAACCAAGCAACTTTTAATAAATGTCATTTAAGGCAGCCAGGCCTCCAAAGTATCCCAGCATCCACATTCTTTAGGAGTACTCTGCATTAACCCAATGAGTAATAGAAGGCAATACACTGCATGTCCCTAACTAGAACACAGGCATTTGGAGATTAGTCCTGTTGTATTCTAATAATAACAGTACTGATGCATAGAGTAATTCCTTAGAAAGATAATCTATCTACACACCAAACAAATCATGCAAATATGTGAGATAACTCTGTAACAACACTTCTCCAAGGTTATAGAACATGGAATAATTCACCCAGCTATAAAACAGGAAAGATGGACAGAGAGAAATTCATTAAACAAAAACAGTGAATAGACAGTCAGATCTGCAGCAGGCTCACAGCACGGCTTTATGTGTACAAATCCCATCCTGTGTGAACCAACTTTAATGTGACTGTACAGCATGAGAAAGCCATGAGGTGCAGAGATCTGAACAGCTCCCCACCTCGCCTATAGAATGGATTGTAGCACATGACATGTCAGGGGCACTGGAGCCAACACTGGTGCATTGTCAGGAGAACAGCGGGAAGGGGGATATAACAAACACACACACACACATGCTGTTTACATTGACTCCTGCTGCTAGAAGAGTACTATGGCAGATCATGCAATATAACACCCGCAGGGGTTCCTCTCCACCCCAATCCCCGGGTGAAGAAAATCACAGGCTGTGTCACGGAGCTGGGGAGGCCACTAACCCTTCTTATACTTATTCAGGCAGCCGGCGTTGCAGAAGGAACGAGCGGACGGCGATTCCCAGCATCCCCTTCCCTTCATTCCCACAGGAAGCTGGCTAGCTGCAGCAATTGCTTCACTCTACACTAGCATTAGGATGAACGGAAGAGGGGGGAAAAAAACAACAGTGAAATGAAAATAATCTGTTTAGAGAGCAGTCCTATTCATTGATCAGCTCTTAGGTAGCATCGCTGCACTAAGAGCTTCTATATCACACTGGAAAATACGGCCACATGCTCTTATCAATGCAGCACAGTCATAGAACTTAAAGGGAATCTCCAAAGCCTGTTCTAGAATGCACCAGGGCTTACCTCGGTGCACAAGCCAACGTTTAACCCTTGGTATGCTGCTTGAAAATGGATTTAGCAAGGGGGGGAGGGGGGAGTTATCATAAGGACACAGAAGCTGACAGCAGATACTAGTATACTGGTGTGCCTAGGTCTGACATACCTAATTAGAAATTAACATTGTTCTGATAATACACTGCTAATTAATCACACACTGTAATAGAAATTCTGAGAAAATGGAGATGATACAAGGTATCTCATGTAACAGAATCTACAGCCTCCAGGTCTGAGAAAAAAGTTAGAAATAAATAAAATAATTGTTTAGTGAATAAGCGAGTGCGCTGGATTCTGTATTTTGTATATTTTGGCCCCAGAAGCACTCTATAATGTATGCATGTTCAGGTGAGTGCAGCCCTTGGTTTCATTTACATATTTGGGAGTCCAGGCCAACTCCTTGGTTTTGCACCCCTGCCTGTCACAGGTGCCTCATTCCAGGACCCTATTTAGCCTTGACCTGCAGAGAGTCCCAGTAAGGAAGTATTTCCCAAGTAAGTGGATTAATCTCATAAGAGCAAGCATTAGGCTGCTAGAGTAGGACCTGCCAAGAATGGGGTTTAAATAAAACTAATACAATCTGGAAGATTTGAAATCATTGTTTATTGAATAAGCGAGTGCGCTGGATTGTGTATTTTGGATTTTATTTCTCTCTCTCTCTCTCTATATCTATATATATATATACACACACACATATACTGACTGTTAAAGGATCCCTATAGGGTCAGGAACACAAACATGTATTCCTGACCCTATAGTGCTAAACCCACCATTTAGGTGGCTTGTCCCCCCTCAGCCCTCCCCCCTATAAACGTAGAAAACTCACCTTATTTCCAGCGCCGGCTTTGCCCCCTTTGTGACATCATCAAAATGCCAGATTTTTTGCCAATCCACGGCGGCTAAAATCGGCACGGGGCAGGGCCAAATCCCGTTTTGGCCAATCAGGACCTCCTCATAGAGATGCATTGAATCAATGCATCTCTATGAGGAAAATTCAGCGTCTCCGTGCAGGGCGTGGGGACGCGGAACAGCAGGGCTGCTTACTGTGCAGCCCTGAGCCAGGAAGCCCCTCCAGTGGCCATCTAAGGAGTGGCCACTTTGAGGTGTCCCTAGAGGGCAATGTAAATACTGCCTTTTCTCTGAAAAGGCAGTGTTTACATGAAAATGCCTGAAGGGAGCTATTATACTCACCAGAACAACTACATTAACCCCTTCCGTTACGGCGTTCTATGCCGTCCCGCTTTAAGTGGGCTTTAAAGCCGTTGCGGCGGCATAGAACGCCGTAACGGCTTTGAGCCCTGGAGCGCCCAGTATACTTCCCTTACCGGCGCTCCGCTTTGGGAGGACTGCCTCACAGCCCAGGCAGCCCCCCCACGGCAAAAGAAGCCCCCGGGGGCCATGTGATCGCTCTCAAAGAGCGATCACATGGCCCCCTATAGCTGGCTGTGGATCTGCCAGCAGGGGGACTGTCTAAAATGTCAGACAATCCCCCTGCTGGTGGGATCTGTAAAAAAAAAAAAAAATATTAGACATGTGTAAAATTTAAATATAAATAATAATAATAATAATAATATAAATTATATATACATATGTAATTTCATTCTAACTGTATTTTGTTATTAATATATAAATATTGGTAACAAAATACACTTAGAATGACATTCTATATATATATCTATCTATATATAAAATGCAAATAACCGCAAATATATATACATAGATAAATACATATAATTACATAAAAGATTACATTAGTATACACGTAGAGTTTAAATACCTATAAATGCATATATATTAAAATTCTACGTGTATATTTAAGTAATCTTTTAACATAATTAGGTGATTTGATTAATTAAAATTTGATTGACATACCTGACAACATAGGGAGAAAGTGCAGAGAATTTAATTTGCAAGCACTATATTTGACCCTGTAACTCTCCAAGACACCATAAAACCTGTACATGCGGGGTACTGTTTTAGAAAGAGACTTCGCTGAACTCAAATATTAGTGTTTCAAACTGGTAAATTGTATTACAACGATGATATTTTAAGTAAAAGTGACGTTTTTTTAATTTTTTACAAACGAACTGCACTTTTATGGACTATATTATTGTTGTAATATGGTTTACTGTTTTAAAACACTAATATTTGTGTTTAGTGAAGTCTCCCGAGAATAACAGTACCGCCCATGTACAGGTTTCATGGTGTTTTGGAAAGTTAGAGAGTCACATATAAGGCTTGCATTTAATTTTTTTGACATTGAAATTTGCCAGATTGGTTATGTTGCCATTGAGAGCGTATGGTAGCCCAGTAATGAGAATTACCCCCATGATGGCATACCATTTGCAAAAGTAGACAACCCAAGGTATTGCAAGTGGGATATGTCCAGTCTTTCTTAGTAGCCACTTAGTCACAAACACTGGCCAAATATTCGTTTTTTGCTTTTTTAACACAAAAACAAATATGAACGCTAACTTTGGCCAGTGTTTGTGACTAAGTGGCTACTAAAAAAGACTAAACATACCCCACTTTCAATACCTTTGGTTGTCTACTTTTTCAAATGGTATGCCATTATGGGAGTAAAAACAATATATACAAAAAGGTAGACCTAGGGAGAGAAGAGGAAACTCCTCATCTCTACACTAAGTCGACCCAATAGGAGGCCCCTCCCTTCGGTAATGCTTCAAAATAAAACTTAACTTTTATTGTAATTTATCAAAATAAAAAATGATGCAAACACAAACAAAAATAAAGGGTAAAAAGAGGATGAAAAAAAGATAGATTCTAGCAAGCAATAGGTTTAGAAATCTGGGGGTTGAGAAGGCGAATTCTATAGAGAGGAGCTTTGGATGCTTAAGTTCTTTTCTTGTGATCTGGGGGTTTGGGAAGGGCGATTCTTGAGAGAGGGACTTTGAATGTTCAAGCTCCATTTCCTAGCTTGGACAAGTTTGTAAATACAGCTCTATTGTCTCTTAGTGAGAACATGATTTAGTTCAACATCCCACATCACAGGGATCTAAGAGCAACTGAGTTTCAACGTGCACTTGATACAATTTGTTTCAACTTTTGTTACCAAGTACACTCGGATTCTATATCCATTCGAGTCCCAGTATTATTTGATTAAGTCTCTCCCCTCCCTTTCTCTCCTCCCTATATCTCACCCTATCTAGCTATTGGGCTTTTTTGCTGGAATTCTATCTGGGGGTGTTTTTGATAGGACTATATATATTATTGATTATTGTCCACACCCACAGTTATTTTTGTGTCTCTCCTCATTATTATTATATATTTTTTTCATCCTCTTTTTACCCTTTATTTTTGTTTGTGTTTGCATCATTTTTTATTTTGTATAAATTACAATAAAAGTTAAGTTTTATTTTGAAGCATTACCGAAGGGAGGGGCCTCCTATTGGGTCGACTTAGTGTAGAGATGAGGAGTTTCCTCTTCTCTCCCTAGGTCTACCTTTTTGTATATATTGTTTTTTCTCACGTATGTAAGGGTTACCCCCTTTAAGGATCCCCCGGACACAATAAGAGGCTGGTTGACTTTGTCACTGGCTTTTTCTCTTTTTCATTATGGGAGTAATTCTCATTCCTGGGCTACCACACCGTCTCAAAGGTAACATTACCAATCTGGCAAATTTCTATTTGAAAATGGAACGTTCTATATTTGACCCTGTAACTTTCCAAAACACCATAAAACCTGTTAATGGGGGGTACTTTTGTACTCGTGAGACATCGCTGATTGCAAATATGTGCATTTTTGTGCAGTGAAACCTAACAGTATTATGACATTCACAGCTAAAATGTCAGACGGAAATACAAATTTAAAAAAAATCTAATTTTCTCACTTTTTTTTTAAATTTTATTCATAATGAATTATGTTCCATATATGAATAGTTAATGATAAATTAAAGCCCTGTTTCTCCTGAACAAAATGATATATAATAAGTGTGGGTGCATATAATATGAAAGAGGGGAACTACGGGTGAACAGACATATAGCGCAAATTCCAGTTTTTGTTTACGTTTTGTTTTGATCAGAACGTGCACTATTGACTTCGTCCTGAAGGGGTTAAGCTGTAGTTGTTCTGGTGACTATAGTGTACCTTTAACCTAAATTCCTGTTTAAAGACTTACGCAGGCACTCATAAATTGATATGCTATATTTACTTCTGTGAGCACAGCTGGAATGTAATTGCATCCATGTCTCATTCTTTCTATACGTAGATTGGTATTTATTATTGTGACCAGGACCACTATAAAGGGTTAGCGATAGCCAGTATATACACTTAGTATTATGCTGCTCTGTCAAAAAGCGAAATACACAATCAAAACTCAAACCACCAACAGCGATAAGAACATTAAAACCAAAAGAAGGTGGGATGCAGAAGGAGACATTGGACAGTAAAGCCTGTAAAGACAATCATTATTTGCAGCAAAATGCTATTTACTGAAGTAAGAATTCAAAGTAAAACCTTTCATTTTAAGGTCAGAGTGGTCAAATCTGGAAGCAAAGCATTAGAGACTTTTTCGAGTTCCGATAATCACTTTAGCAAATCACCCCATTGGTATTTTATAGTTTAAAGGGACACTCTAGGCACCCAGACCACTTCTGTCCGTTGGAGTGGTCTGGGTGCCAACTCCCACTACTCTTAACTCTTAACCCTGTAAGTGTAATTATTGCAGGCTTTTTTTTACCACTAAAGGGCACATCCTGGTTTCTAGCACTGTGTGAGGACCTCCAGCGTCGCTCATTTCCCCATAGGAAAGCATTGAAATGCATTTTCAATGCTTTCCTATGGGGAGCGCTAATGCGCATGCACGGGAGCATTAGGTCTCCCCGGCCGGTGGGCGGGATCAGTCTCGCCCACCGGCCGACGCAATGCAGAGGAGGAGCGGAGGAGGAAGAAGCGACATGGGACATCGTCGCTGCCTCAGGTAAGTTACTGAAGGGGTTTTCACCCCTTCAGCAACCGGGGATTAGGGGGTGGGAGGGAGAGGGGACCTGCAGTGCCAGGAAAACGGATCGTTTTCCTGGCACTGGAGTTTCTCTTTAAGGAAAGACATTTTAACAATACATTCAATATAAAACCCAGTAGCACATGCATAGATTACAGGTTATTCTTTTTTATTTTTTATTGTTTTTATTGTTTTCAAAAGATTGCTGAGTTGGCTGCAGCAGCATCGCTACCAAAACAATGCTGATGGGCCAAGGCTGTGTTTTGTTTTTTTTATCTGACAATTTTTTTTTTTAGGGTACAGAAGAGAAGTGGAGGGTTATAAGGGGGAGGGGGGAGATAGTTAACACAGTGATCCAGAACATTCCAGAGACATATTTTATACCCCAAATTTAGCAGATGGGATTCAGACTTTTATGGAAGGGGTTTAGCAATATACACATTCCCAGTTCCAGTTTAGCGTATAACCAGCATGTAAGGTTGTCTGGATGCGGATGTGTTTTGGGCTAGTCGTGAGCAGTGTGGTGGTGTGTGTGGGCTGTTTTCATTGCCCCATAGGATTTCTTAGTGATAACATGTATGCTGGGGTGATATTGACTGGATACTTGAGGTGCACGTGGAGTATTTCAATGGGGGGGAGGGGGAGGAGGTGTGGTTCCTCACCTTGCTGATGGGGTCTTGTGTTACAGTGCCAATGTGCGCCAGTGCTAGTGGGTTGGGTACGCCTACACTGGCCCATTCATCTGATTCTGGTAGTTGGTTCTTTGTGGAGGGCATGTTCGCCTGTCTTTTGGTCGTAGTAAGATGGGGGGGGGGGGAGTGTTATGGTTCACAAGGGCATCAGGCCTCGTTTCGGCTGTGTTTTATTGGCGTTTTCATTGGGTATACGGCATAATACGTTTGTTGTCCCAGGACTTCCATGTCTCACACCAGAGTTCTGCGTTTGGCTGCGTTCGTCTGGCCATCTTTTCATATCGGCTGTTGATCTCTATTGTTTGTATGCATTGCTCAATAGTTGGAGGGTTTGTAATTTTCCATTGTCTGCTGATCACTGTGAGGGCTGCTATGAGGATGTGGTAGAGGAGTTATCGTTGTGTCTTGTTCAAGTGTTTTGTAAGAGTAGAAGCAGGAATGTCTCTGGTTGGAGCGGGAGTTGTATTTCTTTTCCAAAGCTGCTGCTACTTGTCAGTATGTAACGAGTCGCGAGCAGTGCCACCAGGTGTGCAGCATTGTTCCTTTGTCTGTGTGGCATCTCCAACAGGTGTCTGATACGTTAGGGAAGTTTTGTTTGAGGCGCACAGGGACGTGCATAGCATCATGGATTTTTGGGCCATGAATATTTCCCTCCATTGGGAGTCTGTCAATTTATGTGCGAGATCTTTTTCCAATTGTATGTAGGAGAAGTGAGCTAAAGTTGGTAGATTGAACTCTTTTTGCAGGTCTGTAAACAGTTTGAGGTTGGGGTGGTGTAGAAGTTGGGACAAAGTGTATTCCCCGTGCCTTTTCCAGGTCATATAATTAAAGTCAGGAATTATTAGAGGCACCGAGGCTATTGGTAGGGCTGAGGAGATGTACTGTGTTAAGCCTTGGTTGGCTCAATGGCTGTCCCATAGGGTTAAGGTAAGTCGTGTGGTAGGTAGCATATTTCGGCACGTAGGTCGCCTATCTTTGGGTAACCATGCCAGGTGTGTCAGGGGGATTCCCTCAGTGAAACTTTGTTCTATCTCGACCCATGTCAGCGGGTTCTTGTGGTGAAATGCTGAGAGCAAGGGGGCAATATGAGCCGCTCTGTAGTAGCCTGTCACGTCAGGCAGTCCCCATACCGCCTTTGTGGAACACTTTGTATGTTGTCGATTTTGTGACTCTGGGTTTGATGTTCCCCCATACAAAGGAGTTTGGGATCTGTTGTACATCCCTGAGGTACTTTGCCGGGAGTTGCATTGAGAGTGTAGAAGAGTGTGGAAGAGGTATTGCATTTTTGGCAAGAGTACCATTTTTACTGTTGCTATCCTACCAGTCCAGGAGAGAAATTTCCCCCGCCATCCTTGAGTGATGTTTTTGAGTTCATTAAAGAGTTTTACGTAAATGGCCTTGTGTAGAGTTTAAATCGTGGGCATTATGTTTACTCCTAAGAATTTTATGTGGTCTCATCGCCAGTCATATATGAAATTTTGTTTCAGGGCGGTCATGTCGTGTTATGGGATGTGGATGCCTAAGGCTTGTGTTTTGGCAACATTCAATTTGTAGTAGGAGCATTTGTTATATTGGGCAAGGAGTTTGTGAAAGTTGGGTAGGGATATGTGCAGTTGTTCTAGTGTTAGTAGGATGTCACAAGGCTATGTTTTAATCGTGCTGGTTCTGCCCATGATCTGCCTCCTTGACAGTCTGAACCAATCCTATGGGGAAGTATTGTGATTGACTCAGACCACCACTTCTGATGATGTCACCAGATAGCAGGCAGATCAGGGGCAGAGTCAGCAGCTGCAGACTTGAATACAAGATTTTACTATATTTAGGGAGACAATGGAGGGCCAGGGGGTTAGGTAATGGTTTTAACATTGTAGGGTCAGGAATACACATTTGTGTCCCTGACCCTATAGTGTTCCTTTAAGAAAACCAACAGAACTGCAATTTTATCATAAAGTGTAGCATATTAAGAGGTTGAGATATCAAGTTTAATTTAATCTTTGGTTTTTTTTTTTATTAAGTTTTGTATGTTTATATTATGAAAATAATTATCAAATTATTAAAGGAACACTATGGGGTCAGGAACACTAATGTATATTCCTGACCCTAGTGTTAAAAACACTATTTAGCCCCCCTTGCACCTCTTAAAAAAGTTAAAATCGAACCTTTATTCCAGCACCTCGCTGGTCTGCCTCTGATCCACTTCCTTGTCTGACATTAACATATTGATGATCTCAGCCAATCCAACGTTTTCCAATGGAAAATTGTCAATTCTGATGATCTCAACCAAGAAGGCGGGGTGGGGGTTGGAACCAAACACTGTGCTGCTCAATCAGCATCTCTTCATAGATGCATCTCTTCTATGGGTAATTATAATGCTTATACTATAAGCATTGCATCTCGTTGAATTGGTTATAGTGCCTGGAGTGCTCTGGCACTGTGCCTCCATTCAGTGTTGCACCATGTTCGTGCACTGGCCACCCACAGTACAGCCCCTTCTGTATGTGTAGCTAAGGCAGAGATTACACATTTCCTTGTTGTCATACCCATTCATACCATCAGTTGGAGCTCTGACAGGCTAAAGGCAGTCAGCTGACACTCTCAGCCAATCACAGCTGCCCATTGCTGCTCAGCCTAATACTTCCTTATTAGCCAAAGCAGCACAGAGGGGATGGATTGCCGTGGACTCTTGCTTAGCATTAAAACATTAAAAACGGTTTAATGCTGAAAGAAATGATGGTACCAGGGGACTCCAGACACTATAACCAGTTTAATGAAATGAAGCAGATACAGTGCCTACGGTGTCCCTTTAACATTAGTGCTGTACGTTGTGCAGAACTGACCCAGGAACACTCTCTAGTGGCCGTCTGAGTGATTGCCACTGGAGGTGTCACTGGGCAGCAATGTAAACACTACCCTTTCTATGAAGAGGCAGTGTTTACAGCAAAACAACCTACAGGGACTGAATATTCACACCAAAACAACTACGTTAAACTGTTCTGGTGACTATTGTGTGTTTTACTTTGTCAATGTCCTGCTCATTTGCACTATTAATTTACATAAATTGACCACGAGTAAACAGTTTGACACAGAAGCAGGGGGAGCCCCCAGGGGCCAGTCTTTGATTTTCTTTAATTTATTTATTTTAGTGAGAAAGTACTCTCACTAAATTGAAGATATATTTTCGGCTTTTAAAGTGACAAACGCCTGGCCTTCGCAGGCATGGTTTAACCAAGGTGTTTGTCAACTGCCCAGAAATATGAGTAGGATGAATTGTTCCCATATCACAAAACATTGGTGGTTTTAATTTTGTTTACACCCGCTTTCTATGGAGTGAGAAAAATAGCTAGTCAGAGCCAAAAAGGAGCACAGACTGAAAAGTACTGTAGATGGGCAAAAACAAGTTAAATAGGGCACAGAGGTAACAGGGCTAATGAAAACTCCTCTAACTCGGGTGCAAGACACTACTCCAGAGGTTCTGTACTGATAAGTCACACTTAGCGCCCAATTTGTAAAAATCAGAGGTGAGGAACATGAATAACGTTTTTTTTTAACTTTTTTTGTTTTTGTTTTTAACGGTAAACAAATGAATGATGAGGGTTTATATGGCGCATGAATTGCTCCGTTGACAAACAAATGGACTCATTTAAGGAACACTGCAATGAATGCACAAGGCTAGAAAATACTATATATTTAGATTTACTAAGTGCTGATAAATCAACACTGTAGTGTTTGATAATGGCTGGAACTATTGTATAGATAATGTATTAAAAAAATGCAAACACCTATCTAAAAAAAAACAAAAAAAAAACACTCACATTTTGAGCTTCCTTCTCTTTCAGCACATTAGCCTACGCTAGTAAGTTGCTTGGCCAATTAGTAAACTAATTTTGAGTGTGAATTGCTTAAATATTTAAGTACGGTTGTCTTTATAGAGGTTAGAAACAAGATTGTCACCAGAAATATACATATATATCGAACATATCAATTTGACACATTGCCTGTTTGTCTACGATTGAGTAAGTGGAGTAGAAGAGTAGCACATTTCAAAGTTCTCTGTTATCCTCAGTGCTGAAACTTGTTGCTCAGATATCATGTAAATGACAACATACAGAAAGATGTGCTATGCTGTGCTTCCTGATGCCAAGTGTGTTACTGAGCAGGGTAAATTATGAGGGAGGGACAGAAATGGAGATTTATGCAGGAGTAGTAACTAGCAAGAAAGATATATTTCCATTTGGAGAGGTCAGAGGACGCAGGGTAAGATGCAGAATTCTGCAAAACATTTCAATTATCTTTTGCAAAGCAATACAGATTGCGTATACAAGAAGAAAAAAATGACGGCTAATTATTTAATAAAATAGCTTTTTAACTTGCAGTTATATTAGCGTCTGGTGTATCTGTTTTCTAGTGCACACCACTCTTAAATAGGATTACTCCACAAAAACCACATAGTTAATATTAATATAGCGGCAACACGCAATGAATTATTAGAACGTATTTCAAATGTTCAAGGTAAGTGTTCTTGGTTAATATGTTGATGAATAAGCTCCTATAACAGAACAAAACTTTGTGTGTTTTCATTTCTGCTGGTCTATTTCAGGGAACGCTCTCTGGGGTACATCCATTAGCTCTGGCCTAATGGTATTTATAGCTGCCTGCAGATAATGCATTGCAGCCTACTCTAGAATCATGGAAATTGGTTTTATCCCTGCGCATGGCTATGGAGCTGTATGTTACTGCTGCTGGGTGAATACTAAGTAAGCAGCGATTCGTAACATCTTGCCCTCCATATTGTTGTAAAATACAATTCCCATGATGACTAACTAGGCTTATGAGTTGGATGAACATAGGAATATAACTTACATTTTTATAAGTTGCATTTCCCATTAGAAGAGGACAGCTGTGCTGTTAGTGGAGGAGGCAGGATATAAAGTCTGCCGTGCCTGGCTGTCATTCTGCATTCACACACCAGACAGACATTCTTCCATTTCAGGAGGGTATCTTTACAGGTGGGTATATCCCTTTGCTGGCCCTATCCCTTCCCCTTCTAGCCCACCCTAGCTGTCTGACGTTCATATCACTTATAGTTGGGAGGTATGCAGCTAAGAATTTATACATTGCTTCTCATTCATAAAAGCAATCTGAATGAGGAGCCCTTGTAAAAGTGGATGGAAGCCAACAGGAACTTCCATTTATGTGCTTCTGATTTTTTTTTCCAACAGTATTTTTTATTAAAATAAGAGGTATGTGGGGCAGCTATCTGGCATGTTTCATCTTCAAGCCTATGGTGAGGTACTGTGTTGATGTTTCCAGGCAAGTAGTATTCTAACTGGCTGCTTCTCATTGCATTTATAATTTTTTTAAAATAAATATTAGTACGGTATGTTGTTCCAATCAGCTTGTTCAGAATGTAGTGAGTGAACAACCTCCAATCACTGCTTATACCACTTACTAAAGTAGACTGGAATAACCATAAAATACTAACAGAATAGTATATTAAGCTATAGGCATCTGCATGCTGTTTGAATGTAACAGACGAGTTTGCATGATTTTATGAGCTGTCTGTGTAGTATGAACCTGATTTTTTAAAAAGAAAAAAAGGAAACGGGAAGCCTAGGTTATCAAAGTAATAACAGCAAGCAATTTACTTTTTTTTCCCTAGAGGGCATGAGTGGTATATAAAAATCAGAAGCTCCATCTATAGGACATTTCAAATCACCTACTCACAGAAGATGATTTGTGGCTTCTAAAGAGCCACACATGATATAAAAGGTTAAAGGATTGAGGATCTTAAATGTTGAGGTATATGGTAGAAAACCTCCTCCTAGACAGGATCTAGAGAGTATATTAAACTGTCTGTCACCAAAAATAAACTTTATCTAGTCTGTTTCTATATACGTAGGTCTTATATTTTGTAATCTAGTTTTCATAAGATGCACAATGAAAAGAAGGGACTGTGGGCAGAGGATATGAAACGTTCAGTTTAAAATGGCAGTAAAAATGTGCCCATAATCAGTCGCACAGAAGTGCAAATAGCAGACATTATAAGTATGGCTGCACCCTGGTATTAAGATTCAGCACAAGTAAGAAAAGGTAATAAAGACATGTGGCAGGGGAAGAAGGGGGATATAATCATTAAGATAGAAGGGGCACAAAGAAAAGGAAAACTGTAAAGGAAAAAAACAAACAACAAAAAAAAAACAGTTCTGCTTCAAAGATTTAGAGGGCACTAAGATATAAGGTTATATTCTGTAACCTCTGCCTGTTCCTATGCAGGACCCCCTCCCTTGCTTCCCTGTAGATACACGCATGATGCTGATCACTGCTCCTTATTTCCTTAATGATTAGCACTGACGTAAGTGATCTGGGGGAGGGAATAATGTGCTTGTGTGTGTTGGCTGTTTATGTGTGTATATATATATATTATATGTGTACGTGGATGTACATGTTTGTGTGTGTTTGACTAATTGTTAATGTTTGGTATTTGGGAACCACTGCACTAAAAACTCACTCGTTCCATCACCCTGTCTGCCAAGAAAATTGTTATCAAATTGTAGTTTTCCTGCTGAAATAATCACTTTAAGAAACTATTACTGCGAATTGCTGCAATTTAACCCGTGTTATGGATCTTCATCAAAAGACAGTACTAGGGATATGAATAAGGTGCAAGTGGAGGTTTGCCTGTAGAGGTGAGATGAGCATAATATCCAAGTAGTTGAATTGCTTCACATTTAGTCAGCATTACACAAAATACATAATTTACTGTGCATTAAAGGGACACTATAGCCACCAAAACAACTTTAGCTTAATGAAGCAGTTTTTGGGTATAGATCATGTCCCTGCAGTCTCACTGCTCAATTCTCTGCCATTTAGGAGTTAAATCACTTTGTTTATTAACCCTAGTCACACCTCCCTGCATGTGACTTGCACAGCCTTCATAAACACTTCCTGTAAATAGTCATCTAACGTTTATCCCTCCTTATGTTGCTATATTCTATTCAACACAACTTTGAATGGATACAATTACTTGTCATTTACAGAACAATGTAGGAACCATAACCACTTTAATTGAGTGAAGTGGTTATGGTGCCTGGAGTCCATTTGTGCCTTGCCCCGCACCACTGCCTAAATGTTTACTAGAGATACTCTGACAGCCAGCCTGCTTCCTGGCCTTCAATGATGAAATGATGGAGGGAGAGCTGTGCTCTGCTTAAAGCGGCACTGTCATGCCGAACTTACCTTTCCCCAATCTCTTCCTCTTCTCCCCCTCTCTCAGGATCTGTTATTCTTTTCTTCCTGTCTTCTTTAGTTTTCTTTAAAACCATAAGACAAAGTAGGGACTCTTTGTCTTATGGGATTCCTCCGCTTGACCAGCTCTGACCAGCGGAGGAGCAAAGTGTGCTTAATTTCCGCTGGTCAGAGCAATTTTCCCATGATCCCTAGCTTTCCTCCCAGTTCCCACAATACTTCCTGTCAGTATTGCCGAAAGTCCTGTCACTTAGACAGAACGCCGGCAAAACTGCCGAATTGCATCCTAACAGAATGAGCACCGTTTCTCCATTGGTGTTAGGATGCAATTCGGTACTTTGTTCGGATCGGAATTTCATTCAAATGAATGAAACTCCGATCCTATTCATTGCTGTGGCTGCATCTTGCAGCCGCTTAGTAGATAACTCCCTAATTCCCACGGTATCAGGGAGCTATCTACTAAAAGGCTGAAAGACCTAAATTGGTCTTTCAGCCAAATTTACTAACACCAAGTAAAAATGACTTGGTATTAGTAAATAATATGCCCCTACTCGCTATACCGCGAGTAGGGGCATGTCTAGTAAGCAGTGATCAGCCTGTGGCTGCTCACTGTAGAAAAAAAATAAAAAAAATATTGCCCCCCACCCCTAAATGACGGGTGGGGGCCGTAAAGTAAAATAAGGGAGGGAGACCTATTGTCCCCCCCCCCCGGCCCCCACCCCTGAGCGGTGGGTGGGGGCCATAAAGATAATGAGGGGGGGGGACCTACTGTCCTCCCCCCCGGCCCCCACCCCTGGGCGGCGGGTGGGGGCCATAATAGTAGTAGGGGGGGGGGGACCTACTGTCCTCCCCCCCGGCCCCCACCCCTGGCCGGCGGGTGGGGGCCATAATAGTAATAAAGGGGGGGGGACCTACTGTCCTCCCCCCCGGCCCCCACCCCTGGGCGGCGGGTGGGGGCCATAATAGTAATAAGGGGGGGGGACCTACTGTCCTCCACCCCCCGGCCCCCACCCCTGGGCGGCGGGTGGGGGCCATAATAGTAATAAGGGGGGGGGGACCTACTGTCCTCCAGCCCCCGGCCCCCACCCCTGGGCGGCGGGTGGGGGCCCTAATGGAAAAAAGGGGGGGGGGACCTACTGTCCTCCCCCCCGGCCCCCACCCCTGGGCGGCGGGTGGGGGCCATAATAGTAATAAGGGGGGGGGGGATCTACTGTCCTCCCCCCCCCCGGCCCCCACCCCTGGGCGGCGGGTGGGGGCCATAACGATAATGGGGGGGGGACCTACTGTCCTCCCCCCGCCCCCACCCCTGGGCGGCGGGTGGGGGCACTAAGTAAATTCCCCCCCCCCCCCATCAAGGTGACTAGGGGTGCCCAAGCCCCTAGTCACCCACCCCGCACCCAAATAAAAAATGCCCCTACCTACCCCCCTCACCCTAAAAAATAGTGAGGGGGGAATAAAATTGCTAACCTGTAAAGTAAAATTAAACTTACCATTCGACGTCTTCTTTTTTCTAAAATCTTCATTTTTCAGCCCCAAAAAAGGCCAAATAAAAAACCATCATAGCCGTCGAACTAAAAATAAAATAAAAAACCCGAGCGCAAAAAAAAAAACCCGACGAAAAAGAAAAAACCAGAGCGCACAAAAAAATAATCCATCTTCACCCATGGAGGGCTCCGCACAGACTGAGCTCCGCAGGGCGGGGCAAGGCTTATAAAGCCTTGCCCCGCCCTGCAATTAGCCTAAGAACACTCTGATTGGTGGGTTTAAGCCAATCAGAGTGCTCTTTGTCATTTTACAAGCGTGGGAAAGTTCCAAAGAACTTTCCCACGCTTGTAAAATGACACAGAGCACTGTGATTGGATGGATTTCAAGCCATCCAATCACAGTGCTCTGTGTCATTTTACAAGCGTGGGAAAATTCCAAAGAACTTTCCCACGCTTGTAAAATGACACAGAGCACTGTGATTGGATGGCTTGAAATCCATCCAATCACAGTGCTCTGTGTCATTTTACAAGCGTGGGAAAATTCCAAAGAACTTTCCCACGCTTGTAAAATGACACAGAGCACTGTGATTGGATGGATTTCAAGCCATCCAATCACAGTGCTCTGTGACATTTTACAAGCGTGGGAAAATTCCAAAGAACTTTCCCACGCTTGTAAAATGACAAAGAGCACTCTGATTGGCTTAAACCCACCAATCAGAGTGTTCTTAGGCTAATTGCAGGGCGGGGCAAGGCTTTATAAGCCTTGCCCCGCCCTGCGGAGCTCAGTCTGCGCGGAGCCCTCCATGGGTGAAGATGGATTATTTTTTTGTGCGCTCGGGTTTTTTCTTTTTCGTCAGGTTTTTTTTTTTGCGCTCGGGTTTTTTATTTTATTTTTAGTTCGACGGCTATGATGGTTTTTTATTTGGCCTTTTTTGGGGCTGAAAAATGAAGATTTTAGAAAAAAGAAGACGTCGAATGGTAAGTTTAATTTTACTTTACAGGTTAGCAATTTTATTCCCCCCTCACTATTTTTTAGGGTGAGGGGGGTAGGTAGGGGCATTTTTTATTTGGGTGGGGGGTGGGTGACTAGGGGCTTGGGCACCCCTAGTCACCTTGATGGGGGGGGGGGGGGAATTTACTTAGTGCCCCCACCCGCCGCCCAGGGGTGGGGGCGGGGGGAGGACAGTAGGTCCCCCCCCATTATCGTTATGGCCCCCACCCGCCGCCCAGGGGTGGGGGCCGGGGGGGGGGAAGGACAGTAGATCCCCCCCCCTTATTACTATTATGGCCCCTACCCGCCGCCCAGGGGTGGGGGCCGGGGGGAGGACAGTAGGTCCCCCCCCCCCTTTTTTCCATTAGGGCCCCCACCCGCCGCCCAGGGGTGGGGGCCGGGGGCTGGAGGACAGTAGGTCCCCCCCCTTATTACTATTATGGCCCCCACCCGCCGCCCAGGGGTGGGGGCCGGGGGGGAGGACAGTAGGTCCCCCCCCCTTTTTTCCATTAGGGCCCCCACCCGCCGCCCAGGGGTGGGGGCCGGGGGCTGGAGGACAGTAGGTCCCCCCCCCTTATTACTATTATGGCCCCCACCCGCCGCCCAGGGGTGGGGGCCGGGGGGTGGAGGACAGTAGGTCCCCCCCCCCCTATTACTATTATGGCCCCCACCCGCCGCCCAGGGGTGGGGGCCGGGGGGTGGAGGACAGTAGGTCCCCCCCCCCTTATTACTATTATGGCCCCCACCCGCCGCCCAGGGGTGAGGGCCTGAGGGGAGGACAGTAGGTCCCCCCTCATTCCCATTATGGCCTCCACCCGCCGTCCAGGGGTGGGGGCCGGCGGGGGAGGACAGTAGGCCCCCCGTCCCCCCCTTATTACCCTTTTTTTTTTTACAGTGAGCAGCCACAGGCTGCTCACTGTTTAGTGGACATGCCCCTACTCGCGATATAGCGAGTAGGGGCATTGGGGAGATTTTAATCTCCCTTGTGCTATTATGGGGGTCCCCATTGACCCCCATAGAGTGAGGGGGGGACCTGGGGGGCTTATGAAGTGGTGGGGAGCTCTGCTCCCTGCCGCTTCTATAGTTACATATTACAAGGAGGGAGCTGCACGCCGGTAGCTCCCTCCTTGTAATAAACTGAACGAACAAACTAACACTGATACACAGTGTTAGTTTGTTCGTCTGATTTTTTCTATTCATTCATTCGTCTGTCTGATGAATGAATGAATAGGTGAAATTCCCGTTCGCATGTCCAGGTGTTTCACTGGGCATGTGCGGGAATCTCAGGGCTATCTAGTGTGGGCAGATGACGTGTCCCACAGGGACTTCACCTACCCACACAAAGATGGCGGCGCCCTGAATAAAGATCGGGCAGAAAATAAAGAATAAAAAATAGGTAATGTGGGGGGCATAGGGGCATTTGGGGATGACTAGGGGGTCGATTGGATGTAGTTGAGGCGGGAGGGGGGTTAAAAAAAAAACGGAATTTGGCATGACAGTGCCGCTTTAACATAGAAACATAGAATGTGAAGGCAGATTTGAACCATTCGGACCATCTAGTCTGCCCAATATTCCAATACTTTCATTAGTCCCTAGCCTTATCTTGTAGCGAGGATAGCCTTATGCCTATCCCACGCATGCTTAAACTCCTTTACTGTGTTAACCTCTACCACTTCAGCTGGAAGGCCATTCCATGCATCCACTACCCTCTCAGTAAAGTAATACTTAATGCCATACCAGGACTAATGGGCAGTGATTGGTTGAGAGCATCAGTTGAGAACTCTCAGCCTATCACTGTCGCAATCATTGTTATTACTTGGTATTGTATGAGGTGGAAGTATAATTCCACCTCCTCCTTGTCAGCACCCACAAACTCTAGGCACCATAACCATGCCACTCAGGTGAAATAGTCAAAGTGCCTACAGTGTCCATTTAAATTTTAAAATACCATTTTTGAAACACAATACCAGCAAAAGACAAGGAAAAAAAATATGGATTCCTGCTTAGTTAAAACACAAAAAACATGATTAAAAAAATCTTTGTTTCCTATTCTATATTTGGCAATAGCTGTGGTTGTCTCTGCTGTGATTATTTTACAGGTTCTTTCAGTGAGTTGGCATTTCATTTATTGCACAAAGATTAATATATTCTAGATTTCCCATCCCCACACCTATCCCAAGCCACATTACGTATTCCAAAACAAACCATTAATCAATCTTTCCTATAGATGAGGACAGAATCGGAACAGGAAATAGCAACAGCTGTATAAACTGAATGCTCCATAATTTAAAGTGGCACTCTTGATATATTTTCTTTAAATACAACTGAATAACGGCTGAAATCTTCAAAATGTATGTTGCAAACGATCAAGGTCAGAAAGGACCTTGTGTAGCCAGATGTCTGACACCCGTAGGAATGGCTACATGATTGACGTTCCTGAATCTATTGCCTGACAGTGTATTCTACTTACAAATCATGCCTGCTTCAAAACAGAAAAGATGAACACAGTGGAGAAGGATTTGTTGTCATGTTACTGATCACCATGGCTACTTTGCCCGCGTGGTGCAATAAGCTTCCCAAGGGTTGAAAACAAAGAGTCACAGACATAAAAAAAGAAAGGGATCACGGTTTTATAGGTGCTATGTCACGGGATCAGCAGTGTTCTCCGAATATGCTAATCTAATGTACTGGCTCAGGGATGGGGTGACAATGATGTGAAACATATGTGGTGTGTAGACCAAGGTGTGAAAAATATGCATTATGCGTTAAATTACATCTAAAATAAAAACCTTCAAGGGTATCTCTAAAGCAGGAATGTTGATCTCAGAAGCCATCATATATTTATTTTAAATGTATTTCTTCCAAATGGAATTACTACATAACAAAGCTAAAAATTAAGCAGATAATGAAAGATTTCTTCTGCCCACTAATAGTACTATAAATGAATATCATGAAAACCCTGTTAATTAACCAGACACTCCATGAACAACATACACAACTGCTGCTTGTAAAAAAAAAAAAACCTTTGTATTAGCATGAGAGTCTGCCAACTGTGTGTTGAACGGAGTGTGAAATAAATAGTGGATAAACACATTTCAGTGATATGTTCTACAAGTATTTTTTTTCACAAAGACATCTTATCATTGTGAATGCAGGGTACAGAAGACTCATTAGGCATAATATCGACAGTCAAAATCATGGATAGCACAATGCCAGTGTTAAAGAGCAGCAGGGTTCTATAAGTATTTTGAAGGATAAAAAAAAAAACACATATATATTTGCACAATTATATGGTGACCTTATGACATCAAAGGGGGGCGGAGTAGAAACGTGCAAGGGGGCTGCTGGTGGTACTGGATTAAAGGTAAGTAGCGGATTTATTTTATACGTTATTAATACATCAGTTCAAAATCAAAAAACAAAATCGTGATCAAGCCACTAAATACATTAAAAATAGTAAGTGGTGCTATATCACCCATGATCTGATCACTGAAAATAATTCACACACAAAAAAAAACCTACTCAAAAAAATCAGGTGAAAGAGCACACCAAATACATAACATATTGTAGTCCATGATTTTAAAAGTTTAAAGGATACATCTACTCCTCAGCATATAAACTCATGTCAGGAATATTGGCAGGCTATTATCAATACTGAGCAAAATTGGCATCTGACGCAAACACCGTAGAGCATGCTATAAAATATAGACCCTGCAAAGCCGACAGTTTCTCTTTAAACTCAAGAAATACAACCAAAGGCCCCACTCTGCATAAATCTGTAAAAAATGTTTTATTGTAGGACACGTGGGAAAATTTAGTATTAAGAGCATTAGCCTTTTTTGATTGTGAAACATGTTCCAACAGTTTACAGTAAATAATAAAACAAGTAAATAAACAAGTAAATAATAAAACACTAAAGTGTGAAGTGGCACAATAACAACTTCATAAGATTTAGAATAAGGTTAAAGGGGTTTTTGTAATTCTTTATTTTTGTCGTGCAAATATTTGTCACAAGAAGGTAGAAGGTGCCCCAAAAGCAGTCCTCCAACTTTTCCCACGCTCAACATGCGGGGCACAGAATAATCAGGCACATTTTTTTTAAAATAATAACAAGTAATAACAAGTAATAACACTCGCTTGTGTAGGTAGCTAGGTTACTGTAGGCTAGGTCTATGCGTTGGCTATGTTTTCTATACCTGGATAGTGTGGGCTTACGAGATACATTATGAGAACAATCCAGAATATATGGAGATATTGACAACATAAACTATACTAGGCTAGCAAACCTAGAGCAGGTAAATAAGGATAAACTAGAGCCTATGCATCAAGGTTATGTTAGGCTAAGTGGGTATGGTCAGTGGTTAGACAGTAGGTTACATGCTTTGCCCCGATCTATGCATTTTAGGTAAATTATGCAAACACGTGTGAAACATTTAAAGAAAATTAAAAATTAAAAACAAGAAGGAAAAAAATACTTAAACTGCACGAATTTTTAAATAGTATTGCGAGTAATTGCAGACAGTTCAGGACCCCAGGGTTGACGATGGATCTCCTCGTTGAGCCGCAGGTATAAACGGGCAAATTCTCGTGGGTTCCCAGTGGGTGGATGTTGAAGGTGTCGGCTGAGATGGTACTGCGGCTACAGTCCAAGGGTCTGCTCAGCCTATTCCTACCAGCGGCAGGAATAGTGCAGGCGTGTGGGCGATATTGCTCAGAACGTCCAGGCGGTGATGATGGGAGTAGCAGTCCCGGGTATCTGTGGGTCCGACCAAGTGCCTTCTTTCTGCCCCTGTCTGCCGTGATGAGCGGGTCTGCAGGTACTGACCTTTCCATTTCTTGCCATTCAGTTTGCGCCAGGCTGGGGTGAGGGCTGAGGTCTCATTTTTCCGGCGGTTGGCGTGGGTGCGAGCAGTAGGCTTCGCTGTGCATGCTGTGGCTTGCAAACTGCTGTGTTCGGAGGCTGCTGGTGCCGTTGAGTGGTAAGTGGGTCGAGTGTGCTTGGCGGTTTCGCTCGGTTGTGTGCAAGGGTGAGGGATGATGTTTGGGGAGTCTGCTTGCATTTCCCGCCAACCGGCTCTCCGGTCCGAACTCAGTCCGGAGGCAGCTCTAGGAGCGCGGTGTGAGTGTCTCCCCAGGCGGCGTCTGGTGGCAGGACGGATCCATGCCGCCATTTCCTTCACCACTAGATGGAATGCCTGACCTCTGATGCGAGATTGTGTCCATAGGTTGGTACAAAGCTTATGGAAAAATTCCTGGACATTCTCAGGCGGCTTTGTGAGGGTGTTTCTTGTCGCGGGTCTCTGTCGGGCCGCCATCTTGCGTGGGCCCTGGCAGGCTTGGTAGGCCGCTGGTTTTGTCGCTTGATTAAGCCGATTTGCAGGGGCAAACGTCCCCAGCGCGGACCGGGATAACCCCCGCCGGTCCAAAGGGGGGGGTAGCTGGGCCATGTTGGATGCTCGCTTGTGAGCGGGACCCGTGCCGGGAGATCGGCCGCCTCCCCCAGGCTTCAGGTTCCGTTCTGAATTAGGCCGCATGGCCGGTTCAGGTGATTTCCCAGAGTTTCGGTGCGGGACAGTTGTCATTCCGTTCCCTGTGCAATCTTGTGTCGTTTTCCAGGCACCTCGTGCTGCAGGCATTAATATTTCGTTTAGGATTAGCAGTTTTGTGCCCGCTGGTGCAGGAGCTCTCAATGAACACGACCGGCCATCTTGGCTGTCAGGCCCCGCCTCCTTAAAGGGGTTTTTGTAAAATATTCAGCCTTAGGTGAGGATAGAGGCCAGCATTTTACACATACGGGGGGAACGCACCCACATAGGGTTATTCACTAAAGCAAGAATTGTCAGAAGTTCAAAGTGAATTTCAAATTTAAAGAGACACTATAGTCACCAGAACAACTACAGCTATTTTTTTGTTCTGGGGTATATTCATTCACTTCAGGCTTTTTGCAGTAAACACTGTCTTTTCAGAGAAAATGCAGTGTTTACATTACAGCCTAGGGATACCTGCACTGGCCACTCCTCAGATGGCAACTAGAGGTTCTTTTTGACATTCAGTGTCTCCACCCTCTGCATGGGGACACTGAATTTCCCTCACAGATGCATTGATCCAATGCATCTCTATGAGGAGATGCTGATTGGCCAGGGCTGTGTTTGGCTTGTGCTGGCTCTGCCCCTGACCTGCCTCCTTGACAGTCCCAGCCAATCCAATGCATTGTGATTGGCTTTGATCAACAAAGTTCTGATGATGTTAGCCAAGGAGGCAGATCAGGGAAAGCCAGCAGCAGCAGACTGGAATAAAAGTAAGATTTTTCTATGTTTAGGACTGCTAAATGGTGTTTTTAACACTATAAGGTCAGGAATTTACTTCAAGTTATACCAATTCTATCATTAGTGAATACCCTGACAGACTCGTTGCCTCATAACAATTACTAAGTTGTAGTGATTATGATGTTAGGAAGCCCCTTTAAGTGTGCAAATGAATTGCAATATTAGAAGATACTTGAAATACATTAAATCCGCAGAGCGAGTTCTCAAGAGGCTTTTATATTTTAATGTATTAACATCAAAAAAGCCTTTCTTGTTTTATATATACCAACGGTATACATTGATATATAGTAGATCATTTTAAAGAATAATACAATCATACTGATTGAATTAATCATAATATAAACATGCACAGTGGCAGATAAAATTAATTTGAGAGTTTATTCAGAATAGGGTGTTTCTGTGCGTCACACAATCATTTACCAGCAAGCCGTTAATTACCAGCTGTTTCCATGATAAATGGTAAAATATACCACCTGTCGCCATCTGACTAAAACTTATACCTGTCTCCAGTTAGATGAAAATAGTGAGGTTCAAGATAATGACTCCAAAACCTCAATATAGCTCGTACTAAAAAAAATATATTTATTCTACACAGTGCATTCAGAAAGTACTTTTAATGTTGCAGACTTAAAGGACCACTATAGGCACCCAGACCACTTCAGCTTAATGAAGTGGTCTGGGTGCCAGGTCCAGCTAGGTTAAACCCTTTTTGCTATAAACATAGCAGTTTCAAAGAAACTGCTATGTTTACCTATGGGTTAATCCAGCCTCTAGTGGCTGTCTCATTGACAGCCGCTAGAGGCGCTTCCGCGCTTCTCACTGTGATTTTCACAGTGAGAAGACGCCAGCATCCATAGGAAAGCATTCAGAATGGCTGAATGGACTGGCTGAATGCGCGTGCGGCTCTTGCCGCGAATGCCATTCAGCCAGAGACGTCAGAAGATGGAGGAGAGTCCCCAGCGCTGGGAAAAAGGTAACGGATTAACCCCTTCCTCCCCCTTCAGCGCCACAGGAGTAGGACCCTGAGGGTGGGGGCACCCTCAGGGCACTATAGTGGTCCTTTAAGCTACAATTGTTTAATTATTTTGCACAACAATCCACACTTAACACCCCATAATGACAAATCAAAAAACAGGTTTTAAAAATTTAGCAAATATATTAAGCAGAAACAATGCACTGTATGGAAGAACACTTAAGCACTAAAGCCCATATGACGTATGGAGTTTAATAATACATGTGAAATAGTTTAAGCCAGGTTTATGTAAGCAATTCAACGATGCAACTGCAGGTAAAGTACACACATGCTTAGTGAATTTTTTTTTTTTTTTTAAATAGTGTCCAGTAGGAACTGACATTAATTGGAAAATGTGCCTTTTTCTCGATGAAAGTAAACACTAACTAGTAGTATTAGTGGAGGCAGACATAAGTATTGTGCAATAACAAGATGGCCCAGTACTCCTTCACACAGTATTCTTATACTGGCACCAAAAAACAAAGTAAAGTTTCTCCAAAGAACATTATAAAACCTCTGTGAAATGTCTTTGGAGGAGATGGAAGTGTTACCAGTTTTGGGGTCCAGGTCACCCTTGATGAAAGTGTGTGCATCCTGTTTGGAAATTTGTCTATAAGGGATAATGAGGCTTTGCCAGCATGGCTGTTTGAATATTATGAAGTCCACAATATTCGGGGTGCCAAAGGTTGCCCCACCCCTGGGGCACACATATAATGCAAATACATTTATTTTTTTTACATTAGTATGTTCATCTTTTTTAAACTTTAAATTCAGGGCATTAAACTTGTAATCCACTCCAAAACACATCCCGGTTAGGACATCAGGATTGATGATCTGAGGTCTGCACTGAATCCAGTGTTTCTCTCTGAATAGCACTCACTGCATACAGAGTCATCATGCTCTGCATGATGATGTCAAATTGGAAGACGTCAAAAATTTAAGGTTTTAAGACGGAAGTGAATTTATTGTCAGCCTGTATGACCGTAATTAGAGGTGTTTTCTCTGCCAAATGTGAACATCAGAAACAGAATGTAAAAATAAGAAACATAAATGTGTAACACCATCCAATTAAAGGGACACCATTTTAGCTTATTGTGCCACTTTAACAGCTGCTTTAGTGTACAAGCACGGAATGATTTCTTAACCAGGATTTGCAAAAATCTGCCATAGAATATGTAAATTTTAGGCCAGAACTGAAAAAAAATCTGAAACTCAGCTATTTTCTAAGTCAGCTATTATGGCGTAAAATTTACCAGTTTGTTTCTATACAATTCCCAGCTAAGTGAATAAACCCCTTGGATTTCCAAATATGGGAACATGCCAGTACCTCAATCCAGTGTATATAAAAATAGATTGAAATTACCTCTTCACTAGAAGGCAGATCAGAAAATATTCATGTGTTATATATATGGCAATTCTATCTCGTTGAAGAAAGGTTTCAACCTGAAACCAGTCATTCACATCTTTGTTTCGATATCGATGAATGGAAATTTCTGTAATGCATAGCAGTATACCTGTGTGTATATATAATGTGTGAACATTTTAATTATATACACATGCACACAATCTGTTTTGCAACACAAGAAAAGCCTGCTCTAGCATTAAGCTCTTCATTAATTCTAATCGAAATACAATATTCTACAGTGTAGGGGTTTAGCATGAATTCATAGAAGGGAGACTCGAGTGTCTGGGGAAGAGACTTGGTTATATTGCAAGATATCAGAAGCATAGTGCAGTAGGTTTAACACTATGAGTGCTGTATCCTACCTGCAGTATTCAGGTAGCAATAGGAGTATCTCTCTTAGCTGCATTGCACTATCCAGTTAAAAAACAAAACAAAATAAATTTAGGGGTTCATTTCCTTGCAGGGGTGTCTCACCTTGGCAGGTGATGGAAAGAGGAATAGCTTTCTGATAAGATAGGAGGCAGAGATGACCAATATAGTTTAGGCACATCGTTCCCCAGGAAGATGTCACCGCAAGGCATCTTCTGTAACAGCCGTGTCCTGCTGACCAAGAACTGCTTACTCAACAGAGCTGACCAGCCCCAGAGCATTTTGTTAGATCAACTCAAACTGACACTTCATTTTCCAATCACTTCAATTCGTTTCTTTGTTTATGTTCAAACGACATCTCTAGCAGAGCTTGTATACATTTACAATCTTTTGTTCTGAATAGAGCCAAAATATAAAATACTATTTCATTTCAAATCTGTTTTGAGTAACAGCATGGAGCTTTAAACTTGTTTACATTTGTCCTTCTAACAAACTTTTGCTAAAGCAAATTCAGATTTAAGTATAAGAACACTAACAAAAAATAGCACTGCACAATATGTATCAACCACTGATCTCAAACAGGCTATATAAAGACACTTTTGCAATATACAAGGTAAGATAGCATGTGCATGACATTAAAAGCACCTTACCACATATTGTTTCACGTGAGAATCCTCGGTCTCTCCATCCAGATTTTTGGAGCTTATTCCAGTGGGTTGAAAGTCTCCTTCTGCCCTTGTCTCGTTCCTTTGATTAAATCTTAATTAATGTTCATTGCAATAAATAAACAAATATATAATGCTCTGCTCAGTAGCCAAGCTAATGAGCAGAAATAAGCAAGTGACACAATATCACAGCTGAGACCCTAAACACATCATACAAAACAGGAAGAAAGTGTCTTACTTTCTAGCAGATTATGCTGTTTTCCCAGAAGGATGGAGGAAATGGAGCTAGACGATATGGTTACGTTATCCTGTATACTGGGGAGTATCTAATGTGAAAAGAAGAATAAATATCCTAAGCTTTGCTGTCCATGATTTACTCCAAGGATTCTTCAGAAGAGATTGAGAATGGTGTTTCCAATCCCAGTTGTTTCTGGTTTACAGCCAGCTTCCCTATGAAAGCCTTAAACGTCTTATGTCACGAACAGCAGCTCAAGAGAGCCACCATCAGTTTAAATCTATAATCTCTTCTTTCCATCTGATTAGTGAACGCCTCATTATAAAAGAGAGAACATTTCTATTATAATCAGATTTACATTCAATTAAACAGACATGGGATACAACATCTTGCTTTGTTATATTTCTATCATAAGTATAATCTAAGATTTATGGTGATATAAAGAATTATGCAACAATACATTAATAACAAGGGATTCAGGAAAAGGGCATTGCAATTTATTCTATGCACATTGTCACTGGTCTCTGATGGTGCCTGAAGGATTAGTAGGATATCAGTTGTCGTCAATCATTTTGCAAGATCTTTCCTCCCCCACCATCCCCCCCAAGAGGCATTTCAGGACCATGGAGAGCAATACACAATACGTGCCTTCTTACTGCCCTGAGAGCAGCAGGGAGGAAATTCATAAAACAGAACAGGTGCTATTCTGAGTGCAAAGTGTTAAATGATAATATGCTATTGGTTTCCATGGTGATTGCTCCTTGTCTAGCGCTTTGACCAAGAACAATACATTTTGTTTCAATAAATCTCATCTATTGCTTTTCCCATACACATGTTTTATTGTATTAAATATAGAAGAACGTGATGAGTGTTGGAGCCACAATTCCAAACACCCTGCAGAATGTTGCATATAAAATAAGAAAACAAAATTTAGTAATAAAATATATTTTATTTTTAATAAATAATTAAAACAGTACTTATAATATATATATATATATATATAGTCAGTTTGGAATAAAATCTATAAAAGAAAACTAAACCGAAAAGCAAAACATTATAATTAAAGTGGCGTTCTTAAATGCAGTATTTGTAAAACAAAACATCTTGTAATTTAGAAAATATTACAGACAAGGGTCTGATGCTGGGAATCAAAGAGGTGGCTGTAAGGTTCCTACCATTTAAACACATTCACAGCTTTCTTATTTTTTTTTTAGTACTAGCAGCAACTTACTAACCAAACTGTGTAATTAATACATTTCAAAACTGCACAAATTCGAATGATTTTAGCATGTTGGCTGAAAACATGGTAATCTAGTCTTTTTATAACAATATTTTGTGCAAGTGATATTCACTATGCTCACTTTTATTCACTATTTATCACAGTAGCACAATTGTGTTTTTTTTTAACGTGGTTTTGGACAATTATGGACCAAATAAAGAAAATTACAGGTTGAATTCATTACTGCAATGCTTTTTTTTGTTGTTGTTGTTGTTTAACGTGCCATTACAATGTTTTTATTTTCCATTTGCAGCTGATTAGTACATTAGTATATGTATATTAGTGCAATATACAACTACATATATCAGCAATGAATACACAGTGTGCAAATTCCAGATTGTGTTACAAAGTAAAGCTGAGTGCTAGTAAAGAACAATTCTAGCAAAATCAATTATTAATAACAGTGCTTTGAGTTTTTAGGTTTTATAGATCTAATACATATTTAAAATGATTAGGTAGATCAGTTTTACTACATAATTGACACTGAATAACTAAGAGTCAGAACCATTCAATAAATCAATATCATTTTATTTAGAGTATCAACGTATTCCCAAGCACTGTACAACATGTAAACAAAACAAATCAAAACACAAAACATATGGCAAATAAGTTAAGGTCACCAAAAATAGGAAGTGAGGAATGTCCTGTTCAAGCAGGTTTATAGTCTAAAGAAAGTTTAGTACCATTATACAAGAGGTAAAGTAATGTATCGAAATGGGAAGAGTGTGCAGGCTTTAACAATCAAAGTTCCTTTCCCAGCCAATGCCTTTCCACCTCTCAATCCGTTTCAGTTTCTGCCATCAAAATGGATTCCTAAGACCTGAACTCCATCACTACCTCTGCAATGGTAATACTTACCACAAAAACTGCAGACAGGACTTTTCACAGTCAATGTAGATATAACCTCTGTTTAGAACTGGTGGAAGAGACACGTGGCACCTTGATTTAGCACTACAATGCCAACACTATACAAGCTATGACTCACTAGCAGAGCTCAATAGGTCTAAAACAATATTGATTGTGCAAATAGTATCTCAAACTACCTTTTGTTATGCAATATTTTTTTAAATTTGTATTTCATTAAGGAAATTTGTTTATCACAAATCAAGGAGGAGGTAGGGGGGTACAGAAAGATGAAAATGGGTTGTTGGGGATAGGGGGAGGGGAATACAGTGGTATTGTTACATCCAAGCAATATGCATTCAAAGGCAAGTGTTCTCATCGAGCAGTGGATTGCTCCTTCTGGAGCCAGCTTTTCGAGTATACAGCAATGCAAAATAATAGTCACCCAAGGTGACAGTTACTTACAGCCATTGTACTAGACACCCCTCCATGCTCCCTAGAGCCAAACATCTCCTGGGTGAGCATGGGAATCCTTTATTTTGTTCTGTTACATATTTATTACAGAGTTTTCGTCAGATTGTGGGGATAGCTAAAGTCAGGTCAGCCTTCTCCACCACTCTGTCCAGCGGGTTTTCCCGATCTCCATGTGTTCCACATTGTCTAAGCGTCAATCGCTTGTTTAGAAGGGGGAGATTTGGTGTAAAATAGGGTTTCATATATATATATATTGCTTATCTATCTCTACTAACAGATTGGAAAGGGAAGGGGCGGATTGCGATTTCCAAGCTCTTGCTATTAAGCGTTGAGCTGTCAAGAAAATATGTAATGCTAGTTTCCTTCTATGACTCGGTAGAACCGTAGGAAGGTCCAGTAGGAGAAGGACATGTGGCTGGAACGGGAGAGATATGTTCGCAATTTCTAAGAAGAGTTTATGGACTGAAGTCCAAAAGGGTAATATGCTGTCACACTCCCACCACACATGCATCACAGTACCTCTCTGTAATTGACATCTCCAGCACATCGGAGAGAAAGTCAGGAATATAGTGTGCAGGCGAGTCAGTACCATATACCATCTATAAGACATCTTTCGCTGTTGTTCCAGTAGGGGAGCGGATTTGATAAGTTTTTTAGTGGTCAAGAGGATACAGTTCAATCTACGCTGTGTAAACTCTTGTCCTTAGTCTTTGAACCATTGTTGTGCTGGGTTAGAGTCAGCGAGAGGCAAAATTTCTAGTAAGGCTTTGTAATACTTGGAGGTTTACACGAATGAGGCAAAGCACCATTAATAACAATAATATCAATTCCCACAGAGTAAGGTTATGCATTTTTGAAACCAAGGTTGTATCCCATGTTGTGTTCTCTGCTAAAAAGGATTTTAATTGCATATAGGAGTAGTATGAAGCTGTGGGAAGGTCATATTTAGACCTAAAATCCCTAAAGGTCATATTTAGACCTAAAATCTAGGAGTTTCATATTGGAGTGATGCAAGAACTTTATTCTGCGACTCAACCATGGTTTGGAATGAAACGTGGAGATGCACCAGTGGAGAGTTATCAGCGGGGTTGCTAGGGTTGGTCAATCTATAAGAAGGCATTTATTCAGCAGGTTGTAGTGTTCTCCAGGCATCGTAGAGATCATACTTATGTGATATTTGTGTTATTGCTTTACACTTCGCCACAGAGCTCTTGAGGCTATTCCCTCTCAGTGTGGCAGTCGTATCTAAAGTTGGTGATTAAAAGAAATTAAAATCTCCACAAAGTATCATGTTGCCTTGCTTAAACTTATCTATCATATGTAAGAGAGATTGTAGAAAGTTTTTTTGGTTCTCGTTGTTGAAGTATGCAGAGGCTATTGTGTATTGGGTATTATTAAGCAGCCCTGTGACGAAAATATATCTACCGTTTGGGTCTATTAATTTATTTTGCTCTGTAATGGCCACGTTTTTATGTATCAAGATTGACACCGCTCGTGTCTTATTATCACAGACCGCGTGGTATTGAACCGGATACTGTTTAGTGAATATTGCGGGTTCTCTATCTTGTTTGAAGTGTGTATCTTGTATGCATGCTACTTCTTGTATGCATGCTGTGTTGGGCTAGATCCTGTAAGAGAAGTCTCCTTTTACCGGGGGAATTCAACCCCTTTACATTTAATGAGACAATTTTCATACTAACTCATAAGGGAATCAATTATTTCCAGAGTATGGTGTATAATCCATAGTACATTAGGGTTCAGAGTTATCTGACATGTGGTGCTAATTATGTCTCTGACCATAGGCAGTAAACCTTTACATAGTAACAATAGCAATTTGTAATGAACATAATTATATTCTGTATATCTATACAACATCATTTTGTATATAGGGGGAACCCTGGCCCTGGTATTTTCGCAATGCATATAATACCACTGGTGGTGGGAAGGGATGGGCAGGAGGGGGGTGAGGGAGGGAGGGGAGAACTAAAGAAAAGGGGGCAAAGTGCCGAAACGGCTCACAACAGAAGAGCCAAAAGGTACTGTGGGGGTGCGTCGAAGTGAGGTGCTCCATATTAGGAGTACTCACTAGAGAAGCGGCAGGGAGCTATCATAGCTTCTGAGGAATTAGCTCACATGGCTAGAAAAGTGGCAGGGTGTGTCACTGAATAACTTTATATATTTTATTGTTTGTTAATGTTGTATAATTATGGCCCTCTAACTGGGCGGTATCAGACACCACTCTGTGCCCTGGTATGGAGGCTATATATCACATGCAGCCACGTTCGGACCAATGATTCCAACATATAAAATGTAACTGTATAAAGTTAACCTGAACGAAAAAATAATAGTAGCGCAGTACGTAGCAGGTACATACGGTATTGTAAGAGTCACTACGACCTGTTCCGGAGACATCCGAGGCAATGCCACTGGCGTGTGTTGCTTAGCAGTGGGAGCAGGGATATTCCAGTCAGGAAGTTTGCACAGCCCTTCTTCCATAGTGGAGATGGAGTGAAGAGAGTCCGGGTGATGAACCAACAGTTTTTCTGGGTATCCCCACCTGTAGTTTACTTGGTGCTCCTGTAGGATAGATGTTAAGGGTTGCAGAGTCTTTCTGAACTGTAGTGTTGCAGCGGGGAGGTCTGCAAAAACTTTGATGTTGTTATATGGTTCAGGCAGTCCTGCTTTTCTACATGCTTTCATGATCTTTTCCTTGGAATTGAAAAAGTGCACTCTCGTGATAACATCTCTGGTACCTGTCGGTGGTAGGTGCTTGAGCCCTGTCGACTAAGAGCATGTCAGGGTGCAATTTAGGCATCAGCGCCTGGAAAAAATCTCCCAAATAAGATTCCAATTCTGCGGCTGTCACAGATTCAGGTAAGCCTCTTATGTGAAGGTTATTTCGCCGAGATCTGTCCTCCATGTCGGCTAGTTTGATTTGAACCGAGTTCAGGAGAGCCTCATGTTATTGCAGCTTATCAGCTACTGAATTGTGAGCCCCAGCGTGTTCATCCATCTTCTTCTCTATGTGTTCTGTGCGTTGGCCTATTTCCTGAATTTCTTTACTCAATTCCGTGGCCACAGCCTGCATTTGGCCTCTAATTGTGGCTTGGATGGTATCTGATAGCTCAGCCATCAATGTCCGCATTGTGCTCATAGTGAGTGGGTGGTCTGTCATCTGGAGTTAAGCTGGGAGATGCTGGAGGTGAAGGAGAGCTGCCTCGGGAACCTGCGTCGCCGTCATTTTGGGAGGCATGCAGGCCCTCGTGGGCTCTTAGCGCTGAGGCTCTGGCCAGGAAAAAAAAACGCCTCATCGGCTTTCACCGTTTTGTTTTTGTGCTTCTGGAACATCATGGTACGTTATACCTTTGTTGTGTTGGGTTTGTTCGCTATTTAGGCCGGTTATTTGCGCCCCGTATCGCCTTCTCCTCAGGATCTTCACAGACCCTTGTCCATTCAGCTCGAGCTCCAAGCCACTCCACCCCCCAAAAAAAATTTCAACATTCACTAGCTCTTAGATATCTCGGAGGAAAACCTTGGACTTAATCTCCTGCACCAAACATTCTTCCCTCTACAAGGCCTGTCAGACAAGGATGCCATGACACATTTGTATTACTCTGAAACCAAGGAGGCAGTCCTCAAACTCCCCTGATACTTTCCAGCTGAAGCTGCCATTGTGACTCTATTATAGTTTGATAACCCATCCCCACACATTTTCAGCCAACACTGCGACAGGTGGGGCTTCCACTTCCAGCTTTTAGCATTGAGAATGAGTGCTACAGTGTAAAGGTGTTGCTTTACCTTTCCTATCTTTCATCTGAAGATTCCTGAGGAAATGAGATGGTAGAGACACAACTCTTTAGAGCTACCCTTGGATGGTTAGGTTAGTGAGTGAGCGGATGGATGGGTAGATAGGTAGTATTTTTATGTAAGATTAACTTTAAAATATATAATCAAATCCAGATACAAATCATTTTCAGTAAGGTTCATCCCACCACAATCTCTGCAAGACTCATTATCTTCTGTGACTGCAGAAGTAATTCGCTGTGGCTGCCCCTCTACTCCAGTAAAAGGTAACCTTTGCTCTGCAGCTGGACTCCATTTGTCCTGATTCTAAGCCAGGCTGGAGGTCATTTATGTCAATGCTACACAGCTATGTTTTCCCCAAACCTCACATCTCAGTCTTTCCAGATGCTTCTCAGCGTGTCCTTTGATTAATACATTCAGTTTTTTGCATTTTGTGCACATTGCTTGTTAAGTATGCAATATTACCACTTGTAACTGCAGTATAGCTGTAAACAACGCTATAACGCAAGGTTAGCTAGGAAATAACATTATTGTAAAAAGGTATTGTAAAAAAATCATAGCTTTACATGTCCAGTAACAAGATATATATATACATACTGGTGCCAGAAAAGAGACTTCTTATTGAAAAGCAATGAAACAAGGAGTTCTATTACTAGGAATCAATGTGATCATTGTTTATTTTATTTTTTTCTCTCTCCAATCTATATTGCCAATTACATACCAGAGGTAAGTTTATCTCTAGTGATAAAATCTATCCCAAAAGGTAATTATATTCAGACAACCACCTTTAAGTCATGCAAATCATACTAATAACATGTAAGCTTATATTTGGCTAGATCAACCTAGGGATGTTTCACCTCACTCTCTGACCTCAACTCCCATCAGCTTTAACCAGCTTTTAGTAGTCAGTACTCAAAAACAGTGCAAGTGTGGGCAATTCAAATGAAGCTAATCATAGAAGCAGACTGCAGAAATGAGGAAAGCTATTTATTGTGAGATAAAAGCAGATAAAGAACTAATTATAGAAAATCAAAACAGAGAAAAATTGCTGATATTTTGCCAACGAAAAGATAATTGCCCAAGGAATTGTTCAGGAAACATAATTCAAAACAATTTCTAGATCTTAACCAGCTGATTCATAATGCAATCTTACAATTCTACTGCTGTATGCTATATCCCGGTACAGAACACTCGATTGCACATACATCCGTGTCCTCTAGGAGCAATCTGCTATCCACATGTACAGATGTATTCAGTGGGGGAAGATCAAGACTGTTGCTTTCCCAATTAGAAAGAGAAAAGTATAGCTCCTACTGAGCAGGCAACATGCTCCATGAGCAGCTAGATAACGGCCACTGAACCATTACCGCTGTTTGCAGTCTCTGTGATGGAAAAATATAGGTTCTTACAAAATAAAGTGTCAGTTGTAGTAATATATGTGCAATATGTTTGCAGGTCACATACCGTGCATTTCCACACAAAATGCTGAAATAAAATGTGCTGTAAACTTAAAGTAACAGTCTAAGCACGAACATTACTTCATGCTAAACAAATAAATAAACTTTGGCTCCTTGATGTTGTTATGGGGCAAAAGTGTCTTGGTGTCGTTAGTACCTTCAAGCAGTGGTGTATTCTGGTTTTGTGCTGCCCTAGGCATGACAAAACTCAGGCACCCACCCACCCCCTGTTCTAAATCTCACTTCTTGTTAAAAACCAACACGCTCTTTTCCTAACAGACACACGCCTTCAATGATGCATACACTCACTGACAGATACACAGTCATTGTCACACACTGTTTAACCAATGCACACTTTTACTGAAACATGCACACTCAATGACAGACACGCACACTCACATTCACCGACAGACACATTAACTGACACACGCATTCACTGATAGATACACATACACACTCACTGACAAGACACACACACATTTACTGACAGATGCACATTCACTCACTAACAGGCACACACTCAGTGTCAAACACACACTCACTGACAGACACACACTGACAAGCACA
This sequence comes from Pelobates fuscus, assembly GCF_036172605.1. Classification (NCBI taxonomy): domain Eukaryota; kingdom Metazoa; phylum Chordata; class Amphibia; order Anura; family Pelobatidae; genus Pelobates; species Pelobates fuscus. Next base: position 116,561,748 of record NC_086321.1, read on the forward strand.
CATACACATTCACTGAGAGATACATATACACTCTGTGTCAGAGACACGTTCGCTAATAGACCTACACATTGACTGACAGATACACACTCTCAGTGACAGACACGCATACACACTGACAGACATACCCATTCACTAACAGACATACAAACTCTTACTTTCAGACACACACGCACTAACACTCTCACTAACAGACACACTTACAAACACACTCACAATTTTTAAAAAATGATTTGCTTACATTTGGTGGCTTCTTCCCTGGTGTCCAGTAGGGCTGCTGCTGGCTAGGCTGGCAGGCACGCGGGTGGGTAGGCAGGCTCATAGTGGAGGCGGCGAGGGAGCAGTGATCCTCCTGTTCAGCTCCCTTGCATGCCTCTTAGTGATGCCGGAGCCGGAGTGACGTCATATTCCGGCTCCGGCATCACTGCGGTGTGCAAGAGGGAGCTGAGCAGTGAAGAGCTCATTGTGCTCCCACGCTGCCAGCCTCCTACATTAGCCCATGCCAGCTTCGGGGGGGGGGGGGGGGGGGGGGGGGGCCGAGCTACTGAGCCCCCAAGACAAGAGACTGGCAAGGCATTTGCCAGGGAATTTGGAGGGTGGCTTTTTTTGCTGTCCTCCTGAAAGTGCCGCCCAAGGCAAATGCCTTGTCAGCCTCGCGGTAAATACACCATTGCCTTCAAGGGTTAAACTGTTTCCAACGATTCAATCCCAAGGTTGGTCCTCCGGCACCAAACACCTCTGTCTCCTTCTCGATTTCTTCTGCCATCAAAATACATGAAAGGATTGCCAGGTGGGTGCTCCTTGATCTGAGCTAAGTCCAGCGGTGCAGGGCTTGGCTCATTGGCTGAGAGCAATAAGCTAACATTATGAGCCAATGAGCTGGTCCTTTACAGCACAGTTTAACATGGCAGAGCTAATGGATACTCCACACAGGAGCTTTTGGCTCTCCATTGAGGCAGTGACTGGTGCCCGGCAGGCCCCAGGTAAGAAGTGAAACCATTAGAAAACAGTTGAACTACTTTCATTGGTAGAATACCAGGGAACTCCTAATATCATAAGCACTACAGCATGCTTTGATTAGTCCTTTATAGAGTGTTTTGTTTTGTTTTTTACTGGTCACAGTAATCAAAACTCATAAAATGCCACATCTAATTATTATTATTACAGTGTTCCTGTAATTACTGTATTACTCAATAGGGATATTTATTCTCCATGTTAAAAGATGCAAGTATAGGTAACATCACATGGTCTGACCATGCCCCAATCTTCATGACTATCACTACAAAGCACCCCCTCCCGTAGAATACAATGGCGACTTAATGAGACCCTCCTGGATGACCCAAAAGTAATCAAGGATATACAGGCGACCCTCCGCAATTACTTCCTTGAAAACACAACAGCAGATGTAACAGACGCATGGGTATGGGAGGCACACAAAGGGGTAATCAGGGGACTTCTGATCAAATGGGGATCTAGAATCAAGAAGGACGACAGTCATACAGGAGCAGGAAACTCTGCACAAACAGAACCCTACACAAGAAATCTTCCACAAACTAACAGGTCTCAGAATAAAACGTAGATCCCTTCTGTCCCTTCACGCACATAGGGCAACCCAATTAACAAGATGCTCTTTCTATGCCCATGGTAATAAAAGCGGGAAACTGCTGGCACGGGCACTGAAGACTAAACTCCAAAAATCCTTTATAGCCTGCATAAAAGATAGTCAGGGAAAACAATGCAACACTACAAATGACATAGCAGATGCTTTTAGCGAATTCTACCATAATCTCTATAACCTTCCACCTCCTGAGGGTACCCCTCTTGATCTACAAGAATACTTGAGGGCCAATCTTCCCCACAAGGTCCCAACCGAGTTGGCTCGGGTACTAGATGAACCCTTTTCCCTTAAGGAGCTCTCCTCAGCTATTAAAACAATGCCAAAAGGCAAAAGCCCCGGCCCAGACGGCCTAACAGCCAGATACTATCAGACACTGACGGAAGATCTGGGACCACATTTCCTTAAAATGCTGAACGGGCTGGGACGGGACGCCTCTCTTCCTTCCCCAATGCTGCGCGCATCCATCTCCATTATTCCCAAACCTGGGAAGACTCCTGAAGCATGCGGCAGTTACAGACCCATTTCCCTCATCAACCTAGACCTCAAATTAATAGCCAAATTAATCGCTAACCGTATCAAACCTCTACTGCCGGGCCTGATTCACCCTGATCAGGCAGGTTTTGTACCTGGACGTGAGGCCATGGACAACACCTCAAGAATAATGAGTATCATACATGGAGCAAACACTACTAACACCCCAACAATACTACTAGGCATAGACGCAGAAAAAGCCTTCGATAGGGTAGACTGGACGTACCTATTCGGAGTCCTGGAACACTTGGGATTCGGCCCAAGGCTGAGAAACTGGATTCAAACACTATATAGAGGACCTACAGCCACTGTCAGGGTAAATGGACAACTATCAGTACCCTTCAAATAAGTAATGGCATCCGCCACGGATGCCCACTCTCACCCCTCCTATTTATCCTGGCGATAGAACCATTGCTGACAGCAGTCCGCAGCAATCCCAAAATCAGGGGATATCGCTATCCGGGGGGGGAGGCTAAGGTCTCTGCATTTGCAGATGACGTGCTTTTCTCCATCACGGACCCTCTCCAAACACTCACTCAGGTACAGACAGAAATAGAGACGTTCGGAGCACTATCAAATTTTAAAATCAACACTGAAAAATGTGAAATCCTTGGGATCTCCATACCACCGACATTACAGACCCAGATCCGAGAATCCCACAATTTAGCCTGGTCACAAAAAGGTCTGACATACCTAGGAATTCACCTAACCCCATCAATCAAAGGCTTATACGCGCAGAACTTCCCAACTTTTATAGATACTATAGACCGAGACCTTAAAAAATGGGATTTACCCCACTTCTCGTTAATGGGACGTGTTAACATAATAAAAATGATGATTTTACCAAAAGTCCTATACATGTTCCAGGCCCTGCCTATTCCCCTCCCGGGTGAATTTTTCCGGCGCATGCGATCCGTACTTACGAAATACACATGGGGTCACAAACCTGCGAGAATAGCATACTCCACATTAACATCCACACCCGGGATGGAAGGGTTGGGATTGCCTCACCTGTACAAATACTATGTAGCAGTCCTGCTCACACGAGTTAAGGAATGGACAAATGTGGAAAAGCCTAAAGCCTGGTACAAGCTAGAACAGAGCTTTGCGACAATGTCTCTCCATACTCTACCCTGGCAAACGTGCCAGCTTACAAAACTCTCCCCTACACGTCACCCACTTATCCACAACACACTCCGGACATGGAGGAAACACAGAGAGGGATGGTGATTGTCCCCAGGACTATCTCCGTTCTTCCCTCTAGCAGATAATCCAGATTTCCAAAACGGCCATGGAAGCACCACGCTAGCCCGAATCACTGGAAATACCTGCCCAGACGTGGCAGCAGTCCTGACAGAAGACAACCCACCTAAAATAAGGACCTTCCAAAAGCCTGACAGCCGACAGACACTGCTAGAAGCTATGGCCAGAGCCCAGTTAACCCATTTCCTGACCCACTCGGTTCGCCCGATATGGAAAAACAGAGACAAGACACCATTTGAACTTTTATGCACCCAGGGTAGCAAAATTAAACGACCCCTCTCAGCCATATACCGCCTCCTCCAAACTGAAACTGGAGACTCACCTAAACACTCATTTCAACGTAAATGGATGAGGAAACTTCACATACACATGACAACTACTGACTGGACACACATTATGAGCTCAGGGATGAAAGCCCCACTTAGCATAGCCCGCAAAGAGACTTTTTTATAAAAGGGTCACCAGATGGTACAGAACACCAGATCTACTCCATAACTACTGGCCCACAGTTAGCAACCAATGCTGGAGATGCAAGGCAGCACAAGGGGACATGGCACATATATGGTGGGGATGCAGGAACATAGTCCCGTTCTGGACCCAGATTCTTACAGACATTAAGAAACTAATTCCCCTAAGAACACAATTATCTCCCTCCCAAATACTATTAGGGTGGCCCCGGACTCTGACAGACCCGTATAAACAGCAACTTCTGAACATTCTCCTAGGGGAGGCCAATGCCCTGATCCCCATGCTCTGGCGACAAACCAATGTACCCTCAAGGGAACAGTGGGTTCAAAAGGTGGAAAGGACTAGAGAACTAGAGGAGATACATTGGTCAACACAGGGCAAGAGGGACAAATACTCCAAAACCTGGGAACCTTGGCTTAACTACTGGAAGACCCCCCTCGCAGGGACCACACCCGTGACCACCTGCGGCCAGAGTACTTAATGTGCCGTACACAGATGTATAATAGGTCTTACTGCAACAGCTTGAGAAATCTAAACAATATCGCAGAGTAGTAGCAACAGGATACCTCACCATCCTACCCACTATCCTCACACCTACCCCTCTTCCCTCAGTTTTCTCCCCCCCCCTCCGCCTCCCACTCATCACCATAACTTTCGAATGTGACAACCACCCGACAGGGTTACGCAGACGATATTGTTTGTTTTAATAACTATGTATAATTATATGGAACCCCACTATGTTATACCTATTTACATACCCTTGTCTCTTCGTTACCCTTTGTTTTGATGACTTATCTTGAAAACACAATAAAAACGATATTAAACAAAAGAAAATAGGGATATTTATCAATGCAAAAACAAATGCTATTCTCCACCAAAATACAAAGTAAGGAGCAATCTGCAAGGCAATCAGTTGATGATTCCTTAACACTTTGTCCCAAAATCACTGTTCTGTCTTGAAAAAATTCCTCCCATATTCCCTGAGTGAAGTGCTCTTCTCTAAAGTGAATGGAAAATTCACTCTTATTTCTAAGCCTTTTATATGCTGTGCTGTAAAATCTCACTAACTCTTTAAATTCTAGGTATGCATTGCAGTTCATTAGCAACATTCGCCTCAAGCATTACTAATTAGCCACACTCACAATTATATCACATACATACCTCCACTGACACGCAAATGTCACTCCCTCAAAAATAGGTAAATAACCACACACAAACTAACTACCAAATAACTCATACATACATAGACAGCAGTGTGAAGGAAAATGTGAGATACTGCATTCTGTCTCTCATATCTAGAGCAAGAGACATATGTGTCTACAGACAACACTGTCTGCAAGTAAATAGAGGAAGTAGAGAAGCTTTATCAAAGTGTCGCCAACACTTTTCAATCTAAATTTCAGCACAATTTTAATGCAATTTATAAAGCCAGTCATTTTCCCCCCCACCTGTTGCTTATTTGTGCTCTAATGTATTGTTTCAGAATTGCAATAGAATTACCGATCTTTCTGCCTCTTCGACAGAAATGATATATTTCACTTTTTTTATGTCATGACGTTTGGCGGTCTTCTGAAATGAAAATTTATGAGAAAACTAAAAGAATGTACTATTAAGGAAACTTTTTAGATCACATTTATAAATATAATCAAAACAATGAGAGAATTTAACAGTCAGTTTTTAGAACACAATTATCACTATCTTGTAGCTGGGTCTTTATATCAAGAACTGTTCTAGGTGAAGATTCTGAAGTGAAACATGTTATGATAATATTCCACTTGTTTGTTGGAATGATTGCTCCACTATTAGAACCCTGTGCAGAGCGTAAGGACGTACAGCATCAGGCAACCCAAACTAAAAAAAAGACCAAGTAGCACCTCTAGTGGCTCTCCTGCTCAATAGACATAATATATAGATCCACAAAAGAAATCAACACATTCCTGTAATTTATTATTATTAAACAAATATGTATTTTCTGAAACAATTAAAAGCACTTCAGAGGTTCTAACACTTACAAGTTTGCAATGTAAAAGTAATGTGGAAATTAGGACACGAGGAGTATAGAGTTCCAGTTACAAAGTTACCATGCCAAATATCGAAAATACAATCAGATGTTCTTGATTGTGGGGCAAACCAACATAATATCATTAATTAAGGGGCACAAGATTAATTTAAGTTTAATTTAACTTATCTTATTTGTAACTACAAGACTACGTTACATTTAAATGAATTAAAGAAAATAAAAATTCCTATACACAAAATTCAACCTCCCCCAAAAACACACACAAATAAAAAACGAAAAACATTTTTAAAAAGGTCAAAGGCTCTAGGAGGGGGTCCCACTCTGACATTCTGCCTAGGGACTTGGCACCCTAAATAAACAAAGTTCCTTATTGGGCTCAAGATTTAAATAGGATTTATTTTTTACTGAAACAAAATGTAAAAAAAACAAAAACAAAAGGCAGCAGATGGAAGATTATATGATCACTCCAGAATTTAATCTATTCTTAGACCAAATATTCATTTTGTTGTATGACCTCAACATTCCCATGGAATGATGAATCATTCCAAGGGGCTTTACAGATATTATATCCTAAGTGGTACCAGCAGATACTGGGGCAGGCACGGTTATTTACGAACGTGAATTTCAAATGTAAGGACAAAGTAGCCAAAATGAATGCATAGATGAGTTTTTTCAGTATTCACTTTAGTAAACAGTACTGAAAGTGTTGCAAATAAGTGCTGGCTTTGTGTGTACTTTTCCTATTACTTATTAGTCGTATGGTTTTCTTTACAATCAGGGATGAGATTTTGTAGTGAGATAGCTAGTCAAAACAATTTAGTACATTAACCGCACAGTTGTGCCCTCCAACATTTAAAACTGCCATAAACTTTGTCACAGCAGGTAGGTGCTGAATCATGTGCTACTTTTTGCATTTGACTTCAGTGTGGCCATGTGCTATATATATAGGATCTACTGAAGTGGACCAGAGGTTGGATCCTTAATATTGCCTGGTACAACTTGGGAGCAGGCTGGACTAGGAGAATATAGAATAGGGTCCAAAGCAGAGTCATAACTAGAGAAAAATAATCACATACTAGTAATTAAGCTGAACAGGACAGTACTTGACAGGGGAAAGCTCACAGCATTTCAAGATCATAAAACAGAGTTATATAAAGATGACTTTATACAAGGGAAACAAACATTTTATAAGAAGGCACCGTATAGGATAAGGAACCAGATGTGGAATGACTAGACAGAACTGGAACTTGACACTGGATAACTAGGACAAACCATAGCTACAAAGCAAAGGGAGACTGGACCAAATTGCCAATTGTGCACTGCTGCTATACTATGAGGGCATGTGACATTACAAACCTCCTTTGGTGGCATGTCAATTAAAAGGACACTCGACAGCACTACGGCACTGACGCTTGTTGAAAAGTTTTATGTGTGACGAGTATGCCCTCATTTTTCATTTATAAAAAGTGCACGTTTTAAAAGAAATTGTAACAAAATTATAAAAGTGTGTCACTGAGCTGCATTGGGATGTATGTGATTTGATAGCCATAGAAACCCTGGGTTCGGTTAGAAGGAAAGGCTTCAAACAAGACAACTGTAGATTTTGCAAGTTGATTTGAGATATTCCCCGAATGAAAGCATGAATACGTTTAATTACGCATTTTTTTTAATTGTTATTATATCTATTAGATAGAGATTTATTTATTTTATTTGGGCAATGGAGCATTCCTTTAAATTATCACAAACACAAAAAATAAGACCAGCAGTAACACACTATTGGAAAAATAACATCAGGAAAGTTAGCCATGGATCACAGTAACCTAGATATCTAAATTCAGTGAAACTCACAGGAAACCAGCGACCTACTATTCCAGCTGTATATGGACATTTACACTCCACCAGGAAGCAATTTTCCAAGTTTATATAGGTAGGTATTGCTTAGAATTTTGAGGACCATACCACATTTCTTGTATGAAGAGGTAAAACGTGTCAAGTGTGGGCTCCTATAGTTTATTTGGACTATTTCTTTGGTTTTTAGTGTTTTTACTATATATTTTTATAAGTATATTTATGTAATAAACGTTAACTTTTTACTTACCTATCCATCATGTTGCTTCCTAATATCTACATATCATTAGGTGTGTATAACACCAGCCAGGCTCTTAATAATAGAGTAAGTCCTGCTCTAGTAAATGTAAGTAAATTTCTTTACTTTCACCTTGACTGATACTAGTACTTACTTCACCATTAGAGCTGTCTATATTTTTATCTTTTCACATACTCTGCAAATTTGGACCTCACCTGGAGATGGGATTATACCGTCCGTGCACATAACAGCAGAGCTCTGAGTTAGCTCTGGTAAATGTGAGTGTGATCCCAAATATAAGTTGGATAAATCACATCCACACTTATTATACTGTATTGCACTATTATTTACTTTGGTCTGTTTTCTTATTCTGAGGTCTTTACAATTGGAATACTTCATTGACTTATGTATGTATAAAAGCACACATTAAGGTGGGGTGCGGTGTTTCCATTATATAGGTCTGGGAATCATTGTACTATTTCACTGCTGCCCCCAGTTTTAGCTTTCATTTTACCTATATTGTAAAGAGCGCCTATAACATTTTTCTCTCTCCAGATCTATTATTCCAGCCCAGAATTGGGAGTAACTGAGGTTATGATTCTTGATACATATAACACTAGGTGAGCATTCATTTTATGAATAGACTACTGGCTGTCACAATAGCTATATGGAGGTGATATCAACAATTACTACTTGGGCTATCATTTTATCTTTGCAAGTGAATGAGCCTTTTTCCACCATAAAATACAGGCATCAATTTAACCAACAGGAAGTTTACACTAGAGGGCACTTAAAATACTGATTACTAGAGCAATGGTATGTTGAAATGTTGGTCTATTTTATCCTTTCTTCATTCAACGGCGGACAGTCTCTGAGGGGTAAGATGGATGGGGCAGAGGTCTACTTTCTCACGACAGCATAATCTACTTGCTTTTCCTAGACCTGTCTAGATATTCGTTACAAATTTTGAATCCACGTTCTTTACATTCAATCCTACCTATTGTATCAAATTCCCTATTCCCCTATCATAGTCTCAAAAAGGGATTACACCACCATGGTGCCATCTTCCAAGTGTGAATGCTCATTTGACAATATCGTTCTCCATTTATTTATACAGTACTATTCAATTACACATTTTAGTTTTGTGTCTATCGTTTACAAAAAAAAATCCACTTTACCCTCTTTCCGAACACATGCCTTCATGTATTTATTTATTTAAGGGTTTGTTTATAGTTGATTCTATGCACAGGTGCACAATTTGTATTTTTTCTTAAATATTTCAGACAGATTCTGGATGCTGATATTAGAATTATTTATTTACATGTGTGTTCACTTATTTTATTTACATTTAGATTATCACTTACTAGATTAATTATTAAAATATTTGATTGGAAAATATACATTAATATTTCTCTAATTTTCAAATAAATAGGCCTTCCAGAGCACATACAAATACATTGTTAAGTACCGTATTTTACGCTCCACAAGACGCACTTTTTTCCCCCTCAAAAGTGAGGGGAAATGTCTGTGCGTCTTATGGAGCGAATGTGAAGCTTTACTTACTTGTCTTGAAGCGTGGGCCGGCTTCACAGCGCGCACCGCGTTACTGGAACTTCAATTTCAGGTTCCGGTTTCCGGAGGGACTGAAAGGAAGTGCGCACTCAGTGTGCACACTTCCTTTCAGTCCCGCCGGAACCCGGAACCTGAAATTGAAGTTCCAGTACCGCGGTGTGCGCTGTGAAGCCGGCCCACGCTACAAGACAAGTAAGTAATTGGGGGACACTATGGGACAAGTGGAGTGGGGCACTATGGGGCACTATGAGGGGAGGGAGCACTATGGGACAAGGGGAGGGAAGGGGGACACTAAGGGACAAGGGGAGGGGACACTATGGGACGAGGGGAGGAGGACACTATGGGACACTATGGGACAAGGGGAGGGGGAGACTATGGGACAAGGGGCGGGGAGACTATGGGACAAGGGGCGGGGAGACTATGGGACAAGGGGAGGGGAGACTATGGGACAAGGGGAGGGGAGGGGACACTATGGGAGGGAAAGTGCACTATGGGACGGGGGGGGGAGAACACTCTGGGAAAGGGGGGAGAACACTATGGGATGAGAACACTATTGGACAAGGGGAGGAGGGGGTTAAAGAACACTATGGGAGAGGGGAGGAGAGGTTGAAATCACTATGGGACAGAGGAAGGGGGGGGTTAAAAATCACTATGGGACAGGGGAGGAGGGGTTGAAATCACTATGGGACAGGGGAGGGGGGTTTAAAGATCATTTTGGAACAGGAGAGGGGAGTGGGTGGTAAGGAACACTATGGGACAGGGGAGAAAAAAAAATATTCTGAACAAACTTTCCCATAGTAAGAAACACTATTGGACCGTTTGTTCAGAATATATTTTTTTCTGGGTTTCCTCCTCTAAAAACTAGGTGCGTCTTATGGAGCGAAAAATACGGTATACTAGGATACATATACAGTATAATTAGTGATATACAATAGGCATATACAAAACAATTAAAAATGAACAATTAATAATTTATTTTTATTTTCTTTCAAGGTAGATGGGTGCAGATGTTTTCAGGTAATTCAGTCTGCCGGCATATTTATTGATCTCTGATAGGTTATTCCACATATGTTGGGAATTATTATAATTAAGTTACATTTTTTTCATCATATTTCATAGTAAGAGCATGTATAAATTGTGAAAATGTAGTTTCAAATGTTATTTGCCATTTTTATTTTTTTTATTCATTAGCCTTCTTTTATAAGGTTTTCTTCCAATATTCATGCTTTGTTTTGATTATAAAACAAATATTTAAAAGGCTTGCCTCATAGTATACCAATCTTATCACTGGATACAGTGTTGTATAAGTAGTTTTACAAAACCAAGATCTACACTTGCATTTAAAAACACGAACGCTAATATCAAGTCGATCTGTAAAATTTCAATTGTGCATTCAGTGATACAAACAACCAGCCTAGTAAGCTCCAGATTTCCACATTTTAACTTGTATTCATGGCAGATAAAGATATTCTTTCTCCCAGCTGTTCTTTCATCTCTTGCAGACATTGTGACCTACAATGCATTGAGCTATGTGTAATTTGTGTAAATAGAGACAGAACCACAGCTATATAAGACAGGGAAGCTTTACCATTCTATTAAGGGATTCAGGCACTTTTAAGTTATAATAGGCATTTTGTCTTTAAACCTAGACATCCTCCTAAATTAAGACAGCTCACAATTTTTAGATTTCTTGTCATTTAAATCATTATTTACTTCCTTATAATATTATTCTTACAGCACAAGATATTTACAAATGATTGCTTTGACATTTCTTCCAAATCCCTTGTCAGATGGTTCTTTCGAACTGAAATTAATATAATTGCATTTAAAATGATGTTGCCTCCTGAGGATTGTGATCTATTATTAATGAGGATACATGAAATTCAGGTACAGTCGTAATAATGCAGCCTGCTGTCATGGAACTTCCAAAACATTAGGAAGAAGAGAAGAAAATTCATACAGCGGAGACTCGAGGATTTTAGGTGTGAAAACAACACCTGTTTACAGACAGTTCATCTTCACAGTTACTCGTTAAAGGGACACTCTAGTGCCAGGAAAACAAACCGTTTTCCTGGCACTGCAGGTCCCCTCTCCCTCCCAACCCCATCCCATGTTGCTGAAGGGGTTAGAACCCCTTCAGTGACTTACCTGAGACCAGCGCCGATTTCACTCGGCGCTGGTTTAGGGTCCGCCCACGCTATTCCCCCACCGACATCATCCGGCGGGGGAGACTGATTGCACATGCGGGGCACACGCATTAGACCTCTCCATAGGAAAGCATTGAAAATGCTTTCAATGCTTTCCTATGGGGATTTTAGCGACGCTGGAGGTCCTCACATAGCGTGAGGACGTCCAGCGACGCTATAGCACTTGTGCTATAAACCAGTAGACAGCCACTAGGGGAGGAGTTAACCCTGCAATGTAATTATTTATGAAAACTGCAATATTTACAGTTGCAGGGTTAAGGGTAGTGGGAGCTGGCACCCAGACCACTCCAATGGGCAGAAGTGGTCTGGCTGCCTGGAGTGTCCATTTAACCGCAACATGTTTTTGTAAAACGGTGTAGATCAGATTCTGCCCACATCCCATGAATTTTGCAAAAGTACAGTATATTTGTCTCTCATGCATACTCCGTTTTTTCTGATACCTATTTCAAATCAGTTTATTTATCTCATGGTTATCCTCCAATAACCTTACCAGTTTCTTTGGCCAAACGTTGCCCACATTTCCTATTCTTTCTAAACGTCCTATTTTTCCTCTTCAATCCTTTTCTGCTCCTCCATGCATTCAGCTAGACGTTTATGTAAAATTTTTAACATCCAACATCTTCCCTTTTTCTTCCTCCATAACTGTAACCATTGTCCCTCTCCTTTTCTAGTCTTTACCCATATACCCTATTCCTCCTTGGATGATTATGTCAATATACCATTTCTTCGCTCTAGTATACTAGATATTATCCACAGCTTCTGCACACTTAGCAGGTCCTCAGGATAAAATACAGATCTTGTTTTCCCATATATGTGCTCAGAATTCAGAACAAAGCTGGAAATAGAATAATCAGATTGTACTAAATGGCTCTATGGTTGGTGGTTCATCAGTAGGAATGAAAGAACAACTGTTCCGAGTGCAGTATGTCACTGTCTTAAAAGGAAACCGCCTATGTAAGTAATTTGTTTCAGAATGGTATCCTAACCAGAGTCTGCCACGCACTGCTTCCTGCCACAGCTGAGTGTCTCAGTCAGAAGTGGACCCCAGGTAAGAAGTCAAATCATTCTACAATGATTGGGTTGCCTGAACACTCCTGGCACCATAAATAAAATACAGAACACTATAGCACTCAGAATGTCCTTTAACTTAGGTGGTTAAGGGGCAACTAAGGCATTGCAAGCAAACGTTACTAAAGCTGCGGTAAGCAGAAGCCTATTACCTGAAATGGGAAAATTCTATATCCAACTTCAGTCTGAATTCATTTAGCTACATGTCCAACACAGTTTACAATCATGTTTACTTATCCAGAGCACTGTGAAGTTATTCATTTTTCACTAACAAACACCACAGAGACATCATTTGCTGCCAGAGGTCTAAATTCACTCAGTTGTGACAGGTGAATGCAATGTATGATCATATACAATGTAATAACTAAATCCTGATCATAACTGCATAATTCAGGTGCTTAAAAACACAAAACCAATTCAATTTTGTGAGCTTTGAAGTTGCCGTTTAGTAAATGAGTGCGCGGGATTTTCTATGTTCAATAGATTTGTGTGAGCAGCACCATCATAATGCGTGCATGTTCAGGTAAGTGCTGCCCTCTTGGTTTAAATATATGTAAATATATTTGGGATTCCAGTCCAACACCCTGGCTTTCCACTCACCCCTGTCACAAGTGTCACATTCCAGGGCCATATTTAAGCTTCCACTGCAGAGAGTCACAGGGGGAAGGATTTCCCAAGTAAGTGTATTAATCCCAAAAATGGGGTACATTGGCGTTGTGGCAGGCTTCTGCAATGAATGATCGCATACTGTAAATAAATCCCCTAAGTCAGGTATTTTGACTTTAAGCCAATAAATATGTGGCAGGCTCTGTAGAAGCTGAATGTCACAAACCCTGCTTCAAAGGAGCCTTGAAATATGGCAGGACCAGGTAAGAGGGCAAACGGTGTCAGCATATTCCACTCATCATAACCACTACAGTGGAGTGCAGTGGTTGTAGTAGCCCAGTAAGGCCATAATAGCCAAATTGAAATACTTACCCAAATCTGCTATGCCTCCAGTTTGGCTAGTTTTGCTATAAATTTGAAGTTCACAGTGGATTCCAATAGTTTTAATCTTTAGTGAATATCCCTGAAACTTTATCTCAGACACTTTGCACAGGTTATGTGGGTTATGTGGGTTATTAAACCCTCTCCAGCCAGTACACACCGCAATTCTGACAATCACAGTGTGTACCATGCTCTTGCTGGAGATCTCAGCATTAAGCCCGTCGAGTAATAGTCCACGAGGGCTGTCACTGGCATAGGACTCCAGTAAAAGTCAATCTACACAATATTTATATGGGGGACATTACCCAAACAAATTCTAAAAAAAAAATAAAGAGCACAACTCCAAATGGTCTAATATAGAATCTCTCTCTCTCTTATTGCCACCTATTAAATACCCAAAACACAATTTGTTTAAATATCTACAGGTCTGACACTGTATGGCTGAAATCCCTTGTTGTGGTTCCTAGCCCCCGCACTGCTGGGAAAGATTATGTAGGGATGCTTAATGGCAAAAGGATATCCATCCTTTATTTTATGATGTCAGTCAAGCTGTGTAAACTCACCTCCTACATGGTATTATGGAACAAAATTGAATAACGTTGTGGCAGAGCCATTATAAAAGTCATATGGTCTTACCATGTTAGAGTGCGGAACTGTTCAAACTGATAAATGTCATCATTTATTCTAAAACAGTCATTTTTGGACATAATGTGTGTGTGTGGGGGGGGGGGGGGGCATGACGTAAGGAGACAATGTGTTAGTGCTAATAGCATTATGTTTGATAAGGGGGGACAGGCGAATAAGACGGGGGTTTGAGAAGAGTGGACTAACGAATAGGACGGGGTTTGATAAATGTGGACTGGCGAATAAGACAGGGGTTTAATAAGTGTGGACTGGCGAATAAGACAGGGGTTTAACAAGTGTGGACTGGCGAATAAGACGGGGGTTTGATTAGGGTGGACTGGCGAAAAGCACTGGGGTTTGATAATGGTGGACTGGCCAATAAAACGGGGATTTGATAAGGGTGGACTTGTGAAAAAGACAGGGGTTTGGTAAATAAATTGGGGTGCTTGTGAATAAGACGGGGGGTTGATAAGGGAGGACTGGTGAATAAGATAAGTGAGGTGAATAGGATCATGTTTGATGAGGGGAAGTTGTGTAGACATTCTTGGAAATGGTGGCTGCAACAATGGTAAGACAAAAAGGATTGGGGCACACCCAGAACGTGCATTCTGCAGGAATGGTGCTGCCGCAATGACCAATATTCATACATAATACAAATTAAGTTGTGTGTGCTGTAACGTAATTTGTATTATTTATGCATTGGAGTGACAAGACAGTACAATATTGAGTACATATTAAACAAATGAGAGTACAATAATAGTCAAACAGGTAATTTACTAAAGCCCGAATTTGAGGAAATCAAATACAAAATGCAAAATCTAGGTAGAAAAGGTCAAGCTGTGACTGGAGCAGAGTTTAAGAACTTTTACAGAGCAACTACTCTAGCCTATGTTTTGCTAAAATTCCGAGTTTAGTTAATAACCATGCATTTATTGCCCACAGATAGAGTAAGCACACATTTTTAAATTGAGCATTTCTCATAGATCCACAGATTACATATAAATAACAATAGGTAGCATATCTGAGCGCTTAATAGGTCTATAAGATAGTTGATTGGCTGCATCTCCACTTTCAGTATTTCATCCTCCAAGGAAAATAAAACTATTACTACAATACTGACTATTATTAATAGTGCATACTCAGAAACTAGAGAAAACCGAGTGTATACCCTTCTTGGTTAAACACCACGATACTAGGGAAAACTAGTAGATTTCAAATAGTTAATTATCCGTAACGTACAATTATTTTAATCTTATGAGAAAGTCTCCATGCAATAAAAAGGGGTACTGTGCAATATCTTACTTCATAATATATCAGTATCAACACTGTTGCTTTAACATGGTTTCGCTGAAGAACACACACACACACTTTTATTTTATTTTTTCTATTTCTGTAACTCAATTCCCGACTTCCCTCTTGTAAAGCCTGGTGTTATTAGGGTGACCCACTTAGAAACGGATGTATCCATAAATAAACCATAAAGATATATTTAGAAAATTGGATCAGCCTTTTTATTACATGTATTCTAAAAAGAATAATGCCTTGCTTTAAATAATATCTAGGTTCAAATCCATAAAGTAATCCATTTATTAAAACACCTATGGGAAAACATCATATAAAGCAGTAAAGCAAAATTGACTCTGGGGTATAGATTGTGCTTTTTCGGTTTTCTGTTATTTTTATTTACATTGTATGGCTGGCTGTCCTTGGAGAGTCAGAGTATGCCTTGTAAATGCAAAGATAAAAACACAAAAATGATGACGGAAAAAGCGCTCTCAATGCAAAAGGAAAGGTTTATTCCACAAGGTACATAAACAAACAGGGGAAAACAAAAGCCAAAAAAATATATATATATATTTTCCTTACATATTTCGGACGATCCGGTCCTTATACATAGGAGTGTAAATGCCTTGTACAATAATGTAAAACCGCTGTGTAGTGTGCACCCCTAGCACTGTGGAATGAATGCTGAGCATCTATGCACTAGTATGTATTTTCTGCTTAGATGCTCACACAAACCCTGGATGTAGAAGTACTGCAAAAATTTATTATTTTAGGTTTCCTTAGCTCCATTGGACTACGCACCTAGGTCAACAATAAAAACAAAGACAACAGTTTTAGTATAATGGTAATCAATAAATTAAAAAAATCATCTCTGGAGTGCACTATAAATCAGTATGTGCACTATCTGTACATCGTTCAAGAAACCTTTTAGATTGCAAGTTTTATGGTCAGGAGTCGACATATTTCTGTTTTTGACAAGCATTTCCGTTATTATAAGTAATCCTTTCACCTAGTATGTCATTGAAAAAGTAAATATTGGTGGTGGCCATGAGTTGTGCAAATTTGAAGCTGTTTAGCCCAGGATCTCTGAAAAACCTTTGCCCACTTAAACGCCCTGCACAACTGTAGTATGTGTAAGCTAGAGACACATGCTTCTTCCTGTTCAGGTCTCTGGTAATGCAGTTTCACGGATAACATCAGCATGGTAGCAAACAGTCACATTGTCAGATTAACATTCATTGCAAGCAAAAGCTGCATTACAAGATGAAAGAGCATAAGTCCATCATTGATCTTGTGGAAGGGGGTCAGATTTGGATGATATTGGGGTAAGGGTGATGATTAATGGGCAATGGTGGAGAATTTTGTGTGTGTGATAGTGAGGGAGTTGAGTGGCATTGATGGGTATTGTGGAAGGAAGGCTGGTGTAGTTGGCCAAGCCTGGCAGCCACCACTACACCTCCAGGGTACCCTAGTGT
The DNA here is from genome assembly GCF_036172605.1 of Pelobates fuscus. Taxonomy (NCBI): domain Eukaryota; kingdom Metazoa; phylum Chordata; class Amphibia; order Anura; family Pelobatidae; genus Pelobates; species Pelobates fuscus. Next base: position 116,578,948 of record NC_086321.1, read on the forward strand.
CACTGAATTCTTCTTTTGGCTGAAGTATTTTGTAACCTTCCTGAAGGCTACAATATGATTTAAAGTTCAAGGCTATATAAAAAACGTAATGTTATACATTCAAGACCAAACTGCAATTCAGTCTCTGATTTTATTGTGAAATTTTGCTGCAAAGCTTGAAATTATTTATGACCCACTGGGAAACAATGGGTTAAGGCACAGTTTTCACACCGGCTATACGTATTTTACAAATACCTTAAATTCCTTGCTGGGAATTGTACTTTAAACATGAACTTAAAGAGTTACTCCAACCACCATGATCACGTCAGTAATTTGAAGTGGTCATGGTGGTAGTGTGGTAACCCACTCGGGTCAGATATGAAACAAGGACACTCCATAATACTCCAGACACAGGTCGTTGAAAAACAAAGGCTATTTATTATTTTGCAGCTGCAAAGTCTCAGTCAGACAATAGTCTTGGAATACCCGACTGAACACACGTTTACAAAAGAACAAAGAATATATACCACAAATGACATATTCCATACGTATACAGACAATACAGAAATTACACCTACATTACTATGGTTACATCCAATTATAAACTTAGACTTATCTCTTACATATATTATCTATTGCGCCCTGGTCCAAGATAGTTGCACAGTAGTTTTAACCATGTGAGTACTGAACTTTACTTAAACATCCTGTAGCTTCTACCACAGTAGGAGTATGTATGTGCAATGTTTCTGTTTGAAATAGCGTGCTGGGGTTTTGTTGCACCCCCAGCACACAAGACATTGGCAGCCCAGAACTCTGTTCCTGGCTTCCAAATGTAAATTGTGTGCATTAAAACTGTCTGTTGTCAGCGCCCCCTGCATGTTGCCAACAGACATTAAAATCTTCCCCTTGCAGCTAGCTCTCCCCATCCACACTTCATGTAGGCACTTCCTCAATTGCAGACAGTTTTTTGTTTTTTTGGTACTAAATACCCTCCCTCTCCGCGTGCATGCGCTTTGAGCATACAATTGTAAGAGAAGCCTGTGATTGTGTATTATTTATAGAGTGCCAACAAATTCCGCAGCGCTGTACAATGGGTGGACTAACAGACATGCATTTGTGGACAGCATGCGGCCTCAGTGACATGAGGATGGGGCCAGGATGCTTCACCAGGTGCTGGATTCCAAGTAATTAAAAAAAATATTCTCCCCTAATTTTAGTGCAATCAGAGATAGGGGACCTGCTCTATAGTGCCCAATAGAGCATTTTACACAGGAAAGGTCCCCCTGCTCCAAAAATACCTTTATTTCTAACACATTGTATTAGACAAATGCACACTAAACATTTAAAAGACGCTCATCCTTTAAATTAGGATTTGTAGTAGCTGGACAACAATTAGTGAATTATGGGGGGTGGGGGGAGGAACCAGCATAAAATATACCCCCCTCCCGAAACCCGTGTATCTTTGTCTAGAATTTATAAATGAATGGCAAAAGTCATATAGTCATATATTGGTCTTTTCTCTTTTTTTTTTTTTTAAATGCAATGGACATTCCTATATCTAAGAATTATCCTGTCTTTGTATTTCAAACAGTGTCTCGAAGTCATTACCACTTTCTTTTTACAGCTCCCCATATGGTGCTGCAGACAAATTATCATTCACCCTTTTGAAGCTATTCCTACACTGTAATCCAATTATATAAATATTAAAAAAAATGTGGAAAAAAAAAATGTTAACTTCTTTTATACATAACACAACAGAGCCATCTAGTGGACAAGCCAGAGTATTAAAGGGAACCGGTTATGAGGGGAAAAAATACGTTAACTCTTTTAGAAGAGCTTTAAACTGCATCTATAGATTGAGCTAGCAACAGTATAAATTTGGAGAACACCACATTTAAAAGAAGGGTTTTTCTTAACTTGACATTAACTTTTAGCAAACCCTTATCCAGGGCTAGAAAATAATGATAGTGACGCAAGTGACTACGGGCTGGTGTTGTGCCCTTCAGCGGTCGGTGTAAAGCATCAGAGGTTGACCTGCAGATTTGAGGCCTACTAGGGCTGGGAGTGCGGTGGACAGCCGCCGCTGTGCTCTTGTGTCGGACTGGAACGGTTTGCACCTCAGCTAACATCATCTAGTTCTGCCCCCCCTCCACCCCTCTAATATAAAATATTGGTCCTTTCAGAGTAAAACGTTTAATTATACAGTAAGCATACTCACATGCAGACACAAAAATCTCACTGACACACACAGGCTCATTGATACACAGCCTCATAGACAAACAATCTCACTGATATACATAAGCTCATTGACATAAAAACACAAGCTCACTTACCAGCAGCCGCGCACACACACAGCTTAATGTTGTGGTACTGGTGTCCATACCCTGTCCCTGCAGGCTTTTCAATGTAAACACTGACTTTTCGGAGAAAAGTGACACCTCTAGTGACAAGTCACTCAGACGGTCACTAAAGGTGCTTCCTGTGTTTCTACATTCAGAGCCTCCACGCTCTGGAGGCGCTGAACCTTCCCCATAGAGAAACATTGATTCAATGCATCTCTATGAGGAGATGCTAATTGGTGTAGCTTTTTGCAGCCAATCCTATGGCAAAGCATTGGACTGGCTGAGATCCTCAAGCTTGATGATCTCAGCCATAGAGTGAGGGCCAGTTGAGGGGAGACCAGCATGGCGTGGGAAAAAAAAAAGTGAGTAAAAACCCTATTTTTAAACACACACATACACCATGACACTGGCAGACACACACCATAACAGACAGACAAACTCACACTGGCACATATTAATACTACCTGTGGGCGACCGGCCAGGGGTCGTGTAGGGCAGACAGCTGTCTGTGCTGGTGGCCGCTGGGGGAGCTGTACTGTCTCTGCTCCCCCACCCTCCCATGCTACTTTATGAGACCGTGGCCAGAATATGACGTCATATTCTGGCAACGGTCTCATTAAGATGCCTGCTGGGGAGCAGAGACAGCACAGCTCCCCCAGCGGCCGCCATCACAGTGTGTCAGTGTGTCAGTTTGTGCATGAGGTGTATAGTCAGTGTGTGGGGGGGAGGGGGGACAGGTTGTATGAGGGGTACAGTGTGTGTGTGTGTGTCGGGGGGGCAGGTTGTATGAGGGGTACTGTGTGTGTATGGGGGGGTGCATTGTGTTTGTGAAGGATGGTGTGTGTGTGAAGATGGGTGGGTCGGGGGTCAGGTTGTGTGAGGGGTACAGTGTGTGTAGGGGAGTGCATTGTGTTTGTGAAGGATGGTGTGTGTGAAGGATGTGATATGTGGGGCTATTTGTGTGTGTGTGTGTGTGTGGGGGGGGGGCATGTTGTATGAAGGGTACAGTGTGTGGGGGGTACAGTTTGTGCATACGTAGGGGCAGTGTGTATGGGGGAGCTATTGTGTCCATGTGGGGTTAGGAGGGCAAATTAAAAAAAAATATATATATATAGTATTTATATAATATAGACAGGAGAAATAAACTGCACTCCAAGGACTTCTTCAATAAAATGTAACTTTTAATGCTCCAAATAAAAGACTTCAACGTTTCAGTCTAGCAATTCTAGACTTTTATCAGGACAAGGTTAGCACACACATAAACTCCCTATATATACCCACCCCACAAACTCACAATCAATAGACTCACCCCACCTGGGTCTGGACCTCCCCTCCGAGCGTCCCGGTTCATTTTCGCGCCGAAAATGTCGGTCGCACTCTGGTGACGTCATCATGCGTCATTATGCATGCGTCACCCTCGTATCAGGCTGCTCACAATGAGTTGCTATGGGGACCAGACGCCAGTCACTCCACATTAAAAGAACATCACAAAATTAAGTGTATTAAACACAAATAAAGAGGTTACTAACGAACTTTAAACTTTAAAAACAACACATTAGACCGGTGGACGGAAATTCTACTATAGAGTTAAATACATCAAGATTGAAATATTTGTAAGGGAGCAACTTTGTCTCCCAACTATATAAGCTAGACAGCAAGTGCAGAAATGGAACAAGTTTTAAATACTACTGGCTACCATCACTCTCACAGCATATTGAAAGTGGTTTAAGGACCTGAATGTCTATGACCTGTATCATGTTCTTATAACAAACAACCTGAACAAACAGTATCTACATATTTACAAATTTACAACTCTGTATCTCAATATAGAACAAAATCGGGATACTTTGTAGAACTATGTCACTTAGGAATTGTATTATAGCCCAAAATTAGGTCACCAAAAAGGTAACATCCTCAATACCCGGTATGGAAGGCACTAGCGCTCCCAGACCAGATTTCATAATAGGACTAGGTGAGAGCCCTAGACTCTAAACTCTAGATATGACCAGTCAGTGTCAAAAGATGTGACAATACGGGAATACTGGTTAGGGCTGTGTCATTTGGAGGTTATATTAAAGCCCCATTAGGGTCACCACAATGTCATGAATCCAATACCCGGGATTCCAATCTAATTAACGTGATAGGCACCAACTAACAGACCAGACTATACAGTACGACAAGGCACATACTAGATTCCTCCTCACAGTATTTACATTGCATCTTATAGATACTCCTAGCTCCCCAAAATAATGTCACTCATAGAGAAAGATTACCCGTATTAAAGAATATACACTAATAATAATACAATACAAGTGATTCTCAGTTGCCCAATAAAGACCATCTCATATTACATGTGTGGTCAATGGGTCCTTCATCGATAACTTGTAAGACTCTTCGATGTGGCCAAGCAGACCTGAATTACTCTTCCGTCATTTAAGTATTTAAACCCCAAGCCTGTCCCACCGGGTGGGCTTATGGGTAAATTGAGACTTATCAGGAGTCAAGGTAAGATTGTCTGGATCAAAGTATGGTAGTTAAAGAAAGACTGCTAAAGAATATTTCTCATTGAGTCCTTTGGGTGTAATCGTTTCCAAAGTTCTAATCCAATAGATCTCTCTCTGCAGAAGCATTTTCTTCCTGTCACCTCTTCTTTTTGGTGGTGGTATCTGGTCGATTGCCATCAGTTTAAGAGTTGGGAGAGCATGTCCAGCCTCTAAGAAATGTCTTGCCACGGGTAATTCAGAGATATTATCCCGGTACGCTACCCTGATACCTGACCGTTGGTTTCGAATACGTTCTCTCAGAGGTACGTCTGTTTTGCCTATGTAGGCCAAACCACAAGGACACGTCAATTTATATATGACAAAATCGCTGGTGCAAGTAAGGCGGTTTGATGGTATATTGCTTACCAGTTTGAGGGTGTGAGAACGTCCGGCCTGGGACCATATGTCCACAAGTAACACATCCCAAGCAGCGGTAACAACCCAGGTTACTGGTGACTGTTTTGGTCTCGTAACAGTGGCGGGGATCTGTTCTAACCAATAAGTCCCTCAAGCTCTTATTTCTCTTATAACTCATCATCGGTGGAACTGAGAATATGCTGGGAAGAGAGGTATCATTCCTTACTGTCTGCCAGTTGGCATTAATTATTCTCCTTAATGCTGAAGAAGCTGTATTGTAAATGGTAGGAAAAACCAAGCGTTGGCTTTTAGTATCTGGTGTGGTTTCAATATGGTGGCATCTCTGTAAAGCACTGTTAAGAGTAGCTTTCTTATATCCCCGTTCAAGGAACTTGTTCCACATGATTTGGATTTGCTCTTGAGCTCTGTTCGGGTCCGAGTTGTTCCTATAGACCCTTAAAAATTGCGTATAAGGCAAAGATGCCTTTAATGGATTGGGATGAAAGCTTGTGGCGTGAAGAAGTGTGTTCCGGTCGGTGGGTTTCGTGAATAGGGTGTATGTTATCTTGTTATTTTCATATTCCCCTTTCCTGCTAGTCTTTGCCTGAGTGGGGTGACAGCACTAAACCACAATGGTCTGGTGGAGAAGCCCTGAGAGTTAAAAGCTCAGGCTAGAGTTCACTCTTGTGAGATTCGGAGCGTTGCCTTAGTGACAGCAGCAATGCTCAGAGCTCGCAAGAGAGAACAAAGCAGAGTTGCAGGTTAGAGCTCTCCCGTGTCCTCTTTCCCTCACTCCCCTGCCGACTGCCAGCATTACAGTGCTAGCGGGCCGGAGAGGGAGATCTCTGACCTCCCCTCCGTTTCTGCAGGCACGGTTCCCGGTGCTATGGTCATATGATCATAGCATTGGGAAAATATCTCGCGGCACCCCTACGCCAACACAGTTTGGGAACCACTGGTCTACATTATTTGAGCTGCAGGAAAGGTGCTGTCCTTTGTGCCAGTAGAGCCCTGTTTTTGTCATACCACTTACAGATAGACATATAATCACCCAAAGACTCAAAGTACTATTAAAAAGAAAAAAAACACAATAAGTTACAGTGTCCTTTTAAGAGAAAATCTTCTAAATATAAGTCAAGGCCTATTTGTGTGATACAAATAGGCCTTGACTTAGAAGGAACATAATGTTCCTTCCCAGCTCTCCTTGCTTGAGAACAATGTGGTTGACATAATTTGCTCACAATTTATTTTTCTTTCAGGCAATGTGAAATAAAGTCTTACAACTTAGAGAGACTATGGCATACTGACTTAGAACAATGTGCAATACATCCAAAAAGTAATAAAGGATATTTAGTGTTGACATTGAACAAACTTTTCAGAGAAAGTTAAAAGGAAAACTCCAGTGCCAGGAAAACAATCCGTTTTCCTGGCACTGCAGGTTCCCTCTCCCCCTCCAACCCCCAGATGCTGAAGGGGTGAAAACCCATTCAGTCACTTACCTGAGGCAGCGACGATGTCCCTCGTCGCTGCCTCCTCCTCCACGCCGCTCCTCCTTCTGACTCCCCATGCGCATTAGGTCTCCCCATAGGAAAGCATTGAAAAATAATTTCAATGCTTTCCTATGGGGAATTGAGCGACGCTGGAGGTCCTCACACAGCGTGAGGACGTCCAGCGACGCTCTAGCACAGATAATCTGTGCTAAAAAATGGGCTTCAATGGGCAGAAGTGGTCTGGGTGCCTGGAGTGTCCCTTTAAAGGAACACTACTGTAGTTATCCCCCTTTTTAATGCATTACACAGATTCCTGAATAAAATGTTAACAAAAATATTTTTCTCGGCCAATCAATTCTTGTCCAGCAGAGCTTTATAGGATATGTAATTTTACTGCAATCTCACAAGCAACCAACCTCAACACATCATACACAAAGAGGAGGACGTTTATTTACTTTTTTCATGTAACTGTTCCATGGGGGAAGACTTATAGCCAAACCGTGCAAAGGCCGGGAACAGGACTGCACTATCTACTATATATTGAGCATATGTTGTACTCTGTGACCGTAACACATAATGCATAGTCGTCAAAAAAAAAATCAAGGGTAGAGTATAGATATAGGCTATTTGATAGAGTCCTAACCTCAACATCTGAGGAAAGGGATTTAGGGGTGATTATTTCTGATGACTTAAAGTTAGGCAGACAATGTAATAGAGCAGCAGGACATGCTAGCAGAATGCTTGGTTGTATAGGGAGAGGTATTAGCAGTAGAAAGAGGGAAGTGTTCATGCCATTGTACAGAACACTGGTGAGACCTCACTTGGAGTATTGTACACAGTACTGGAGACCGTATCTCCAGAAGGATATTGATACTTTAGAGAGAGTTCAGAGAAGGGCTATTAAATGTCCAGAGGTGTCAGTCTGGGGGATGTGTTGATTGTGTGCATTCCAGCTGGTTGTCTAGGTAAAACTTACAAGGAAAGGTTAAAGGACCACTATAGTGCCAGGAAAACACTCAGGGACCCCCTCCCGCCGGGCTCTGGAGAGAGGAAGGGGTTAAACACTTACCTTTCTCCAGCGCCGGGCGGGGAGCTATACTCCTCCTTCCTCTCGACGTCATCGGCTGAATGCGCATGCGCGGCAGGAGCCGTGCGCGCATGCAGCCGCGCGCACATTCAGCCGGTCGCATAGGAAAGCATTTACAATGCTTTCCTATGGACGCTGGCGTCTTCTCACTGTGATTTTCACAGTGAGAAGCACGCAAGCGCCTCTAGCAGCTGTCAATGAGACAGCCACTAGAGGCTCTGGAGGATGGATTAACCCTCAGTATAAACATAGCAGTTTCTCTGAAACTGCTATGTTTATAAAAAAAAAAAAAGGGTTAATCCTAGAGGGACCAGGCACCCAGACCACTTCATTAAGCTGAAGTGGTCTGGGTGCCTAGAGTGGTCCTTTAACCCCTTAAGGACCAAACTTCTGGAATAAAAGGGAATCATGACATGTCACACGTCATGTGTCCTTAAGGGGTTAAAGGATCTTAACATGTATAACTTGGAGAAAAGACGAGACATGGGGGATATGATAGAAACATTTAAATACATAAAGGGAATCAACACAGTAAAGGAGGAGACTATATTTAAAAGAAGAAAAACTACCACAACAATTGGACAGTCTTAAATTAGAGGGGCAAAGGTTTATAAATATGCATGGAATAGCCTTCCAGCTGAAGTGGTAGAGGTTAACACAGTAAAGGAGTTTAAGCATGCGTGGGATAGGCATAAGGCTATCCTAACTATAAGATAAGGCCAGGGACTAATGAAAGTATTTAGAAAACTGGGCAGACTAGATGGGCCGAATGGTTCTTATCTGCCGTCAAATTCTAGGTTTCTATGTTTTCTATACATGATAAATGACCAGCACATAAGTAACACATCTGTAAAAGTAACTATACTTTTCATGTGATTAAATGGATCCGTGCATTTTACCAATATTTGATTTGAAACCAAGCCAAAATACAATGAGTGGACAACAGTGAAGTAAATATTTATTGAACATGATGGAATGGAAACAACACATACAGAGGAAATACAAAAATAGAATAATATATGACTTACTAAAGGATGCGTCACAATGTACAAATATATTAGATTACATATTACAGTATAATGCATACACAAATATATATTATGTTGTACATATTCTGTGTAATATCAGGTAGTCCTAAAATGTTGAATGTGGATTGACCAAATAACTTTTTTAATAAACAGAAAAGCAAGTTATAAGATTTTAGTGTGAACTATTTCCGGTAGCACAGGAATTAAAGATACCAGTGGCAGGATTAACTATGGCTGTATATGCATTGAGGCATTATTACATAGCAGCCACAATGCCAAAAAACAAATCTATTGCCGGTCAGATTCAGATAGCAACAGGGAAGTGACATGGTATAGGGAAAAAAATGATTGTCAAAATAATCTCTGCCTTTATTACATTCCTGTGTAACTTGTCTTGTACAAAAACATCCAAATGTAAACGGGCACACAAATGCCAATGTCTACTAATAAATGTACCAACACAAGAAAAATGCAACTTTAAAAAAAAATTACTGGTTGCTCCAGTGTGTAATTTAGCCCTTCATACTCTCCTCAAAAGGCAAACAGGGTTATGTACTAAAAAGAGAATTAAGAGTGAATTTCAATTTTAGGATTAGAGCATAGCAGACCTACGGATTTTTTCCAGTTTGGTTTTGACCTTAATTTTGAATTCTCATTTTGGTAGATAACTCTGAAAGTATGTAATGCCAACGAGGGACAAGACTAGTGTGTGGATCATGCCATGTTCTACTAGTGCAGGCATAGGCAACCTTTGACACTCCAGATGTTTTGGACTACACCTCCCATGATGCTTTGCCAGGGGGGATGTAGTCCACAACATCTGGTGTGCCGAAGGTTGCCTATCCCTGTAACTAGTGCATTGGGAAACCATTTAAATGCAATGCAGGCTTCCAGTATACAACCCACCTATTTGTTGATTCACTTTCACTTCTTTCCATTTTTGTATTTCTTTGTTCTTTGTGTTATTTGAATCACAGTTAATGGGCTGCAAGGTTACTTCCACAGCAGATGCGGTAAGAAAGAACAGATTGGCAAAAAATAGCTCACCTTACCATCTAGAGATCCAGCTAAGATTACTGTGTGCCATAAGTGTAATGCAGCAAAGGTAACAGACCTCATGTTTGGTGGGACTGGGCTGCTAGCCTGCTACTCCAAACCATGCCACCTAATGGGTGCTGTAATAGTACTACTACTGTAATTTATCCATATCATGATATGACATCTAAGCATTTTACTTAGTAGCCACATGTAAGTGCTATTAAATTACATATACATATATTTTGCTCAAAACATCACTGGCAATAGAAGTATTATTTAGGGCACCAGTAATGAATGCTTTAACATATCACTCAACTGGCTGACCTCTATTCACACCACACCTACAAACAGCAGTACATAACAGAAAGATACAAATACATTGGGAGCAGAAGAGAATACAAAAAGGGTAAAAATCTATAGCCTCAGAAAGTAATATTTACAAACAACAAAATAAACCCATTGTTAAAGGCAAATAAATGAAAGTGCATAAAGGACTGAAAATACCTGTCTCCGTCCCCACAATTTCAAGTTCTTTGTTTTTTGTTTTTTTTGTGTGCAAATATTACATTATTTTGTGTGTGTATAATAAATACATTATATATATATATATATATATATATATATATATATATATATATATATATATATACACACACACACACACACAAAAGTCCAGTAACTTGCATTCCAGAGTGTTGTAAAGAAATTTAAGCCCGGTGTTTATCCAAACTGCATATAGAAGATAGCACTCCAAGGACTTCAAAATAAGGTAAAGTAAAACTTGTATATTTTGTTTGTTTGCACAGCATCTGCTGAATAAAAGTTGACATTTCAGTTCTCAAACAGAACTTTCTTCAGGATATCAGAAAAACAGTGACTGCAGTGTTTAAATAACTAGATACTTGTGATAGAAAATGAATAATGAGTACTCCAATCTGGTCTGTAATTGCCATGTATGCAACTGCTGGTGAAAAAAATCACAGCGTTACTCTGCAAATTTCCAGAGGTGTCAGTCTGGGGGATGTGTTGATTGTGTGCATTCCAGCTGGTTGTCTAGGTAACCAGTGGAATGCAACCTCCGTGAGGGAGTCAGACTCCCATAATCCAGGGTTTCCCAATTATTTTTTCCCATGGAACCCTTTGACATAGTGTATCAACATCGTGGGTGAGATACATTCTCACTGACAAACACACACTGACCATCACACATTCACTCTCACCGACAGAAACACAAATACTCTTTGACAAACACATACAAACTCCCTAACAGACAAACATATAATTTTATTTTCATTTTTTTAAATTTTACTCCACCCAGCCCCCTTACCTTTAGGAGTGCTGGCATGGAGTCCTGGGGTCTAATGGGGCTGCTGAGTGGCTGGCGTGCGGGCGGAGAGGGAGCAGTGATCTCCCTGCTCAGCTCCCTCGCGCGCCTCTTAGTGATGCCGTTATATTCCGGCTCCAGCATCCTGCTGTGCACGCAATGGAGCTGAGCAGGGAAATCACTGCTCACTTGCCGCCTGCGGCCATTTTATTTTTTTTTACTTTTGGCGGAACACCAATTGGGAAACGCTGACATAATCAATCAATCCTCTTCAGATGATGCAGACATGGCAAGTAGAGCGGGGGAATGAAAAAACATATAGATAAAAACATGTTCAGAAATAATGCATAAATGTGAACACTTATGTACAACGTTACGTGAATACAGAATAAAAACAATCTGGCCATAATAAAGTATGGAAGAGAGTGATGGCGGCTCAAATAGGAGTTTAAGGGTGATATAGCTATTAAGTGATGTAGGGACGTGATAGTACTAACTACATCGGTATTTAAACACCATGGACTTAAGAGTATTTAGCTATAATTTTATATAAATAGAGCAGAAAGAGTATGCAAAATGTGAATGCAGAATAGCATAGATAGCAAAGTATCTATTGGTGGCTTTAGTTATGTAGCAAGCAAAACCATAGTCTGCTATACAATGTTGCATTATAAGACATCTCTTGAATGTTAGTTAGATACGTTAGTCTTTAAGGGGAGGCATGCTGCCTGGAGTGATTACTCAACAAGTGGTTATTAATATACAGTATATGGCAATAAGTGGTGATATAAAGTCCCGCTAGTATATCTTGAAGTAGTTTAGTATACACAAGTAGGTAGTTCATGATGTATTCCATTATTGGGACATTGTTAATGTATATTTTTCATTTAGTCTTTTAGGAAAAAACATATCCAATATTCTAATCCAAAACAATTCTTTCTGGAGTAGAAGATTTTTGCGATCTCCACCCCGTATAGGTGGTGGGATGTGATCAATCGCTATAAATTTCATTGTTGGTAGTGGGTGGTGATGTTCCAGAAAATGCTTATACACACATATATATTAGCTGTTTGGGGTTGTTATATGATGTATCTGCATCTTTAAGTAGTGTACAGCATTCTATGGGAATGGTTTGAACAATAATCACCATCTTTGTGTGCACTGGCACATGGATACCATCTCTCCCAAGAATCCTAGGTTTGGAAGGACAATCTCAAATTCAGGATCCTGTCTAACTGTCCTGGGTTTACTACAAAGGACAACTTGCTTGCGCACACTATACTGAAGGCATGTGCTATACTGAAGGCATGTGCTCATGTGCAGCCGGCTACCAGACATGCATTTATGCCAATCTAATATGTCACTTTTTCAGATAGGCAGCCACCTTTTCAAACAGATCCACCCTATTTCGGCATCACCAAAAGACATAAGCCCAGTCTCTGGCACATCCTTATAAGCCCACCCCATCGTGGTTGCATGTTTAATATTGGAACGTTATGTGATACTTAGTAATTTAAATATATTTTGCGGATCTGTTAGTGTGCAGCTAACACACTATAGATTCAAGACTTTTCAAATTGCATATATGGTGAGCTTCCTACAAAGGCCACTCTTTGCTTTGGGGGTGGCAAGTGTGGCATCCGTGTAGTGCTCCCCACCTTGCACTAAGACAACGTAAGTACCTTCCTACCCAGATGGCAGGTGCCTACTATTCTCACATGTAGAGGGTCTAGGTAGGGAGGGGAAAGGCAGCGAGACGCTGTAACTTCTATTTGCTGTGCCTGTAACGTTCTGTCACGTACTCTGTAGTGATGGCAGGGAGCCGGGATGTGACATTAGGAAGCCAGAATGTGAGATCAGGAAGCCAGGATGCTAGCAGTGCAGAAAAAGCATGCAAATCAGAGCCCTTTTCCACTGGTCACAAGGGTCAGGATAAGCTCCAGCTCTCCTAATGGTAGAAAGGCTTGGTGGACGTAAAAAAAAAAAAAAAAAAAAGTAAATTAAAGATAAACAATTTTGAAAAAATAAAATAAAATAAAAAAAATGTAAAAAAACCACAAGTATACTTAGTGCCCCGTAAATATGTCTCACCAAGGGCCCTACAACTATTAAGGGTGGCACTGCTCCATGTATATTTTCTTCTTTTAGGTCATCAATGAGCCGAAATACCATCATAAAGAGATCACAGAATGACAATACTCTCAAATGACTTGCCTTACATGACTTGCAAGCACAGCATTAGTTTTGGTTAAAGTGACACTATAGTCACCAGAACAACTACAGCTTAATGTAGTGGTTCTGGTGAGTATTTATAGTCCCTGCAGGCCTTTTGCTTTAAACACTGTCTTTTCAGAGAAAAGGCAGTGTTTACATTACATCATGTGACCACCTCTAGTGGTCACTCCTCAGATGACCACTAGATGTGCTTCCTGGGGCAGTGCTGCAGTGTGCAGCTCTGACATTTAGGGTCTCCAAAATTCTGCGTCTCCACGCTCTGCATGAGGAGATGCTGATTGCCCAGCAGGACATTTGGCACCTCCAATTATTATGTTCGTCAAATCTTATATTAAAGTCTTATATTATTTAACCCCCAGAAAAAGCACTAGGGATTATTTTCAGGGGATGTCTTATTTCGGGGAAAAACAGCAAGCAGGTGCTAGAAAGCAGGTCTATGTTCGGGGGAATTCCCCCAAACATAGACCAGTTCACTAGGGCATGGAATCCCGCAAATCTATATTCAGGGAAACTTCCCCGAACATAGACTGGCTTACTCGCATATGGAATCCCAAGAATCTATGTTCTGGGAAAATTCCCAGAACATAGATTACCGAACTAGCTACAAGGGCTTATTTTTGGGGTAGGGCTTAGATTAGGAGCATCCCCTGAAAATAAGCTAGTGTTTTAATTTAGCAAATCATTTATTAAATCAGTGTTGCATTATTTTGGTTTTATTTTACAAATTGGCCATATATTTAGATGATAGATGGTAATAAACCATATAAGCATTATCAAAACCAATTTGCCAAGTGGAAATAACAAATTTGCGTGGTTTGCTTCCTCTAGAGTCGACTATTCTGTTCCTAACTGCAAACACAAAATTATTACGAATGCTAGAGTGCTGACCCTGTAGAGAAAGAAAGGGGAGGAGGTTACACATAAGGAGTAGTTGGTGGGGGCAAGGTTCTAAAAATGGAATAATCACCATGGAAACTAATGGAATTTTCCTGCACACAGCTACACTTCTAATTTGCCCTGCAATTGATAGTTACAAATAACTCCCAATATATCTAGTGTGTACAGAAAAAAGTAATTGGAATGAAAAGGTTACTATAACCCTTTTGAAAAGTGTGGAACTTGCAGGCGTAATATTCCAGGCCCACTGCGAGCAAGAGGAAGATCATCGTGCAGACAACAGACGTAGTTTATGCACAGAATTGACATCAGGCAGCCAAGAGTTCTGGGCTACCTAAGTCACGTGTGCTGGAGGTGCATAATTGCCAATAACTCAGTATGTGCAGCGTTCTAAGCTGAAACACTGCACATATTGACTCCTGCCACCATGTCCACTTCAATCAGTGAAGTGGTCATGGTGGTTGGAGTGACCCTTCATCAGACATAATGGTGCATTCCCTTTGCAATGCTATGAACCTTGCAAATGAGACATGTATAATTTAATAGCTTAATAACATGAACAAGAAATCCCTTTAATGAAAAACACTTCCCAGTGGTGATTTAAACCAGCCATTTCTCACATGCTGAGGGATCACTCTCTGTCCTGTACTCAATAACTTCCGTGTAATAACCATATTCCCCGGACAGCTGTGTATAACTACATACAGCAAGTGTTTTAAAGAAATTCTACTTTGCACGTCTTTCTTTATAACATAAAACTTCCATTCTATTTATTGAATTTTCTCTTTAGAGCTAAGGTGCTGTTGATGCACAGACATCTTTTTCTCTTCAAGTCAATATTCCATTTATACAGGACTCTCATTTATAGTGCGATCATGTTGTACATTGTCACAGAGTGTGCTGCTGCTCTATATTAATAAATACATATGCTAAATATAAACATATGAATATCACACACTAAAGGACATTCCAAACATACACACTGCTGCAAAATCTATGTAGAACAGGCAAACCCATGACATATGCCACAACTAGGCTTTTGTTGTCATTTACTGTGAAAGGAGAGGGGCATATAAAAATAAGCAGTTATATGTAAACGGGGAGAGAGAAGATGTGGAAAGGAAGAGCAGTTTAGATATATCTATGTAGAGCATTAAGAAATCCTGCATTCCTGATCTCTGGATCCATTAGTTCACCCCTGCACTCAAACCCTTCCTCACCTATCCTGTGTATAAACAGATGTCAGTGTACAGTGCCTTGCAAAAGTATTCACCCCCTTGACTTTTTACCTCTTGTTACATTACAGCCTTAAGTTCAATGTTTTATTAATCTGAATTTTATGTGATGGATCAGAACACAATAGTCTAAGTTGGTGAAGTGAAATGAGAAAAATATATACATAAAACTAATTTTTTAGAAAACCATTGGCATGTGCGTATGTATTCACCCCCTTTGTTATGAAGCCCATAAAAAACTACCTTCAGAAGTCACATAATTAGTGAAATGATGTCCACCTGTGTGCAATCTAAGTTTCACATGATCTGTCATTACATATACACACATTTTTTGAAAGGCCCCCGAGGCTGCAATACCTAAGCAAGAGGTACCACTAACCAAACACTGCCATGAAGACCAAGGAACTCTCCAAACAAGTAAGGGACAATGTTGTTGAGAAGTACAAGTCAGGGTTAGGTGATAAAAAAAAAAACATCCAAATCTTTGATGATCCCCAGGAGATCCACCATCAAATCTATCAAAACCAAATGGAAAGAACATGGCACAACAGCAAACCTGCCAATAGACAGCCGCCCACCAAAACTCACGGACCGAGCAAGGAAGGCATTAATCAGAGAGGCAGCACAGAAACCTAAGGTAACCCTGGAGGAGCTGCAGAGTTTCACAGCAGAAACTGGAGTATCTGTACATAGGAAGACAATAAGCCGTACGCTCCATAGAGTTGGGTTTTATGGCAGAGTGGCCAGAAGAAAGCCATTACTTTCAGCAAAAAATAAAATAGCGTGTTTTGAGTTTGCGAAAAGGTATGTGGGAGACTCCCAAAATGTATGGAGGAAGGTGCTCTGGTCTGATGAGACTAAAATTTAACTTTTTGGCCATCAAAGAAAACGCTATGTCTGGCGCAAACCCAGCACATCACATAACCCAAAGAACACCATCCCCATAGTGAAACATGGTGGTGGCAGCATCATGCTGTGGGGATATTTTTCAGCAGCCAGGACTGGGAAATTGGTCAGAGTTGAGAGAAAGATGGATGGTGCTAAATACAGGGATATTCTTGAGCAAAACCTGTACCACTCTGTGCGTGATTTGAGGCTAGGACGGAGGTACACCTTCCAGCAGGACAATGACCCCAAACACATTGCTAAAGCAACACTTGAGTAGTTTAAGGGTAAACATGTAAATGTGTTGGAACGGCCTAGTCAAAGCCCAGACCACAATCCAATAGAAAATCTGTGGTCAGACTTAAAGATTGCTGTTCACAAGCGCAAACCATCCAACTTGAAGGAGCTGGAGCAGTTTTGCAAGGGGGAATGGGCAAAAATCCCAGTGGTAAGATGTGGCAAGCTCATAGTAGACTTATCCAAAGCGACTTGGAGCTGCCATTGCTGCAAAAGATGGCTCTACAAAGTATTGACTTTAGGGGGGTGAATAGTTATGCACATTGACCTTTTCTGTTATTTTGTCCTATTTGTTATTTGCTTCATAATAAAAAAAAAAAAAAAAGTCTTCAAAGTTGTGGCCATATTCTGTAAATTAAATGATGCAAATCCTCAAACAATCCATGTTAATTCCAGGTTGTGGGGCAACAAAACACAAAAAATGCCAAGGGGGGTGAATACTTTTGCAAGGCACTGTCCGCTGACTGCACTTAATTTTACATTGTGTCATTTTCGATTCATGTTGCAAAGCAAAATAACATTTTTAAACAAAAGGGTTCACTTCTTCATTGATCCAGCTCTGGTCCACACCGTGTAAAAAGAAACATGTTTCTTTGCCTGTGTTTGTTTTTTTCTTTCAATCCCTATGTTTTAATGGAAGGAGGAATTTCTGATGTTACCATCTATCTTATTAGAAATAGTAAGCATACAATGTTACCAGTATTATATGTTGCATTATAGCCATATTCAGCCCTATCATTTTACATTTTACTTTCTGTATTCCCAAACACTGGTTCTGATATACCGGTAATATACAGATATAGAGATTATTTGTGCCTTTGTTCAATTTAAATACTTTTACATTTCCAGAAGTTTCAACCTATTTTTTTTTTTAGCTTTTACTTATGTATGTCGAGCTGTAATGAAGTAAAAATAACTAAAGGACACATATGTATCCAAATTGTTTGGCGCAGCATCCTACAATGCCTAGGATACAAGTGCAGGCTAAATGGAAAGGTCTTAAAAGAATACTATACTGTCAGAATACAAATGTGTATTCCTGACCCTATATTGTTAAAAAAACACATGTACGGTCCCTGCCCCTCCCCCCCCCCCCCCCTTGCCCTTTTAAATATAGTAAAAAAACATTTTTCTAGCGCCGCATGGGTCTGCCAGCTCCCCGATCCGCCTCCTTGGCTGACATCACCAGAATTCATAATCTCAGCCAATCACAATGCTTTCCCATTGATCATCTTAACCAAGAATGCGGGGTTAAATGCTGCCCTAGCCAATCAGCACCTTTTCATAGAGATTCAATGCATCTCTATGGAAAACATTAAGCATCTGAACGGCCGTGCTGCACACTACGCACCTCTGCCCCAGTAAGCAATTCTAGTGGCCATATAAGGAGTGCCCACTAGAGGCATTCCAAGGCTGTAATGTAAACACTGCCTTTTCTTTGAAAAGACACTGTTTACATTAAAAAGCCTGCGTCGACAGGCTATACTCCCCAGAATAACTGCAATAAGCTATAATTGTTCTGGTGACTATAATGTCCGTTTAAAATCAACTGAAGCAGACATAATAGCAATGGAAGAGGTCAATATCAGGAGAGTACCGTATGTATTTTAAATTTATACATTTCCAGGTACTTTTATAATACCAATATATAGTCCACACCTTAATATCCAAAATGGACCTACTCTCCTGGATTTGTGTGGCCAGCAAGAGATACAACATTCCTGCACATAAGGAAGTGGCATACGGCAGTGAAAATGTCTTGGGATAAAAGGTGTTCTTCACCGCTTTAAACCATGTAAAAACTTGTCAAAGTAAGCACAAGATTGTTGTGATGCTAAAACAATAAGTATATATTTTAACAAGGCCTCTTAAAATGGTTTGTATTATTTATTATTCCTAATTCCCTGTTCAATATTGCCATTTTCCTCCCTTTTCTTATCTTGCTAGTCCAGCTATTTAACTGCCCCCACTGCTCTGTCATTATGTTTCTCACTAATTTGCTTTTAGGCTCTGGCTAGGCATAAAGGGGAGATTATTTGGTCAATAATTGATCAACTTCCTTTTAAAATTGCATATATTGCCTTCTCTGTTAGTATAGTAATTAGCAATACATTAATGAATATGGAACATCCAACTACTTAGGGAAGTATGCGATTCACAAAGCATGGCTTGAGGTATTC
Organism: Pelobates fuscus; assembly: GCF_036172605.1. Classification (NCBI taxonomy): domain Eukaryota; kingdom Metazoa; phylum Chordata; class Amphibia; order Anura; family Pelobatidae; genus Pelobates; species Pelobates fuscus. The sequence continues at coordinate 116,597,865 of NC_086321.1, forward strand.
AGACAGTCAGAAGAGAGAGCTAATATTGCAGAGGAGACATGTGCACCAGCACATATCCATCAGCTTGTAAACAATACTGGAGGGAGACAGATACTTGGCCAATCAGATGTTACAGATGGCAGAGCAGCATTATTATAATTAATGGTGTATATGTATGTATATATCTTAACTCCGTGAAGAAAGGCACACGCTGGGCTTTTTGAAGAAAATTTGTCTTTATTAATAACACATGAATTACAGCAAATTGATGTTTCAGTCCATCATAGGACTTTCATCAGGATCCATCAGCATGTGCCTTTCTTCATGGAGATTTATGTTGATTTGGCTGAAAGAGCACCGTGGCACTTATATTACAAATGTGAGTGCAGGATCGTGGAAAATATATATATATTGGGTGTAAAGGTGACACCAAAAGACTATACACGTTATGCAGATAAAACATAACTTGGGTTATTTACTAAACCAGGACTTGTGGAGAATCGGTAAGCAAAATGCAAAAGGACAAGTGCTGAGCTTAAAAATAGCAGAGTTAAAGAACATTACCATGTCCCAGTAAACATATTACAATATTACATATTATATTATAGAAGAAAAGCAGCTAACCGTTTTAAAATATTTAGTACACATATGTAACCGTGTAGCTTTGTCACTTTCAGGGTCTCTGCATTTTTTCAAGCCAAGATAACATGATGACTGGATGTGTGGCAGCCAGGAGAAGAAGCTAAACAAAGATATACTTCCCTGAAGCTCTGGTGGGTGACACCATTTTCCTTCCAACGTCTATCTTCAGGTTTTGCAACATTAACTGTCTGGCACTTCCATTGCAAGAATACCAAGCAGAGGACTATGGAAGATTTCAGAGACCACTGGATCTTTCACAGAGCTTCTCATGCAATGTGTGAGAAAATGCCCTTTCCTGTAGCCATCACTAGAGGCTGCTAGAAAATGACAAAAGTTGAAAAATTTGGCCCTAAAACAAGGTAGTCTCTGCTTTCCCTTATGGAATTTTGGGTTGGAGTTAGCATTTCAAGGAAGAGTTTACCTTTATGAAATACTTAGAAGTAAGAGCACTCAAATATTCTTTAACATATACAAAGAATATTCATGACTAATGTTCATTTGTAAAGTTACCTAAAACAAACCATGAACAGACAACACTCAGTCACACTAAAGCAGCAATAAAGTATATAAATGAATACAACTGTCTAGCGCACTTTTAGAGAATGGTTCACAAAATTAACAAATACATGTTCCCTCTATGCTAACAAGTTGCATTAGTTCCACAGGCTGTGATACATAATGCTAATATCACATATCAAATATAGTTAATGTAGATTGTTGTCATGTCTACAGGGAACATATGATCAAGAATACTATAAGGTTATACACCATTTCCATTAAATACCTGATAAAAGACAAAAAATTCACAGACTGTTTCCCTGCACTCTGGGAAGGACTCTACCTGACTGGTTGTTCATCATACGGATAGCTTTGGCTTTCGCCAACTCCAAAGCAGTAACCCATCTCTGCCTCTCCACCTCACAGCTTGCTTTGAGATGGTATGTCCGGCCCCCATTAGATAGGACAATGTTACAGGAATCTTCTGTGTCAATGTGAGCGGTTGACAAATTAATGGTTCCTCGACATGTGTGGGCCATCTCAGCCTGCGTCCTGAGAATGAAAACATAGAATAATATAATGTGTGTTCAATACACAAACAGGCAGCAATGCCTAACTATATTTTTTTTTCCAAAAATCTCTCTAAATAAAGTGTAACTGTTTCAGTTAATAGAATATCAACAATACAAAACTAATCCTGTATAAATCATATCTCCCATAGCTAAATTTACATCTTGAGCACCTGCAGCTACAGAATTCTAAAGCATCCCCCAATACCACGCCTTGAGACTCAAAAAAATAAAAACATGGTAAAATGTGTTTGTGTATCATGATCTTGAAAAAGACCCGGCAGGGTCGAAACGTCGATTGATTTTTTGTACACCATTGATGAACAAATAAAGCACCAGTTTTTCTACTGACATAAAGACCTGTGAGTGCACTTTGATTTTTCATTTATTCGTATATATATTTGACGCCAGCAATTTGCACCCAAGCATATGAGGTACATTGTATTATCTTTGGAGGAGAGTGCCAAGCTTCCACCTGTACATACATATATATATATATATATATATATACACATATACACACACACATGTACATATACATACATACACATATCTACAAATACACATACACATGTGTGTGTAGTATGATCGCATGTGTAGCGGTGTGTGTTAATGTCTCGGTGTACATTTGATTGTGTGTGTGTGTTTGTAACGGTGTGTGACAGCATGTGTAGTAGTTTGTTTAGAAATGTGAGTAGTATCAGTATTAATAGTTAATTTGTGTACAGTCGGAGTAGCAGTATCTGTAGCTGTGTGTTTGCCTGTCATAAATCAGTAGGGCCATGCACAGATCACCATGTTCAGTCTGAGGGGGTGGGGCCAAGCACAGATCACCATGTTCAGTCTGAGGGGGTGGGCCATGCACAGATCACCATGTTCAGTCTGAGGGGGTGGGGCCAAGCACAGATCACCATGTTTAGTCTGAGGGGGTGGGGCCAAGCACAGATCAGTCTCCCTTAGACTGAGTACAGCATTCCAGAGTGCAGCAGTCTCTGTTAGGGTCACCAAGCAGCAGACACTGGGTGTTGGAAATCTGGCCTGATAGCTCACTAGAGATTTATCAACAAACTGGGCTTTCTCCAAGCAGCTCTTGATAATTTAAAATACAGTTTAATATACAAAAACATGTGCCAGACAGGGTAACCCATTATCTCTTTAGTTCAAATACCACATCTTACTAAAATATTCAGAAAGGTTCATAGAACATTTCATTGACTTTGACCCGATGTTTAAGGGTCATTCCAGCAAGTTTGCATGACCCAGCAGGCTTATTTTATAAAAGTTATAAATCTCCTTAGCCTCACTCTGATAAAAGGCATCATCTGCGAATCACTTCCAACGTGCCAGAAGTAGTACATGACATGAATAATGTAAGGAGATGTAAAGGGTTATTTTATTTTATTTTCTTCTCACCTTGTTATGGTTCTTTTAAAAAGGTATCTTGTGTATGATTTTCTTTGTTTGCCAACAATATAGGATACCTGCCTTAAATCTACTTATCCTGTATTTGAGGAAATCTTGTCTCTCCTCTTTATAAAAAACTTTAAATAAAAAAAGTTATTTAGGAAATAAAATTAAAAAACTCCCCTTAGAAACACTCAGTCTGCTAAGTAGATAGCCCTTAATCATTTTGAACTGTAGTTCAAAGCAGAATTTACTTTTTTTCAATACAGAAGCCTTGTATGTTCTATAAGAATGTGCCATATGATCCAATGTTTCTCTATAAGAAGCTTCTGATTAGACATAGAATGACTTAACAGAGAGCAGAATTTCCCGGCACTGGAATAAAAGGTACGTTTACTAGCTTTCACCTTTTTGAAGCTCAAGGGGGCGTTTATCTATACAGTTTAAGTGGAACCTACCACCACATACATGATCATCTGCCACGATTTATTGGCGGACCACCTGGGAACGCCTCTTACCGAAACCAGCCTCCATACGGCATAAAGATGCTGCTACCTCACTTGCTCCGTAACTGTTCTTGGAGCAGGGCTCTCAGCTCACCATCCAGATCCCCCAAGCTGAAACCCGTGGACCTCACCAGACTTTTACAGTTTACAGTTCGCCCCGAATGGGACAAGAAAGAATACTGGATAAGTCCAGTATTTAAGGGGAAAGTAGGAGGGGCTATTTAAATTATGGATTTATTTATCTTAAGTCGGCTTGTCCATTAAAAGATACATCCCCACAGGTACTGCCACTATATATTAGGAAAAACATATTTTTAAAAGGTTTTTCTCCCAATTTATAAATTTGCTGGCAAAACCACTAGCACAATGTACACATGAAATTTCCTGCTCTTTTAAAAAGTGAAAAAGTAGTTTTGTGTAGGACAGGTGCCCTTTAAGAAACATTAATTCAAACAAATCTATACATATATATTTTTAATTAGAACATTCTTTTGGGTAAACTTGAGTTTAAAGGGACACTATAGTCACCTGAACAACTTTAGCTTAATGAAGCAGTTTTGGTCTATAGAACATGCCCCTGCAGCCTCACTGCTCAATTCACTGCCATTTAGGAGTTAAATCCCTTTGTTTATGAACCCTAGTCACACCTCCCTGCATGTGACTTGCACAGCCTTCCATAAACACTTCCTGTAAAGAGAGCCCTATTTAGGCTTTTTTGCCAGTTCTGTTTAACTAAGATTTTCTTATCCCCTGCTATGTTAATAGCTTGCTAGACCCTGCAAGAGCCTCCTGTATGTGATTAAAGTTCAATTTACAGAGAAAGAGATACAATTGTTTAAGGTAAATTACATCTGTTTGAAAGTGAAACCAGTTTTTTTTTCATGCAGGCTCTGTCAATCATAGCCAGGGGAGGTGTGGCTAGGGCTGCATAAACAGAAACAAAGTGATTTAACTCCTAAATGACAGTGAATTGAGCAGTGAAATTGCAGGGGAATGATCTATACACTAAAACTGCTTTATTTAGCTAAATTAGTTTAGGTGACTATAGTGTTCCTTTAAAGAATAGTTAAATACTAAAAAATAGTAATCTATGCCACAGAAGGCACGATATTATTATTGTTACTATTCAAGATGCCAAAACAATTTTTTTTTTTTGCAGTATTCAATTTTACCTTTTTTATGGGATCAGAAAGACATCTTCACTTTTGTGCCAAAGGATAGTTGGTTGCAACACACACACACAGAACTGTCTAATGTAAGTTCTGTGCAAAAATGATGTCTGTTGTCAGCGCACTGAATGATATTCTTCTCTTGCAGGCAGCCCTGTGAGTGTGGCTGTAAATAGCAGTGGTTTGGACTGCATGTGTTTTGCTTGCCGAAGTCCATGCATATAATACTCCTGTCCCCACTGACTGCAAACTACTTGAATAGCGTTCACTGATATATTCTCCTACCCTCCTTCGTTTCACCCCTATATAAAATTCCATGTGACCAAATGCTTCCCCCCCCCCCCCCCCCCGCTTGTCAAGCCCCCATCCACCCCTTTTTCAGTACACACTCCTGTTCAATGCTTCAGATAGAAAATAATTAAATGCAATGCCTTTCTATGTGAAAAGGCTAATTGGCAAATTTGCAGCACTCCTGCCATTGGTCCAATGCTTTTCATTTGATTGGACCTCAACAAGGAAGATGATGTAGCATTACGAAAAACAAGGTGTGGAAGCAATCAAGGAGATTGGTGTGGATTCCAGGTACGTTTTATATAAGAGCAGGACGTCCTGTAAACAGGACGTTGGCTCGTTCCTATACACGTAGTGGAGTTGCCCAAAACTTCAACCGTATTGGCTAGATGTCATATCACTAATACTTCAACACACCACGGTCACTGTACCAAACTCCCCGACCTCACTACTTTTCTCTTTATTTTCGACACTAAATACCCCACACCAGCCAGATATCTAATTTTTCATATCCTCATGGCGGCATTGCACTTTATAGCAAAAAACTGTCATTCGAAATGTAATGCCTCTATGCGAGAGCTGATTCGACATATCTCCCAAATCTGGAAATACGAGACTAACACAACTATAGTAACAACCCGCAACAGTTGGAGCCATGAAGTTTGGGAAAACTGGGAGTTAAAACACCCAACCTGAACATCCAGAATTAGGCTAACGAATACACTACATTGGGTAACTTCACTTATAGGGGTTCTTACCGGTCCCCGGTGTTTTCCCCAGGCTGACACACTCAGACGGTCAACAACTTTGGGAGTAGGTCTGGAACTGCAACGACTCTAAGACTGTGGGGTCCCCGTGGTATCAATAACTGGAGACCCCAGTAGACCCTTTTAGGCTGGTCACCCACCCTCCCACACCCACCTTCCGTTGTTAACTCTCTCCTCCCCTTTTCTCCTCCACCTTGGCTGAACCATCTGCAGTTGAACAGCACTCACGGAGGAGCAGACACACGCACAAGGTCATTACACTTGAACAAACCATCTAGTACTCACAGATACAGCGACCAACCTGACATATATTATGCACAATGCGCCCGTAAAATCCCACCGGTCATGGGTACTTAACCACCGCGGCCTGGGAAGATAGAGTACAACCCGCCACATGGTTGCTTAGCTATGGTTTTAACACAGTATCAGTAATGGGTACTGTTGGGAGATTGACTTACAGCTTGGCCGGTAAAGGCCTACTAGACCCCTGTAGAAAGCAGTACATCATATTCTAGCTCCTCGACTTAAGTGAATGAGTGGTGTATGTGTGTGTGTGTGTGTGTAACTATTGGCTAGGCACTTGGCAATATATCAAATGTATCAAAGCTGTGTATCTGTTACAATATGAAATGACCAGCATGTATGTAACAAGTCAAGATAAATGTTTGTTCCCCTTCCCCCCTTTTTTTTTTTCTGTACCTCGTTTGAGTTTACTCTATGACAAAATAAAAAATTATCAAATTGAAAAAATTAAAAAAGGGCCAAATTAAATTAATAGCACTCTCTAGCTCTGTAGATTTGACAAGCCCTGTAACAGAAGATGTTTATGTACAGCTTTTAGAGTTTGAGAATAATTTGTTAATAATGTGTTAGTATGATTGTAAATATTTCCCATCTCATTTATATTTATTTATAAAACAGACTTTTCGGAGCTGTATGAATTCCTCTATGCACACCCTATGGCTTGCTGTCAAACTGCAGTAGACTGATACTGCTCTGTCAAAGCAAAGGGTGGGGTGCGCATACGGAGGGCAAAGATCATAGAAAAACAAAGCCCATCCTATGAAAATATTCAGAGAATATTATACTTAGGAACTACTTGGAACCAATACAAGTTATGATTCCTCTTATTGCTGCAACTTTGCAAAAAAGAACAATACAGAGACAAGGACTAATAAAACACACACTGTAAACCAGGTCTAAGTGGAGGCTTGTACTGTTTCGGTTTCTCCTCTTCCACTACACTGATCAGCCACAACATTAAAACCACTGATCGGTAAGGTGAAAAAACCCAGATTATATAATGTTTTCTTTTAGATCTGGTAGATGGATGGGTGAGTGTAATTTGTTTACCTCGGGAAGAGATGACAGCAGGATGCAGTATGCGAAGAAGGTAACCAGTAAGGAAGTGTTATCCTATGTTTCTGGCATTCATGTAGATGTTACTTTTACATGCACCACCTATCTAGAGATTGTTGCAGACCACGTACACACCTCCATGGCAATGTTCCAGCAGGATAATGCACCTTGCCACGCTTCAAAAAAATATTCAGGAATGGTTTGCGGAACAAGACAGAGTTCAAGGTGTTGCCTTGGCCTCCAAATTCCCCAGATCATAATCCAATAGTGCATCTGTGGGATGTGCTGGAACAACAAATCCAATTCATGGAGGCCCCACCTTGCAACTTGCAGGAATTAAAGGCTCTGCTGCCAATATTAAGAGGTCTTGTGGAGTCCATGCCTAGATGTATCAGAGCTAATTTGGAAGCACGTGGTGGACGTACACTATATTAGGCACGTGGTTTTAAAGTTGTTGCTAATCAATGTATCTTCAAGGGCAGAATAAAAATAAAATACAATTTTAGGTTTCAGATGGATCCAAGAAGGAGGAGCCCAGTTCCAGGATATATCTGAAGATTTTTACATAGAATTTACTATTGCAGACCACACAAAAACACATTTGCTAAATATTGGGGCTAAATAATCAGAATAGTAAGAATCATGGGAGGTAACTGTTCCCCTATAAAGTGATGCTGCCACCAAAAAAACTCTCCAATCAGCTACTATATAGCTCCCGGAGTGTTCAAGTTTTATAAAATACAAGATCACTAGGGTCTACTTTACCTTATATATAGCAGTCAAGTTGAAAACTACCTGACAATATGCATAACTTAACTCCTACAGAAATGTTCTGTCATGCTTGTCCTAGCGTTAAGGACGCATGACAGAATATTTCCGTCATTTACCAACAGTAACCCCAGATCGCCGTGTCTTTTTGACATGCAAATCAATTTATAACCTTTTTGACATGTGTTTTTCTTGATTTTTTGTTTGTTATTCTGTTTCCCACTGTTAAAAGACAACTACCATTAAAATGATAGACTGTACAAACGTTTAAAATCAGCAGGGGATCAAATAATTTTTTCCCCTCACTGAAAGTGTCAAGGGTAGACTATAATCACTACAAGAAAGGTGCACCACCCAGATTGTAACAGCCTACTTCCCACTGCAGTATTTATTCACTCTTGGCACACTCCAATACTTTCACAAAATCTTAAAAAAATATTTACTTCAGATGTTTTCTGTTTTCTCAATTTCCTGTGTGGCCAGAAACAGGCCTGGACTAGCCATCGGGCAAATGCCCGGTGGGTTGCAATGGCCATGGGCCGAGGCAGACATGGCCACTCTCTCTCTTTACTCCCCTAGCCATACATTACACCACAACTGAAACTGACCTATTTACACAATACCACACTACAATCAGCACACTCCCTACACACACAAGGAGGCTCCAAATACATGTACAATACTCTTTCCCAGCCCTTTTGTCTCCTGGTATCCCACTTATGAAAACACCAGAGACAAGTTACAAGCAAACACAGCACAAGCAGTGTCAGATAACAGACAAAAAGTCTGTTACGACTCTGGAAGCCCTCTAGTGGCTATGTGGGAGAAAGCCACTGTGGGCAGACTTAGAGCTGCAATGTAAACATTGCAGTGCTCTGGAATTGCAATGTTTAACATTGCAGCACTAGGTGCAAAAGGGACACAGCATCCAGACCACTTCAATAAGCTGAAGTGGTCTGGTTGCCTACTGTATCCCTTTAAGAGCAGAAGGATCTCTCAAGATAATGGGTCTTTTGTGGAAACTGCCTATTCAATTCAGACATACTCAACTAGCAGTGCCGAACTGGCCCACCGGGATACCGGTAAATTTCCCAGTGGGCCACGGCACCTGGGGCCAGGCAGACAGCCCAAATCATGAGGCTGATGTAATTGAAATAATTTTCCCCTCGGACTGTGTCAGCCTGTGTCAATCCGAGGGGAATAAAGAGGGAGGAGCTGAGGACCGGTGTCGCCGCATTCAGGCTGCCCGTGGCTGCCTGGGAAACCTGTCAGTCTCCCTTCAAAAGTCACAAAACTTTGACCGCAGGCCCCGCCTCCTTCACATAGCTCTTCCTCCCGCACACAAGTCCCACCTCCACGCCCATTGCTGACCTCGCTTGAAAGAAGAGCCTCAAAATGGCAACTTCATCTACCTGCTAAGGAGCGAGCTTGCGTGCGTCTGCTAGCGAGCGAGCTTGCGTGCGTCTGCTAGCGAGCGAGCTTGCGTGCGTCTGCTAGCGAGCGAGCTTGCGTGCGTCTGCTAGCGAGCGAGCTTGCGTGCGTCTGCTAGCGAGCGAGCTTGCGTGCGTCTGCTAGCGAGCGAGCTTGCGTGCGTCTGCTAGCGAGCGAGCTTGCGCGCGTCTGCTAGCGAGCGAGCTTGCGCGCGTCTGCTAGCGAGCGAGCTTGCGCGCGTCTGCTAGCGAGCGAGCTTGCGCGCGTCTGCTAGCGAGCGAGCTTGCGCGCGTCTGCTAGCGAGCGGTGCGCGCGTCTGCTAGCGAGCGGTGCGCGCGTCTGCTAGCGAGCGGTGCGCGCGTCTGCTAGCGAGCGGTGCGCGCGTCTGCTAGCGAGCGGTGCGCGCGTCTGCTAGCGAGCGGTGCGCGCGTCTGCTAGCGAGCGGTGCGCGCGTCTGCTAGCGAGCGGTGCGCGCGTCTGCTAGCGAGCGGTGCGCGCGTCTGCTAGCGAGCGGTGCGCGCGTCTGCTAGCGAGCGGTGCGCGCGTCTGCTAGCGAGCGGTGCGCGCGTCTGCTAGCGAGTGAGCTTGCGTGCGTCTGCTAGTGAGTGAGCTTACGTGCGTCTGCTAGTGAGTGAGCTTGTATGTGTGTCAGTGAGCTTGTCTGTTGGAAGCCTGTGTGTGTCAGTGAGCTTCTGTGTTGGACACATGGGTGCGTCAGTGATTGTCTATAGTGAGCATGTATGTATCAGTGAGTTTCAGTGTGCCTGCTAGTGAGTGAGCTTGTGTGTGTGTGCCTGCTAGTGAATGAGCTTGTATGTGTGTGTGCCTGCTAGTGAGTGAGCTTGTGTGTGTGTGCGCCTGCTAGTGAGTGAGCTTTCGTGTGCGCCTGCTAGTGAGTGAGCTTGTATGTGAGTGTCAGTGAGCATGTGTGTATGTCAGTGAGCTTGTCTGTTGGAAGCCTGTGTGTCAGTGAGCTTCTGTGTAGGGAGCATGTGTGCACCAGTGAGTTTGTGTGTTTGTGTGTGTGTGTGTGTGCCTGCTAGTGCGTGAGCTTGTGTGTGTGTGCCTGCTAGTGAGCGAGCTTGTGTGTGCATGCCTGCTAGTGAGCGAGCGTGTGTGTGTGTGTGTCAGTGAGCTTTTCTGTAGGGAGCGTGTGTGTCAGTGAACTTGCCTGTAGTAAGCTTGTGCGTGTCAGTTTGTCTGTGTGTGTGTGTATATCAATAAGCTTGCCTGTGTGTGAGCCTATTTCTGTGCATCTGTGAGCTTGTGTTTTTATGTCAATGAGCTTATATTTGTGAGATTGTTTGTCTATAAGGTTGTGTATCAATGAGATTGTGCCTGCTAGTGAGTGAGCTAGTGTGTGAGCATGTGTGCGCGTGTGTGTATCTGCTAGTGAGTGAGCTTGTATGTATATTTATATATAAAAAAAACAATATGATGTAAGGCTATGCCTTGCCACCCCAGATGATTGAGTAATATATAAACACATTATTATCATCATCATTTATATTCTGCCAACAGATTCCGTAGCACTTTACAATATTATGAGAGGGGGGATTGAACTATAAATAGGACAACTACAAGAAATCTTACAGGAACGATAGGTTGAAGAGGACCCTGGTCAAACGAGCTTACAGTATATTTTATATATATATATATATATATATACACACACACACAAAATACAATTTCCCCCGCACTCACGCTCAGTGATGTTCAATAATGCCGGGCCATAGCCTGGACTCCAGAGATACAATGTGCCAAAAGATAGCTGCTCACCGGTCTTTAAAACACCAATACTGGGGGCGGGGCCGGGCCGCCGAGCTGAGCGGTCGCAGGACAGATCAGCTCCTGCTAAATATGACCTTTTAAGCCTGTAAACCGTGCTTTTGGAGGGAGTGAATAGCCCACAACTGCGACCCCAGATGTCTAAGGGCTACCAGGCTTGCTCTTGGAGTTTTAGTCCCTCAGGGGAGAGGTCCCTGCGGCAACAGGCGAGACCTTACCTGGCGGTGAGTGGAGTGGACGGCCGCCGCACCACTATCCTGCCCACTGGAGCCCGACGAGCACAGACACCATCTGCGAACCTGGTACCGATTCCCCCACCCTCTGGACCGGGGGGGTGATCCCGGTCCTCACCCTAAAGCTGCACTCGGAGACACCACCGCGCACACCACAGGCGTAGATCCAAGATGGCGGAGGCCTGAAGCCCCGCACAAGCACACGCTGCAGCCTGAATCTTACCGCCTCAGGCAACCTAGGAGGCATTCTTGCGGAAGCTAGAGGAGAAGCAACAATCTGCAAACTCACAGCCGATTTGGGTTAGAGAGGGAGAGGGAGAGCGATGAAGGAATATGGAGCCGTGCACACAACATCGCCCCATCTCACAGCACCCTCACGGCACCACCTACCAGTGGAACTACAGCGGCTAGAGGACAGCAGCTGCCATGGGAACGACCCCACACATGCTTCACTCACTGCATGCTGACATACACACACGAGCATGCTATCATCGTTTCAGCTATGGACTGTGCCTTCCTGGCTTACTCTCAGTCAGCTACACACCCAGCTGGACAATTAATACACAGCCCGCACAGCAGATGCAGGGGTGAGGAGATTAACGCTTACGAGCAACGGACAGACACAGAGCGATGACCCAGCAGACAATTAATCTTAAACATTCAGCGTAAATAATAGCATCTCTCCAGCAAAATTTGTGTGCCTTTACTTTCCATGACCTGCTGTCACTCTTCTCATATATCCCACTGTCTCTCCCTGACATAGGTTTAGACTTACTGCAGCTCCATTCTACACTTAACTGTTTAATACTACATAGAACTCTCGGATGTTATCTCTATCTCACACACTGAACATGGGCTAATCCTTTAGACTACAGCTGTATGATCTCTATGTTCTCAATGCAGGGCCGGCGCTACCATTAAGGCGGACTAGGCAGCCGCCTAGGGCGCCCCTTAGGAAGGGGCGCCGCCAGGAGCGCCGGCCCCCCTAATGCTGCAGCCGCCCGAGCGCTCTGCAGAGAGCCTCAGGCAGCTGCAGCTTCGCCCGGGCTGGTGCGTCCATGAGGGCGCACCGCCCGGGCGCAGCATGAAGAGAGGAGCTGACAGGAGGGAAGCGCTCAGCGCTCCCTCCTGTCACTCCCTCACTGTAGCGTGGCCAGCCCTGTATGATCCGCCGGTACAGGGAGCATTTGTCTCCTGTACCCGGACGGACTAACAGGAAGTGAACACTGAGTGTGCACTTCCTTTTAGTCCGGCCGGGTACAGGAAACAAATGCTCCCTGTACCCGCGGACAGTACAGAGCTCGGCCACGCTACAACATAGGTAGGGGAGGGTGGGGGGAATAAAGGGGGGGGGGGGAAGAAATAAATGGAGAGGGAGGGAGGGGGGGGAATAAAGGGAGGGGAGATAAATAAATGGAGAGGGAGGGAGGGGGGAAATAAATGGAGAGGGAGGGAGGGGGGGGGGGAATAAATGGAGAGGGAGGGAGGGGGGAAATAAATGGAGAGGGAGGGGGGGGAATAAATGGAGAGGGAGGGGGGGAATAAATGGAGAGGGAGGGAGGGGGGGGGAATAAATGGAGAGGGAGGGAGGGGGGGGAAATAAATGGAGAGAGAGTGGGGGGGAGGAGAAATAAATGGAGAGGGAGGGGGGAAACAAATGGAGAGGGAGGGAGGGGGGAAACAAATGGAGAGGGAGGTGGGGGGATAAATGGAGAGGGAGGGAGGGGGGGGGGAAATAAATGGAGAGAGAGTGGGGGGGAGAGAAATAAATGGAGAAGGAGGGAGGGGGGAAATAAATGGAGAGGGAGGGAGGGGGGGGGAATAAATGGAGAGGGAGGGAGGGGGGGGAAATAAATGGAGAGAGAGTGGGGGGGAGGAGAAATAAATGGAGAGGGAGGGGGAGAAATAAATGGAGAGGGAGGGAGGGGGGGAAATAAATGGAGAGGGAGGGGGAGGAGAAATAAATGGAGAGAGTGGGGGGGAGGAGAAATAAATGGAGAGGGAGGGGGGGAGAAATAAATGGAGAGGGAGGGGGGGAGAAATAAATGGAGAGGGAGGGGGGAGAAATAAATGGACAGGGAGGGGGGGGAATAAATGGACAGGGAGAATAAATGGACAGGGAGGGGGGGAATAAATGGACAGGGAGGGGGGGAATAAATGGACAGGGAGAATAAATGGACAGGGGGGGGGGAATAAATGGACAGGGGGGAATAAATGGACAGGGAGGGGGGGGGAATAAATGGACAGGGAGGGGGGGATAAGTGGACAGGGAGGGGGGGGATAAGTGGACAGGGAGGGAGGGGAAGGGTGGACAGGGAGGGGGGATACATGGACAGGGAGGGTGGGGGAATAAATGGACAGGCAGGGTGGGGGAATAAATTGAAAGGGAGGGGAAATAAATTGACAAGGTGGGGGGAAGTAATTGACAGGGAGTGGAATTGACGGAGTTAGGAGGGGGAATGAGAGTGGGGAGGGGAGAAGAGAGTGACAAGGGAGGGGGGAGAAGAGAGGGACACGCAGGGGAGAAGAGAGTGACAAGGGAGGGGGGAGAAGAGAGGGACAAGAGGGTGGAGAAGAGAGGGACAAGAGGGTGGAGAAGAGAGGGACAAGAGGGTGGAGAAGAGAGGGACAAGGGGGGAGAAGAGAGGGACAAGGGGGGAGAAGAGAGGGACAAGGGGGGGAGAGAAGAGAGGGACAAGGGGGGGGGAGAGAAGAGAGGGACAAGGGGGGTAGAGAAGAGAGGGACAAGGGGGGGAGAGAAGAGAGGGACAAGGGGGGGAGAGAAGAGAGGGACAAGGAGGGAGAGAGAAGAGAGTGACGAGGGAGGGAGAGGGGGAGAAGAGAGTGACAAGGGAGGAGGGAGAGATCGACGTCCATCACACACACACAATGCACCCCTTGCACACAGAAAAACACACAATGCATTACACACACAGACACACACACACAAGCAATTCAACCCTTACATACAATGCATCCCTTACACACACAGAAACACACAATGCATTCCTTACACACACTCAATGCACCCCTTACAGACGCACACACTGCATCCCGTACATACACAAACACACATTGCAGCCCTTACACATACAAACACAGATTCACACAATGCATTCCTTACACACATATCAGGACATCCCCTACTCCTGTGAACAAACTATTAGGTGGAACATGAAGGTGGACCCTGGGGCCCAGACCATGAGCTGTGTAAAGGGCCTTTAAAAAAATGGAGCTGCTTTCCGTTCTCCCAGAACACAAACAGCCTCCAGAGAGCCTGTTATACACTAGACGAGTGGAGCCAGACTGCAGCTAGAGCCCATCACCATCCTCATCTGATTGTAAGTAGGCAATCTAGTATATTATTCGTGGCACTAATCTCTAATTTACCTCACATTAAAGGGACACTTTAGTCCCCAGAACCACTGCAGCTTAATGTAGTGGTTCTGGTGTCTATAGCCTGTCCCTGCAGGCCTTTTAATGTAAACACGGCGGCACTGCAGCACTTGCGTTAGTTAACATGGGGCATTGTGATGTCATATGGGGGGGGGGGGGGGCGGCAAACTTTACTTTTGCCTAGGGCGGCAAAAATCCTTGCACCGGCCCTGTCTCAATGCATGCAGGACTCGATGTTTAAGAAGCTAGTCTATTCACAGACACACCTGCCTAGCAAATTGTAGTCTGATGTCACTTGTCTGAATAGTCTAACAAAAAAAGCCATAAAAGTCTAATTAACCACTTAGACGCAAGATTATAAGATAGATGAATGTGTACCTTACTGACACTATAGCTAATTAGCCAAACCACACTAGCCTGTTTAACTGACAAGTATACTATGCCTACAACACATGTATTGTCACCAGAATAACCTAAATATAACCTCGACAATTAATCGCATCGCACTTAAAAATGTGCTTTATAATCGAATGCCTCTAAATGTTACGCTTTGTAAAATCGTATGTTTGTCACTACTGTTGGGGCATTGACAAAACGACTGTAACTCACATGCACGCAAAAATAAAGAATAAAAAAAAAAAAAAAAAAACACCAATACTTTATTCAGTTCAAGTTAAAATCAGAGACCAACATTTCAGTCCCCGCTCGGTACTTTCCTCAGGGTAACAGAACAACACGTTGGTCTCTTTAACCCCTTAAGGACACATGACATGTGTGACATGTCATGATTCCCTTTTATTCCAGAAGTTTGGTCCTTAAGGGGTTAACTTGAACTGAATAAAGTATTGGAGTTTTAAAGACCGGTGAGCAGCTATCTTTTGGCACGCACACACACATACATATACATATACATATACCTCATTTATATTAAAAAAGGAGATCTGGCACTACCTCTAATGTGGTAACAATCCAATAAACCACAGTGCTGCACAGCGAAGATAATATAGCAATGAGGAATAAAGAGAGCATTTAAAAACAACAAAACTTTATTTTTGGGGGAAAATCCATTGAGTGCTCTCTTTATTCCTCATTGAGATAGATTAGATAGATATCTATGTATTACTCAATAATGTGTTTATATATTACTCAATCATCTGGGGTGGCAATACATAGCCTTACATATTACATGTGATAATACATGGCACAATGACTTATGGGGCTGGCATAGATTTTTTTTCCAGGGCTGCTTTGTATCTCCAGTCCGGCCCTGTACAACTAGCATCTACAACAGATTTCTGCCATCACCCATTCACTGTGCTTTGATATGGATGTGTCTGGATGTACTTTAACAAAGGCACAGAAGTTTCCTTCTTTTCTAAGGCTTCCACTGGCTCATAGCATCAGGGGCGGTGTAAGGATCACTATAGGGTCAGGAACAAACATGTATTCCTGACCCTTTAGTGTTAAAACCACCATCTAGCACCCCTGGGCCCCTCATGCCTCCATAAATATAGCAAAATCTTACTGTATTCAAGCCAGAAGCTGTAGATCTGCATGCTGTTTGCCTAAAAAAAACAAAAAAAAACAAAAAAAAAAAGCAGTCTGCTGACATCATCAGAAGTGGCAGCCTGATCCAATCACAATGCTTCCCCATAGGATTGGCTGAGACTGACAAAGAGGCAGATCAGGGGCAGAGCCAGCATGATTCAAACACAGCCCTGGCCAATCAGCATCTCCTCATAGAGATGAATTTAATTAACCCCTTAAGACCGCAGCCAAATGTACAAGTTGTGATCCAAAAAAACGTAAACAAAACCTGGCATTTGCGCTATATGTCTGTCCAACCATAATTCACCTCTTTCATATTAAATGCACCCCCCATTATTATATATCATTTTATTCAGGGGAAACGGGGCTTTCGTTTAACATCAAATATTTAGGTATGGAACATAATTTAATATGAAAAAAATATTTTAAAAATGGGAGAAAATAAGAATTTTTTTAATTTTTTTAGTTCTACGTGACATTCTAACTGTGAATGTCATAATACTGTTTGCTTTTACTGCAATACAATACACATATTTGTATTCAGCGATGTCTCGCGTGTAAAACAGTACCCCCTGTGTACAGGTTTTATGGTGTTTTGGGAAGTTACAGGGTCAAATATAGCGTGTTACATATTTCAGTTTTTTTACATTGAAATTCGCCAGATTGGTTACGTTGCCTTTGAGACCATATGGTAGCCCAGAAATAAGAATTACCCCCATGATGGCATACCATTTGCAAAAGTAGACAACCTAAGGTATTGCAAATTGAGTATGTCCAGTCTTTTTTAGTAGCCACTTGGTCACAAACACTGGCCAAAGTTAGTGTTAATATTTGAAAATGCAAAAAACTAATTTGAACGCAAATTTTGGCCAGTGTTTGTGACTAAGTGGCTAAAAAAACTTGCAATACCCTGGGTTGTCTACTATTGCAAATGGTATGCCATCATGGGGATAATTTTCATTCCTGGGCTACCATACGGTCTCAAAGGCAACCTGGCGAATTTTAATGTGAAAAAACTGAAACGCAAACCTTATATTTGACTCTGTAACTTTTGAAAACACCATAAAACCTGTACATGAGGGGTACTGTTATACTCAGGAGACTTCGCTGAACACAAATATTAGTGTTTCAAAACAGTAAAACGTATCACAACAATTATATCGTCAGTGTAAGTGCCATTTGTGTGTGAAAAATGCAAAAAATTTCACTGTCACTGACGATATCGTCGTTGTAATATATTTTACTGTTTTGAAACACTAATATTTGTGTTCAGCGAAGTCTTCCGAGTAAAACAGTACCCCCCATGTACAGGTTTCATGGTGTCTTGGAAAGTTACAGAGTTAAATATAGTGCTAGACAATGTAATTCCCTGAACTTTTGGCCTGGGTTGGCAGGCAGGTCCTGCAAATTGTAATTAATAAAATGACCTAATTATGTAAAATTATTACATAAATATATGCGTAGAATTATTATATATATATGTGTGTATATATATAGGTGTGTATATATATGTATATAATTTTTTTTAATTATTTTTATTTATATATAGGTATATACATAGTGATATATACGTATATACTTATGTATATAGATATATATATTATTTCGTTCTACATGTATTTTGATATCAATATATATATATTAATTTTAAAATACAGTTAGAACGAAATTACGCATGTTTATATATTTATCTATTTTTTTTTTATTATTTTTTTATTTATTTTTTTAACGTATTTATATATTTATTTATTTTTTATTATATATAAATATATATATAATGAAAATTATATATATATTTAATCAATATCATTGTACGTGTATTTTGATATTAATATATATATATAATTATGTATATATTAATATTAAAATACACGTAGACAGTGTATGCATATTTATGTGTATGTGTGTATATGTGTGTATATATATACTTAGATCATATATATATAATAAATATATATATGATCTAAGTATATATAATTTATTTTTACACTGTTTTAACATTTTTTATTTTTTTTTCAGACAGCAGGGGGAGCACCTGTCATTACAGGCACTCCCCCTGCTGGCAATGCCTTGGACGGCTATGCCGTCCATGTGATCGCGGGGTCCTCGCAAGGACCTCGCGATCAGATGGCCCTGAGCGGCTGAAGAGGACGCAGGGGGACTCCCTGGGCTCCCAGGTAAGTCCCCCATACCGCGATCGCCGGCGTGGGATCGCCGGCGACCGGGTAAGTACATAAGATCGCAGGACGTACTATGCCGTCCTGCGGCTTTTAGAGCCACCAAAATAAGGACGGCATAGTACGTCCTGCGGTCTTAAGGGGTTAATTAATCTATGAGGAAAGTTCAGTGTCTGCATGCAGAGGGAGGATATACTGAATGTCTGGATGCATTTTAGGCAACCATGACCCAGAAAGGATCTCTAACAGCTATCTAAGGAGTGACCAGTGAAGTTATCACTAGGATGTAATGTAAACACTGCATTTTCTCTGAAAAGACAGTGTTTACAGCAAAAAGCCTGAATGTAATGTTTCTATTCACCAGAACAAATTCAATAAGCTGTAGTTGTTCTGGTGACTATAGTGTCCCTTTAAAGATAAGCATCAAAACAACTTTAGTTGAATGAAGCAGTTTTCTATATAGATCATGCCCCTGCAGTCTCGCTGCTCAATTCTTTGCCATTTAGGAGTTAAATCACTTTTGTTTCATTTTATGCAGCCCTAGCCACACCTCCCCTGACACAGGCTGCATTAAAATAATAATAATTTTTTTTTAAAAAGTCACTTTCAATCAAATGCCAACTTACTAAAGAGTTTTTTTTTTTTGGTTTTTTTTATCTCCATCTCTGTAAATTGAGCTTAAAGCACACACATGTAACCCCTTGCTAACAGGGCAGGAGATATGAAATTCTAAATTAAGCAGAATGTGCAATAAAAGTTAAAACATTAGATCTCTCTTTACAGGAAGGCGGTGTCCATCACATGCAGGGAGGTCCTTACTAACAGAAAGAGAAACATGAAAATAGTTAACCAATCTGTTAATAAAGAGTTGAAGAAACACCCAACTAGAAAACGTGACCTGAATGTACCCATTTGATTTGAAGGGAGAAAAAAAGTAAAATAAATAAATAAATAAGCATTACAGCACCGGCTGATGAGAAACATACCTTGATGGACCTTGGCTCTGGTTATTAGGTGCTTAATTTTTGAAGAGACCCCTCCACATAATAAAAAAAAAAAGTTGATCTTGGCAAGTAGTGCCTAGCTGTACGTGATTTCCAGAGACAAAAAAGTTGTTAAGCCAGAGTTTCATTTGTTATTCTGGTGAGTTATCGTCATAATAAAAATACAAGTATCTTGGAAACTGCTTTCTATTTTATTTTTAGATATTATCTGGGGACCTTAAAGTAGGGCACAAGTCTGCTGTTAACCATCCAGCTTTGTGGAAATTTCTGCTGTGTTAGGTATATTCTTGGTAGTAGACACACCGTATTTTTCCGTGTATAAGACATCCCCTATTTTTTTTAGCCCCATATTTTAAACATCTATAGCAGTGAAGTCCAGTTTGGCTGATCAGGATCCCCCACCAGTCTCTGGCCCTCTCACAATCAGATAGGGCGCTCCCCAAGGTCCAGCCACGTCCGAACACTGGTTACCTGGACCGACATCCTGCTGTTGAGGGCAGCGATGCCCTCTACCCGCGGTACCCTACGGTGGATGTCTGGGCAAAACCTCAACCTGCAGCGTCTGTCTGTAGTCCGAAGCAGTGAGGTCTTGGCATGGTCCAGAGTGATGTGAGGAAGCATGCGGTTGCGCAAGAAGACCTGTGCACACAATCTATCAAATTCAAAGAGAAGCACCTCCTCTGCTTCAAGTATGTCAGCAGGTCGCAGAGCTGTACAACATAGCCTATGCCGGCAGGAACATGGCAGATGCGAACACAACAGTCAGCAAAGTGTTCTGTCAGCAAGTATCCAAGTTTTATGCCCAAATTGCAGTAAGTACCGTATTTGGCTTAATAATTATACTTTTGAAGGAGCACCAGCCACGTGCTTGGTTGGCTGTCAGGCCCCGCGCAAGAGTGTGTGTTGGTTTGTTTTTAACCCCTGCAGTGACATTCCGTGGATAAGACGACCCCCAATTTTAGGTTAAATTTGAAAAATAAATAAATAAAACACACACACACACAAAACTGTCTTATACAAGGAAAAATACAGTAACTTTGCTGGTTTTCTGATGAAATAATCGTTTTGGTTATACACAGATAAGGACATAACAGGCATGTCAAAGATAGGCATCTCTATGACAACAGTGTCCGAGAATAGGAAGTAATCTACCATGAACTATCAGATTTTTAATTTAAAAAAAAACTAAACTTTTTTTACAGTTCAGATTAACCCCTTAAGGACACATGACATGTGTGACACGTCATGATTCCCTTTTATTCCAGAAGTTTGGTCCTTAAGGGGTTAAAGGAAGCTAAAAATTACATGTATAGAACCCAGTGAATCAGATGGAGAAATCTATTGTCAAGTTACTATTTATGCTTGTTTTTAGTGCTGTAGGACATGATCACGTATCACATACCAGTGATACAATCCTGGCACACTTGCTGTATGAGGGTATATATTTGCTCGCTCCATAGATGCAAGGATTGCAAAATGTCAGTATGTTCCTACCAAATGACTTGCTTGATCACATATTACAGAAGCCCTGTCATAATATACAGCAATGGGAGCAGCAATGGTAGGACAGTTATCACAAGATATCTGAAGAGAGGACACTAGAAAGAAAAAAAAAAACAGGATCTTGGAAAACAAAAAAATATTTGTGTTCAACCTTTTACATGTGTAATCATATTTAACAGAACTATGCACAGTTAAAGGGCTGCTACTCCAACCAAAATCAGGGTTTTAAAGGGACACTATAGTCACCTGAACAACTTTGGTGTATAGAACATGCCCCTGCAGCCTCACTGCTCAATCCTCTGCCATTTAGGAGTTAAATCCCTTTGTTTATGAACCCTAGTCACACCTCCCTGCAATGTGACTTGCACAGCCTTCCATAAACACTTCCTGTAAAGAGAGCCCTATTTAGGCTTTCTTTATTGCAAGTTCTGTTTAATTAAGATTTTCTTATCCCCTGCTATGTTAATAGCTTGCTAGACCCTGCAAGAGCCTCCTGTATGTGATTAAAGTTCAATTTAGAGATTGAGATACAATTATTTAACCCCTTAACGCCGTTACGGCGTTCTATGCCGTCGCGGCTTTAATGGGCTTTAAAGCCGTTGCGGCGGCATAGAACGCCGTAACGGCTTGCAGCCCCAGGAGCAGAGGTGTACTCACCTCCGCCGCGATCCTCTTCTGGGGGGCTGTCTGAGAGCCCAGGCAGCCCCCCTCCGGCAAATGAGGCCCCCGGGGGCCATGTGATCGCTCTCAAAGAGCGATCACATGGCCCCCTATAGCTGGCTATGGATCTGCCAGCAGGGGGACTGTTTAAAATATTAGACAGTCCCCCTGCTGGTAGGTAGTGTAAAAAAATAAATATAAAAATGTTATAAAATAAATTAAATGGCTTTTTATATATATATATAATATGTATATATATTATATATATAATATATATACATATTATATATATGTAACGTCATACGTAATGTATTTTAATATTAATATTAGTATATATATTAATATTAAAATACACTTAGAATGACGTTACATATATATAATATGTATATATATTATATATATAATAGATCTACATATATATATTATATATATATACGCATAATTACAATAATAAATAAATAAAATAATTAAATAAATAAATAAAATATTGAAACAAAATATAAAATAAATTATATATTCATATGTAATTTCATTCTAACTGTATTTTGTTATTAATATATATATATTGGAAACAGAATACACTTAGAATGACATTCTATATATATCTATCTATATATAAAATACAAATAACCGCAAATATATATAGAGAGATAAATACATATAATTACATAAAAGATTACATTAGTATACACGTAGAATTTATATACCTATAAATGCATATATATTAAAATTCTACGTGTATATTTAAGTAATTTTTTAACATAATTATGTCATTTGATTAATTAAAATTTGATTGACATGCCTGACAACACAGGGAGAAAGTGCAGAGAATTTAATTCGCATGCACTATATTAGACCCTGTAACTCTCCAAGACACCATAAAACCTGTACATAGGGGGTACTGTTTTACTCGGGAGACTTCGCTGAACTCAAATATTAGTGTTTAAAACTGGTAAATTGTATTACAACGATGATATTTTAAGTAAAAGTGAAGTTTTTTGCATTTTTTACAAACAAACGGCACTTTTATGGACTATATTATTGTTGTAATATGTTTTACTGTTTTAAAACACTAATATTTGTGTTTAGTGAAATCTCCCGAGAATAACAGTACCCCACATGTACAGGTTTTATGGTGTTTTGGAAAGTTAGAGAGTCACATATAAGGCTTGCATTTCATTTTTTTGACATTGAAATTTGCCAGATTAGTTATGTTGCCTTTGAGACCGTATGGTAGCCCAGGAATAAGAATTACCCCCATGATGGCATACCATTTGCAAAAGTAGACAACCCAAGGTATTGCAAATGGGGTATGTCCAGTCATTTTTAGTAGCCACTTAGTCACAAACACTGGCCAAATATTAGTTTTTTGCTTTTTTCACACAAAAACAAATATGAACGCTAACTTTGGCCAGTGTTTGTGACTAAGTGGCTACTAAAAAAAACTAAACATACCCCACGTTCAATACCTTGGGTTGTCTACTTTTTCAAATGGTATGCCATTATGGGGGTAATTCTCATTCCTGGGCTACCACACCGTCTCAAAGGTAACATTACTAATCTGGCAAATTTCAATTTGAAAATGGAACGTTCTATATTTGACCCTGTAACTTTCCAAAACACCATAAAACCTGTTAATGGGGGGTACTGTTGTACTCGTGAGACATCGCTGATTACAAATATGTGCATTTTGTTGCCGTAAAACCTAACAGTATTATGACATTTACAGCTAAAATGTGAGGCGGAACTACAAATTTAAAAAAAAAAATCAAATTTCTCACAGTTTTTTTTAATTTTATTCATAATAAATTGTTTCAAATACAAATATTTTATATGAAATGAAAGCCCTGTTTCTCCTGAACAAAATGATATATAATAAGTGTGGGTGCATTTAATATGAAAGAGGGGAACTACGGGTGAACAGACATATAGCGCAAATTCCAGTTTTTGTTTACGTTTTGTTTTGATCAGAACGTGTACTATTGACTCCGTCCTGAAGGGGTTAAGGTAAATTACATCTGTTTGAAAGTGAAACCAGTTTTGTTTTTCATGCAGGCTCTGTTAACCCCTTAAGGACTGGACTGTTTTTGCGATGTTGTACATTTGCGACCAGTGCTCTTTCTACACTTTTGTGGTGTTTGTGTTTAGCTGCAATTTTCCGCTCTCTCATTTACTGTTCCTATACAAATTATATGTTGTTGTTTTTTTCAGGACAAAAAAGGCTTTCTTTACATACCATTATTTATATAATCTCATGTAATTTAATTTTTAAAAAATAAAAAAATATGATGAAAAAAATGAAAAAATACATGTTTTTTTACTTTTACTTGAAAAATCTTTTACTTATCTACAAAAGCGAGTAAAAAAACTTCTAAATAGATTCAAAATTTTGTTCTGAGTTTTAAAATATCCAGTGTTTACATGTTTTTTTGCAAGTTATAGGGCTATAGGTACAAGTAGGATATTGTAGTTTCAAATTTATATTATCTGTCAAAATTCTCTGAATAACACCCCACATGTACATATTTTTTTTAAAGTAGACAACCCAGGGTATTCAATATGGGGTATGTCCAGTCTTTTTTAGTAGCCACCTAGTCGCAAACACTGGCCAAAGTTAGCGTTCATATTTGTTTGTGTGTGAAAAAGTAAAAAACTAAATTGAACGCAAATTTTGGCCAGTGTTTGCGACTAAGTGGCTACTAAAAAAGACTGGACATACCCCATTTGCAATACCTTGGGTTGTCTTCTTTTGCAAATGGTATGCCACCATGGGGTAATTCTCATTCCTGGGCTACCATACGCTCTCAAAGGCAACGTAACCAACCTGGCCATTTTCAATGTAAAAATATTTGACCCATATATTTGACCCTGTAGCTTTCAAAAACGCTATAAAATCTGTACATGGGGGTACTGTTATACTCAGGAGACTTTGCTGAACACAAATATTAGTGTTTCAAAACAGGAAAACGCATCACAACAATTATATCATCAGTAAAAGTGCTGTTTGTGTGTGAAAAATTTGAAAAAAGTCACTTTCACTGACAATATCATCGCTGTGATAGGTTTTACTGTTTGGAATCACTAATATTTGTGTTCAGAAAAGTCTCCCGAGTAAAACGGTACCCCCCATGTACAGGTTTTAGGGTGTCATAGAAAGTTACAGGGTAAAATACAGTGCTAGCAAATTAAATTCTCTGCAATTTCGGCCTGGGTTGGCAGGCAGGTCCCTCAAATTGCAATTAATAAAATTATTTAATTATGTAATTATGTATTTAAATATTACATAAATACGCACATAGAATTTAAATATATATGCACATTTATATATTTGAAGTCTATGTGTATATTTATATAATTTATGTAATTTTGTATATAAACAAATGTATATTTCGTATTATTTGTATTTATTTATATATTTATTTATATATACATAGAAACATAGAATGTGACGGCAGATAAGAACCATTCGGCCCATCTAGTCTGCCCAGTTTTCTAAATACTTTCATTAGTCCCTGGCCTTATCTTATAGTTAGGATAGCCTTATGCCTATCCCACGCATGCTTAAACTCCTTTACTGTGTTAGTATATATAATTTCATTCTAAGTGTATTTTGATATAAATGTATATATTTTAATATCAAAATACAGTTAGAATAAAATTTCATATAGATATTTTTTTTAATTTTTCATTATTTTTTTAAAAAAAATTATTTGATTTAATTTACTTATTTGTATTTTATAATAATATATATATATATATATATATATATATATATACACACACACAATATATATATAGTTATTATATATATTATATATATATACGTGTGTAATTTAATTATAAGTGTATTTTTATATTCATATATGTACATATTAATATAAAAATACACATAGTATGATATTATATATATGATATATAGACATATATAATATATGTCTATATATCATATATATACACACACATATATAATTTTTATTTTTTATTATTAACATTAACTTTATTTTTTCTTTGATTTTACACTAGCAGGGAGCCTGCCCGTCAGCACAGGCAGTCCCCCTGCAGGCAGACACATGGACACCTATTGTGACCATGTGATTGCTGTGTTGAGCGATCACATGGCCCCAGGGGTCCTAATTCGCCATGGCGAGACTTTCTGGGCTGCAGGCAGTCTCCCCACAACGGGAGCACCGCCGATCGCCGATGGGGGAACGACGGCGATCAGGTAAGTACATCTTAACGTTAGGACGGTTCAGGACCGTCATCGGTCGGCAACGCAAAAATGCCGATGACTGTCCTGAACCGTCCTCAGTCCTTAACCCCTTAGCGACCGAGTACGGTTCAGGACAGTCATCGGCATTTTTGCGTTGCCGACCGATGACGGTCCTGAACCGTCCTAACGGTGCAATGTACTTACCCGATCGCCGTCGTTCCCCCGGCGGCGATCGGCGTTGCTCCCGGTGTGGGGAGACTGCCTGCAGCCCAGACAGTCTCCCCTGGGGCCATGTGATCGCTCAACAGGGTGATCACATGGTCACAATAGGTGTCCATGTGTCTGCCTGCAGGGGGACTGCCTGTGCTGACAGGCAGTCTCCCTGCTAGTGTAAAATTAGAAAAAATAAATAAAGGTACATGCTAATAAAAATAAAAATTATTATATATGTGTGTATATATATGAAATATAGACATTTATTATATCATATATATAATGTCATACTAAGTGTATTTTTATATTAATATGTACATATATTAATATAAAAATACACTTATAATTAAATTACACACGTATATATATAATATATATAATAACTATATATTGTGTATATATATATATATATATATATATATATATATATATATATATATATATATATATATTATTATAAATACAAATAAGTAAATTAAATTAAAAAAATTAAAAATAATAATTTTAAAAAAAAATACATATCTATATGAAATTTTATTCTAACTGTATTTTGATATTAAAATATATATATTTATATCAAAATACACTTAGAATGAAATTGTATATCTATGTATATATAAATAAATAAAAATACGAAATATACATATGTCCATATACAAAATTACATAAATAATTATATAAATATACACGTAGACTTCAAATATATAAATATGCATATATATTTAAATTCTACGTGCATATTTATGTAATATTTTTACATAATCAAGTAATTTTATTAATTGCAATTTGAGGGACCTGCCTGCCAAGCCAGGCCGAAATTCCAGAGAATTTAATTTGCTAGCCATGTAACTTTCTATGACACCTTAAAACCTGTACATGGGGGGTACAGTTTTACTCGGGAGACTTCACTGAACACAAATATTAGTGATTCAAAACAGTAAAACCTATCACAGCGATGATATTGTCAGTGAAAGTGACTTTTTTCGCATTTTTCACACACAAACAGCACTTTTACTGATGATATAATGGTTGTGATATGTTTTCCTGTTTTAAAACACTAATATTTGTGTTCAGAAAACTCTCCCAAGTATAACAGTACCCCCCCAAGTACAGATTTTATAGCGTTTTTGAAAGTTACAGGGTCAAATATATGGGTCAAATATTTTTACATTGAAAATGGCCCGGTTGGTTACGTTGCCTTTGAGAGCGTATGGTAGCCCAGGATTCGGAATGAGAATTACCCCCATGATGGCATACCATTTGCAAAAGAAGACAACCCAAGGTATTGCAAATGGGGTATGTCCAGTCTTTTTTAGTAGCCACTTAGTCGCAAACACTGGCCAAAATTAGCGTTCAATTTAGTTTACTTTTTTCACACAGAAAACAAATCTGAACGCTAACTTTGGCCAGTGTTTGCGACTAGGTGGCTACTAAAAAAGACTGGACAAACCCTATATTGAATACCCTGGGTTGTCTACTTTAAAAAAATATGTACATGTGGGGTGTTATTCAGAGACTTTTGACAGATAATAGTGTTACAATGTCACTATTGATAAATTTGAAAAAAATGTATGTTTTGAAACCGCAATATCCTAATTGTACCTATAACCCTATAACTTGCAAAAAAGCACGTAAACACTGGGTATTTTAAAACTCAGGACAAAATTTTGAATCTATTTAGCAGTTTTTTTTTTATTCACTTTTGTAGATGAGTAAATTATTTTTCAAGTAAAAGTCAAAAAAACATGTATTTTTAAAAAAAATGTCATCATATTTGTTTGTTTTTTAAATTAAATTACATGAGATTATATAAATAATGGTATGTAAAGAAAGCCTTTTTGTCCTGAAAAAAACAATATATAATTTGTATAGGAATAGTAAATGAGAGCGCGGAAAATTACAGCTAAACACAAACACCACAAAAGTGTAAAAAGAGGCCTGGTCGCAAATGTACAACATCGCAAAAACAGTCCAGTCCTTAAGGGGTTAATCATAGCCAGGGGAGGTGTGGCTAGGGCTGCATAAACCGAAACAAAGTGATTTAACTCCTAAATGGCAGAGAATTGAGCAGTGAAATTGCAGGGGAATGATCTATACACTAAAACTGCTTTATTTAGCTAAAGTAATTTAGGTGACTATAGTGTTCCTTTAATCATTGGTTGGAGTAACCCTACTGTGTTAAAAATATTTGAGGTAGCCGGCACATACAGGTTTTAATCAAGACAGGTGACAACAAACAACGGAAAGGAATAGTTGATTCTCTGGAACTTACATCCCGGAATACAAAATGAAAAATCAGCTATAACTTGTGTTAACTTTTCTTTCATGAGAAGCTCAGTTTTCTTTTAAATGTATATCAAAGATTTACCTAAACTCATCATTCAGAGCAAACATTAAAAATGAATATGATAAATTAAAACATTGTTCAAAGCAGCTCTGTCACCAAAAATAAACGTTATCCCGTTTGCTTTAATTATGGTTCTCTGTGTTTTAATCTTTTTATCTTCAGTGCTGTAGTCTTCAAATACATAAGGTATGAACTACTTTCCTTATCTATAGTAGTCAAGTTGACAAAACGTGACAGTGGGTGGAGCTTAAAGGCACACTCCAGACCCCTAAAGCACTATAGCTTTCTGAAATAGTTTACGTGTGAAGAGTGTCCTATTTTTTTCCATTTTGCAAAAAGTGCAGATTTAAACAGAAACGGTCACTTTTATAAATGAACCTGGTTAACACTACCCTGGCTTTCCAGCAGATAACTGGTCCTGATACTTCTTGGTGGGGTTAGCTCAGTGAAGCTAAGCTCAAGGGTCAGCAATAGCTCAGAAGGTGGGCAGGGTTAGAAAGGGAGGGTTTGCAGAGGCAACAGACAAGAGATCTGCAGATTGTTTTTATATATAAGACAAGTATAAGCCTGAGAAGCAATGGTCTGCGGTGATTAGCAGAGAGTGTCAGCCAACTGCTTTCTGCCTATCACAGTGCCTATTGCATGTATAGATTGGTATTACTATAAGAAACGGTTATATCCAAGAATTAATTCAAATTGAATAGAGAGACGGTGCCAGAGGAATCCTGGGATTATAACCAGTTAAATAGATGAAATGGTTACAATGCCTTCAGTGTCCCTTTAAATGAAGTTGTTCTGGTGAGTATAGTCAGTCCCTGCAGGCATTTTGCTATAAATATTGCCTTTTTAGAAAAAGACAGTTTGCGCCACTGGAGGAGTCAATAGGGAGCAATGTAGTCACTCAGACGGCCGCAAGAGATGCATACTGGGTCAGTGCTGCACAGCGTTCAGCGTCTCCACGCTCTACATGGAGGTGCTGAACGTTCGCCATAGAGATTCATTAATTCAATGAATCTTTATGAAGAGATGCAGATTGGTGCAGCGTGGCTTTTTGCCACGCATGCGCGATGGCCTCTCAATGCATTCCTATGGAAAAGCATTGGATTGGCTGAGATTATCAATTCTGCAACTAGACAGTGGTCCAAACTGGTGTTGTCCTACTGCAACAGGTGCTTTTGGGTGGTATTCAGTACTGTGGGTCCCGTGGTGAAATAATAGCTGAATTTGCAAAACCTAGGACAGAAGAGTTATTCCAACTTGGTTACATTTAAATACATCACAATTCACCTATTTTTGAAAAAAAGTGAAGATATATTCAATTGGAATAAGCAATTCTTAATAGCAAAAAATGTGCCAGAGAGAATAAAATATTTAAGATGACAGAGTCAATTTACATTAGAAAACAGACGTTTGTTAGCGTTGCTGTGAATGTTCCTGCCTTACTTGAAAATATCATACTGCTTCTGCACTCTAAAATGTGAAATCAATAGTGGATAGCCAAAAGGCAGCAAACAATTCCAATCTGTAGAGAGCATGCCACGTATTTCTGCTGCTCCTCAGCTGACCTGCTTGGTCTGGCTCACACTTCCCCAGCTGTTTTAAATGCTCATGTCGTGTCTGTCGATATTCTGCTCAGTCAAGAAAGCAGACAACCTGAAACAGAGGTTCAGGCACAGAGCATTCTTCAGTGCTTAATATTAATAGCTCACGTGGAGATCCTGGGTTCTTCATCAAAGCCACTTGCTACGGGTCTCACCTAAAGAACAGTGTTTAAAGGAACACTATAGTCACCTAAATTACTTCAGCTAAATAAAGCAGTTTTAGTGTATAGTTCATTCTCCTGCAATTTCACTGCTCAATTCACTGTCATTTAGGAGTTAAATCACTTTGTTTCGGTTTATGCAGCCCTAGCCACACCTCCACTGGCTATGATTGACAGAGCTTGCATGAAAAAAAAAAAAAAACTGGTTTCACTTTCAAACAGATGTAATTTACCTTAAATAATTGTATCTCAATCTCTAAATTGAACTTTAATCACATACAGGAGGCTCTTGTAGGGTCTAGCAAGCAGGGGATAAGAAAATCTTAATTAAACAGAACTAAATAGGGCTCTCTTTACAGGAAGTGTTTATGGAAGGCTGTGCAAGTCACATGCAGGGAGGTGTGACTAGGGTTTATAAACAAAGGGATTTAACTCCTAAATGGCAGAGGATTGAGCAGTGAGGCTGCAGGGGCATGTTCTATACACCAAAACTGCTTCATTAAGCTAAAGTTGTTCAGGTGACTATAGTGTCCCTTTAAGAAACATTACAACAAGGAAGAGACGTAGACCAGCAATGCTATGATCCGCAAAATGACCTGCTATATTTCAGTGTATGTAAACCCAAATTTCTGCCATCCAAATAACAGATGCAGAATCTTTAGATCACATCCGAAGAATAAGAGCCATTATGTGATTTACAGGAACATTAAAGAGCCAGAAGGAAAGAATCAAATTATTGGCTATGCTTTTATAGCATGCAGTTGACGTTTTATGGTGTCTGTGAACTATAAATGTATTATTACAGTTTAAATGCAGTATTCTTTATATTCCATTCTACATACACAGGCATATCCAGGGGTCAAGTCCTGGGGGAAAAAGTGTGGGAACTCACCCGAGATCCCCCCCCCAAAGATACACTTGTATGGATAGACGCGCGCACGCACACACACATACAGATGACATTCATGCGCACACACTCTGACAGGCTCACACACAAGTACACTCACAGACAAATACACACACACACTCAGACACACAGACAAACACACTCACAGAAAAGCACTCACAGACAAAGATACATACTCTCACAGACAAAGAAACATACACACACTCACAGACACACACTTCCAGACACACACACTAACAGCCACACACACACACAAGCTCACACTCACAGACACACACACTCCCAAAGAAATATACATACACTCACAGACAAAGACACATACACACACTCACAGACAGACACACACACACACTTCCAGACACTCACAGACAAACACTTCCAGACACACACACTCACAGACAAACACACTAACAGCCACACACACAGACACACACACACTCCCAGAGAAAGATACATACACTCACAGACAAAGACACATACACACACTCACACTTCCAGACACTCACAGACAAACACACACACTTCTAGACACACACACTAACAGCCACACACAAACAAAGATACATACACTCACAGACAAAGACATATACACACAAACACACATTTCCAGACACACACACTCACAGACAAACAAACACACTGACACACACACATAAACTCACACTCCCAGACACACACACACACACACACACACACACAAACACTCCCATACACACACACACACATACACTCCCAGACACACAAACACATACACTCCCAGACTCACACTCACAAACATACATTTTTACAAAATGCTTAAATGTCCACCCAGCCTCCCTACCTGGAGAGCTGGCGTGGACTTGTCCCTGGGGTCCAGTGGGGCTAAAGCCCGGCGGGCGGCTGATACACGCGGCGAGGCAGCTGCTGGTCTGTCTCCTCTGCTCCCTCGCGGGCTGTCTATTAATGCCGGGAGCCGGAATATGACGTCATATTCCGGCTTCCGTAGACAGCGCGCGAGGGAGCAGAGGAGACAGACCAGCAGCTGCCTCGCCGCGTGTATCAGCCACCACAGCCGCCCGCCGGGCTTTAGCCCCACTGGACCCCATAACAGGGCGAACACGGGGGTTCCTGCAGGAGCAACGGGAACGGCGTTCCCGCTGTAAAAAAAAGTACTCGAGCCCTGGGCATATCTGATCTCTTCACAATAAATGGGTATTTCTATTTAATCTATAAATAAGCCATTTGTGTCTCATCTGTAAAACGAGGAGAACAGCAAAGAACCAAAAGAAAGTACACCTTATAAACACTTTTCCTTGTTAAAAATTTTAAATGTCTCAGCTGTAACATATTATCCGATACGGTTTGGCTTCCTTATACTTGACGATTTTAAAAAAAATAAAAAAAAATTTTTAAAGCATTCACAGTGGCAAAATCAGTAAACGTGTAAACTTTCCATGCACAGCATATGATGTAAGGGATAAAAATGCCCTTATGTACTGCAAGGGTAAAACAATGTGTTTTGAGCGAACATTAGCATCCCCATGTCCTATAAATGGGATGTTATTCCTAAAACCTGCTGATGCACAGGATATCTGAAACAACTGTTTACATAGTCGCTTGGCTGAAGGCGGCTGAAATGGCACATAGCTAAACACAACAGTTATATATCTGACAGGTTATCAAAAAAAGAAACATGCCTTACAAAGGATGAGAGAAATAAAGCGTCAATAAAATGACTATATGCTGCTCTTGATTGCCGTTTTGCAGACGTACATCACATTTTAATAATCAAGAGTTTCTCTTATACTGTGGCAGACCCAGGCTGTCATCAGTCTGTCCTCCTCTTTATATGTTTTGTAAGTATATAAAGTACCTGGTGAAATTTGAGGATGGTGGTGCGCCAGAATCCTCACTATTAACTCTGCTTCTTTCTTTGCAGGTAAGTACTATGTGTGTTTTATTGTTGTTTATTTAGTCATGCATATCTAGGCAGTTAGGACCCACTGTAATTGGAGTACTTTGGCGCAGTGGTGGGATGCATACATCTTGCCCATTTATGTATGTCTAAATCTCCAATGTTTATTACATATATAGTACTTTGTTATGTCTCCTCTTGTTTTGCCTTGTATCTCGTCTTGTTTACATTTAGTCTTGTATTCCCAGTTCATGTACAGTTCTGTCCTTGTTTCCCTCATGTATTGTGAACATGTTTTGGGTTCTGCTTTCTGTCCTGCTCCAGTTCTGGGTTCTTCTAGTCGTCTTGTTTGGTGCCTGTTCTAGTCTTACCTTGTTTCTAGTACTGGATGCATATCATCTAGCTCCTGGCTTCCGTTTATGCTGCATCAGGGTCCTGGTATGTGGCCGCACAAACCCTGGTGCTCAACACCAGGGGGGGGGGGGTTACCCTGCACCAGACCCGCATAGTCCTTTTCCAGGCTGAGACTCCCATCATCTACTTCAGGCATACAGGGGTCTTTGGACCACCACCCGTGACAGGAATGTGCCTGCTGGTTGCAGTAATTTCAATGGTGATTGCCAAAATTCTATTACTTTAGACATCTTTTTAAAACAGAACTGTGATGGAAGCTCTAGCGCCACAGCCTTCTGGAGAGGCGTAAAGGATAGCCTCCTGCTCACAGGTTTTAGCCTGGTCCGAGGAGTCCCTAAAAGAGGCTGTTATCCCTATCAGTGAGGGTTACAACAGAATCCCTGTGCCCAGGGACCCTTTGTTTTATATTGTGTTATGATGAGTGCCTATACATTTCCCCATATGATTTGGTCCCATGCATTAAATTGAATGTACTGACTGTCCATTTTGTAGGAGCCTTTGACCCTCCCTCCTTTTCCTTTCTTGTTGTTCTCCCAGCAGGGCATTTTCCCATTGTTTCAGGGACACTTCCAGACCAGTTCCAAATGGCCGCTCTGCCACCCCATGTGGTTCTCAGTCATTGCTATTGTCCGTCCCCACCCTTCCTGGTAATTACAGGCCTCCACTGTCACATTGGTTGTAAGCTTTGTAATGTGATTGGTTGCTATCTCAAGTTTTTCAAGTATGTTTGGTCCTTAAGGGGTTAAATATACACCAAGTTAAATTGCGATTTACAGCCCAATGTGATTAACAAATTGCTTTTTTACACTGATCACCAACAACATAAAACACCCCTGCCTAATTTCATGTAGGTCCCGCTCATGCTGCCAAAAGAAAAAAAAAAAGCTGTTTTGCATCAAGGCATTGATTCCGCAAGACTTCTGAACTTGTATTGTGGTACCTGACATTAGCAGTTGCGAGGTAGGGTCTCCATGGATTGGATTTGATGTCCCAGCACATCACACTATGCTCAATCGGATTGAGATCTGGAAAATGTGGAGGCCAAGGCAACACCTTGAACTCATTATGTTCCGAGTGTGACAGGTTGCATTATCCTGCTGAAAGAGGCCACTGCCATAAGGGACAACCATTGCCATGAAGATGGTCTGCAATCTCTAGGTAGGTAGTACGTGTCAAATTAACATCCACATGTATGCCAGAACCGAAAGATGCTCAGAAGAACATTGCCCAGAGCAATGAGCACAAAAACACAATACAGAAGGCACCAAGACAAAGTAAAAAAAAAATCCAAATGGTGTATGGGGAATAAGACGACAACCCCCTCTACCCCCCCAAAAAAGCCAAGATAAATAAAACCACATAGTGTCCTTACAAAGATAATAAATGATGAACCAGGTATAAGACAGTCCCAAATATAGTGTCCTTACTAGTCCTAACTGCTCATACAATGATTCCTGTGGTGGCTTAATTTCTTAGTAACACATAGAAAAAAGCAGAGAGAAAACCAATAGTGCAATATACCAATTACATACAATTGCACACAACAAATCAGTCCGTGAATGGCAACTTACATTTACTGGCGCTATAACCAGCTCCGGATACAACAACAGACAGCGGTATAAATCCCTACTTTAAGGATATCAATCTAATGCTTTTCCATGACTGGATAGTACTTGGATGCACCACATAAAATAAATGAAAAATCAATAGTGTTCTCCACTTTAAGTAAGTATCTAATTAAATATTTGAAAACTTACTTAGAAAATGCTTTCCTATGGACTGTTTGAATGCGCGCGGGGCACTTGCCGCGCATGCACATTCCGCTCCACTCGGGAGCTGACGTCGGAGGGGGAGGAGAGGTCACCAGCGCCGAGGGAGCCCGGCGCTGGATTAAGGTAAGTGGCTGAAGGGGTTTTAACCCCTTCAGCGCCACAGGAGGGGGACCCTGAGGGTGAGGGTCTCCCAAAGATGACATAGTGTCAGGAAAACGAGTTTGTTTTCCTGACACTATAATGATCCTTTAATGTGGAGGTCACAAGTACACTCCAAAAGATAAATAAAACATTTTGTACCGCACGTGAAGTCAGTTTTATAAGACGTTTTTGTTAATTGAAGAAAAAATGAGTGATTATGTTTTGGACATTACCTTCAGTAGCTCTACATACAATGCAATCTTTACATTTAAAAAACAAACTAACCTCAAAATCACTTAAAATGGAGGATTTTATATATTTATTTGTTTTGGTAAAATGTTTGGTAAGAAGGAATTTCAAATTAGTGGCACTGCTAAATATTATATTTGGTTTGTCAGGAATTGTTTTGTTGAGTATTTAGTCTTGCTGTAAAATAGGCCAGTGTTTGTTAATCTTTTTTATATCTTTACTTTTATTGTTAAAAATCAAATATAATAGTGATAGAAAGAGGATCTTTATTTTTATTTTTATCTTTATATTTTAAAAATGCCCATGGTCTTGATCTCTCACAGGAATACAACTTTGTATACCTAACACTGTTGAATATCTTTAATACCTTTAAAAATATGTTGATCATTATTACAATAAAAGTAGCATTTTTATCAATTTCTGTAACGGATGTATATATTCCAAGTACAGTGATTTAGAGGTGCCTTGGGTTTAGCCTAATGTATATATCTGGAACTCTTTAACACCACTAGTTTACATACAAAAGAGAGACTTTGGCAAGTGTAAAGAAATGCATGTAAATGCTCTAGTTTAAAAGATACAGTTGCAAGAAAAAGTATGTGAACCCTTTGGAATGATATGGATTTCTGCACAAATTGGTCATAAAATGTGATCTGATCATCATCTAAGTCTCAACAATAGACAATCACAGTCTGCTTAAAATAATAACACACAAAGAATGAAATGTTGCCATGTTTTTATTGAACACACCATGTAAACATTCACAGTGCAGGTGGAAAAAGTATGTGAACCCTTGGATTTAATAACTGGTTGAACCTCCTTTGGCAGCAATAACTTCAACCAAACGTTTCCTGTAGTTGCAGATCAGACATGCACAACGGTCAGGAGTAATTCTTGACCATTCCTCTTTACAGAACTGTTTCAGTTCAGCAATATTCTTGGGATGTCTGGTGTGAATCGCTTCTTGAGGTCATGCCACAGCATTTCAATTGGGTTGAGGTCAGGACTCTGACTGGGCCACTTCAGAAGGCGTATTTTCTTCTGTTTAAGCCATTCTGTTGATTTACTTCTATGCTTTGGGTCATTGTCCTGTTGCAACACCCATTTTCTGTTGAGCTTCAGCTGGTAGACAGATGGCCTTACGTTCTCCTGCAAAATGTCTTGATAAACTTGGGAATTCATTTTTCCTTCGATGATAGCAATCCGTCCAGGCCCTCACGCAGCAAAGCAGCCCCAAACCATGATGCCCCCACCACCATACTTCACAGTTGGGATGAGGTTTTGATGTTGGTGTGCTGTGCCTCTTTTTCGCCACACATAGTGTTGTGTGTTTCTTCCAAACAACTCAACTTTGGTTTCATCTGTCCACAGAATATTTTGCCGGTACTGCTGTGGAACATCCAGGTGCTCTTGTGCAAACTGTAAACGTGCAGCAATGTTTTGTTTGGACAGCAGTGGCTTCCTCCCATGAAATTCATTCTTGTTTAGTGTTTTACGTATTGTAGATTCGCTAACAGGGATGTTAGCCTTTGCCAGTGACTTTTGTAAGTCTTTAGCTGACACTCTAGGATTCTTCTTCACCTCATTGAGCAGTCTGCGCTGTGCTCTTGCAGTCATCTTTACAGGATGGCCACTCCTAGGGAGAGTAGCAGCAGTGCTGAACTTTCTCCATTTATAGGCAATTTGTCTTACCGTGGACTGATTAACAGCAAGGCTTTTGGAGATACTTTTATAACCCTTTCCAGCTTTATGCAAGTCAACAATTCTTAATCGTAGTGTCAGGTCCCGACCTGCCGGCATCTCCGCTACCCTATGACTTCCGGGTAGACGGAGCTCGACCACACCCCCTCCTCTGACGCGGTCTGCCCACGCTACATAGGGAGACCGCGCCAGATTCAAAGGGCTGAATTATTGGAAGCTTACCGGCAACCCGAACTCAGCAAAAGCGATTCTTCTGCCTCCACAGTGTACCGGAACCGGACTGGGAAACCTAGACCTACCTTCTCCACTCCTCAACCACGGATTAATTCAAACACCAACTCTTACCTGCAAGGTCCTTCAATTCCTCTCAGGGGAAGCTGAGCAAGCCTGGACTTCCACCACTACAAAAGATAAGTAGTACTTTCGTCCAGAATCGGATACTGCCTGCTTGCAAATCTGCTTATCCTCTAATTTCATTACTAACTGATATCTCCTGCAACCTACTAAACTAATACTACTCTGGAATGTCACTCTTTGCCATGGACTAACTACTGCCTTTTTCTTATACTAATACGCAATTCTGCTGCTGCTTGTTCCAATTAGCAATTTCCATTTATTTAAAAGGTACAGTACCTGTACTAAAATAAATATTTATCTCCACTCCTATTCAATAAAATAAAACCAACAGTTATCTGCAGTTGTGTTCCATATTGTTTCCAAGTTAAGCATTACAGAATAATTCAGCCTTTTTTGTAATGGATCCAGCAGATATCAATTCCAAAATTACCGTATTGAACCAAAGAGTAGATACACTTGCCCAAGGCATGCAAGATCTACAGATTACAAACAAACGGATCCTTACTTATGTAAGAGACTTACAAACACATACTCCTCATACTGTTACGCACTCTGCTAGCGATCCTGCTGTCTGTAATCCCGAAAAATTCTCTGGAGATCGGTCCAAATACAGGGAGTTTCTTAATTCCTGCAAATTATTGATTGCCTTAAAACCTAGATCTTATCCCACTGAAAGATCCAAGGTTTGTTCAGTTATTTCTTTTCTAAGAGGTGAACCTATGGCCTGGGCTCACTCCTTCCTGGAGAACGATGACCCCATCCTAGATTCCTGGGATGAATTTTTTGAAGCCATGTCTCTTCTTTATGAAGATCCCAATAAACAAGCTACAGCGGATTTAACCATCAGAACCTTACATCAAAGAAACAGACCGGTCGAAGATTACATTGCTGAATTTAAAAGATGGGCAACAGAAACTCAATGGAATGACATCACCCTACGCAACCAGTTCCGTATCGGGTTATCTGAAGCAGTAAAAGATGAACTCTCAAGAACTGAACTGCCCACTACACTGAATACTCTGATTCAACTTTCAATCAGCATTGACAGACGGCTTAGAGAAAGAAAAGCTGAGAAAGCTCTCTCGAGTTCCTTATGGAAAAAACCTTTCATTCCGTCAAAGACGCCTGAAAAACTAACAATACAAACAGAACCTATGGACATAGGGGTAATAAGAAGTCCTCTTACTCCAGAAGAAAGAACCAGAAGAAGACAATTAAACCTCTGCATGTATTGTGCTTCACAAGATCATGTGATTCCAGAATGTCCCCTATTGAAACGTCCAAGAGACGGTAAGCATGCTTCTATTACTTCTATATTGAGTGTACTTCCTCCAAAATCAACCACTCATTTCTCCTCGATTTCTCTCATATTACAGTGGGACAAAGAAAGAATTACGACTGAGGCCATTATTGATTCTGGTGCAAATGGGGTGTTCCTCGATTCATCCTTTGTAACAACAAATAAAATTCCTTGTGTTCGTAAAAGCACTGCTGTCTCTGTCAGAGTTATTGATGGCTCCTTAATATCCTCGGGCCCCATTCGAAATGAAACTATTCCTTTAAGAATCACCACTAATAATATTCATTCCGAATTTCTTGCATTTGATGTTATCACATCTCCTCTTTATCCGGTTATACTAGGAATCAACTGGTTAAGGACTCACAATCCACAAATTACATGGTCTCCTTTCTCTCTCACCTTTTGCTCTGCTTATTGTAAAGGAACATGTTTACAACATATCCCCATTTTCCAGGTTATTGAAGAACCGATTATTCCTACCTATTATTCCGAGTTTGCAGATGTATTTAGTAAAAAGGAAGCTGAGACTCTTCCACCTCATCGACCCTATGATTGTCCAATAGACCTCATACCTGGTGCCCCTATTCCTTTTGGGCACATTTATCCTCTCTCCGAATCAGAGTTAAAAAACCTCAAGGAATACCTGGATGAAAACCTCCGTAAGGGGTTCATTAGACCTTCCAGCTCACCGGCTGCTTCCAGCATGTTTTTCGTAAGAAATAAAGACCAGACTATACGTCCCATCATAGATTACAGATCTTTAAACAAAATAACAGTTAAAAATCGTTATCCTCTTCCCCTGATAAATGAGTTGATCGAAAGGTTAAGAACAGCTACCATCTATACTAAGCTTGATCTCTGTGGGGCATATAACCTTATTAGAATTAAAGCTAATGATGAATGGAAAACTGCCTTTCGGACCCGATATGGCCTTTATGAGTATCTTGTTATGCCTTTCGGGCTCTGTAACGTCCCCGCAACCTTTCAGCATTTCATAAACGACATCAGGGATCTTCTAGATGTATGTGTTATCATTTATCTAGATGACATACTTATATACTCTAACAGTCTCGAGGAACACAGGAAACACGTTAGATGGGTGTTATCCAGACTGAGAACTCACAAGTTATACGCCAAACCAGAAAAATGTCTTTTCGATGTTAATGAAATTACCTTTTTAGGGTATGTTATTTCACCTCATACGATAAGAATGGATAATTCCAAAATAGATTGTATTCTTAACTGGCCTACTCCTACTAATGTAAAGGACTTACAACGTTTCCTTGGGTTTGCCAACTTCTATAGGAAGTTCATTAAAAATTACTCCGACGTAGCTCATTCACTTAATCTGCTTAACAGCAATAAACATCCCTTTACTTGGGATGAAAAGGCTCAATCAGCCTTCGATGAATTAAAAAGAAGATTTACAACTGCTCCTATTCTTCAACTGCCGAACCCTGCATTTCTCTATGTCCTGGAAACAGATGCTTCAGAGACAGCTATCGGAGCTGTCCTTTCCCAACACAAAACACCTCAAGATCCTCTCCATCCAGTTGCCTTTTTCTCACGATCCATGTCTCCTGCTGAAAAAAACTACCCTATCGGTGAAAAAGAATTACTGAGTATAAAAGCAGCCTTCGAAACCTGGCGACATCTTCTTGAAGGGACTCAAACTCCTATAATAGTATATACTGACCACAAAAACCTTGAATACCTGCACTCCAACAAAACTCTCTCAGCCAGACAAGTAAGATGGAATCTTTTTTTTTTCTCGGTTTAATTTTCAGATTATTTATAGACCCGGATCCATAAACAAAAAGGCGGATGCCCTGTCCAGAATCCACCAAGGTCCTCCGGTACCTGGAACTCCTCCCCATAAAGTGATTGGAATCATATCATCACTAATAGATGACATAAAAAATCTAAAAGAAGAAGCTCTTGAACTTCCCAAGTCAAACAAACTAACAAAGAAGGACGGTATCTACTATTTCAATAACAGAATCTACATTCCTCCCATTTTTAGGAATAAAATACTCGAATTAATACACGATTCTCCATTGGCTGGTCATCCTGGTATAAAAAAGACCCTGGAGTTATCTACGAGATATTATTGGTGGCCTCGTCAGGACAAAACCATAGAATCCTATGTCAAAACTTGTTCAACCTGCCAGAGATCCAAGTCTGAACATCATCAGCCATTTGGTCAATTATTGAACCTACCGATCCCGGAAAGACCTTGGCAATCCATTTCAATGGACTTCTTGGCAGAACTCCCTCCTTCCCAGCATCATACCACCATTCTTGTAGTAGTGGACCGCTTTACAAAAATGTCCCATTTTATTCCGTTGAAGAAGTTGCCCTCATCATCTGAACTTGCTAAGGTATTCATCGATAACATAATGAAACTTCATGGACTCCCTGATGACATCATATCAGATAGAGGGACTCAGTTCACCTCCAAGTTTTGGAACGAAATGTGTTCTTCCCTCCGTATTCAACGCAAACTATCTTCAGCCTATCATCCCCAAACCAATGGGCAAACAGAAAGAGTTAACCAATGCGTAGAACAATATTTGCGATGTTATTGTTCTTACCTACAAGATGATTGGGTCACATGGTTACCTATGGCAGAATTTGCATACAACAACTCTATTCATACCAGCAGTAAAATTACTCCTTTTTTCTCAAATTATGGGTTCCATCCCTCTTCATTTCCTAACCTAACTATTCCTTCTTCTAACCCCACCGTTTCAAATCAAAACTCTTTTAGGTCTTCCTTATTTCTCAAATTACGTGAAAATCTTAAACTCGCTTCGGTTAATCAGAAAAGGTTTTTCGATGCTAAAAGGCAGCCTCCTCCTACTTATAAAATAGGTGATCTTGTATGGCTCTCCTCAAAAAACATTGCCTCCAACCGTCCCTCGAAGAAACTGAGTTCCCGCTTTCTTGGTCCTTTCCAAATATTATCAATCTTCAACAATAACGTTGTTAAATTAAAGCTTCCACCTACTTTAAAGCTTCATCCTGTCTTCCATGTTTCCTTGCTTAAACCTCACCTTTCCGACCCTTTCCAGAGGGATGCTATCACTACTCCTGATCCTATTCTGGTACAAGGTGAAGAAGAATACGAGGTCCAAAGGATCCTGGATTCACGGATCCATCGTGGCTCCCTACAGTATCTCATTAGGTGGAAAGGTTACGGAATCGATGAGGACACTTGGGTAAACTCCTCTGTAGTCCATGCGAAAAGGTTGATTGCGGCGTTCCACAGACGCTATCCATCTAAACCTTGTTGATGGCACCCTATGGGTGCTTCTTACGAGGGGGGTACTGTCAGGTCCCGACCTGCCGGCATCTCCGCTACCCTATGACTTCCGGGTAGACGGAGCTCGACCACGCCCCCTCCTCTGACGCGGTCTGCCCACGCTACATAGGGAGACCGCGCCAGATTCAAAGGGCTGAATTATTGGAAGCTTACCGGCAACCCGATCTCAGCAAAAGCGATTCTTCTGCCTCCACAGTGTACCGGAACCGGACTGGGAAACCTAGACCTACCTTCTCCACTCCTCGACCACGGATTAACCTAGACCTACCTTCTCCACTCCTCAACCACGGATTAATTCAAACACCAACTCTTACCTGCAAGGTCCTTCAATTCCTCTCAGGGGAAGCTGAGCAAGCCTGGACTTCCACCACTACAAAAGATAAGTAGTACTTTCGTTCCAGAATCGGATACTGCCTGCTTGCAAATCTGCTTATCCTCTAATTTCATTACTAACGGATATCTCCTGCAACCTACTAAACTAATACTACTCTGGAATGTCACTCTTTGCCATGGACTAACTACTGCCTTTTTCTTATACTAATACGCAATTCTGCTGCTGCTTGTTCCAATTAGCAATTTCCATTTATTTAAAAGGTACACTACCTGTACTAAAATAAATATTTATCTCCACTCCTATTCAATAAAATAAAACCAACAGTTATCTGCAGTTGTGTTCCATATTGTTTCCAAGTTAAGCATTACACGTAGGTCTTCTGAGAGCTCGTTTGTGCGAGGCATCATTCACATCAGGCAATGCTTCTTGTGAAAAGCAAACCCAGAACTGGTGTGTGTTTTTTATAGGGCAGGGCAGCTGTAACCAACACATCCAATCTCATCTCATGGATTGGACTCCAGTTGGCTGACATCTCACTCCAATTAGCTCTTGGAGATGTCATTAGTCTAGGGGTTCACATACTTTTTCCACCTGCACTGTGAATGTTTACATGGTGTGTTCAGTAAAAACATGGCAACATTTCATTCGTTGTGTGATATTAGTTTAAGCAGACTGTGATTGTCTATTGTTGAGACTTAGATGATGATCAGATCACATTTTATGACCAATTTGTGCAGAAATCCATATCATTCCAAAGGGTTCACATACTTTTTCTTGCAACTGTATATGCAGGTTTCTTTGGATCATGCCCTTTCTCTGAATCTACTCTCGCAGCGTCCAGCAGTTCATCCATCACCTCACCATCAAAACCTTGCGGACAGTCTTTTGAAAAGTAATCACTTATGGCTGGGTTTTTGTCTGCAGTAGAAGATACCTTGTTAAAGGCCAGAAACCCATTTACCTCATCCTGTTACCATGAAATTTGGAATTTGTTAAAAGATTTGTCAGGGAAAAGTGGAAGAGATTTCCATTCTCTTCAGTGCAGTGACATTTTGGTATTTCTGCAAGTAGACATGTAGAAAGGTCTTAGTCAGAGCACTCTGAAAGTCTAAGTATCGGCTTTGGATTCAGCTATAGCGTTAAAAGGGACATTGGAACACATTTGTATTTCTGACCTTGTAGTGTTTCTCTGTAAAAGCAGTGTTTACATGAAAATGCCCGCAGTGACTGACTATACTCACCAGAACTACATTAAGCTGTAGTTGCTCTGGTGACTATAGTGTTGCTTTAAGGGCCACTGGTTTATACTGCACTACAAACTAGAGAAAGTAAATCTGTTAAGACCATGTGTTCCAAAGCTATCTTTTCAAACTAAATTAGAGACCGTATCCAAGAAAGGTTAAGAGCATTTAATAACAAGTTTAAAGGGATGACATGTCTGTCTACCACTATATAAAACAGAATTGTAAACATATATTAAAAAAATAAATAAAAAAAAAAGATTTGTCATAAAAAGACAAATGTTTACTATATAGACTGTAAGCAACTAATAAAAAAAATATATAAAAATACGGACATACAAAAAATTTTACGTGTATCTATTCAAATGTTTTAAGGGATTACATGGAGTTTATTTATTTCTACAGTAACTGTAGCTGGAACAAAGGCTTTACTGGAATAATGGGAATTCACCATCAGTTCTGCATGTGATGCACAATACTGCCAAATAAAACAAAAACAAATAAGTAAAAAGAAATAGAAAAAAAGGGTTTATTTATAATAATTTTAAAAAGCAGTTTAAAATGAATTTTGACCGTAACAAAAATCTTGATTAAATTCTGAAATGCCATCCAAAAAGATTACGTAAATCTCCCAATACATTTTGTTTCTTAAACCACTGAAGCAGCTCTGCTACCAAATTAGTTCCCCTGACTGGTGCAGCTCAACTTTTTTTCCCCCACATGTCTTGCAGGCTCTCCTATGACGG
Organism: Pelobates fuscus; assembly: GCF_036172605.1. Lineage (NCBI taxonomy): Eukaryota > Metazoa > Chordata > Amphibia > Anura > Pelobatidae > Pelobates > Pelobates fuscus. The sequence goes on from NC_086321.1 coordinate 116,642,470, forward strand.
CGCACCATCATGTCAATGGACCTGTCTTGATTTGCGATCGTGCGAGAATTAAAGATGATCTATGACACGGCACACCAGATGTCTGTGACAACGCTGGAGGGCGGCATCTTCATGTTGACAACAAATGACAAAGTAGACAAAGGCTGTGGAGACTGGCTAGAGTTTCACCCCTTGTCAACCTGCAGGGTAAACATACAAAAAGTAGCCCCTGCTTTTTTATTAGCATGGGGGGGTGGAGGGGGACTGCAAACAACAGGGCAGCAGAGTGGGGAATTTTGGAAATGCTTAACAAGTGACCACCACAGCATGAAGAAATCTGTATTCTAAATGCTGTAGTGTCCCTGTCACAACTTGTATTAGGTTAATTAAGTTTTACTTGCCTTTTTCCTGCGCCAAGGCCCCCTCAGTGCTACTGATCTCGCGGCCTCACACGACATCACAAAGGAAGCATGGCCTCCTCCAAAATGGTCCAATCCAATGCTCCAGGAGACCCAACACATATGTGTGGCGTGTAATGCTTATACATCCAGGCTTCATTAGAGGAAAGCATTGAATCGACACTTTCCTATGGGGCTTCCTTGAACAAGTTTTACTCTGTCAGTGCAGCGGAAGCTCCTCTAGTGGCTGATGGTATGACAACCACTAGAGGTGGACCTAACCATGCAATGTAAACATTGCAGTTTCTAAATAAAAAAATGTAAATGTCACTTGCATTGCACGGCTAAAAGGACAAGACTACTGCACCCAGAACCCTTTATAGAAATGAAGTGGTCTTGGTAACTATAAATAGAGTCCCTTTAACCCCTTAAGGACACATGACATGTGTGACATGTCATGATTCCCTTTTATTCCAGAAGTTTGGTCCTTAAGGGGTTAAGGAGTTTTCCCTATATTGCACAAACACAAATTAAGCACAGTTATAGGGTGTCACTTTCTTAAATCAGCTACTTCAATTTTTGAAATGTAACTACCGTATATACTCGAGTATAAGTTGAGTTTTTCAGCACATTTTTTGTGCTGAAAAACCGCAACTCGGCTTATACTCGAGTCACTGTCTGTATTATGGCAATTTACATTGCCATAATACAGACTGGGGGCTGGCAGGGAGCTGTTACTTACCTCTCCTGCAGCTCCTGTCAGCACCTCTGTCAGCTCCCAGTGTAAGTCTTGCGAGAGCCGCGGGGTCGTAGTGCGGCTTTTGCGAGACGTACACTGTGAGCTGACCGGACCGGCGCGGAGGAGGAGGGAGCTGACAGGAGCTGCAGGAGAGGTAAGTGCTTCCTGCCAGCCTCCTCCACTGAACTGCCAATGCCACTGGACCACCAGGGAGCGAGAGCCCCCCTCCCTGCCATGTATCAAGCAGGGAGGGGGGACGAAAAAAATATATATATACATAATAAAATAATAATATTTAAATAATAATAAAATAAAAATTATTAATACAACAAATTTTTTTTATTAAAATAATAATAAAAAAGAAAATAATAATAATAAAAATGCCCACCCCCACCAAGGCTCTGCAACACATACACAAACACACACTGCATTCATACACACACACACACACTGCACTCATACACACACACACACACACTGCACTCATACACAGTAAATAAATATTCAATTAATATAATTTTTGGGGGATCTAATGTTATTTAGAAATTTACCAGTAGCTGCTGCATTTCCCACCCTAGTCTTATACTCGAGTCAATAAGTTTTCCCAGTTTTTTTGGGTAAAATTAGGGGACCCGGCTTATACTTGAGTATATACGGTAGATAATATTTTATATTCACATTATACAGAATCCTTTTCCAACTCAAGGGAGCTTGCCAAAAACAGTAATCATCATCAAATGTAAACAACGAACATAAAATACAGGCTAACCATCAAATCAGATAGAAGGGGTTTGGATTAACTGGCAGTTGGAATAGGAAAAGAAGACAGAACGGCTCATGTCAGTGTAAGACAAGGAAATAGAGAGCTTATAGTGAAGATCGATATTTAAGAAGAGATTCTTAAATTTTGATTTGGCTTATTACGCAGAACAATTAAACAACGATAAAATACATTTAAAAACAAAAATTTAAATGTACGAGACTCTCTACTCTGAACTTCCACCATAGTAAACACATTTTTCATGGGCTGTTGACCATATCCTCCTATTTTCCATGGGATTGCGGTTTATAAGATACTTTATGTACTTTAGCAGTCAAGAATATTATTATTATTATTATTGCCATTTATATAGCGCCAACAGATTCCGTAGCGCTTTACAATATTTTGAGAGGGGGGGGATGTAACAATAAATAAGACAATTACAAGAAAACTTACAGGAATAATAGGTTGAAGAGGACCCTGCTCAAATGAGCTTAATTTGGCTCATTAAAAAAACTAAAACAACAAAGCTTGAATTCAACTAGTTTGCAAACTAAGAGCCTCAATTAGCTTGGTGTGTACTATTGAAACATATAAGAGCCCAGACAGATCATTATGGTATCAAGCTCCGTGTGTACACAGACACACAAATACATCTCCTTAACTTATGGACCATTGCCGGTTAATGTCCCCGTCTAGTACCGTCAAAATTCTATTCACTAAGCACAGATGTACGAAACAGTGTGACGTGTAGCTACAAGTCTCTGTATTCCATCCTTTACATGGTCCGCAAAATACATCACCCTACCACTATTCCCTCTACCTATGCACGAAGATGTTGAATAAAGTGCATACACGAGGTATAGGACTCCTGGTGTAGAGTAACACATTTAACAGTAATATAGCCAAAGGGTACTCAGATTATCATATGTGTCAAGCTTAATACACTGTAAAGTTCTCATATACCAAAGTATTTTGAAATTAAATGAGTCAAGAGATCTCAAACACTTTCCGATCTCTGCAGATGTTACAAACCCTGAAGAATTGTAGTTACCGTAATTCCATTCTTTTTTATATACAATAAATAATGCATGTAAAAGGTCGGTAAGTCCACCTGAAAAGTCCTTTTAAATACAGTAATAGCACTGTAAATCATACCCGCTACTAATTCTATATTCAACTTTTTAGAAAGAAAATACAATGTGAGCTCTGTAATGAAAGCCATTTCTGGAGGCTGGTTTAGCTCAGACATGCGCTCTTTGAAGAATGAAAACAGCAATTTGCTTTACTCTGCACAATACACTATAGATGCAGAATAGCACGATGAGCATTATTTTCATTAATTGTCATTATAAGCCATGACCTAACAAGATTCACAAAACCGCTGAAGTTAACTTATAGCGCAAGAAGAAGAAAGCCTACCAAAAAAAAAAAAAATTTACACATGAAGAAATGAAGCCACTATATAAATAAAAAAATGTTTAAAAAAAAAGCTCATACAGAGTGTCAGGGATTTTATTTTTCATAGTTCATCATTTTAGGGACAGAGCAGTCTAATATTATGAAAATTTTAGGAAATGTCATCAAATAGAACGACAAATTTCAGCATTCATCAGGTTTGTCTGTATTAAATGCAGTCAAGGTGACATCAATGAAGAAATGAACAATGCAGACTGATGCTGAAAGCAGTATAAATGATCATCAACATATGCTGTTCAGTTACTGTTAATTCAATAGTGGGGCCAAAAATTAAAGATGTATTCCAAACACTATAGTGTGCCTCTGAAATGCAATGTTTACATTGCAGCTCTAAGTCTGCCGTCTGTGGCACTAGAGGACTTTTGGTCCGTTATCTGATGCTGGACATCCTCACGGACCTCCAGCGTCAGATTTTCCCCATAGGAAAGCATTGACTAATGCTTTCCTATGGGGAGGTCTAATGCGCGCGGCCATTGCCGCACATGTGCATTAGGTCTCCCTGTAGGCCGATTTCGGTGGGGGAGGAGCGTGGGCAGAGCCGAGGGACATAGGCGCTGGGTCCAGATAAGTGGCTGAAGGGGTTCCCCATCAGCCCCACGGGTTTGTTTTCCTGGCACTCTAAGATCCCTTTAAGAATTTTAATTTTTGTCTATTTTATGGTTTGCATAACTGTACTAGGCTACAACGGAATATAGGGGTATTGGAGTCTTATATAATTGACAACCACAATAATAACAGCAATGTTGTAAGCTCGTAAGAGGATATAAGCAATGACAGAGGTGCTGTTAAGAATCATCTTGTCAATTCTATCTTGTTTGTCACAGTCTCAGCTGAATTACAGCAGTTACATCATGCGATACAGTTGGAATGGGAGCATAGGGACATTTTAGAAGCAAAAGGACTCCTCTCACCAGAGCTTGGTATGTGTGAGGGTTAGGATGCCTCATGTCAGTCAGAAACATTGATATACTTGAGAGAATAATGTCATGAACCCATCACTGAATTCTAAATCAAACAGCCTATACCTTGGAGAACATCATAATTAATTATACATAACTTAACCCTTGCAACACCAAGCGCTGCAGGCAGGGAAATAGTTTGGACATTTAAAATCAGGGTACGGATTTTATACATCCAGTCCCATATTTCAGCTATCCAGCAACGTTTGGTCTGGTTGAAATCTGGATACAATATTGGCTCATACTCATTAGAAACCATAATTCTAAAATCCGGACGTTGCTAGTGTGTGCAATCTCTACAATCCAAATGGCCCCATCTGCAAACGGACAGTCTAGCTGCAAATACAGGGCCATTCAGACTTTAATATTACTTAAAGTCAGAATAGTCAGACATCCTAAGTGATTTTCAAAATTTAGACCAAAATAATCACTATAGAAAAATTATCCAAGTTTATTCTGGCTACTTTGGCCTTACATTTGAAATTCACTTTGAATTACTGGCAATTCTCACTTTAATGACTAACCCTGATAGTTAAATGTTGCTAAAGAAGTAGGCTTGAACATCAAATGATTGTGCATTTTATGGTACAGAATAATAGAAAGGAAGTGAGACACATATCAACAAAATTTGTAACCAGTGACACTTGTTTATAACATGTATGAACCTCATGCTACAAGGATTTTACTTTAATTCCTTATTTTAACAATTTAAATATATGTAAAGTTTTGACCCGAATGTAAAAGATTTGCCGCTAGAGGCAAATTTGGGGTTAAACCATCCAAAATGGATTTAACCCCTTGAAGTACGAGTGTTATAGTGCCAGGAGGCCACCGGAGGCAATTTCATTTAAGTGTTGGACGGAGTGGACATGCTGCTGGAGAGAATGGTTTACCCCTTGAGGTACGATTGACTCTGGGGGCCTACTGGCACCATAACAACTTTATTTAGATGAAGTTGTTTTGGTGCCTGGAGTTTAAACCTAAATTGTGCTAGTAAAACTGAATTGGCTAAAATACATTTTTCAGTGAATTATTATTTGGTATTTATATAGCGCCAGCATATTCCACATGATAGAAATCTCATCACTGGTTCTATTTTCTGGTCCAAATAGTCTTATATGTGTTTTTGTTTTGGATAAATGGAGCTAATAGCAGTCTAAACAATGCTAGGTAGGAAGTCATGATGTGCAGGTGTTTGTTATATGCTAGGCTGGAGGCTCTTACAAAAAAATTATTGACTTACTGTGAGAACACTTTGAAGGGATTTCTTCACACATTATCTATATTATGCAACTTAAAACAGGGGTTAAACCGCCTGGAGTGGGCCTTTGACAAGTCACATGCATGTATGTCTGCAGAAAAATAGATACAAGCGATAGATTTAATGTCATGTGTCCTTAAGGGGTTAAAAAGCCATCTTGAGAAAGAATTGTGCAACAGCAAATTCCTTCCCACCAACTCAAAACTGCTAAGATCAAATACTATTCACACAACAACTGGAAGCTGCTTTAACAACGCGGTTAACATATTTGCACCTTATTTTAGTGTTCATGCAGAGCTCGACAAATTCCAGGTGCCAGGTCGACAGGACAACCAGAATATTTGTCCTGGCGCCTGGGATTTGTGAGCCCGTTCAGCCCCTTCGGTGACCAGCTGCCTGAGATTGGAGTTTGACAATCGGCTCACGGAGGGCTCAGGCAGGCGGGCGGCTCATGGAGGGCAGAAGGAGGAGGGCAGGCAGGTGGACGACTGACTGAGTGCAGCGTCTGCCGTGAGGGAGCTGTAATGTCCCTGCTCTGCTCCTTCACACATCCTCCAGTGAAGCAGGGAGCCAGGTTATCACGTCAGTCCAGCCCGGCATTACTAGACAGCTCTCTAGGGAGCAAAGCAGGGAGGTCATCAGAGCAGCACCACTGGATCCCAGGATATTTGATCCACTCCAGCTCTCCCGAAGATAGGGAGGCTGGGTGGATTTAAATTTTAAAAAATTAATAATTTGTGAGTAAGTGTGAGTGTTGCAATAGCAGTTGGTGGGTGTCAAATCAGTGAGCAAGTGTGTGTGTGTGTGTGTGTGTGTGTGTCTCTTTCTGTGAGTGTGTCTCAGTGTGTCTCTGCCAGTGAGTGTGTATAACAGTGTGAGTCTGTAAGTGTGTTTCACTGCGACTGTCACGCTCCACCAATCAACTTCTCATAGAGATGCAATGAATCAATGCATCCTCATGAGGAACATTAACGTAGGTGCTACACACTGTGCAGCACTGACCCAGAAAGCACCTCTAGAGGCCGTGGATTGAGAGACACAGAGGCTCCCCAGGAACCAATAGCACAGCCCCTTGTTTGCCTAATTATCTATATTAATTTCTTTCAAATCTGGAAGGCATTAACTGGTCATTTGCCATACTCAGCAAAATGGGTGGAACGTCCGCATTAGCAATCTAGGAAGTGAGGGGCTGAACCCGAGTCCATAACCAGCACCACGGCTAGTTAGGGTCTGGCTATTTAGGTCTGCCATTTCAAAATTGTATTTGAATTCTCAATAATTCATACTTTTGTAAATAAACAGGATGGACATGCATATATACTCCGTCGATAAAGACTATGGGGGTAGCAGGGATTGTCAATTGGTGGTGCCAGCATGATCTGCTAACACAAATCATGGTTCTTCTTTATTGATCAGTGGTAGAGATCTTTGAAAGACTATTGTGCATTACACCAATCATGTAAAAAAAAAGAAAAGAAAAAAAAAAAAAAACACCTGTAACACCACTGATTGTGATTACTGCTTGTGTCTGATTTGCCAAGTGGCCAAAATACATGTTATGGGAAGAAATATTACATAGAAAAAAAAAAATTGTCATACTTTCTATTAAATACATTGTCTAAAATGTGATCAATAAAAGATATTTCAAACTGTCACAATTCAATAGATGAAAGAATAAAAATGATAATCAAGTATAACATTGGAAATCCAAACGCATTAAACTAATTAGTTTATGCAAGCTTTTCACAATTCAGCAAACGTATGTTTTAAGGTAATCAATTTAGATTTAATGCAGTATATGAATGAATTTTAAAAATAGGAGTCAAATAAATAACATTTGTTATAAAGGCTTATTTAAAGTTCACCCGTAATGCATAATATGACTGTCATTTAATAGGGAATACAATTTCAGCTACATATTATGCTGGCTTAATTGCTATCACATATATTATCTACACAGGGGGGTAAAGACAGCAAACACAGCATTCATAAGTAGCTGTATACACAGGCACACACATCCACCAATTTAAATGGCTGTATCCCACAACTTATAAAGCATACCAGCATCTAATAAATTGAGCTCAAACTATCCCTACTTGAATAGATAAATAAATAAGATGACAAAAAAGTAGAAATTTACATAAAAACAATATTACACACACCAACATCCATATATTTGCATGACAGACACAGAAAGACAAGAGACTGTGTGAAAGAGAAAAATGTGATTGAGAAACAATTATTGGTGAGATGAGATGGCTAAAATGTAAATATTTTGGTCGCTTTCATGAATATGTACATTAGAATTTTAGAAGGAATGTGGATTTTTGATGAGGTGTAAAGAAGAGCAAGGTAGGATAATGGTGCAAGTTGACGAATTTCAAAGGAGAGAAGTACCACTAGAAAGTTTGAAGGAAGACACCACCAGACACGAAAGCACTTCAGTTTACTGAAGTGCTTCAGGGGTTAACACTACGTTCCATTAAGCTTGATTCATAAGAAATCTGCATTTTTATAAATTCCATTAGTATCACTTCCCGACAGCCAAGCCAAGCAGACAGTCACACACTTGAAATTGTATTTCTCATAGAGAAGCACTGCTTTCGTAGAAGTATTGTGCATTCCAATGCTTCTCTAGAAGAAATATCTGATAAGGCACAAGTCATCAGTAATGGTGACTGCACAGGTGGAGCTACAATGAGGAGACTTTCTGAAAATTATAATGAAGGCGACTGTAATTGATCTTAAAGGGACTCTCCAGGCAGAGTAGTTTACTCACCTCGGTCCAGCGCCGGGAGCCTTGTGAAGCCGTGCCCCCTATTTCGTCAAAATGACGAAATAGGCGGGCGCGAGCAGGGATCAACCAGACGCTTCCCATTCATGCCGCCCTCTGAAGTCCTGAGTGCACGGCGTGCGCGCATGCGAGCTGAGCTGACTGACAGCTCAGCTCGTGGTCTTTGCCCGCCCCCTCTCCTCTGCTGACAGACTGGAGAGAGAAGTCGCGCACACAGTGCCATCTCTCTCCTGCACACGTCAGACGTATCTTAATACGTCTGACGTGTACAAGGCCTTTTTAGGGCCCTATATCATAGGAAGTCCCTCTGGTGGCCATCTGAGTGATGGCCACTGGAGGTATTCCTATCAATTAATGTAAACACTGTATTTTCTCTGAAAATACAGTGTTTACATTAGATTGCCTGCAGGGAGCTATAGATCTCACCTGAACAAATACATTAAGCTGTAGTTGTTCAGGTGACTATAGTGTCCCTTTAACGCTCTCAATGACTGAATGGTAGGGCCCAGTAATTTTACGAGTTTAAAAGGACACTATAGACACCCAGACCACTTTATCTCAAGTGGTATAAGTGCACTACCCCTGGCGTTTTACCTCTACAATGTAAAACAATGCTGTTCTGTTTTGATTGCAGGGTTAAGCACACCTCTAGTGTCCGTTTTCCTGACAGAAACTAGAGGATACTTCCACGTTCAGAACCAAGTCAGACTCTGTTCTTGAGATGACTGGCATCAGAAGCATTTGAATGGAGGACTAGGGTCGCTCGCAGCTCATGTGTTTTGTATCTCGTCCTCTGGATTGGATAAGAAGCCAAGGAGGAGTCACACGGCGTAGGTGCCTGTGACAAGTGAGTCTCGTCGCTCAAAACAAGGCAACAGCCATCCAGTTTATAGAACATTAAAGCATTAGGAATATGTTTGTTTGTGTCTCCAATGTAAAAAAAAAAAAAATTATATATATATATATATATATATATATATATATATATATATATATATATATATATATATATATATATATATATATATATATATAGCCAAAAGTACAAGATAGCACTCCAGGGACTTCCAAGATGAATGAATAAAACTTAGCTTTTATTAGCTCAAAATAAAAATCAACGTTTCAGTCTGTATCACAGACTTTCATCAGGATCCTGATGAAAGTCTGTGATACAGACTGAAACGTTGATTTTTATTTTGAGCTAATAAAAGCTAAGTTTTATTCATTCATCTTGGAAGTCCCTGGAGTGCTGTTTGCTGATAAGCACCGGGCAAGTACATCAAGGAAGGTGGAGTGCATTCCTATTTTTGTTATATATATATATATAAATAAAAGCATTCAAAATAATAAGTCGAAGTAGTTTATAATTGGAAAAAAAAAGAGATTTATTTTCTCACCCCTCCTGGGTGGTATGTTTATTCCTCATTCTCGGGTCCTCTAGCAGAGGCCTGGGAGTTTGAAGGTTCTGCACAGTTACATGTTAAATTACGTAATTGGTCACAATTCACACACTAAATATCATGTTTCTATCAATCATGCCACATAATCAACATAAAAATTTACAGAATATTTCATTTAAGAAAAAAAAAATCAAAAGGTTTTTTTAGAATAATAATTAGGTATGTGTAGATATTCTACAGCCTAATGAAACTCACAATTTCCACACTGTAATGAAACTAAATAATATAATATTTTGATGAATGGCATTTTTAACCCTGTCTTTTAATACATTACATTTAGTACGTGTAATGTGCTTTGGAAGCAGAACAAAGGTATGCCTTGGATTAAAGTGTCCTCCATTGTCATTTAGTTCTTGACTAGTCAGGCTGCAATCACAATGTGCTTGCTTTTCTTTTTGTAAACTTTAATATTACACTAACAATTAAAACATTTTATATACATAACCGGACACTCCATTTCTACAGTATTCAGATTACATACGAATAATGATTTGTGATACAAATGTTGATAGCAGTGCACAAAAAGCAGCAGCAATTTGCTTTTCATAATTTACTATTCCAATGCTCCCCCTCCAGGACTGACTTAAAGTGCAAGAGACCAATGCAAGCTTCCCAATGTATTCACGAACCAAGACACACATCAATAACCTGGACACATGCCCAAATGGAGTACCAGTGTCTAACTCAGCTGTGTCACCTACAGCCCACTCCTACCCACCATGCCTTCCAGGGTGAGTGTTCACCTCCAGCTGCTGCCCACATGCCATCCATAGCCTATTCCATTCCCACCTGTGTGACCCTAGCTACCTGCTGTCATATTCAATGCCAACTAGACACCTCACTCAATGCCCCCTGCAGCATGAAGAGACCCCCAGGGTGCCCAGTGCCCACATTCATCCTCACACCCCCTGTATTTATTCTCCTGCCCCCTGTCAGCTCACACTGAATGCCCCCTGCAGTATAAAGAGACCCCCAGGGTGCCCAGTGCCCACATTCATCCTCACACCCCCTGTATTTATTCTCCTGCCCCCTGTCAGCTCACACTGAATGCCCCCTGCAGTATAAAGAGACCCCCAGGGTGCCCAGTGCCCACATTCATCCTCACACCTCCTGTATTTATTCTCCTGCCCCCTGTCAGCTCACACTGAATGCCCCCTGCAGCATGAAGAGACCCCCAGGGTGCCCAGTGCCCACATTCATCCTCCTGCCCCCTGTCACCTCACCCCAGTGTATTCCCTCCCTGTGCCCCCCAGGGCTGGTGTCATGCCGCCTGTTACCATTATTAGTCAGTAGCTGTCTCTGCCCTAGTGAGAGCCCCCGGTGCCCGCCTGGCATGCCCCCTTACCTGTAGTAAGAGAGCAGCCCGTTACTCAGGACGAACCAGCGCCTCTGGTAGCCCTTCAGGTAGTTGGTCCATTTGAAGAGCCAGCCTTTGTAGGTGTCAGGGCCAGGGGGGGCCGGACCGGGACCGCTCATGTCCCTGGCTGGGGGAGACAGCAGGCAGTACCGGGGGCAGGAGAGGCAGCGAACAGCCGAGAACAGTGAGCCAGGAGCGGCCGCTCTCCCCATAGACCAACTCCGACAGGGGGCGGGGCCAGCCGGGACACATCGCACACACACACCCCCCGCCAATCACGTGACTCTGACAGCCTTCAAAACAAACACACCAGCACGTGACCCTGGCAAGGGCGCTCGCACGCTGGAACTCAGAGCGCTAAGCTCCCGAGCCCACATCGGTGATTAGAAGTACGGTGCGTGCAGGCTCTGTTTAGAGCTCTATCAGCTGTGCGTGACGTCGATGCAGCGCGCCCGCAGTCAGGTACAGTATAACAGAGCAGGCAATGAATGGTCGCTCTCGGAGCTTGTTCATATTTTATTCATGTATTTATTACTAGGTGTAATACTGGTGACCTACCTTTCAGCGTGTTTTTCTTGGACAGATCTGACTCACATTTCACATTTTAGGAGTGTTGCCCTCAGTGTATACAGGTTTATTCACGAAAGTGAGAATTACACGTTAGTTTTAGATTTGAAGTTAATATAGCCACACTGGGACAATGCTCCAAGCAGGGCCGGATTAACATAGGGGCTGATGGAGCTGCAGCTCCAGGCCCAGGCCCATGGAATAGGCCCATTTAAAAAAAAAAAAAAATTACTTTTTTTACACACTACTTTTAGGTTTGCCACCTGATTGGTATTTTACTGGCACAGCTGGTATTTGAGGCTGCCTGGCCAGTGCCAGTATTGCAGTTATACAGGCAATACAAATGCAGGTATTTTTCTCGGTATAAACGGAAATTACTCTGCAATACCAGCACCGGCCAGTAGGGGGTCACTGTGTGTGGAGAGAGGCAGGGATAGGAAGTTACAGCATATCCCTCCCTGCCTTTCTCTACTAATCACTGATCCATGGGGGAGCAGCTACACAGCACAGAGAGTCCAGACAGGAGCTCTACAGCTCAGGTAAGTGAGGGATGGGGGGGAAAGGCAGCAGGGAGAAATGGGGACACTGAGACACTTGGGGACACAGACACTAGGGGATACTGGGAGACACTAGGGGACACTGAGACACTGGAAAACACGGGGACACTGAGACACATGGGGACACTGTGAGACATAGGGACACTGTCTCCCAGTGTCCCCTAGTCTCCCTGTGTCTGTGCCCCCATGTCTCCCAGTGTCCCTAGTGACTCAGTGTCTCCATGTCTCCCAGTATCCCTAGTGACTCAGTGTCTCCATGTCTCCCAGTGTCCCCAAGTGTCTCAGTGCCCTATGTCTCCCAGTGTCCCCAAGTGTCTCAGTGCCCCATGTCTCCCAGTGTCCCCGGGTCTCTCAGTGACATGGGGACACTTTGAGAAATGGGAACACTGAGACACTGGGAGACTTGGGGACTGGGCGACATGGGGACACTGGCACTGTGATACATAGGGACACTGAGAGACTAGGTGACTTGCGAGACTGAGAGACAGGGAGACACTGTGAGCAATCCATCTATACAGCAGAATCAAACTGTGAGTAGTTTGTTGGTGATTTTAAAGAATTTTCTCTTATGTCACTCCTTGTGATTTACATCATGTGATGTCACGCATAACTAATTATTCAAATGTATAAGGCTGGTATTTTTTTCCAAGAAAGGTGGCAATCCTAACTACTCGTCACATACTTTTGCTTAAAGGAACACTAGAGGGTCAGGAACACAATCATGTATTTCTGACCTTATTATGTTAAAACCACAATTTAGCCCCCCTGGCCCCCTCTTGCCTCCCTAAATATGCGTCCATAGGAAACTCTTACTTGTATTAAAGTATGCAGCTGCTGGCTCTGTCCCTGTCTGCCTCTGAACGGACTCTGTCTGCTGACATCAGCAGAAGTGGTGGTCTGCGCAAATTACAATGCTTCCCCATAGGATTGTCTGAGACTGTCAACTAGGCAGATAAGGGGCAGAGCCAGCACAAGTCAAACATAGCCCTGGCCAATCAGCATCTCCTCATGAAGATAAACTGATTCAATGCATCTCTATGAGGAAAGTTCAGTGTCTGCATGCAGAGGGTAGAGACACTGAATGGCGGTGCTGCACACTAGGCAGTACTGCCCCAGGAGGCACCTCTAGCAGCCACCTAAGGAGTGGCCATCAGAGTTATTTTCTCTGAAAAGACAGTGTTTACTGCTAAAAGCCTGAAGGGAATGATTCTACTTACCAGAACAAATACAATATGCTGGAGTTGTTCTGGTGACTATAGTGTCCCTTTAAGTTTGGAAGCTTAAAGGACCACTCTAGGCACCCAGACTACTTCAGCTTAATGAAGTGGTCTGGGTGCCAGGTCCAGCTAGGGTTAACTAATTGTTTTATAAACATAGCAGTTTCAGAGAACTGTCTCACTGACAGCCGCTAGAGGCGCTTGCGTGATTCTCACTGTGAAAATCACAGTGAGAGCACGCAAGCGTCCATAGGAAAGCATTATGAATGCTTTCCTATGTGACCTGCTGAATGCGCGCGCAGCTCTTGCCGCGCGTGCGCATTCAGCCGACGGGGAGGAACGGAGGAGGAGAGCTCCCCGCCCAGCGCTGGAAAAAGGTAAGTTTTACCCCTTTCCCCTTTCCAGAGCCGGGCGGGAGGGGGTCCCTGAGGGTTGGGGCACCCTCAGGGCACTCTAGTGCCAGGAAAACGAGTATGCTTTCCTGGCACTAGAGTGGTCCTTTAAGAGGGATGCATGATAACATAATCTGTGTGAACTGGCTGACAATAAAATAAGTTTAGATAATGCAGACTTTGGTCTCTCTAACACTGTGGCATGTCCCCTTTCTTCTACACTCACTACATACAGCTTTTCTCTGTCTCAGACTATATACCAGGAACTTCTGCCTGCTAGTAAGATGATAAGGAGACAAGTGGACATGTGAGTGCTAGGGGACAGTCCTTAGAAAGCGTGGAGTAGGCGCATCATTTGATGCATTTATGTCAAGCTCAGGGTGCTGTCTGCATAGTATGCCCTTAGTTGGACAGCCTGCATGATTGACCGGCAGTCTAGCATGCATTCATGCCAGGCTGGCCTTCCAGTTCTTTGGACAAACAATGCCCCCTTTTTGGGCATGTTCACCCCTTTTGGCAGGTCTGATCACGTGATTCGCGCCAGTGGCACACTCTTTTACCCTGCACATTGACTTCCTGCTTCTCTGGACACTGCTGTTAGGGGATATGGATTTACTTGAAAGATGAAAGCATAAATTAGAGAGAGATTAGCATAGAGTATGTGTTTTCGTATAGCTGCATCCTTTGAGTTTCCCTCCAACACCATCTTCATCAGATACGTGATGCTTGGGAGGTATGATTGTTTGAGTGTTTTTGGTCGATAAGATTCTGTAAATAGGCCCATCATAATTGTCAGCACCAGGCCCACTAGGCTCTTAACCCCTTAAGGACCGGCCTGTTTTTGCGATGTTTGTACGTTAAGGACCAGAGCAGTTTTAACACTTTTGTGGTGTTTGTGTTTAGCTGAAATTTTCCGCTCTCTCATTTACGGTTCCTATACAAGTTATATATTGTTTTTTTCAGGACAAAAGGGGCTTTCTTTACATACCATTATTTGTATTATGTCATATATTGTATTTAAAAAAAATAATAAAATATGGTGAAAAATTTAAAACAAAACATGTTTTTGGACTTTTACTTGAAAAATCTTTTACTTATCTACAAAAGCTAATGAAAAAAACTGCTAAATAGATTCAAAATATAGTCCCGAGTTTAAAAACACCCAGTGTTTACATGCTTTATTGCTTTTTTTTGCAAGTTATAGGCCTATAAATACAAGTAGGAAATTGCTGTTTCAATATATATATATTTTAAATGTATCAATAGTGACCTTGTAACACGTTATCTGTCATAAATCCCCGAAACACACCTAACATGTACATATTTTTTTAAAGTAGACAACCCAGGGTATTCAAAATTGGGTATGTCCAGTTTTTTTAGTAGCCACCTAGTCACAAACACTGGCCAAAGTTAGCATTTATATTTGTTTGTGTGTTAAAAATGCAAGAAACGCTAACTTTGGCCGGTGTTTGTGACTAAGTGGCTACTAAAAAAGGCTGAACATACCCCATTTGCAATACCTTGGGTTGTCTTCTTTTGCAAATGGTATGCCATCATGGGGCTAATTCTCATTCCTTGGCTACCATACGCTCTCAAAGGCAACCTAACCAATCCGACAAATTTCAATTAAAAAAAAAAGTAAAATCAAGCCTTATATTTGACCCTGTAACTTTCACAAACACTATAAAAGCTCTACATGTGGGGTACTATTATACTCAGGAGACTTCGCTGAACACAAATATTAGTGTATCAGAACAGTAAAATGTATCACAGCAATAATATCCTCAGTGAAAGTGCTGTTTGTGTGTGAAAAATGCAAAAAACTTCACTTTCACTGACAATATCATCGCTGTGATATGTTTTACTGTTTTGAAACACTAATATTTGTGTTCAGCGAAGTCTCCCGAGTAAAACATTACCCCCATGTACAGGTTTTAGGGTGTCATAGAAAGTTACAGGGTTAAACACAGTGCTAGCAAATTAAATTATCTGGACTTTCGGCCTGGGTTGGCAGGCAGGTCCCTCAAATTGCAATCATTAAAATTACTTAATTAGGTAAAAATATTACATAAATACACATGTAGAATTTTAATATATATACATATTTATATATTTGATGTCTACGTGTATATTTATGAATTATTTATGTAATTATGTATATGGACATATGTATATTTCGTATTGTTTTGATTTATTTATTTATACATAGATATATCATTACATTCTAAGTGTATTTTGATATAAATATATATATATCAAAATACTGTTAGAATAAAATTGCATATATATAAACATTTTTTTATAATTATTAAAAATTATTTTTATTTTTTGTTATTTATTTTTATTAACATATTATTTGTATTTTATAATAATATACATACCATATATATAGCAATTATATATATATTGTATATATTCGTGTGTAATTTAAATATAAGTGTATTTTTATATTAATATACGTATATATAAAAATACACTTAATATGACATTATATATATATATATATATATATATATATATATATATATATATATATATATATATATGATACATATACATATATTATATATAGATATAATACATGTATATATATCATATATATATATATATATATATATATATATATATAAACAAAGAGAGAAACCTTGCACTCCTACTTACATATTTAATGACCCGGTGCTCGATTGCACTATTCAATATTTATAAAGGATAATCAGCACTCCCAGGTTTTGCAGAAAAACAAACTTCTTATTTATTCCGAATGTCAACGTTTCAGTTCCTCTAGCAATTATATATATTGTATATATTCGTGTGTAATTTAAATATAAGTGTATTTTTATATTAATATACGTATATATAAAAATACACTTAATATGACATTATATATATGATACATATACATATATTATAGGTAAGTAGGTAAGTAGCCCCAGACCGTTATGACGGTTCAGGACCGTCAGCGGTCCAAACGCACGTTTTACCGCTGACGGTCCTGAACCGTCAGCGGTCCTGAAGGGGTTAATCTGGCCCTGGCTCCAAGTCAGCTGTGTTTCACTTTGGCCATCTGATTGTATTCAGCTGATGACAAGGAAAGTGGCAGCTTGTGAATTATATTAATTCCATACAAATAAAAAAAAGTAGGTTAGCACTAATAATATAGTGAACAGGCAGCGACCTTATAGAGGGTAACCCTCTAACCCTCTATATGAGAAATATACAGTAAAGAGGTTGCGCCAAAAGAAAAAATAAAAGTAAAAAATAGTAAAATAAATGGGTATGTTCCAGTAAATATCAGAAAACATAGATATAGTCACTAATTCCGCTGTGGGGTATCTTCTCTTGTTGTAGTAGTTCACACCGTCTCGTGATATGGAAAACACAAGAAGAGAGGACCAATCGTGCGGAGTGTATACAATAAATGTAACAGTAGTGTAAATGTATATGTCACACTCACATTTGGATGAGCTATAGCCAGCTCAGGGTTTGTAAGCATACAGCGGAATAATCCCCGCTTACAGGATGTATTGGTGCTTGTCCTCCAGGGGGTTTGTCCAATTCTCAGGAGAAGAAGGAGATATAAACAGCAGATAGTGCTCTCTGATGATATTATAAAGTAGTGAATAAAATGAAATAAAATATACTCACAAATAAAGTGCAGGTCACACTGCACTTTAGAGATAGCGTTGGTGGTATAATCCCCACCTCAGGATAAGTAGTATAAAATGCCAGGAAAAAATTTAAAATAAAAATAGTAATAGTAATAGTGTGTATAAATGATAGTGGTACAAATATATAACCAAAAATCATTTATTTTATAAATAACACAATATAAATAACCATAAACACAAGAAATTTACCCCATATAGAATTATTGTGGGAGTCTTAGATGGTATAGATCTCCTAGAAGTTACTGACAAAAGAAAAATGAACTCCCTGGATAGTCCAGCACCCTCATTATATATCTAAACTAGTTATTTCTCAGGGGGCAGACCCCTGGGGGGGGATCAGAGGGGGTTGGTCTGGCAGTCTATTGCCCACTCTATGAAATTCCTTGTGTCCAGCTCTGGTGATGGTGATAGACCTTCTCTACCCTACAGGCCTTCTCCCCAGCTACAGAACAGGAGTTGGCTTCGCTTGTCCCACCACCTGTCCACTTGATCCAGTACCTTCCCATCTCATCAGATATATCTTGTACAATCCTTAACACACGTCCTAAACGTCTCTCTTTCATCTGGTGTTGTTCTTGCTTCCCTTAAGTATGCTACTGTCGTACCCATTCTAAAAAAGCCATCCCTAGACCCGTCTTCCCCTTCCAACAATCGTCCCATATCCCTGCTTTCTTTTTCCTCAAAGCTTCTAGAAAGACTTGTCATTACTCGTATGACTCACTTCCTAAATTCCAACTCCTTCCTCGATCCTCTTCAATCTGGCTTTCACCCCTTACACTCTACTGAGACTGCTCTTTTTAAAGTTACAAATGACCTAATCACAGCTAACTCCAAAAGCCACTACTCCATACTAATTATTCTTGGCCTCTCTGCTGCCTTTAACACTGGTGATCATGTCCTCCTCCTCCAAACTCTTCAATCTCTTGGCCTCTGTGACACTGTCCTCTCGTGGTTTTCCTCCTATTTCTCCCAAATCTCGTTCAGTGTCTCCTTTTGCAATGACACCTCTTTCTCTCACCCTGTCTTGGTTGGAATACCTCAAGGATCTGTTATTGGTCCTCTTCTGTTCTCTTTGTATGCTGAAGACAACCAGACATATCTCTCCACCACGGTCCTGCAATGTGTCACTGCTTGCCTTTCTTCTATTTCTGATTGGATGTCCTCCCGCTTTCTGAAACTCAATCTCTCTAAAACTTACCAAAAGGTAAGCAGGAGTGTGCAAATAGCAAATTTAACCACACACACTCAGACAGAATTCTCGGCCTTACACATAGCCCTGAGCCATCTCCCACGCACACACAAACAGAGTCCAAGGCCTTAAAAGGGAGCCATAATTTGGTATATGCTGCCGTGGGCCCTGGGTAATCTTAATGTGGCTCTGCCTACATCCTGCCATTTTTCGCAGAAATAACGAAGTTAGAAAAGACTGCTACAAGAGGTGGACTTAATCCTGTAACATTGTAAATATTGCAGGATTCAAAGGATAGGTCCTCTAAGATGGAGTGTTTTGAGTGACTATAGTGTTCCTTTGACTGAGCAGGAGATAAGAACTTCTAAATTAAAGGAAAACGATACTGTATTCCTAACACTATAGTGGCCTTCCCATGGAAAATAAAGTGTTAAAAAAAATCTATTTACACTTACTCAATTCCAGCTACAATGTTCCTCGGAACTGGTTCGCGCTTTTCCGCTGTTGACCTCAGCCAGTGGAGGGAACCTAAAGTGCAGTGGCGGAACTGCAGCCAGTGTGGCTGCACCAGGGCTTGTACACAGAGACTGAGTGGGACCCATCGGATGGCCCATGCACTTAGGGGCACCTGGTGGGTTTTTCTGAAAAGGGGGCTCAGCCAGGCACTGCGGCCCACAAGATGGAGTGGTCTGAGTGCCTATAGTGTCCCTTTAAAACTGCTATAGCAAACTTTATCAATCTCTTGAATGCTACTGTAATGCTGACGGTAAAATTGTAAAATCCCTTCACTTCTCCCCCTCCCTGATTGTAGGAATGATCTCATGCAATGAAACTTCCTGTACTTTTTGAAAGATGTGGGAGCTTACATTTTCAGCAACTGTACATTCGTTATATCAGTAGCTTGTAGTTTCTGGCAGACATGTGTTAAATGACAGGCTGGTAATCATAACTATAGTATTAATGAGGGTGAATGAGGCTTAAGAACTACATTTCTACAGTGCACTTTAGTAGTTATGGTGCCAGGAGTGTCCTGGTTCACCTCATTGTAAGTAGTAAAGCCATTTTAAAATGATTTGACTTAACAGGCCCCACTCCCCGCCTTCACCACTTCCGATAAAGAGCCAAAAGCCCTGTATCGGAGCTTATCTAGGGATGCAGGGCTTATTTCCTTACCTTAGAGCTATCACCTGACACTTTCAGCCAATGAGCTAATCCTGCACTGCAGGGCTTTGCATGGGGGAGACTACTGAAGCTTCCGGCTCTCTGTTGAAAGTAATGGAGGCAGTAATAAGTCAACCCGTTCTGAAATGGCTTTACTATTTATAGTGCACTATAATGGTTATGGTGCTTGGTGTGTTGTCCTTTTAATGAATACATATTTTAAAGAACACTTTAATATAAGAAATACAAATATGGCCAACATTAATTACAGTTTTTCCCCAATAGTGATACATTGGCAATGGAGCATGGGAAACAAAATTATGCCTCTTCTATTATCACTTTAGGGAGAGGACTGTATTAAAATGGAGGCAGCTGATGTTCAGGAGAGATGCTACAACAAATATCACGCATATGTCCTAGCATTCCCTTAAAGGAACACTATAAGCACCACAGCAACTTTAGCTTAATGGCATGGTTTTGGTATATGGAGCGTTCCCATGCAGTCTCACTGCTCAGCTTGTTGCTGTTTAGGAGTTATATCACTTTGTTTATGCAGCCCTAGTCACACCTCCCCTGCATGTGACCTACACAGTCTCCCTACTCTTTTCCTGTAAAGAAAGATCTGTTTATTTCACAGTCTGTTTAATTTAAAACTTCTTATTTCCTGCTCTTTTAATACCCTGCAAGAGCCTGTACTTGTCTTAAAAAACTCTTTTTTTTTTTTTTATCATCCACAGCATAGAAGAGTGTCCCTCTAAAATATATGAAAAACTTTTCAGTGATCATATTGGATAGAATGTTGTTCCATTTTTAGGGGAGAATGTTATGTTTTTTCTTTATCATTTCAGACTGATGATACGAACCATGGATAATGCCCCACCTAGCAAAAGCAAGACAAGTTCCCTTTCTGGACCCATTCAGGTAACAGATGGCTTGTATCTCAGCAATGCATCTGTAGCCAGCAATTATATCTGCCTCACTGCACACCGCATCACATGTGTCATCAGTGTCTACTTGGAAAACACTGATCATCATTATCCTAACTTTCAATATCTCCATTTTCCAATGAGCGATACTCCTGATACCTTCTTGTTTGAGCACTTTGAAATCATATCAGACAAGATTCGCATTGTAGAATCCAATGGAGGACGTACATTGCTTCATTGTGCCGCAGGCATTAGTAGATCCCCATCACTTTGCCTTGCCTACCTGATGAAGAACAATGGTTTGTCCTTACTGGCAGCACACACTTTGCTTAAAAAACGGAGACCAATTATTCGTCCCAACTATGGCTTCTGGGAGCAACTCATTCGCTACGAGATGGAACTGTTTGGGAAGAACACAGTCCAAATGGTAAACTCTCCAATGGGACTCATTCCAGATATTTATGAAGAGGAAACAAAGAACATGATTCCATTTTAAAAATGTAGGCAAATGGCAAAGATTCAGACAGATTAAAATGTACTTGTCGTGGCTATAAAGTAGCATCAAATGAAAGAGCTTTACATTGCATCTATGCTATTGTTCAAGCCAAACTGTGGCAATGTATAGGTTTATTTTTCCTTTTAAAGGGACACTGTAGGCACTGTAACCATTTCATCTCAATCAATTGGATAACGTGCCCGGAGACCTCCGGTGATGTTCTTCCATCCAGTGTTAAAACATTTTTGACCGGTGTAATGCTAAATAAGTAACAGCCTGGCCCCTACTGGACTTGTGGCTAAGGAGATTATACACTTCCTTCTAGTCATAGGCTGAAAGCTGTCAGCTGAGACCCTTAGCAAATTACAGCTGCCCAGGCAGGACAGAAGGGGTGGGCTGCTAAGAACTCTCATTTAGCATTACAATCTTATCTTAAAATTGTTTAACTGTGAATGGAAGGACACCGCCATGGGACTTCAGAGTTTACAACCACTTAAATGCCATGAAGCAGTTACAGTGCCTCAAGTGTCCCTTTAATCAAACTGAAAAAGTTATAACCCTTTCACCTTGATTTGTAGATTACTGGTAGATCTAATGTTGCATGTTGCAGATACATCATAAATCACCTGTGGAAGAGTTTTATGTAAGAGGCAACTCAATCCTCAAGCAGAAACAGAAGCAATGGGTACCGACTGCAGTACCTGGCAATTGCCGCACTCAGCCAATCAACGATTCCTATAGGGAGAGCAGGCAGTGATTGGTTCAAACTGTCAGCAGATGAACTCCGCCTATCACTCACTGACTGGTATAGCATAATGCAAAGCACTCTCTCAAAGCCATAAAGTCATTGTGGACATTGGTGTGAGCACTAAGTGGGCCCTACATAACTGCAAAATTGTAAGATAATGGTTTGGCATGGATGTAGGAGGCAGCACCCACAGATTGCAGTCAGCGTAACCACTTTAATGAGTTGAAGTGGTTATGGTGCCTAAAGTGTCCCTTGTTTTTTTTTTTTTTTTTTTATACAAGTTGTGAAGCTGTTGTAAAATAGGTCAACTACTTTTATAAGTTCATCACTGACTTGTAAAGGTTAGTTTTTCTTCTCTTTTCTCTTGTCCCATCCTATTGAGCAAATCATGAAAGATGAAAATATACTGGCCTTCAAACCCTTACTGAAAGCCCACAGGGCTGCTGCTTCCTATTGGTCAAGAGATTCCCCTCCTACTTTGTCTGCTCCATAAACACCATTGTTGAACTTTCACATTGACGAGGGCTCATGGCAGATGAGGCGCCAGGAGTTGAAGAGAATCCTCCAGATAGACATGTCGGCAGCTGCGAGGGACAGCTTCAGGTTATTAAAATCTATTTTCCCCTGCACCTTCAGGCCACTGCACACCATGTTGCAAGGTCACCATCAGGGGTCTTTGCAAAATATGTCTTAATATTTCAAAAACTATGGAAACGGTTTTAAAATGTGCTGCCAGATATATTAATAGGCTATATTATATACCACCCTAAAATAGATTTCATTTCTCCTTACTCTTTAAATGTGAAATTGTTGACAGTATTCGACTTTCCCCCTTTTTTCTGCTAGACTATATGCTCTATATTTTTTTTTCTTATTATTTTTGTGTTTCATGGATAAGTCATATCTGTATCAAGGTCCTTGTTACACGACTGTGCTTTGATTGTGATAATGAAATGATATTTTTGGAAGGTGGTGTGTGTCAGTTTATTACTTGTTAATTATTAATTTAGTAAAAAATTATAAAAAAATAAACAAACGTATCAATTTTCACTCCTTTGTCACTGTTTAAAGGCCCCCACCCTCATGGTCCCCCTCCCGCCGGGCTGAAGTTGGAGGAAGGGGTTAAATCACTTACCTTTGTCCAGCGCCGGGCTCCCTCGGTGTTGGACTCTCCTCCTCCTTCGGTCGTCATCGGTTGAATGCGCATGCGCATCCAGTCACTCCATAGGAAAGCATTCTCAATGCTTTCCTATGGACGCTGGCGTCTTCTCACTGTGAAAATCACAGTGAGAAGCGCCTCTAGCGGCTGGATTAATCCTCAGTGAAACATAGCAGTTTGTCTGAAACTGCTATGTTTACAGCAGGCAGGGTTAAACCTAGATGGACCTGGCACCCAGACCACTTCATTAAGCTGAAGTGGTCTGGGTGCCTATAGTGGTCCTTTAACATACAGAAATGCTGATATTTTTGTTTTTAAAAAAAAAACATAAACCTATGCATGTGATACTTGAAAGAAACGTGGGTAAACACAAATTGGAGTAAAATCCTGCTTGTGCACACATTCCCTGTAAGGAAATCTGCTGCCACAAAGGGAAGGGGGGGGGGAATTGATACCGGAGAAACTGACGGAAGCCAAGCACAGAGAGATGGACACAGGTTTCTTCAGGAAGGAAGAGATTCTTTATTGGATCACCGATTGGGACTCAGAGGGACTAGCGTCACCAAAATACCACAAGTTCTGAGCCCCGGACAATAGTGCAGGCTCCTTATATAGGCATATAACTCCTCCCATATTAAGCTCCACCCGCACATTCTCTTAACCAATCAACACAAATAAGAATTAACTTCCTGTTTGACCGCATGGCTTGTCCAGCACAATGGAGGAGGGGAATACTATATCCTGTATTCTTGCACATGCTCCGTACACTACTGATCGTATCTTGCCTCGTGCAACCAACTGATCGATACGTCAGCATATGCACGTACACATGCCACGTGGTAATCTCGGCCTACTAAATTTATTTTTACCGAGATTCCACCACATTCCCCCCTTTGATGCCTCTTGATATTTTACAATTACTTGAGGCATCACATAACCTTAGTTTTGCTTACACCGCAAGTTACCTTGAACCAGACCAGACTTATCTTATGATGTGAATCTTCAACATTCATCTTCCTGCATTGGTTCTCCTTGATCTAGAGCCTTATACTTATATATCGCCATTATCTGTGCAGCAGCCTTCCTCTCTGCTATATTTTCTATCAGGCTTTGCACAGACCTAACTACTAAGGGTATAAGACACGGTAGGAGTAGACACAACAGTAAAATCAGTAGGACTCCACCTACCACTGCCTTAAGCCCTCCAAACCACTCATACCAGCTACCAAACCAACTACTTGGATTGTACCCTTTCCATACCTGAGTAGGCACATGCGCTAGTTTAACCATATGGCTAGTAAGCTCAGCTATTGCTTGCCCTTCGTCATCTATTTGAAGACAGCAATTGCTTAGGTTAAACTTCCCACATACACCTCCCTCTACTGCCAAAAGGTAATCCAAGGCTAATCTATTCTGATATACTGCTGTCCTCATCCTGGTATTATGTTTCACTAGGAGATTGAGCGCTTGTGATGTTTCGTTAGTGATAATCTCAACCACCGCCTGTAATCTTATAATGCGGTTGAGCATATAAATAGGGGTTCTATAACCAAAGGTACCATCTTCTGCCCACGTGGCTGGCCCATAATAATCTATGATACGCTGGGGAGGCCATTCATTATCTTCCCAGGTGCCTATCTCTAAGGGTCCCCTTTTCTTCCTATGATTCACATCATACACTTTAACACCTAAAGTCTCACCTGTTTCAATCGGTAACAAGAAGGATGGTTTGAGCATACCCAACACACATGCCCCTTCCCAGTCCTGTGGCAACTCCGAATAGGCTTTCTTACCACAGATCCAGTACAAATTTGCTGGGGCTCTCCAGGTAGATATGATGGATAAATCAAACCACACATCCTTTAAATTGGCGTATCTAGCAAACGGGTTAGATGGTTCTGAGACATTTGAAGCCGACCACCAAGTTGTATTTTTAGTATCATCATCATAAGCTTTTTGCCCTAGACAAGTTAATTCTCCTACAGAAGTATTATACATTATTCCTTTCCTTGCTATGCAAACATAACCTATGATGGAGGTCTTTAATCTCCACTCAGATTTACCTCTAACACTCAAATGATAATCGGCTTGTGTAGATATTAGTTGGTCAACTGCCTCAGAACCGGACATTACCTCCTTTGCTTCCCAAGGCCATTGGTCTCCCATGTTAGTACCTCCACACACATAGCAGTTGGTAACATTAAGACTACCGGCAATACTCTCGGCTAAATCTATGAACAGGTTTTTAGCGTTATGGGGGATCTTATTATCTATACTCATCTCTTCATAAAAGGAATGGTATACTTGATGAGTCTGGGAGGATACCGTATCAGTCTCTATTCCTATAAACAATAATGTCCCAGGATCTAAACCCGTCCCGTATATCTGAAACCCAAATAAATTGCCATACTTATCTAAGAACTTGTCGGGGTTATTTATAAGTATATGGATGGGATTACATTCCATAGACTTACAATATGGGCTAGTCGGCAACTTAGTCACTATCATGTCTTTATCTACTGTCTGTCCCCAAGTCGCCCACCCCACACAAGACCAATATGGGCAAAAGTTATAGTCTTTATTTGGGCATCTAGGACTCACATATTTATTTTTACTACTGGGACAAATATATTTATCGTTAGATCCATACGTCCTCTCCCATCTAAGATCCCCACATACATTCCACGGCTTTCTACCACTTGATATCGCCTTACATGCATCAAATAGCAGAACACCCGAAGAATATACGGATTCTAACACCGTCTTATTAATTAGTGTCCCCTGAGGATCTCCATTCCTGAGAGTCAACCAAATTGTACGAGGTTGATACTCTGGACTGAAGCACCTAGGTTCTCCTACTCCTAAATGGCACACACTATAGTCTATATTTAGGTATCTACATCTCGATACATCTCCTTTACACTCGTATTGTGAATGCCAAATTAGGGTTTGGGAAATATGATTACCTGTTCTCGTAGTCTTAATGCATACCTCACAGCTAGGAGTGTCGGTACCTCTACCTTCCTGAATATAAAAACACATATAAATAAACACAATCAAAAGCACATCTTTCGCCATCATCCTCAGTCTTCGTCCGTGCGAAGGCGCCTCAGCTTCCAGGATGTGAGGGCTGCAGGGAATGGAGTTCTGCTCGTCTTCACAGGTGTCCCTTCGAGACTTTCCTGGCTTATAAACTATGTGTTGGTAAGCGGACAGGCTTTATTATGGCCTTCTCACTCACACACCAAATCCCTGTAACAATAAAATTTGTAATCCACAATAATTCCTCGTTACTCCGACTGAGTAGTGCGTTTCAACCGGATCTTGCAGGGATTCTCTGGATCTGCTGTAACTTGCCAAGAATCGACTGCTGCTGGTTTAACCCTGGAGTGATGTATCCACGGAGTCACTTCGGCTACTTTTATCGCTGTAGGGGTAGACAAAAGAACAACATAAGGACCTCTCCACTTGGGCCCTAACGGTACATTATTCCACTCTTTAATCCACACTTGATCTCCTGGATGATAACTATGAACAGGGGGATAAATATTCACAGGTAATCTATCTTGTACCCATTTCTGTACCTCCTCCATAGTCTTACCCAACTCTACAACCTGCTGCCGGGTAATTCCTTCTCCCAACTGACTCAAATCCCCCCTTAAGTTACCAAGTACGGGAGGTGGTCGCCCATACATGATTTCAAAAGGAGAGAGGCCCATCCTTCTGGTAGGGGTACTGCGGATTCGCAATAGAGCTATGGGTAAGAGAACGTTCCACTTAAGTTGGGTTTCCTGACACATTTTAGCCAACTGGTTCTTAATAGTTCTATTCATTCTCTCTACCTTACCAGAACTCTGGGGTCTATATGCGGTATGAAGCCTCCACTTTATACCAAGCATATGAGTCAGTTGTTGTAGGCACTGATGAACAAAAGCTGGACCATTGTCCGATCCTATAGAACAGGGTAGTCCATATCGGGGTATTATTTCTCGTAGCAGGAATCTCACAACTTCTCCTGCTTTCTCTGTACGAGTAGGACATGCTTCTACCTAGCCTGAATAGGTGCACACAATTACCAACAGGTAACGATGTCCACCCGATTTAGGCATCACTGTAAAGTCTATTTGTAGATCGGACATGGGGAGTCCCCCCATAAACTGGACTCCTGGTGGCTTTACTGGTCCTTGTCTTGCATTATTTTTAGCACACGTTACACATCTACGTACAATGGCCTGAGTCAAGTTGGACAATCTTGGTATGTAGAAATGTTTCCTGAGAGATTCTTCTGTACTGTCTCTCCCAGAATGTGTCCCGTTATGATAGTTCTGGACAATTTCTACTGCTAGTGATGCTGGTATGACTATTCTTCCATCTTCTAGCTGATACCACTTGTTCTCCAAATACTTTCCCGGTTCAGTCTTTAACCACTCCTCTTCTTGAGTTGTATAAACTGGAGTCCATTGAGACAGTGGGGTTGGTATTAGAGCAGCTATATGCCCCACATACTCCTGTCTTCCTGATTCAGCAGCACGCTTAGCTGCACTATCTGCCATCCGATTTCCTTTGGTTACATCACCATCTCCTCTCAGATGCGCTCGACAATGTATAATACCGACTTCTTTCGGCTCCCACACTGCTTCCAATAGTTGTAGGATTTCAGCTGCGTACTTGATTTCTTTGCCTTCTGAATTCAGTAGTCCTCTTTCTTTATACAAAGCTCCGTGGGCATGAGTGGTTAAAAACGCATACTTAGAGTCCGTATAGATATTTACTCTTAAACCTTCAGCCAATTGTAACGCTCGTGTTAGTGCTATCAATTCTGCCTTTTGTGCTGATGTTCCTTTTGCCAGTGGCCGAGCTTCTATCACCTTGTCTATTGTTGTTACTGCATATCCTGCATAGCGGATCCCTTCTTTCACATAACTACTGCCGTCGGTGTAATATTGAACATCGGGGTTCTGGATGGGAAAATCACGAAGATCTGGTCTACTTGAAAATACTTCATCCATTACTTCCAAACAATCATGTTGACTTTCAGTAAGTTGTGGCAAAAGGGTAGCTGGATTTAAGGTGTTTACAGTCTCTAAATGCACTCTTGGGTTTTCACACAACATTGCTTGATACTTGGTCATACGGCTGTTACTAAACCAATGATTTCCTTTGTAATCCAACAACGTCTGTACTGCATGTGGGACTCGTACATAAAGTTCTTGACCCAGAGTGAGTTTATCGGCTTCAGCTACTAGCAGGGCGGCTGCAGCTACGGCTCTTAGACAAGGTGGAAGTCCGCTGGCCACTGCATCCAGTTGCTTAGACATGTAGGCAACAGGTCTTTGCCATGATCCCAAGTACTGTGTCAATACTCCCACAGCCATTCTTCTTTGCTCATGTACATATAGGTAGAATGGTCGTGTGTGATCAGGTAGACCTAATGCTGGGGCACTCATCAAAGCCTTCTTCACATCTTCAAATGCCGTTTGCTGTTCTTGAGTCCATAAGAAGGGGTCGTGCTCTGTACCTTTGATGGCTGCGTACAGAGGTTTTGCCAGTATCGCGTAACTGGGAATCCATATCCTACAGAAGCCTGCTGCCCCCAAGAATTCTCGCACTTGTCTTCTATTCTTGGGTATTGGTATTTGGCAGACAGCTTCTTTTCTCTCTGGCCCCATAATCCTTTGACCTTCAGAGATATGGAATCCCAGATACTTGACAGTTGGCAAACACAACTGAGCCTTCTTCCTGGACACCTTGTATCCTGCCTTCCAGAGAATGTGTAGTAGATCGTGCGTTGCTTGCTGACATTTTTCTTTTGTAACTGCTGCTATCAACAAGTCATCTACATACTGTAACAATACACACTCTCCTGGGATAGACTCGAAATCCAGTAGATCTTGACTTAGAGCTGAACCAAATAGGGTAGGTGAATTTTTAAACCCTTGGGGCAGTCTTGTCCAAGTCATTTGGCGTTTTGAGCCCGTTACAGCGTTCTCCCATTGGAAAGCGAAGATACATTGACTTTCTGCGGCAATTCGGAGGCAAAAGAAGGCATCTTTGAGATCTAAGACTGTGAAGTAAGTAGCCCCGCCCGGAATTAAAGCAAGCAGGTTATATGGATTGGGCACAACTGGATGTATACTAACAACCGCATCATTGACTGCTCTCAAGTCCTGCACAGGTCGATACTCATCTGTACCGGGCTTTTGAACAGGCAGCAATAGGGTGTTCCAGGGGGAAGTACAGAATTTTAGGATACCATACCGTATGAACTTATCCAGATAAGATTGAATGTTCTTCTTAGCCTTCTGCGGGATGTGGTATTGTCTTAGGCTCACTGGATAAACCCCAAGTTTTAGTTCAATTTTTATAGGTGGAATATTGCAGGCCAGTCCTGGTGGGTTGTTCTCTGCCCAAACTCCTGGTATGTTGAATAATGTCTCATCACTCCTAGGGTTTTGGCTAGTCAACACTGTATAAAGTCGCCACTCTTCTTCCTTTGGTACGGATAATGTCATAATACCTGAAGGTCCATTAAACTTTAAGGATGTTGTTCCATTTGGTAGGAACGTAATCTGCGCTTGTAACTTTGATAGCATATCACGTCCCAGCAATTGGACTGGACATTCAGGCATATAAAGGAATTGATGTTTTACTACGTGGCCTCCCAATGTACAGAGTCGACTTTTAAGAACCGGTTTTTCAGCACTTCTTCCAGTTGCTCCTATCACAGTAATAGTCCTTCCAGATGGAGGAGCAACTAGATTAGTCACCACTGAATGTTCAGCACCAGTGTCGATCATGAACGCACTCCTTTTTCCCCCTATTGATACATCGACCATAGGCTCCGCTCGACCAAGGGGGATGGAGCCCGGTCGGTATCAATAGTCCTCCATGACCGTGTCAGCCAATCCTACAAAGTCCCTACCTTCTCTATCGCGGGACCTTTGCGCTGCTGGAATATACCTGTCTTCCCTAACACTTCCTCTGTTCCCATTACTCCCTCTATAACCATTACTCCCTCCGGGGCCTCCTCTACCTCTCGCTCTGCCTCTAAAGTTTCCGTAACCTGACCTAGGTCTGTCTCTCTCAGACTGTTCTCTTCGCGGACACTCATTTCTCCAATGCCCTTCTTCCTTACAGTAAGCGCACTGATTTCTACTTAGAGGTTCCTCATTCCATCTACTATCGCCTCTATCCGGGCCCCGTCTATCTACGCCTGCGATCGCTACCGCTAGCATATCAGCCTTTTTACGCATCTTGCGCTCTTCCTCTTTCTTACTTTCTGTATCCCTGTTCATATAAACCTTATTTGCTACCTCCATTAGTTGGGTGATGGACATACCTGCAAACCCTTCTAACTTTTGTAGCTTGCGCTTAATATCTCCGTAAGCTTGGCTGACAAAGGCGGAGTTAACCATTCGGGAATTATCTGCGTCTTCCGGATTAAAGGGGGTATACAAGCGGTATGCCTCCAATAATCGGTCATAAAAGACACTGGGCGCTTCATCGCTTTTCTGGATCACCTCAACTGTCTTCGACATGTTAATAGCTTTCTTTCCTCCGGCTTTCATGCCAGCAATTATAGCGTCTCTATAGGCTCTGAGTTGAACCATATCAGCACCATTTACGTTCCAATCGGGATCAGTGTTGGGATAATGTGTTGCGGCCCATGCTGCTGGATTAGCTTGGTTCAAAGCACGGGCTTTATCTTCTAATGCTTTAATGGCTGCTTGATTTATTCTTGTCCTTTCCTCATTGTTAAATAAAGTCATTAGTAACTGCTGGCAATCAGCCCATGTCGGATTATGCGTCTGTACTATTGAGGTGAACAGATCAGTCATAGCTTGTGGTTTCTCAGTATACGAGGAATTATGGGTCTTCCAGTTTAAAAGATCGGTTGTGGTGAATGGGACATATACGAAGACTGGGTCAGCGTGTGCCATTTGACCTGCGGCATCGATATAAGCTGACCCGGGATTCAGACGAAGAGGCATCTGATAGTGCTTTAATTGTTGGGCACCAGTCAACTGTCGGGTTTGGATGGGGCTACGTAGAGGGGCGTCAGTCATGGGTTCCGGTCGGGGAGAGATAGGGTATGGGGATGTGGGAGGTTGGCTTTGGGAAAAGGTTGTAAATAAAACACTTCGAGTCGAGCTAGATGAAGCTTGACCGGAAGTCTGAAGTGGCGCCAAATCAGGATATTCGTTTCTAATGGGGGTTGGTTCTGATTCCGGAAGGGGAGATTTAGTACGAGGGGGGGTGGATCCTGTACTGGAGGAGGAAGCGGAAGTGGATGAGGGTAATGAGGGGAGGGGTGCAGGACTTCCTGCGTTTGCGTCACTTCCTCTTAACGGAAAGTAAGGGGGCGGCAAAGGGATCTCGGACTCAGGGGGTGTGTCCAAAATGGGCCTAACACCAGTCCTAGTGGACGAACAAGTCCTAGCTACCATGAGGCGACACTGCTCCTCGTGGCATGTCTGGAGCCATTTTGGCGAGTCATTTACGGCCTGTCTCCAACAGTCAATATAAGGAAACTGGCCGTAAAGTTCAGGCCTACCTGATACAGCCACGTGTAAGCGCTGTACCAGAGTTGGATCCAAACTGCCACGTGGCGGCCATGCCGCAACCAAAGTAGGCCACTCCCTAGTGCACAAAGTAACCAAACGTACAGGAGACATCTTAACCCCAAAATCACAAGTTTTGAATCCCTTTTTAAAATTCTTCACCATACAACCTAAGGGATCCGGAATCGTTGACTGCGACGCACCCATACTTAACAATGGAACGTCGTCGACAACGAATACTATACATGCGTACTATTCAACAGTCACACCCGTTTCCTCTGGCAACAGCACCACGTGGTACAGTTACCAAGTGAAACGTACACAATAACAATAAACACTCAGGGAATTCCCGTACACACACAGCTGTTACACCAGTCACTATATAATCAATATTATGCCCTTCGGCGTAACTATACAGTCACCCACGCTATAATTCTCTATATACGAATTACCCGTCTATAACACACCCCAGTAACATCGTCTTTTACAAATAGCGGTTACAGTACGGTTAGCATAGGTCAAAGCACAAGTTAAGGTCACAATACAATTATTAGTGGTTATGGTGTTAAAACATGCAATTGACGACAATGATTAGTACTTATATACAGTGTCAGTAAATATACAGGGTTATGGTACCGTGCACTATAATACAGCAACACACTATTAACACTCTCGCTAGACGGCTGAGCTCGCGCTATCTAACAAGATATACACTTTACTAAAACAATCGTTAACACATTTACAATTCCCAACTAAACTATTGGCCAGTACCTTGAATGGACTACCTAAAAACAATCTACATACGTTTTGGTTAGCCACACTGCCCAATCACCACATATATAGCGAGCTAGAGGACCGAATTTACACAGACGCCTCTTAGTCGCACTATCAAAAGTCTAGTGGGTTCCAAATTTACACGCCTTCCCACTTAGCCCAGATAGGATGAGAGCTAGCGAACCGAATTTACACAGACGCCGCTTAGTCTCCCGGTCTCTCCGACCTAGCGAACAAAATGTACACCCTAGAACGCTAGTCTAGACAAGACACCGGTGTCCGGCTAGGGCTATTTACACCAGAGCCCCGCCTGACTAACAGAATCAAACGGTCTGACTAAAGAGCGTTCGATCGAGCGGTGCGCCTTCGCTCCTTCCCTCCGACAGAGGGGGCAGATACACAGATTCAAAACCCCTTTGGGCCTACCGCACAATCGGTATACCCCTAGTGGGTCCTGCCGTCTAAAACAGCAGTTGTCTTACCTCCTCGTTCCTGAACCTGAGTTCACACTCATCGACGGGGACACCCCAGCACTTCTCACGTAGAGGCCGATGATCTCCTGGACAACGGCCCAGTGGCGCCGAGACGAAGGGAGGTCCACGCAGAAGTTCAGGGGTGCAGCCGTAGAGAACGTGGGCAAAGATAGACCGTCTCACGCCTCTGCCTCTCAGCTACCGTTGAACGATGAGCTTCCCGGCCAATGCACCAAATGATACCGGAGAAACTGACGGAAGCCAAGCACAGAGAGATGGACACAGGTTTCTTCAGGAAGGAAGAGATTCTTTATTGGATCACCGATCGGGACTCAGAGGGACTAGCGTCACCAAAATACCACAAGTTCTGAGCCCCGGACAATAGTGCAGGCTCCTTATATAGGCATATAACTCCTCCCATATTAAGCTCCACCCGCACATTCTCTTAACCAATCAACACAAATAAGAATTAACTTCCTGTTTGACCGCATGGCTTGTCCAGCACAATGGAGGAGGGGAATACTATATCCTGTATTCTTGCACATGCTCCGTACACTACTGATCGTATCTTGCCTCGTGCAACCAACTGATCGATACGTCAGCATATGCACGTACACATGCCACGTGGTAATCTCGGCCTACTAAATTTATTTTTACCGAGATTCCACCACAGAATGTGTACAACTTTTTTTTATTTTTATTTTTTGAGCAATGGCACTCACCCTGTGGACAAACTCAATTGCCACCATGTACTACATACCGAAAAATGTAGGAATAAACTATTGCCACAAAATATTTATATTGTAAAATGGCTGCATGAAATTAAACAACACAAATGAATACAAGGACCTACAATTGCAAATTTAAAGTAAAAAAACAGAGACTTCTTTAAAAAAAACTTTAAAAATCCGGCACTATAAAAACTTAATCTCAATGAGGATGTTATGGTGCCAGGAGGTCCCACAACGTCTTACCTCAAAGGGTTTAACCCATTTTTCCTCTGCCCAGCAACTACCTCTGATGGTCCAAGGCTTTAATTAGTAAGGCACAAATTGGATGCTGCCAATGTGCTGTTTGTCAAATGATGCTCTAAACTTACAACTATCTCCCTATTCAGAAAGCTAAGTGAAAGAGGTACTCACAAGGTAACATACACTTTCATATTAAATTGCTACGTATGCAATCAATAAATTAAAAGTATGCAGAGCAATAGAACATTTTCTAGTATAAAAATGTATTCTTAATAAAAATAAACACAGTACATTCATCACATAGACTGCACTGTACACAAGGGTATTTGTTGGAAGGCAATCAGTCATTCAGGTTTTTAAGTCCACTCCACTAGGTGAATATTTGTAGGCAGTGTTATGTGCATCTTCTTTTCCTTATCCACAAAACCATGAGGTTCTAACGTATGCAAGTAAGACAAGAGATGCAGGTGTGGACTACTGATCATCTATATACATCCTGGGGGGGTCATATATTTTCTCCTCCTGCTTGATTTCCTTCATGTACTGTTGCACAAAAAGAGCAATTTTTTTGACAAGACAAAACTGGTAAAGTTAAATCCACGCAATTTATCCAGAAGTTAGCACAGCTTGGGTGATACAGGTTTTCTCCGTGCATTAACATGCCATTTGTGAATTCTGCCCCGTGCTGAAAAGAGATATGGGATGCACTTTAGCATTTCTGAAACTTTCCTTTAGTTTGTTTTTAATACCCACAACTACCATTGAGCAAAATAAAACTACATTCATGTGCTCATTTTCATGATATATCAAACTTTGACATTTGAACCAGTTTCTGCTATGAACAGAATACTGCCTGTTTGTTGTGTTTTTGTTTTTTAACCCCTTAAGGACCAAACTTCTGGAATAAAAGGGAATCATGACATGTCACACGTCATGTGTCCTTAAGGGGTTAAGCATTTTGCATAATATAAAAAAAAAAAGTGGTACTTAAGTGACTGTGATGCCACTTATAAATGCATATTACACGTGCAAGTGATTGCTTGTTGAATTAGTGTGAAAGTACATCATACACATGTCCACCTGCTCGATAAGTTTCGGACAAGGGAAAATTGAGATTGGAAAAGATAATTAATCTAAGTTAAATTGGCATCAACACAAATTTAATTCCGATAATGGCATTTGACCTCGTTATCATGCTGCATTTTGGCATGTTAAATTCTCTTTAGTTTTTGGAGATATATATATATATATATATATATATATATATACACACACACACACACATATTAAGCATGCCTCCTTAGCCATCCCTCTAGCTTTCAGAAAATGCCTTCCTGATTGGCTTCCTTGGCATAGGTCATGCCCCTGCAGTCTAACTGCTCAATTATTTGCCGTTTATGAGTTAAATCACTTTATTTATGTAGCCCTAAACACATCTCCCCTGGCTGTGACTATGGCCGGCGCTCCCAATAGGCAAACTAGGCGGCCGTCTAGGGTGCTGCTTAAGGTGGGGCGCCGGCCCTGGCTTTATGTTTGTGCCGCGGCCAACCTTCCATCAACTTATTTAGATTATTCTGAGTATGCCGCCGGCCATTTTACCGGGCGTTCGGAAGCACTTACATTGTTGCTGACTAGCGCCCGGTAAAATACCGGTCCGGCGGAATACTCAACAGCCCTCAGAGACAGGTCCCTCCCAGGCATCCATTGTGGCAGGGCTCGGGCGCTTTAATTCCTCACTCCCGCCCCTTCCCCTGTACATGGTGAGAAGTGGGCGGGACCATAACAGGAACAGGAAATATGCTGAGAAAGGACATGATGGGCAGCCAGGCACAGGCAACGAACAGCAATGAAGGTAGGGTATGTCAGAGAATGTGTGTTAGTCTTCAGTCAGTATGTTTATGTATGTATGTCAGTCTGTTTGGGTCAGTGAGTGTCTGTATGGATTACTGTGTCTGTCTGTATGGGTCAGTGTGTGTGTTGTGTGTAATGTCTTTCTGTATGGGTCAGTGTCTGTGTCTGCATGGGCCACTGTGTGCCTGCATGGGTCAGTGAGTCTATATGTGTGTGTCTGTATGTGTGCACCTGCACTGGTCAGTGTGTCAGTTTGTATGGTCAGTGTGTGTCTACTTGAGTCAGCATGTGTGTTAGTCTGCATGTTTGGGTGAAGCAAATTTGTTTTCACCTAGGGTGCCAAAAATGCTTGCACCGGCCCTGGCTGTGACTCACACAGCCTACATGAAAACGTCATGAAAAAGATGTGTTTAATTTGAATATTTTTCTCCACTGTTAATTGTCTGCTATAGCTTGCAGGAGCCTTAACTGAAGTTTGACTAACAGAGCAGGAGATGACTTCAACACATTGTGCTGTAAAAATGAAAACCCTTTTCCTTGGCAGATAACTAAGCCGAGACACTGCAGGGGCATGATCTATGCACCTAAATTGCTTCAAAAAGCTAGAGTTGTTCTGATGCTTAGTATCCCTTTACCTAAATGAATTAAACTGCGTGCACAGGTAAATGGAAGCTTCCAATCTTTCCCATATGTTGGGAGAAATTCATTCAACAATCTGATCAAATACATTTACAATATACATATGGACTTCAATGCACATGGTTGTAGTTAAAATGCTAGGTTTTAATTCTATTGCTTTAGAAAGTGCCAGCCTCCCTGACATGCAATACATAAGCCTAAACTGTTCCTCTGCAATGAAGAAGAATCTTCACAAGGACCAATCAGCATGCATATGATGTATAAAGTATAATTTACATCTGGTAGCTCACCTGTTTATCTGCTAGTAGGCAGACACCACAGCATGTTTTTGAGCAGTGGGCTGAATCGGAGACGGGGCCTTCAATTTCACAATCCAGGGACAAGAAGGAGGGCTATTAATATCAAGAACAGATCTTCTGTTATGAAACCCCCATAATTTCTTATATAAATTATATCCCCCTAACAAGCATGTTAAAATACCACTAAACACAAAATGCATTTCCTAAATGTTTACATGCTATCAAATCACTGAACTGTCACCCCAACACACTGGAAGTATGTCGCACATATGGAGGGAATGTCCAGGGGTACAAGGTTTTTTGAAAGAGTTCTCCAAGGTCAGATAATCTTCTTTTCCCTTTGCTCCTGCTTCTCTAAATTACGACCTCAAATTAAACTAAATGACCTCAAACGGTGGTCACTTTCATGTGTAGGAGCCTAGACAGCAGAGCTCATTTACCTACAGAAATTGTGAGGAACAAGACCCAGCCTGAAATAGGTTCTTTGCACCGATGTTCCTCTCTATATTGGGCTCAAAAGAGTTTTACTATTTTTAGGAATCCACTGACTGAAGCCTCTTGAGTCACCAGGGGCGGACTGACATCTCAGTAAGCCCTCGGTCAGCAGGAGATCAAGGACCCCCTTACTGGTGAAAGGTCTTTGTGCAGCTACACAGATATCATGTGCGCTCTACCCAGCACCCAGGATGGCTGTGTGAGAGCCACACAGTCATGACTGCCACACCTGCAGGGCCACCCGAAAAAGGGATTAATCCAACCAAAAACAGCTGTTTAATAAAACAATTTTTGAATAGAGTAACCCTTACTGGCAGGGAGGGATAGGAATGAGAGGGATATGACTGTAGTGGGTAAATGGGGGTATATGCTCTGGGATGGGTGCAGGTGGGAATAGGGGCTGTTGTGGGTGCAGGGGGTATAGGGGCAGTGATGGGTAAGGGGAGATTGGGGCTCAGATGGATAAAGGGGGCATGTGGGCTGTGGTTGGTGAAGGGGCCATATGGGCTGAGGTGGGTGAAGGAGGCATAGTGACTAGGATGGGTAGAGAGGGCATAGGGTCTGGGATGAGTGAAAGGGGGCATAAGGGCTAGGATGGGTAAAGGGCTGGGATGGATAAAGGGGGGCATGGGTGAAAGGGGGCATAGAGTCTGGGGTAGGTAATGGAGGGTATAAGGGCTGAGATGGGTGAATGGGGACATAGGTGGCTGGTATGGGTGAAAAGGGGCATAGAGTCTGGAATGTTGAAAGGATGCCTTTAGGCTAGGGTGGGTGAAAGGTGGTATAGGGGCTGGGATGGGTAAGGGATGCATAGGTGGCTAGTATTGGTAAAAGGAAGCATAGAGTCTGGGATAAGTAATGGGGGCATAGGTGGCTGGTATGGATTCTGGAATGTTTAAAGTAGGCATATAGGCTGGGATGGGTAAAGTGGGAGCAGAGAAGCTGGGATGGGTAAAGAGGGGGGCATCGGGACTGGGAAGGGTAAAGGGGGTCAGTGGGGCTGGGATAGGAAATGGGGGGCATAAAGGCTGGGATAGGAAATCTCTGATCTGATCTCCCCAGCTAGAGCATGGCTGTGCAGCTAGCAGGGCCCATGACTGCCTCGGGCCCTCGATCGATGACCAATCTGCCCGAGTGGTCAGTCTGCCCCTGTGAGTCGCCCATGGACAATGTATAATGTTTGTAGCAATTTTCTTGTTTGGGTTTACTTTGCATGTACCTATATTCTTTGGTTATTCCTAAGCATTCTTCTTTGGATATAAATGTTATCTCAGCTGAAGAAATAGTGTAATTAGCGCTAGATAAGCAGTGGCCAACCTTCGGCACTCCAGATGTTGTGGACTATATCTCCCATAATGCTCTAGCAGCCATAATGCGGGGAAAGTATCAGAGGACATTTAGTTCACAACATCTGGAGTGCCAAAGGTTGTCTACACCTGCTCTAGATTATCCATACTCTTTCTGTCTGTTTTGATAATTTCCTAATACATTACAGATGCTCTTACTTAGTTTATTTTTTCTCAATAAACTCTGATTTAAAGCAATGAACTGGCATGATAATACATCTTACTTTCCAAACTTTCTCCTTAGAAATTGATTTAGAAACTAGATTTTGCGACCAGGTTCTCTTCTGATTTATTAGTGATTTTAACAATTAAAAATGCTCTCTATTACTTTCCCAAGTTAGCTTCTCTAATAACAAGCTTTCAATTCTACGATCCCACTGTCTTTAGCCACCTACAGTTGCCAAATGGGTAATTTACTCAGAGCCACATAACTATACTGTGTTGTCAGGTGTGACACAAAAAGCAATAGAGAACAAAGAATTTGTGTTTCAAGGGGTTTGGTAAATGCAATTTTTTCATGTGAAACATAGCCTGACCAATGCACATTTTCAAAGAAATTAAGTTATATATGATAGGATTTCATGAATCAAATGCTACCAGATCCACATATGTTTCTTAAAAATATAATTGGATTTGTGCCACAATTCTATTAAAAGCAATTATACATGAATATTGGTCCTGTACATTTTGTAATTGTCTCATTTATTATTAAATCCCCCCCCTTTATAATATTGTAAAGTGCTGCGGATTAAGTTGACGCTATATAAATGCCAATAATAATATTTTTCACTTTGACTTATTTGATAATAGAAATGCACTCAATAAAACGCTGCCTAAATAATCTGAATGGTGCTGCTGTGCAAAGACTGCCTCATTGCTGCTGATCAGGAACTGGCAGCAATTTTTTTTTATTTAACTTACAACATACAACATACAACATTTATATCTCTGCCATTTTTGCCAATGCACAAGACTAAATCCCTAGTATGCATGGTATACAAAACACATTGTACTAAATAGTTACTCAGGATATCACAAGTCACAACCTTGAAAGTAAATGACAATTTATTGAGGTACTAAAACATGGGGTTCATGTAATTTTGCTTGGCTATAGGTGCTACTATAGAATGTTGATATACATGTAGGAGGCGGTATAAATAAAGTATTAATTAAAGGGGACTGTAGGCACGATACCTGCTTCATCTCATTAAGATGGTTATAGTGTCTGGAGTCCTCTGGCTTTGACAGTACATTGAACATTAAACTGTTTTGAAATGGCTATAGAGCCTACAGTGTAGCTTTAAGACAATGCTTGTTTAGATGGGTTCTGGAATATGGGTTGTACTGGAACATGCAGGGAAAGCAGTTGCTTAATCAGGCCTCAGTTATCGTAGAGTCCAAATACATTACTGAGCAGGGGTGTGTTTTGACATGTTCTAGGCTCTTCTCCCTCTCCTATTTCATTCAGTGGACCTGTGATTCCAGGAATTAAGTAGGTATTTGTATCTCAAACCCTATGAAGAACTAGATATTTTTTCCACTGTTCCAAGGACAAATGTGGGGGTCTTATTCTGCCTTTAATTTCTATACTGTTTGGGTAATGGGGAAAATAACGGTAAGGCCTGCTTTATGGAAGCGAAGATGGAATTTCTCAAATGCTTCATGGTGATTGCTGCAAAGTTAGCAGTTTGCATCAGAATTAATTCAGTTGTGCCTCCATAAATGCATCCGATAGTGGATAATCTACATGAATGTGGATTAAACTATCAGCCAGAGTCGGGGAGATGCATGCTATATATTTATCTTACAGCTTGTAAACTAGATAGTGGCAACAGCTTACCAGACGTTGAAGCACCCATGGACACAATGACACAAATGCCTGCAAGTTATTCCATGACAAGTCGATGTCCCGGAGGATGAGCCGCAAAGTTTCATTATACAGGTGAAGATTTCTCATACCTCCTTCTATCCTTCTGGATATTCTATACACTTCCGAAATCTCTGGAACACACAACAGAACAAACACAAAATGGAAATGATCATATATTTAGTGTGGGATGTTCTTGAATAGGAGTATATAGTAATTGTGAGTAAAGTGGTTCAATCACCATTGGCATATGTATGAATGTAGTAAATAATTACCTCCAGAAACAGGCAGAAAACAGAGAGAAAAAAATAATCCAACTAGGATTTGAGATTTTCTTCAAACTCAAAGAAATTGGTCTAGATGAAAATTCTTGTTCTTGGGTAGAACATTGGCTTAAAAATTAGAGTACAGAAAGTTGTCATTAATATTACATTTTCAAGCTGGACAGAGGTGGCAAGTGGTGTCCCTCGGAGTATTGTTTTGGGACCCCTTCTATTTAACATGTTTATAAATGATCTTGAAAAAAAAAAGCATTAAAAGTCAAGTTTCAGTGTTTGCAGATGACACAAAACTCTGTAAAGTAATACAATGTGAGCAAGATATTACTTTGCTGCAGAGGGATTTAGATAGACTGGGGGACTAGGCACTCAAATGGCAGATTAAATTTAACGTAGAAAAATGCAAAGTTATGCACAAGCAACTTATACCCTCAATGGAAGCGATTAGAGATAACCACACACAAAAAGGACTTGGGAATTGTTATACACAACAAACTATGCAACAATGTGCAATGTCAATCAGCAGTGGTTAAGGCCAGTAAGGTATTTTCATGCATGAAAAAGGGCATTCATTCTCGGGATGAGAATATTATTTTGCCTCTTTATAAAATAGCTGGTAAGA
This sequence comes from Pelobates fuscus, assembly GCF_036172605.1. NCBI lineage: Eukaryota > Metazoa > Chordata > Amphibia > Anura > Pelobatidae > Pelobates > Pelobates fuscus. Next base: position 116,683,912 of record NC_086321.1, read on the forward strand.
CCACATCTTGAATATGCTGTGCAATTTTGGGCACCTGTTCTAAAGAAGGATATTCTGGCACTAGAAAGAGTGCAGAAACGGACTACACAATTTTAGCTATAAAGAAAGGTTAATAGATTTAATCCTCTTTAGTTTAAAAAAAACGTTGCCTCGGGGGGGCGGGGCCGGACCGCCGAGCTGGACGGTCGCAAGACAGACCAGCTCCAGCAAAAACTAAGCCATTCAACCACAAAACTACGACTTTTAACAAAAATACCGGCCAGCAACGGCGGCCCTCGACGGGCAGAGTGCACTGAACTCAGGGTGAGGCTTGCTCGACAAGTATTAGTCCCCAGGGGGAGAAATCTTCAATGCTGAAGTTGAGGCCTACTCTGGCAGTGAGTGGAGCGGACGGCCGCCGCCCCGCTATCCTGCTGAACAGTGTCCAACCTGGGGCTTACACCCTCGAGGAACCGGCTCCGTTCCCCCCCCTCTGGACCGGCGGGGGTGATCCCGGTCCTCACCCTGAAGCCCCGACCACTACGACTGAGACTAAGGCCTAGCAGCACTACCAGATGCAGACTCTAGGATGGCGGAGACCGTGCGCCTACCCCAAGAGCTGAATGAAAGCTGCCCACCCCACAAACGCCGCAACCAACGTGGTTCAGCAGCACCAAAGGAGCAGACACCCACAAAACCCAGCCGCACGCACGCATCCCGGCACCCTAATGGGACACCTACCTCGGGTGACTCTCTTCAAGTTCCCGGCTCCGGTAAGGGGATGGAACAGCAACTAGCGGCGGGAAAAGGGGCACAGCACGCCAAGCCAGCACTTGCCTGAACAGCAGGGAACATCAGCCCCCACTCCGCACCTCGCCACCCTCTAGACACACCGGGGTCCAGGTCCAGCGAGCCGGATGCCGCACATCACTCCGTGCAGCATCTGTCAACCAGCCCTGCAGCAGCCGCAACACAGGCAGACCACCGGACAACTGTCAGGATGGGGACAGGGATCCAACACGCAGAGTACAAACAGTAGCCAGATACGTATACCGGACCTTAGAATGGCCGGACTAACGTAAGTAGTACAGTATAGAATGGTCAAAGACAAGCCGAGGTCGAGGGTAACAGAAGACAGGTAAGCGAGAGACAAGCCGAATCAAGGGTAACAGAGATAAGCAGAGTAAGGTAAACAAGCCGGGTCAAAACCAAAAGGGATAATAGAATACACAAGCACTGAGTGACTAGAACAAGCTAGAACCACGACAGGGCAATGAGCTAATGAAAGAAGCTCTGTTAAATACCCTGTTCAGAGCAGTAACCACGCCTCCAAGGCGTCTTGATTGGTCCTGCAGCAATTGACTGACAGGTCGTTCCGGGGGAGTGTCCTGATGACTACTTCCTGCCTAGATGCTGTAAAAGGCAGTCACTCCCTCGCGGCCGGCCTAGCATGACCGGATAGACCGCGGGGAAGGGAGCCATCAGGCCGTCTGGATGGAGGAACAGCTAAGTCTCTACCTCTTTCGGAGGTAGAGACCACAGGTACCCTGACAACAACAGCGCGAACAAGCTGAATCCACGAGTCACAAGGGGACTTTCTAAATATGACCTATCTAGTCTTTACCTGCCCCAGTATAACTATGGCAATGTTGAAATATTACCTGTCTCACTGTTCTAGCCTTACTAACTGCAATTATATGTAGCTATAGGGGTCTAAGGGGTGATGCTATATCTCTCATATCTAAGCATGTACCTAGCTAAACTAAATATACTGCCTGCATGTAAGCTTATCTTGCACCTAATTTACCAAAAAATGTGCAATGCCTAGCAACTACCCTATTTGTTATACAAGCCAAGCAGCTCAAGGACTGCCGTTGGGGTACCTGGAGCCAGTTTGTAATTTTTCTTACCTGCACAGCAAAAATAAAGTAAAAAAAAAAAAAAAAACTTTGCCTCGGGGGGATATGATGACATTATAGAAATATATCCAGAGAAGTCAGCAAGCTGAGAGGAGGCACGAAAGCTGGGCTCCTGCTCTACTTGCTGATATTTTACAAACAATCGCCAAACTCGAGAAATCAAACAAGCCGGGGTGCACTGCCTATGTCAGGGGTGACCTGGTGATCAGCCCAATATATGAATCGAGCGCGTTGGTGAACGAGAGCCCAAGTTGGAAAGCTGCGGCCTACTGATGGCGGAACCGGGGAGAGACGGCCGCTCTCCTCGCCGAAACATTGGAGGTACAGACCCACTGATGCCCTGCTCCCCCCCCTGGACCGGGGGTTATCCCGGTCCAGCCCTGAGGGGCAACCTCCCTGCCCGAGCCTCTGGGGTTGAATCTGATGAGCAGCGAGCAGCGGCACAGCCAGGCAAAATGTCCGCCGCCACATGTACTCGAGACATAGACAAAAACGACCTCGAAGCCAGGCTGGATGAGCTATTCGCCAGGTTTTGGAGAAGGATAACAATCCGGGAGCTTCAGGCCAAGGCACACAGGGTCGCCACCACGGTGCCGGTGAACCCCCAGCATGAGCGCACACCTCCGCCTGTTAAGATGTCTATCAAAGCATGCAAACGGCGCCGGGGACGGCAAAATAGAGGAACCCAAAAGCCCAAGAGTCTACTACTGCTAATGGTGGCACCCACGCCAGCACCAGGCGAAACGAAACCTACCTGGGAAACAGCTGCGGCAAACTGGGTCAATCAAGGACTGGTCACGACCAAGGGATCCCGGGCAGACTGCACCAGAACTCCTCAGCCGACACAAGCAAGCAGCAGACCCTCGCCCGGGTAGACCCTGGAGGAGACGCCACCGCCCGCAGTACACCGCCTCACACGGCCTCCCACGTGCTAGCAGGTCCGCACCATGGGGCTCAGATCTCGCTGTTATGAAGACCTCCTGCATTGTACTGATCGGCTGGATACACCATAGCAGGGTAGCAGAGCAGCTGGAACCCGGCGCAAGACCGCCAAGCGGCATTGGATGACTTAGCCTGGCATCACCAAGGAGCACAGAGCCCTGGGCTTCGTTTTTTTCAATTTTTTTTCCTTCCTTTTTTTCAATTTTACATTAGCCCACCGTTGATTGTCTTTAACCTGCATGACTGAACTGCCTAATTATTATCGTTATTATTTGACTGCCTATGCCTCATCTAAAAGCCCAGTGGTAGAACATCATATGCACCTAAGCAAATGTCACACACAGCAGGACGACTAGCAGACATATTCACACTGATAATGCTTGCAACCAACATACACGGTGCTTCATGCTCGTTAACCATCCAACTCCCTGGATAATCTCATACGCTACACATATGGCCTAAGGCAACTGACACTATTATCCAAAATGCTCACACACCTACACAGCCCTAGAGGCCTCACTACCCACGTAGGTCTCAACTACGTTTAATCTTTAAAAGTTTACCCAAACTGTCTAATTTTACTTCATGTAGTTATCAGTAGGGATGTCACTAACATTATAGACAGTCCTACCAATCTGACCTCTCTAAAATAAATGGTGCTGTTAATGCTTGCCATGTTACTGAATATCTTGTGTTACTCTATTGGCTTATATCTGCTTTCGTGGCGCTATAAACGTGTCTGTAATTCTAAGCACTACAAAAAGAAAGAATTTAAAAAAAAATAATTTAAAAAAAAAAAAGTCGCTAGGCAAAACAAATAGCTCTGCGAAGTAAAATATGTCGACAATGATTGAATGCCACTGATTCAATGATATCTATTTCTTTAACCTTATAAGCCTCCGCGCAGGCGACCATACGCATTCTATGTTTATCATCTGACCTAATTTGCTTCTGTGAAGGCAACGATGCATCAATTATGACTTATGCCTGCTACTATTTAACGTGTACAGTAAAAACAATGTAAAACAAATATATCCAGAGCCAATACAAACCATTGTGTGGAAATCTATTCACAAACAGGACTTTACATAGGACACAAGGTCAGGCGTTTAGACTGGAAGAAATAAGATTTCATCTAAGGCAAAGGAAAGGGTTTTTTACCATAAGAACAATAAGGATATGGAATTCTCTGCCTGAAGAAGTGGTTTTATTAGAGTCCGTACAGATGCTTAAACAGCAACTAGGTGCATACTTGCAAAAACTGAATATTCAAGGATATAATTTTTCAATGTAGGGTAATTGTCACAACCCTTATCAATGAATTCCTGGTGTCAGGATACATACCCAAACTTTGGAAGACTGCATACGTGGTACCTATCCACAAAAGTGGTGACAATACTTTGGTATCTAACTATTGCCTGATATCATTGCTGCCGGTATTGTAAAAAATCTTGGAAAAATGCGTCCACACGCAACTATGTGAATATTATCAACAATCAAATTATCTGACCCCTGATCAATCAGGCTTTCATCCAAATAACTCAACTTTGACTGCCCTCTTAAAAGTTTGCAATGACATCCAAATTGGCATGGAACAAGGAGACCTAACTGGAGCTATTTACCTTGACTTTGCCAAGGCCTTTGACACAGCAGACCATGGCATTCTTTTGCAGAAATGTAAAAACTCATGCTTTGGTGCTTATCCGCTAACCTGGTCACGATCGTATGTTTCAGACCGATTGCAATATGTGGCCATTTCTGATAGCGCTCCCTCTTCCAGTCACCTGTGGTGTTCCCCAAGGCTCAATACTCGGCCCCCTGCTAATCACATTATTTATAAATGATCTTTCTAACGTCTGCAAATCCTCAACTGTACACATGTATGCAGACGACACGGTAATAATATACACTAGTAAACCCAAGCTACCGCAGCTTGAGGCTGTGCTCCAAAACCAATTCACAGAGGTAGAAAAGTAGATAGCGGATAACAAACTCTTCCTAAACACTGACAAAACTGTTACAATGATCTTTGAAACTGTACCTAAATTACGTAAACTAAAAAATCAACAACTGTGTATCAGAACAAATTCAAATAGCACACTGACAGCTATCTGCTCTTTTAAATATCTAGGTATGTTGCTAGACCCCAATCTACCTTTTGGCCTTCACATTGAAGAAATCTCCTCAAAACCTTACCCAAAACTAGGTGCCCTGTACAGAAACAAATCCTGCCTAAGCCCTACAGTAAGGAAACAGATAGTGCAACAAATGCTAATGCCGGTCATTAATTATGGGGATGTAGTGTATGTACCCACACCGCAAACCCACCTTAATAAACTTAATACGTTATATCATTTTTTTCCTAGTTTTTTGCAAAATTTGAATGCTTCAAACTGTTTTTTTTTTTTTTTTTTTTGCCTTCTTTTGGATCAACAGCAGAAAACAAATGTGAGGAAGGCTGAACTTGATGGACACATGTCTCTTTTCAGCCCATGTAACTATGTAACAATGTATATACAAATATAGTTGGTTTTATGGTAGTGTATGGATCAGAGTGGTGAGCAGAGAACTATTCAGCTTATAAAATGAAGAATAAAATGCTCTACTGGGCACTAGAAAACCAATTCAATAGTTTAGTTACTTGTCAGAAAGGTTTTCTGATTCACTCAGATCAAAAACATTTTATACATTTAGCCACACAGAGGTTTTGTATTTACACATACCTGAGATGTAATCTGTACCCCGAGAAGAAAGAAGGACTTCACTGCACACAGAGGGGTGACTGATGTTACACAATATGTCATTGGTCTTCTGTATTACCTGAAATAGAGGTGGGAAGAGCACGAGCAGATTTAAGTAGGTGAAGTTGATAATAGGTGGTGATTATGATGTTCAAAGTGCTCCCAAGATAATTTAACAAATTTTATTTAAAAAAAAATGTAAAATAAAAAACAAAAAACCCATGAGCTTTTTTGGGCTGGCCTTGGTATCCCTCCCTGGATGCTCGAGATAATGAAGATGTGTTTCAGAGCTCGGGGAAATTATTTTTTTATCTGTAAAATGAATTGGATGCTTACTTCACATATGTACAGCGTTTTCCCATTCACATAAACAGGAGAATCATGTGAGCCATACCTCCCAACATAGGCAACAATTGGATGTGCCAGCAGGGAGCAGTGCCAGTGGCACAATATGCATTAGTGTAGACATCACAGGAGCCTATCAGCCTATTGTGGATGCACACCATGCTGATCTGCCTCTCTCTCGTAGGCTAAATGCTCTGAGTATGTTGTAGCCCAGAAAGAGACACTAGAGACCAAAAGCAGTACAGTGTGACAGGTTCACAAAATCAGTACAGTTCTACCCCAAGTAGAAGAGATACACACAGCACTTGTGTTTAGTGTTCTCTATGGTAGACTCAAAGACAATATCCCATTCCAGATATGCTTGTTGCTCCCTATGTGTTTTTAGACCTCCTGAGATTTACGTTTGGTTTCCCTTGGGAATGGTGGTAAGATTTGGAGTTTACTAATGATCTGTCTGATGAAGGCCAAAGTAAATGGCTTTATAATTCTTTCCAGCTTCATGAACCAGATGCGATGGACCGAGAGTTAAGAGTAAGTGTACTTTTCAGATGTTTGCCAAGAGATGAGGAAGAGGGAGCTGACTAAATATGGGGTGGTGCTTATTCCAGAAGTAAGGGGATTCGATGAGGACAGCTTTACATATATTGGGAGGTAAGTGATGACAGATAGGAGCAATTTTATGATAAGGGTTGTATTGGGGGGTAATTCATTTTAAAAATAAAGTATTTGGGGGGGGGGGGATGTTTTTTAGAACAATAAATCAAAGTTATTTTTGTGTTCTTTCTTTAATCTGATTCACTTTTTAATATTAGGACATCTGATCACATGATCTGTAAATTGGTAGTATTTTTATTGTAATGCATTTAGTAGTGATAGACAAAACCCAAACTTCAATATTAAAAGCAACCAATAGAGGTCTCCTGCACCTTAAAATCACACAACAAATTGATTTTCAGTCTAGGGAGATCTCTTGAGGAAGCTTTTAATACAACCTAATAAAAGATATTTTAAATTGAAAAGATACTTCATCTTAAAGAAACACTACACGCACCATAACCACTACAGTTTGCTGTAGTGGATATGGTGCCAGGTGTACTCCAAACCCATTTTAAGTAGTCAAACCTTTTCAGAATGGTATACCTGGGGTCTGTCAAGCACTGCTCCCCACCGCAACAACTGACCATGGAACTCTAACACTCTCAGCCAATGATCAAGCCCTGCAATTCAAAACTTTGTTCAGGAGAGCTAATGGAAGCTCCTGGAAGTATTGAAGTGACCTCGAGGACTCTCTGTAATAGCCAAACGTTGTCCTTCTGCATGTTTAACAAGAAAGCATGTGAAAAGGCTAGAGGCAGATGGTTATAATCCTATCATATGAAGGTTTAGAGCAGTGTTTTTTTTTATATTTATTTATATATTTTTATTTATCTGATCAAAAATGTATGTTGTAAAATAAAAAATATTACAAGCATGTGAAAATCAGTATGATTCAGAAACCCTTTTATTATAGCTGTTGGTCAGGACCCATGACTGCCCCATTCCCATTTTTTTAGTTGGTACAGTTACATCATATTTTCCAGGCCCATATTACTGTCTCAAAAAATTGTTTCCATTGGCACATCCACAGTGCTTCATCTTTGACACTAGGGAGAGTCTTTTCATTTATTGCTAGAATTTGGGCCCCAGAAATAGTATTAAAAAAAGTTTAGGTATTACTTGTTAGAATCCTTTGATTTAAGTCAGAATCTGGGGAAATAAATCCAATATAAAAATATATCATTACCCTGTGGATATTTGTCAGGCACTTGTTTAGATGCTCATAATATAAAGACTCCTGAAATAAAACAGAAAATAAGGTTAAAAAAGAACAGGCTAAATATATGCTTCAATTTAATATTTTTGGCTAAACAAACATTTAAAAATATTTTTTTCAAAATACCAAAATATACATCATAAAAAAATAAATCTGGGGGCGGGGCTTGCCATCGCATGGCACCAGACGCCATTTCTAGTCTCCTAACCGTACTCACTGAATCTGGGCAAAATCACCGAAACGGGCACCCATCCAGCCCTACAACCCTCAGAGACGGGGGCAGAAAGACAAGAGGCACCGATCGATGCCGTTTTTACACCCGGAGAAGCTCCCTAAGCGGAAACGCAAAACCGGGGCCTACCTCGCGCCGACTATCCGAGACCTGGAGGACTTCCTGCTCCGACCAAGGTTATAGAGAGGGGGGCACCCACTAATCCCCACACCTACGGAGCCACCGGCTCCCTCACCGGCAATGGAGCGCAGGTCGCAAAAACCTGCGGCGGACAGCAGAGACATAGGCGCGCTATTACAACGCCCCGCGCAGCCACGTCCCGCTCCTAGGCCCACAGGAGATGACTGGGAGTCAGACCGCACTCCCCAAACAGAGCAGGGCAGATCAGAGGCCCAGCCGGCCATACAGACCACGCTGACACCGCAGCCCGAAGCCCCAGATGACGCCGCACCGGCCACCAAAGGCGATCTCAAACTCCTACTAGCTGACATACACAGGCTCTGGGCGGCCGACACGGCCCTCCTCAAAACGGAAGTGCAAACGGTCACAGACCGGGTAACTGCGACAGAACAAGACGTGGTGGAAGTCAAAACACACCTGACAACGCTGGAAGATCAGGTACAACACATACAGCACCACCAAAAAATCATGGCACTTAAAATGGCGACCATAGAAGATAGACAAAGGCGAACACACATTAAAATCAGAGGATCCCACAAGCAATTACAGCAGAAGAACTGCCGCACTACGCTAGGCGCCTCCTGACCAGCATACTCCCACACGCAACTGCTAAGAAACTCACCATAGATGGAGTCTATCGGCTCCCAACCTACACACAACTGAAATCACCAGCAGCTCGAGACGTCATCTTAAGATGCGTAACAGTACAGGACAAGCTCCATATCATGGCGGCGCTTAAGGATCGCACACCGCTGTCCTTTGAAGAAGCAGAACTTACATTCTATCAAGATCTATCTAGAGCCACACTACTGTGGCGCAAGTCATACGGCCAAACTGACACACAGTTACGCGCTGCAGGTATAACCTACAGGTGGGGAGCAGGAGGCTCCATGGAAGTCACCCATGCAGGGACAACACAAGTCCTCACAACACCGGAGGAAGCAGCCAACTACCTGAAAACCATCAGTTTGCCGATCCAGAATCCGAAACGCCGAAGAGAGAACGGAGAAAACGCAATAGCCTCCCCTCACGCCCCGGGAACAAGTGGACTGGGGTCTTAAGTTCCATGGACACTTGCCCACTGGCGAAACCCAAAGTCGGACCATGTCGGACTATTTCCCACAGTGCCCTCATCCCAGCGAAGGAGAATCCGACAGAAGATAACTTCACGTTTCATACTTTATGTTTAATACTTTATGCTTATGTTGCCTTTCACTATGATTTATTGTTTCTTCTCTGACTAACTCCCAGACAGACACTCAGGTACCCAGACCCAGAACAGCACAAAGAACGTCGATGCCCGAATGCGAAAATACGTTCCACGGACACAGAGCTATCACCCCCCTCCCCCCGCTACCCACATGGTTAGGGGTAACCACCCTCAATGCCGAGACAGAGCAAGGCGAGACACACCACATGACAGCACGATCCAAAGCATCAACACACACTGCCCATGCAACAGGCCCAACACACTCAAAACACGACAGACACAAGCATTGAAGCCTGTACACATACGACCATCCAAACACATCACTGATACAAACCACCGTAAAACTGTCACACCACTTCGCCTGCCCGGCACGAACACCCTACCGAGACCAGCTAGTCCCATAGTAGACTGCAAAGAATCACACAGAATACATAGCCAAACATCACACAACGCTAAACTAACCTCACTGTGACCAACTAAACTGTTATAATTTACTGTTGTTCCTTATTGAAAAATGTGCTTTTCACCTCTATGCCATGTATATACCTCTATAAGCATATAATACCATAGCCGGCCACCATGGCACAAAAGTTGTTTGAAAAAGCTATGCACAACAAAATAAAGAATTAAAAAAAAAAAAAATCTAAAAAGAAATGCAATAATTACCTGCTAGGGTTAACTCATTCTCTAGTGGCTACCAGACAGCCACTAAAGGGACTTTCGGGTGCTTACACGACTTTTGGTCGCCTAAATGATGCTGGATGTCCTCACACTAAGCATGAGTACTTCCAGCATCACCGGAATCCCCATAGGAAAGTATTGATTGATACTTCCCACTGGGGAAATCCTAGTGCGAGCGCGCCCATTGCCACGCATGCGCATTAGGTCTCCCCCGTAGAGGGAGGAGCGTAGGTGGAGCCTGACTCAGTGCTGGATTCAGGTAAGTGACTGAAGAGGTTTTAAAACATTTCATTGCCGCCCGAAGGAGGGGGTCACTGTAAGAACCTATAGTGCCAGGAAAACAGCTTTGTTTTCCTGGCACTGTAGAATCCCTTTAAGCATGCATGGGATAGGCATAAGGCTATCCTAGACTTAAGATAACGCCATTGATTAATGAATGTATTTAGAAAATTGGGCAGACTAAATGGGCCAAACAGTTCTTATCTGCCGTGACATTCTATATTTCTATGTTCTAAATATTAAATCAGTCAATCCAAAAATATTAAACCAAGGTCATAATAAGCAAAATCTGCAGCATTTGGAAAAAGGAGAAACTACTTTTTGAGATCTTAAGACTGTAGCTTCTCATGCATGAAAGGAACACTTTAGTCACCAAAACAACTTTAGCGTATAGACCATGCCCTTGCAGTCTCACTGTTCAATCCTCTGCCATTTAGGAGTTAAATCCCTTTGTTTATTAACCCTAGTCACACCTCTCTCCACGTGTCTTGCACAGCCTTCCATAAACACTTCCTGTAAAGAGTCATGTACAGTTTATCCTTCCTTTATTGCATGTTCTGTTTAATTTAGATTTTCGTATCCCCTATGTTAATAGCTTGCTAGACCCTGCAAGAGCCTCCTGTATGTGATTATAGTTCAATTTATATAGAAAGAGATACAATTGTTTAAGGAAAATTACATCTGATTGAAAGTGAAACCAGTTTTGTTAAAGGAACACTATAGTCACCTAAATTACTTTAGCTAAATAAAGCAGTTTTAGTGTATAGATCATTCCCCTGCAATTTCACTGCTCAATTCACTGTCATTTAGGAGTTAAATCACTTTGTTTCTGTTTATGCAGCCCTAGCCACACCTCCCCTGGCTATGATTGACAGAGCCTGCATGAAAAAAACTGGTTTCACTTTCAAACAGATGTAATTTACCTTAAATAATTGTATCTCAATCTCTAAATTGAACTTTAATCACATACAGGAGGCTCTTGCAGGGTCTAGCAAGCTATTAACATAGCAGGGGATAAGAAAATCTTAATTAAACAGAACTTGCAATAAAGAAAGCCTAAATAGGGCTCTCTTTACAGGAAGTGTTTATGGAAGGCTGTGCAAGTCACATGCAGGGAGGTGTGACTAGGGTTCATAAACAAAGGGATTTAACTCCTAAATGGCAGATGATTGAGCAGTGAGGCTGCAGGGGCATGTTCTATACACCAAAGCTGCTTCATTAAGCTAAAGTTGTTCAGGTGACTATAGTGTCCCTTTAATGCAGGCTGTGTCAATCAGAGCCAGTGGAGGTGTGGCAATAGCTGCATAAACAGAAACAACTGATTTAACTCCTAAATGGCAGTGAATTGAGCAGTGAAACCGGAGAGGCATGATCTATACACTAAGACGGCTTCATTAAGGTAAAGTTGTTTAGGTGACTATAGTGTTCCCTTAATAATAAAAAAATAAACATTTGTGCAGGTAAGCACAAACTCCACGCCCCAATAAATTCAATTGTGTATGTACTTGTACAGCATTTCTTGGTAAATCTATTGATAACCTATGGTGAGTAAGCTCTAGTCACTTCTAGAGAGGTGACAGCTCATCTTGAAACGTGACTTTTCATGTGAATTATTTTAAATATATATACACACATACACTTTGAGACTGAAGTTAAAAGCCCCTGATCGTTCAAAGCTATGGTGACTGAACATATTAAAATCCTAGGCCGAGTCATACAAATAGGATGTCGGGCATGTAGACAAATGAGGAGCAGCCCTCATGGAGTTTGATGGAGCGGAGGTTTGTGGGTAAGTATCGGGTTGGGGTTTGCAGATCCAGTGCGAGCAGGGTGTTAAGCAGGGCAGCGCGCATTTCTTGTTTGGCGTGAGCCATCTAGCGGCAGGAACTGCTGGAGTATAAATGTAAAGGCACCAAAATTTATTTACCTCAACTTGTGCCAGACAATTAAAGGTTGGCTGCTTGTAAGTATTTGAACTGCAGCCCCACCCTCCCCTTTTTCAGTTATGAATATTGTTGTGACCTTATTATGGAATATGTCACTCTCATGGGCATCACAGGACTGGATTTGGTTTTTATATGTATTTATGGCTCCTGGCTTCAAGGAGCCTGGAAATGGTTAATGGTTTATTTTGGTTTTGGTTAAAAGTTATGGATTATAATAATAATAATAATAATAATAAGGATGTTGATGTTTAAATTAGAATTATGAAATCTGTAATAAATGTTCACGGCCAATCTCCAAATGTTTCAATTTATCAAAATTTATTAAAAGAAAAAGTTGTTTTGTATTTTATTATAGTATGTATCATTAAAGAATACAACATTGTGACCCCATGAATTTACCTGTAACCGTTTACATCACAAAGGGATTAGTCATTTCTCCTGATCCACCTTTTACAATATGCGGAGCCAGTTTATCAAGGTAAAAACAGGGTGTATTCTAGGGCAAAATACTAAATAAGGAATGATCACCATGGTAACCAACAGAGTCTCTCAGAATTTAAAGCTTTGAACCTAAAATATAACCTGTTTTTGTGTTGATAAGAATTTAAAAACCTTGTGCACTCCATTTATCACGACTGATTCAATGCAGCAGTGATACTAGTGCTTTGGAATGTATTCCTGGACATAGCAGGTCATGCTGATAGGGCTACATTTTCACTGGCTAATGGCTAGTGAGCCCTGATTTGTGTCCAGGAAAACACTTTCAATAAAGTGTGAATTGTCAGGAATTCTGAATTTAGAATGTCAGGGCAAAATAGCCGCGTTAGAACAAATTATTGTGGCTAACCTAAGCTAAAAATGTGATTTTAATGTGAATTCAGTCCGATCTATCACTGATTATCCTCATGGTTAACCTGGCAAACGTAGCGTCAGCAACACCGAACTTAGAGCAGGGTAAGTCACCAAAACCGAGGCTAACATAGTCAAACTGTGCCAAATCATCTAGTTTAGCCTGAATAATGTCTTCTGACCATTTAATTCGCTGCAATGTAGAATTGTGTGAATCATCATTGGCTATTCAATAAAATCTTACTTTTAGTGTCTAAAATCTGTATTGCAAATTTCAGGGTAAAATTGTTTTGTTTTTATTTTGGCTAAATTCTCCAACTCAGCTTATTGGCACAGTTTGACTACTTTAGTCTGAGTTTTGCGATTCAGTTCCCAGTCCGCTGTTTAGTGAATAAACCAGTTGTTCAGTGACGGTGTCCTTTAACCACTTAAGAGCCTGAAGCCATGGAAGTGATTGAGGTCCATTCCCTTACCGGAGGAGATCCTGCTGTACTCTCCTGTTCCTGCATCTGTGTTGGATTTCGTAGTCCGGAAGGTAAAACCAGTAGCCAATACTGTGTATATATAGTGATCTATAAGCCCAGCTTGCAAGGATATGAATGGACTAGTAGTGGCCTCCTGGGAAGCCCTCCACACCAGCTACATTCACGGCTGTGGCCCTCAGTCCTGGCTGGGAGTGGTGAACCTGCAGGTCTAGTGACACGTTACCTGCAGGAGGACCGCCCCAGGCAGGCAGCCCATACAGAGACTGGGGGAATGGCAGGACAATGTGCTGCTGGCTGATATCACAGGGAAGCATGGAACATTGCAGCTAGGCATGTTACATTCTCACATAATACTATGTCTTTATGCTGATGGGCAACAAATGAAAATACTACCCTGCAGCATGTATAACTTATCATCCCTCTGTCAGTGCTGGGAGACCGTTCATATGGGATTCTAGTTTGTTTAAAATAAGAATGTCTGTCTCTTCATTAATGGATGAATACTACATGCTGCAAGGCAGCACTTGTCATTCCTTGCTTACCTGCTTATTTCAATTAATTGTCCGGAAGAAACATGGAGGGTTGGGCGTTCCTAATTGTAAACCTCAGAAAGTGATATGGGGGGAAAAATATATTGTAAGTATACAATATTATTCATTTTATTTTCGTGTTGATTTTCTATTTTCATAAAAATTTTGAGGTTGCCTAAAGGAACACTATAGGCACCCAGACCACTTCAGCTCATTGAAGTGGTCTGGGTCTAGTGTCCCAGGTCCCTTAACCCTGCAAGTCTAATTATTGCAATGTTTAAGAAACTGCAATAATTAGCTTTGAGTTAACACCACCTCTAGTGGTTATCTATTAGACAGCCAGTAGAGGGATTTTTTGGGTCTTTAGGTGACACTTGGTTGCCTTACGTTGGATGTCCTCACGCTATGCAGGGCTGGTGCAAGGATTTTTGGCTACACAGGCGAATATATATTTTGCTTCCCCCCCCACCACCCCAATTAACATGTATCTTCACCTGTGCCTCGTAACCCCTCTTTCAAATTTCGTACCCCTTTAGTGTTACATATCCCCTCTTGAATGTGTTATCCCTGTGTGTGTTACACCCCCCATTAGTGTATTATATCCCCCTGTGTCTCTTACTTGCCCACCAGCCCCTTTCTGTGTCACTGTGCTTTAGTGTGGAGGATAGGGGCAGAATTGTTTGGGATAGGGACTTTATTATTATTATTATTATTATTATTATTATTATTATTATAATAAATATATAGCGCCAATAAATTCTGTAGCACTGTACAATAGGGCTTTAGTACTATGTGGGTGTGGGACTAGGGCTTTAGTCAAGGGGGGATAGGAGTAGTATTGTGGGGGGGGGGATAGGTACAGTGTGTCTAACCGCCGAGGGCTAAGCTCCAGGTTGGTCAGAGATTGCGAGGTCAGCCGCCCCTCAAGGTCCCGACCGCCAGGTAGGCCGCAGTCGTTCTGCTGGAGTATCCACCGCAGGTACAAAGGTGTGTTGGTTGGCAATGTTAGCAATGTTAGTAGTTATTTCAGGTTTAGAAAATGCGGATGAAGGGTCTACATTACAGGGATAGGCAACCTTCGGCACTCCAGATGTTGTGGACTACATCCCCCATAATGCTCTTACACACATAATGCTGGCAAAGCATCATGGGAGGTGTAGTCTGCAGTGCCGAAGGTTGTTTATGCCTGGTCTACAAAGTAGGTATAAAGCGCGATGCTGCACGGCGCTCCAACTGTATGCGACCCCTCAGCTCGGCAGTCCGGCCCCGCCCCAAGACCAGGCCTTTTCCAAATTACATATATGCATCTTGGACAGATTCTTGCACAGGTTTACTCCCAGATAGGATATATATATAAATCCCTCCAATTGAAATCATACATTTTCTTCATGGTGTCTAAACCAAACCATGGTATAAAAAATTGAAGAGCTTGAGTTTTTTCTGTATTCAATTTATAATCTGAGATATTGCCAAGACATCAGTGGAGGTAGTGAGGTCAGAAGATGTTTTTTAAAGAAAGTATGATGTCATCTGCAAATAGCCCAATTTTATGTTCTTTATCTGCTACAGAGATTCCCTCAATGTCAACTGATTGATGTATTAATTCATCCAGAGCCTCCATCGCCAGCACGAATAAAAGTGGTGACAATGGACAGCCCTGTCTTGTGCCATTGGATAATTCAAAAGTTTTACACATGAATCCAGCCGCTGAAACTTTGGCCATAGGTCTGCAATAAAGTGCGAGCACAGCCCAGATGAAAGGAACAGGCAAGTTGAAACGTGACAACACTTCCCGAAGGTAATCTCAATGAATCCTATCGAACGCCTTCTCCGAATCCAAAGATAGAAGCAAAGAGGGTGTGCAATCTAGTCTAATTTGGTGTATCAAGTTTATAAATTGGCTTGTGCTATCCGGTGCCTGACAGTCCATAATAAATCCCACTTGATCATTATCAATCAATGACCGTAAAATTGGAGATAATCTGTTTGCTTATATTTTAGAGTATATCTATGTAATTTATTTATCAATAATCTTAAACGAAAATTTGAGCACAGAATGGGTGCGTTACCAATCTTGGATAATGTAATTATTTCAGCATTCAAATTCTCCCCCGGCATTTCACCCGATTTCTAATAGTAATTAAATAGTTGAGTTAAATATGGGATCAAGGGGGCGGAGCTTGACCGCCATGCAGAGCAGCCGCATCCACCCGGGGCTCCGATTGAATGGCCGACATTAAGTCCTTTTTGCGGCAACCAAGCAGAGCTAAACGGGTACCTCACTTACCCACCCCATGGAGCACCCAGTGAGAATGGGGCAGGGGCATCTTGAACTCCCCAGGCGCACTTGCAGAGGCAGGTCCGACTTGCGGCCTAGCAGTAGATACGGGGCGGGAGATGCAGCTGGTCTCCCAGCTCTGAAGTCCTGTAAGGCACCGCAGACCCTTCTCCCCCTCCCCCCCTTTGGACCGGCGGGGGTCATCCCGGTCTACCACGGCATCCCTACTAGCCTGATCCTGCACACACCAGCCCTACTGGATGGGCAAAGCCGAGAGGCAGCAATACAACCTCGCTCACCTAAGATGGCGGCTGCCAACACCACCACTACTTTTACAGGCAACATTGATCCCACACACCACAGTGGCGAGCTGCTGACACGCGTAGATCGGCTCTGTGCAGCCTTGGCGACCCCCTGTTCAGCCACAACCAGGGACTGAAAGATCCAGCCTCAAGAGATGGCGTGGAGTGAAAGACAAGAACAGACCCTGGGACTAAAAGTATTCTGCAGTGTACTATATGCCTATTAATATATAGTCTCTCAGCCACAGACCCCCACTTTGCTCCTACCACTAACAGGTACTTGCTGTGTAGTAGATTAAGAACAAAAATGCTGTGGTACTTCATATATCTTGCATCCTAGCTTTGTATATGCCTCAATAATTTTGCTAATTAATCTTGTTACCGTGCTAACACATATTAAGCGAAGTTTAAATTGTTACCTGTCTTATGCCTGCATCTATTTCTACTCCTGTGACTTCTAAATAGACAAACACGACTAGCCTGTGTATTATTATATTTAAACACTGTGCCACTTTCTCATGCCATGTATATGTTCTACATTGATATCATTGCTTGCTTCTGCTGTCGTGGCATCGTAAGCCTTTGTGTTATCTTATGCACAGAAAAAAATAACGAATTAAAAAAGAAAATTATGGGATCAAAATGCCAGAGAAGGATCTATAATAAGACATGGTAAATCCATCAGGACTCGAGGCCTTGCCAATTGGTATCATATTGATTACTTTGGAAATTTAATCTGAGGATACAGGAGAATTTAGTAAGTCCAATTTGTCTCTAGAGATTTGCTTCAGAGGGACCCTATCCAGAAAAGAGCACATTTTATTAAATGTTGGTTGCCTAATAGTAGGATCAGAAGCCAAATTATACAATTTTTTTTTTTTGATAATATTGCAAACGTGTTGCTAGTCTTCTTAGTATGAGTAATATTTATACCCTCCTCATTTATCAAATTCTCAATTCTGGACTGAGAAGTCCTGTGGCGTAACTTGGAAGCTAGTAATGGAGAAGCTTTATCGCCTTTAGTGTAAAAAGTTTGTTTTAATCTCTGTAGCATCAGGGTTGTGGGATCCAGCTGAATTGCATTTATTTTAGATTTGACGTCAAGTAGTTCCTCAGCAAGAGATGAAGAAGGGTCACATTTATTCGCCAGATTTAAATTACATAATTTAGTTTCTAAGTCTTTTAAGTGCTCTGATCTAGTTTTCTTCAAAAAGGAAGCTCGCTGAAAATAGGAGTCGGCCCTGAACCGCAACTTTAGTGAAGGGGAATGGGATAAAATATGCTCGTTAACACACCACTGCGCAGTATTTAGCAAACCGCATACAAGCTACTCACGCTCTGGTACCGCACCCCGGACGTCTTACACAAGATATTCTCAGACCACCTAGCACAGTGCTGGAGATGCGGAACCGGGGCGGGGACATTCCTACACATTTGGTGGGAGTGCGAAAAGATACAACCCTTTTGGCAGGGGATACACAAAATGCTAAAGCTATTTACGGACCAGCCACCCCCCTTTGACCCAGCTGCAATGCTCCTCCATCACACTACCACACCGAGTAATAGATACAAAAGGTCAATTACTATCAGGATACTCAATGTAGCAAAACAGCTTATCCCACAACACTGGAAGAACAAAGACGCACCTACACTAGACAAGTGGTTTACACAAATGGAGGACCTACGGGTGACGGAAGACATACACATGAAATCTACTGACCGAACACAACAATACCTTGACACATGGATCCACTGGATACTGACAACAGCGGGGGCCGGGTTCACAGACAAACTCCACGACTGGGGCCGACACTAGAAAACGTCAAACACAAGGCCCAAAGGGAGGATGAGCTAAAGCCCTACTACCCTACAACGAAGTAGATGGCACCCAACTTGAACATGAACCCACAAGACTCCAAAGATGCCAAAGGGCCACAACACACAAGGGCCAGTAGGGACCTGCGTGTCCCTTAAAGACATCAGATGCCGAAACAACAGAGACCTGCGAGTCTACTATACTGTTTATCTAGGAAAACAGAAGCCTGCGTGCCTCAATCTATAAGGCCTCCTTCGGGACCTGCGTGTCCCATATATGTTACTACTATTCATTGTTATTTGATGATGTGAATACGAAAACACAATAAAAATATATTTAAAAAAAAAAGGAAGCTCGCTGAAGAAAATAACCGCTTTATGAGCATTCCATAATGAAGATATATCCAAATTTGGGTCTGAATTTTCTCTAAAATAATTAATTAATAAGCTCTGTTTTGGCAAGGGATTTATTTTCAAGATCAGTGACTAAATAGTCACTTAATCTCCATTGCCTGTCTGGGTTCGACTGTAAGGATTTTTCTAGATATAACCCTATGGGAGCATGGTCAGACCAGTTAACCTCTAGGATGTCCCAATGAATAAGAGGGATAATATTTACATCTGTCAAGAATCTGTCAATCCATGAATCCATATTGTATATAGGTGGGTTTAAGGTGTAGTCAAATAGGCCCTGTGAAAAACAAAATTTGGAGCAAAGATTCGCCAATTTTTCATAATAATAATTTATGACGGCGCAATTTAAATCTCTAACTATGTCAATATTGTGGTCTAACACAAAATTAGTGTCTCCACCAATCATCAATCTGCCCTCGACATTTTTGGACACTTCATGAACAATGAATTTCCAAATCACATATCTACTCTCTCAATCAACCAAATCATCTTTAACCCCTTAAGGACACATGACATATGTGACATGTCATGATTTCCTTTTATTCCAGAAGTTTGGTCTTTAAGGGGTTAAACCCATTTTTATTGCTTAAAAAGAGCAAAGAGAAAAAATTTCTGAGGGACCAGAAGCACATCACACAAGAATAGGAACCTAGTAAGCCAAACGGAATTGCAGAAGACTCCACGTCCCACCTGGCTGAAAACTTAACCATACCGTGCACATAAAAAATGTAAATGATCTATATTAACATAAACAAATAAAGGAATGTATTTAAAACATGTCATGGAATATAGAAACCGTGTAAAGGGAAAGGAAAGAGAACTGGGAGAAACAAAAAATAAATAAACAAAACATCCGTCTGACAGCGAATCCCACGTCCCTATTTCCCGCAACTATACTCCCCTGCTCCAAACCCTTACCAGGGAGTTAGGTCTGTCTGTCCATTGGTCTATCTCCTGGTTCGGACGCATACATTCCATTAAAATGAAAATCCTACCACGATTATTATTTCTCTTTGAATCACTACCAGTGCGAGTTACCTGGGGAGACCTAGCAGGCATACAAAGGGCAATAGACATGTTCATATGGCACAACAAACGCCCAAGATTGGCACGCAACCTCTTATACCGCCCAAAACCGTGATGGGGCTTGGGACTACCAAATCTTTTTTTTTTTTTTTTTTTTTTTTTCAATTCTTTATTTTTGTGGTGCGAGTAGAGACAGATTGTTACATGACATGTTATAGCCATCTCATCAAAACATTTCAAGTGAAAAATCGGTTAACATGGTATAAGAGGCCGCACCGTTTTTTTTTTTTTTGTAAGGCAAATAAAAAGGAAAATGTAAACTGACATTATAGTTATAACATTTGAGACATTAATGCGCTATTAACATCTGAATTATAAAGATTACATAAGGCCTATGTGAGTTGGGGATGGCCGACTGTTCAAAAATGTAAGTAGTGCGGTGCCGATGTTACGTGAGTTAATAATAAAAAAAAAAAAAAAAAAAAAAAAAAAAAGTGAGAGAAGAAACATGGGAGTAAAACAGCCTATCAACATAAGCAGTAGCGGAGACGGTTGCTTTTACAGACAATACGTAAATTATATCGTTGGAGGGACTACCAAATCTTTACCACTACTACCTGGCAGCACAACTAACCCAGATCATACAGTGGCATACACCCCCCGACAAGAGACGCTGGGTAGATCTCGAATCTCTGACAGGGATGGATCTTCCTCAGTTCTTCATATGGGTACCCAGGAACCAACGAGCTATCCTGAGAACCACTAATCCAGCTATCCTCAACTCCATACAAATATGCGACCAAACCAAACAGAAATACTCCCTCAGTGCCCCCTTGGCCCCAATGACACCATTATTTAGGAACAGAGCTTTCCCGGCCAGGGCTGAGGGCTAGAGACTATGGAGGGAGAGAAACTACGGGGCTACAAAGATATGTTCACCTATATGTCAATCAATAAATGGTTACATACGCACACCTGAATACCCTAGCCACACTCAAAACTCGCGATTAATTTAGATATCTACAAATTTGGGACTTTGCACAAAGAGCTGAAGTTAGGGAAGCAGCTACAGCGCCAATGACTTTCTTTGAAAAAAAAGTGGTCTTGAGACCCACTCTAGCGACGCGAGGTGGCATCCTCACCAGGAACTCACAACACAAACTTCTGGGATACATCCTCACCAAGACAGAAGCTCCAGAACCCTGATGTGTGGCAGTGGCACCACTAAGAGGAGGGTCTCAAAGGCTAGGGTACAGGATAAATGCTTCAGGCGATGCACTATATAAGATCGATACGATCCTGGCCTTCGCCATCTCGGTGATCGCAGATTCTTCTCTCTTTATTTCTCCTTTCCTATACTCTCTCACATACCGACGTGCAACCTGGCAGAAGGCGGAAAAAGGCAAATTCCAACTAATGTATGCAGACTGTTTCAATATGCTATTATAAACAGACAAAAGCTTAACACGAAAGCAGCTGTAAATAGACGGTAATAACAAACTGTACTATATCACCTATAATTATACCATGCCTGTTAGATATAACACCTGCTGAATACAGCCTACCATTTAGTCATTTTTCCGCGGAAATGCCAATGTATATAGTTTATTATAACAGTAAAACCCTGATAAGACTGCGAACATGCCGCTAACCACTGTATGAAATGTTGCATGCCCTAACAATACGACTTTCCTTTTTGTAACCCAAAAGATACAAATATTGTGATTTGGCTTTTGCATAAGCCTACACTGTCATACTGCTGCATGTCTATCAGTGCAAAAATAAAGAATATAAAAAAATAAATAAACAAAAGACAAACAAAAATCAGAAAGACGAAGTATAAAAAAAAAAAAAAAGTCCAGAGAGGGTAAAACCCCAAAATATTCACTCTCTTCCAATATACACAGGCCCATAGATGGGGGTGAAGAAAGGGCTAAGGACAACAGCAATTAATGATCACTTCAAAAAAGTAACGAGAAAAATAAACAAATATCAATGTAAAAAAAATGTACAGAATTCAGAGAATGAGGGAAAAATTGCAAATAACAACATGGTACAAAATTAAAAAAATTATGTCAGGGAGGTAAACATACTATAATGAGAAAATAAAAGAAAAATTATATATCATAAAACAATAAACCCTGAATAATAACTTCTACTATACTTAAAAATCAAAAACTGGGGGCGGGGCCTGACCGCCGAGCTGGATGGACGTGGGGCACCTCGGCTCCTCCATGAAATCCAAATTCCTAGCTCAAAAATACTTTCTCTCCCCTGAAAAACCACACAGCTGCAACTAGAACACAAAGGGGACCTGTGCACAACTCTCGGTGTACTTGCTGACCTCCATCCTATCGGCGATGCTGACTGCTGGGCGGCTGGGACTGCGGCCTGTCGTGTTGCTCTGGGGGGAGATTCGGCCGGTCTCTCGTGCTTATTCCGGCGGGACCTCCCACGCGCTTACAGAGGGCCCCGTTCTCCCCCCTCTGTGGGCTGGCAGGGTTATCCTGGACCCCACCGGGGAGGCAGTGACCACCCTTGACGCTTGAGCGCCGAACCGAGCACCCAGAGACCGCATGGTGAAAACCAAGATGGCCGCCGCGTCCATCACAAACTGGAGAATAAAGGCGGCAGCCATGGAGCAACCGCTAACGCACTGACAGACGCCCACCAGACGACTCTAAGGAGGGCACAACCAGCATGTAAACACAGCTCATGCCAGCATTATCGAAGGCAACACCTCACATGGTAACCGGCAGATCTGTGGTGACTCACTTGGGACTACAACCCTGAATGAGCACAGAGGTGCAACGGACAAGAGACACAAGCTCCCTTATTATACCTGAGGCTGTCTTTATAACTGAGTATACTATTTCAGTATTTATTCATACTGTCATGCCTAGAATTAGTACAGTTGATCCTATCCTGTAGACCCACATGTAAACCAACAAAAAATGATTAAGCATACCTGCCTGTTTATCCGGCTAACTCAGAGACTCGCTGCCCCCTGGTGGTCAAAAATGTAAATCTAAGCAATGAAGAAATCTAAATCATCTACCATGTTTAGGCTTACTACGAAGCTACCTGTTAACCAAGATACTATATAAAAAAATGTGCACGTTACTCAATCACCTCAAATGTTATGTTTGAAAAGTTGCTAGAGGACTGCCGTTGGGGTACCTCAAGCCAAAGTGTAATTATCTTTATGCATTGCAAAAAAAAACCTGTAAGTCACCAAAAACTATAAATAACAAAATCTTAGACAAACTTAATCAGTTACCACCTCCTTTCTAATTGTTCTTGGAGGCCTTTGAGAACATTGGTAAGGCGTGTCAGGAGAATCGGGTTCCAGAACTTGTAGGCTTGAAAGTACATTTAGACCTTCTTCTGGAGACATTATAGTATATTGACATCCATCAAGGCGAAATATGATCTTGACAGGGAACCCCCATCTATACTTGATTGTCCATTTCCTAAGCTCAGACTTAAATTGACCAAATTCTTTCTTCCTTAAGAAATTCATTAGGAAGGTTGGTGGATCTAAGAACTCAAAGGAATTCTTCTTTGATTTTGTAAAAATTAACTCTCACAATCACATCTTTGGGCGCTTCCTTAGGGGCCGAAATTGGTGTCAATTTGGGGTGTTGGACCCCATCCTGTCAAATTGCAATACCGAATTCTTAAACGATGGTCTGACTGAACGCATCAGTGGATGAAATATATATTTCCATCTCTTTCATTTTCATGTCATCATGAATGTCTGCGTGTTTTAAAAGAATAGATTCTATCTGTTCCGATTTTGTTTCCGAAACAGTCAATTTATTATTAATGAATGTCAAGTCCTTCCTCATCTTCCCTTAAGTCTTACCTTATCGTCTAGAGCATTTCCCAAATTAGGTAGTTTGACACCGGAGGACCTTGAATTTGTTCTGTTGTCAAAAAAGATTTAAAGCCTGGTAACTCTAACGTGGCCTTGCGTTCATTGTCTACTTCTTGGTTTTTATTCATTTGTTCCTGATCCGAATCCTCAGACTTATTTCCCATTCATCTGGTATACGGTCTTTTTCATATGTGTCCATTACGTCAGAATTATTGTTAATACACTTTTGTTCCCTTTTTATAGGGAAAGTAGATGATTCAGTACTATATGTGGCTGCCTTGAATTCGTGAAAATTGGAGTTGCGTTCACCAAATAAACTGCATTCGCGATAACCATGCTATTCTCAGTATGTGAATGAGACATAGCTGAACAATTGGCGTTCATATGTATTTCGTGTAAATTCATGCGTTTGCATGTTTCCTATGAAGTGTTATTACAGATGCTTTATTATTATTATTATTATTATTGCCATTTATATAGCGCCAACAGATTCCGTAGCGCTTTACAATATTTTGAGAGGGGGGATGTAACAATAAATAAGACCATTACAAGAAAACTTACAGGAACAATAGGTTGAAGAGAACCCTGCTCAAATGAGCTTACAGTCTATAGGAGGTGGGGTATTAGAAACATTAGGATAGGAAATATCAGGTAGGAGTGAAGCAGAGCTGGAGAAGAGAGCAAAGCACTATCCCATAGGAGAGAGCAAGAGACAGGTATGTAAGGGAGAGATTACTCTGGGAGGCCAAACGCTTTCCTGAAGAGATGGGTTTTAAGGCCCTTCTTAAATGATTGAAGACTAGGGGAGAGTCTGATGGCAGTAGGCAAGTTATTCCAAAGGAGAGGAGCCGCCCGTGAGAGGTCCTGCAAGCGCGAGTTGGCCGTACAGGTGCGAGCAGCGGTCAGGAGGTGGTCGCGGGCAGAGCGGAGGGTACGAAGAGGGGCATACCTCTGGATCAGTGAAGAGATATAAGAGGGGCTGGAATTGTTCAGTGCTTTAAATGTATGGGTTAGCACTT
This sequence comes from Pelobates fuscus, assembly GCF_036172605.1. Taxonomy (NCBI): domain Eukaryota; kingdom Metazoa; phylum Chordata; class Amphibia; order Anura; family Pelobatidae; genus Pelobates; species Pelobates fuscus. The sequence goes on from NC_086321.1 coordinate 116,708,777, forward strand.
TGAATTGACTCCTATAGGATACAGGGAGCCAATGTAAGGACTGGCAGAGGGACGAGGTGTGAGAGGACCGACTGGATAGGAAAATCAGTCTAGCTGCAGCATTCATTACAGATTGTAGCGGGGCAGTACGGCTTTTGGGGAGACCAATCAGGAGAGGGTTACAGTAATCCATGCGGGAAATTACTAGAGCATGGACAAGCTCCTTGGTAGCATCTTGCGTAAGAAAGGGGCGGATGCGGGCTATGTTTTTGATTTGGAACCTACAGGACTTGGCAACAAACTGGATGTGAGACTCAAAGGTGAGACCAGAGTCAAGTATGACGCCAAGACAGCGCGCTTGTAGGGATGGACTTATGTGGATATCACTGACTTGAAGGGAGAGTGAGAGAGGAGGATCAGTATTAGGAGGAGGAAAGACAAGGAGTTCAGTTTTAGAGAGGTTAAGTTTGAGAAAGCGTGACGACATCCAGTCAGAGATGGAAGAGAGGCAAGCAGTGACACGTTGCAGGACGGCCGGGGAGAGGTCCGGTGAGGAGAGGTATATCTGAGTGTCATCAGCGTACAGGTGGTAGTTGAATCCAAAAGAGGCAATAAGTTTTCCAAGAGAGGCAGTATAAAGAGAAAATAGAAGGGGACCAAGGACAGAGCCTTGGGGAACTCCAACCGAGACAGGGCGAGGGGAGGAGGTATCCTTGGAAAAGGAGACAGTAAATGAGCGTTGGGAGAGATAGGAGGAAAACCAAGAGAGGACAGAGTCACAGAGACCGAGTGATTGAAGAGTTTGAAGGAGGAGAGCATGATCAACTGTGTCAAAGGCAGCAGAGAGGTCAAGGAGAATTAATATGGAGTAGTGACCTTTTGGATTTAGCGGAGATTAGGTCATTAGTCACTTTGATAAGAGCGGTCTCAGTAGAGTGGAGAGGGCGGAAGCCAGACTGAAGAGGGTCAAGGAGAGAGTTGGAATTAAGGAAGTGAGACACACGGGTAAAGACAAGTCTTTCCAAAAGCTTTGATGAGTAAGGGAGCAGGGATATGGGACGATAGTTAGAGGGGGAGGACGGGTCTAGAGATGTTTTTTTCAGGATAGGTATTACAGTGGCATGTTTAAGGTCAGCAGGAACAGTGCCAGAAGAGAGAGAGAGCAGTTAAAGATGTGTGTTAGGATAGGCACAAGACAAGGGGAGAGAGATCTGATGAGGTGAGATGGGACAGGATCAAGTGGGCAAGTGGTGGGGCGAGAGGAACGGAGAAGTGCAGCCACCTCTTGTTCAGTAGCTGGGGAGAAAGTCTAAAGGGTAGGGAAAGCATGATTTATGTGTGGTTGAGAAAGAGAACGGCAAGGAGGGGAGAATTGTTTCCTTAGCTGTTCAATCTTGTCAGTAAAGTAATATGCAAAGCTATCAGCTGTAAGGTTAGTTTGGGGGGTGGCCACAGCAGGGCGGAGAAGGGAATTAAAAGTGTCAAAGAGACGTCTGAGATTGCGGGAGCATGAACTAATGAGAGAGGAAAAGTAGGACTGTTTGGCGAGGGCAAGGGCTGCGCTGTATGAAAGCAACATGAATCTATAATGAAGATAGTCTGCCTGGGTGCGGGACTTTCTCCAGGAGCGTTCAGCACAGCGGGAGCAACTCTGCAGATAGCGTGTTGATTTATTATGCCAAGGTTGGGGTCGTGTTCTCCTCGAGGTGCATGTTTGGAGTGGGGCTGCAGTGTTCAAGGCAGATGTGAGGGTAGTGTTATATGTGGAGATGGCCAGTGAGGGACAGGAGAGGGAAGGGATGGACAGCAGTTGTGAATCAATGTCAGCCGACAGCTGCTGGAGGTCAATAGAGTTAAGGTTCCTCTTGAGCTGAGGGGGGTTAGGCTGAGGTTGTTGGGTGAGGGGGTAATTGAGAGTAAACGATAAGAGGTGGTGATCAGAGAGAGGAAATGGAGTATTGCATATATTAGATAATGTACATGAATAGGAGAAAATAAGGTCGAGGGTATTGCCAGCTACATGAGTGGGAGAATTAGCCCACTGCAATAGTCCAAGGGAGGAAGTAATTGAAAGTAGTTTAGAGGCTGCTGGGGTTAAAGGTGGGTTAATGGGAATATTGAAGTCTCCAAGAATTAGGGATGGAATGTTGGAAGAGAGGAAGTAGGGTAGCCAGGCAGCAAAGTGGTCAAGGAAGAGGAGAGGGGAACCAGGGGGACGATATATGACGGCAATGTTAGCAGAGAAGGGTTTGAAAAGGCGAATTGAATGCATTTCGAATGATGGGAAAGAGAGGGAAGGGGGGGTGGGCAGGGTTTTAAAGGAGCAGTGGGGTGAGAGAAGAAAACCTACACCGCCACCTTTAATCTCCGCTTGTCTTGGATTGTGGGTAAAGTGAAGACCACCAAAGGACAGTGAGGCAGGGGTAGCAGTATCCGAGGGAGAGAGCCATGTTTCTGTTAGTGCAAGTAGGTTTAGGGAGTGTGAGATAAATAGGTCATGGATAGAAGTAGATTTAAAGGTGCTGCACACAGAGCGTGCATTCCAGAGGGCAGCTTTAAAAGAGGAATTATAGTGAGAATTACATGGAATGGGTATTAGGTTGTTGTGGTTTCTGGTGTTTGAACCAGGTGGCTGAGTAGTGGAGGGACCAGGGTTTGGAGAGACATCACCTGCTGCTAGGAGTAGTAGGATGGAAAGGAAGAGAAGGTGCGAGTAAGATTTAAATGTTGGGGATGAGAGCTTGTATTTAAGGTATTTAGGAGGGGTGTGTGGAGAAAGGCTGGATAAATATGAGTAAAGTGCATGTGATGAATACAGAGATGAGGGGAGCAGGGAGGGAGCAATATTTTTATCAATATTTGGTGTTTGTGAAGTTGTATGCGAAACTCCCGAACGGATCTCGCTTACATGGTCAACGTCCCCAGCTATTGCCATCTGTATATATTCAGTTTCAGCATAAACTCCTGAACGAGACTCTAACTTTTGCCAAATGTCTGCATTACATTAATCTGAAATAGACGTTTGGCATTTCTTGATAATAGAAATTATCGGATTAATAATATAGATATGTGTTTTATAGGAGGGAAAGATAGTACCCAAACACAGGACTATAGTAATGTAGACACAAGTAAATATAATTTTTAAATTCTTTATTTTTATTGTGCAGGTGGTTACAGGTTATCACATTCGCCACAACAGCGTGTTTCAAAGGTTCACAAGAGTTAGGTAGTGGCATGAGCGTTTGCACATTTTATATTTATAACAAGTTTAGTAAATATTTGTAATCCAGAGTTAAGCATGGTGTTTAATAGTTAAACATGCTAGGTTGCATGTGTAAATAACAAAACTAGTTGCACTGGAGTTTAGACATATATTGCGTTACATTAATTTGCAGGACAGTTTTTACGTTTAAGTGCTGGTTGCATGTTGTTAACTTGCAGGAATAGGTTTCAGCATTTGCAATACATAGATAAGGTATGGATATACTTTGCACATTTTTAGAAGATAGAGTAAGGTATTGCCTAGTGATGTTAATTGAGCGTAGTGAGATACATGTATATGCAGATAATAGAAAACGAATGTGGTATACCTTAATCATGCATATATGTGCAGGTGGACAAATACAAATGCAAAGACAAATGCAAAGACCTGGTGAGTTTTAAACGTTAGGTGAAAGTCACTTGTATTGAAGTAGGTACTCGGCAGGCGTTGGAGCTATAGGCGCCAGGCAGGCATCCTGCCACACTGCCACAGACGAAGTCCCATGTACCTTTTCTCTGTTGCCATGCATGGGCAGATCAAGGTTTCCCGGTTGGTGGGCTCTTTATGAGGTTGGCAGGATACCTGGGTTCAGTGTGTGTTGCTGGTAAAAGGTAGCTGGCTTGGGGGCTGCTCCGTCGTGGTTGGTGCTCGGATTGCGCCGTCTGCCTGTGTCTGCACCTCGGCGGTATCACCTGAGGGACACACAGTTGGGGCTGCTCCAGGCACCATTCTCCGGGGGGTTGGCACTGGTGGGTAGAAGCCCGTCCGCTTTATTGCCGCTTTGATCGCAGTTGCGTGTATGATTTTTTTCGGTCTGATGCAGGTGCGTCCGCCATGTGAGTAGGCTGTAAGTAGAGGAAGCGGGTTCAGGTTTGGTGGCCATCTTGTTTTGGGCCTCGAGCTCCCGTGTCAGCGTGGCACAGCCTCCTAGCGCTGTTGCTGTGGGGCAAGGACCGGGATATCCCCCCCGGTCCAGGGGGGGGGGGGGGATCAGGACCGGGACCACGATGGTCAGCTGTGTTGTTGGGCTCCGTAGGGCAGGATAGTGGAGCGGCGGCCGTCCACTCCACTCACCGCCAGGTAGGTCCCGCATGGTGCGGCGGGGATCTCTCCCCCGGGGGACTAAAACTCCGCGAGCTAGCCTCTCCCCGGCTCCGGTGGCCCGCAATCACCGAGGGTCGCAGTTGTGGGCCCCTTAAACGATCAGAAGTCCCGTTTTTAGGCTTACTTTTGCATGGTTCGCAGGAGCAGATCCTCCCTGCGACCGGCCCCGCCCCCAAGTAAATATAATTTAGAGAAGGCACTAATCAAAGAAATGAAAACCAAATGGGAAATAGCGACCTTAAACAAATATGTGAATGAAAGGATTACACCTAGAGGCCTCAGATTCACAAAGGACCCAACCTCTGATAAAGACGATCCACACTTCATGACAGGTTGGAACCAGATGTTAGATGGCTTTTCCTTCAGCCTTATGGGCTATATTGTAGTTAGGAGGGAAGAAAGCCTGCCAAAATTAAATGAGGACATCATAAAGTGGAAAGATAATCTCATTGAAAATACTATCCCAGAAATGTATAACAATGTAATCAAAGGGATCAAAACAAAAGTAGACAGAATAGAGGATACCATTATAGAAAAAAAAAAAAAAAAGAAATCTCAGAGATGTTAATGATTACAAAACAGGTAATGTGAGAAGACAGAATAAAGGTGGTAAAACATGAGAAAGAAGCCCCTATAGAAACCATAAAGATAGGTTGGGACGTAATTCCCACTCCAACACACATTTACCTCAACGTGAGAATAGGATGAGGGACTATAGAGAGAGACCGACACCGAAACATAAAAATACCTATTGGGAGCGTAATACCCAAGGACCTAGAATCCACACATACAACAATGACAGAAGAAGCTATAGTGCAGTAGTCAAAGATGGAATATTAAGAGAATGTACATCCAACGATAGAAGAAAAATAACCGAAGACAGGAGAGAAAGAGATTCAGGATTAACAACCACAGTCGGGAAACATCCTATACGACAGAGATCTGACTCGCTCCCAACAGAAATACCATCCTCCTTCTTTTTTTCGGAAGGATCCAATCACCAACAGATTACAGTGGTCCCAGAAGACATTTCCCCAAGAATCCCCCGGGAAGAGACAAAGACCCATAGAAGAAGAGGAAGAAGAACAAACATACAGAGAGAAACGGAACAGGAGACGGATGTAGAAGGAATTTTTAATTTAACACAAAAAGATCTCTCCACAGAAGGAAAATACATTTTTAAGAAGGGTCTCAAATTTGCACCCAAATCTGAATTTAATAAGTTTGACTTTTTTATTGATCTTAATCATTTTATTAGAAAATTATCTTTAAAACATTTTTTTTATGGAAAAGATGAACCTCTGATACCTATACAAAATGAGAACTATATACATTCGGATCTGAAAGAAAAATCTACCTTCTTCCCCAAACACATGATCTCTGATCAAATGAAGGCTTTTGAAATTGTAGTCATGAAGGAGGTTAATAAAATTTAAAAAACTAATAAATACCAGCAGAACCTATCCTGTAGGGAACAGAAAACATTAAAAGAGAGAGATACTGTAATTAAACCAGCAGATAAGGGGGGAGGGATTGTTATCTTTGATAAAGATCATTACATAAAAGAAGCAGAAAAAATCCTCTTAGATCCATTGACATATCAAAGATTAACATCTAACCCTATGGGAGAAACAAAGAAAAAATTTGATGAATATATTTCTAAAGGAAAGGAATTAGAAATTATAAACGAAAAGGAAGCTAAATATCTGTCTATTGCACACCCGAAAGTACCAGTGTTCTACCACCTACCTAGGGTACATAAAGACCGGCATAACCCACCAGGTAGGCCTATAATATCAGGTATTGATTCAGTATCTACCCGAATATCAGAATATATAGATGTCATGCTGCAACCCCTAGTGGTTAAAAACCCATACTATCTTTTTTTTTTTTTTTTTAATTCTTTATTTTTGGTGTGCATGAAGGTTTACAACATTGCTTGTACAGCCACAACAGCTCTCACAAGCGCAAGTTTCAAGTAAAAAAGAACAAGTACGTGGTCTGCAAGGAAACTGCACACATTTTTTGTTATGAGCGTACTGAACATTGAGTCATCAACAAGTTGTACAAAATTAAAAATGAAAACAGGTGGTTACATGCTTGAATATTGGTGTGTTATCAGGTTTATGTCATGAGAGAGAGTGCTTAATAAAACATGCCAGGTACAAGCTGGTTAACTACATCTGTCCTAATAAATTATTTTGTTGATTAGTAACCGTATCATACGATTATTAGTTATGTTGAGTTTCCTCACTTTAGTGTCTAGACAATTGTATTATTATGGTTCTGCTGAACTATGCTTAGGTGAGGGATATGTATTTTGTAGTTATTCTAGCATGGTGTCTCCTTAGTTAGGCGTTAGAAGATATTGCCCATTTATGTACAGTATTTATATGTTGATATTGCTTTTCAGGGTACACAACTAGCCAGGATAGGATACCATACACCAACATATGATCTGCGCTAAAGATTATGGTTAGTCAGTTGTAGGTTGTCAGGCTTATAGAGTACAGGCTTTCCAGGTCGTCAGTGACTTTAGCATGCATTAAGGTTTACACTTAAATTACATGTGTTATAAATGAACATAGAAAACATTGAAATAGCTAGCAATATGCTTTTAACAGTGCATGAGAGGTGAAGTAGATAGGTGGTACACACGCTTAAACAACTCGGTTCTCTCACATATGTGGCGCTCTAGCTCAGTTAATCTGGGGTGTCAGATTACTATATTGCAGGCCATGACAGTATGCTAGCAAAATTATCATGAGCCGCAAGTTGCAAATTCCCTGTGCGGCCAAGTTCCATGGCTAAGATAAAAAATAGGCTGGTCTGCACTTAACAGTGCAAGTATTTATCTATTAAGGTAACAAGTTAGTAGTTTATACTGTGCTAGGCAATTTTGTACAGAGTGTTTCATTAGCTACTACTTTATGCCAAACATTATGTCAAGAACCATACCGGGCCTAGTTGCCAATACGAATTACATTGCTGTATGAATATTATGCTATATGCACTTATTTGGGACAGACTGTGGGGTGGAATCCTGCTGTATTTCGCTGCATGGTTTGCAGGGGCACAGAATATATAACAGAGATACCTGTAGTGCCACGACAGCGTTTACAGGTTTTTCATTGGCATACACAGTCATGGCATAACTTAATCGCACATTTTTTAGTAATAAAAACAGACTATTAAGACCATATCAAGATTCATAAACTGAGTGCTGGCTAGCATTGCCTGTCTAATGTGTTGGGTCATCCAGCTTCATACCTTAGGCATGCTATGATTCCAACATGTACAGTAGCAATTTGATCCGTGTAAACAGTGCCTATTAAGCTGAGAATGTTGTTGCGGTTGCTTTTAGGCTCGGCATTAAACCAGCGGCATATTTTTGTTTACTGAGCAAGTAAGTACAAACGTGGGATAACATGCAGTAACAGGAGATTAATTCTACAGTTTAGAGCGTTGCTACTTAGGGTTATAACATTATTAGCAACGAGTCTCACCCCCGTGGCTGCACCTAGATACAATTTGGACCCCTAAACTATGTGTGAAAAAGACAGACAAAAATAATAGAGCAACAGTAATATCATGTAGTAAAGCAATACTAGTTATGCAGTGGTCGTAGGAGCCTGTCTCTGTGAGTCTCCGATTGGAGTTTCAACCGACTCCAGCGGTTGGTTGGCCCCGTTCGTGGTCAGGATGTGTGGTAATGTCCCTTTGCGCTCTCTCGTTGACCTGCGGCAGGTGCTGTATTTCATATAGATAGGGTTCGGTCGGTTGTGGTGTCCCACGTGGCAGGCCGTTGTAATCTGGGAGCCAAGTGGGCATTGTCATACCCTGGTCCCTCAAGCCGGTCGAGTCAGGATCGGCTGTGTGAGGGGTTGGAGACCTCTGTATACTTTCGTCTCGTTGTCTGTGTCTTGCTCTGTCGCGTCTTGGGTACCTTGCTTGGGTTGTAGCGGATCCGTGAGGTGGGCTCCGGTAAGCCTTTGCTTGGGCCCTGCTGGGTGGCCTCTGAGTTGCCGGTTGGTGGAACCCTCTGTGCTGCCTGCCTCCTGTAGTTTGTTGGGACCGCGTGTGCGGGTGGCTTCGTGGTCGGTGAGGTCTCCGCCGAGCCGCAGTCCCAGCGTTTGCCCGCTTCCACAGTGTTGTGGGTGCGTTTGGGCGATACAGCTGGATGTGAGTGGGCGCAGGTTGTGGAGCTGCCGGTTTGGCTGGTGCCGGGAGTTGACTCCTCTCTTCCAGTCGCTCCCAGAATCGCCGGCACACGGCATCAAATTTGGCCAGAAAGTCACTAGCGTTATGTTGCTCTGGGTGAGCTGCACCGCCGTCGGCCATCTTGGCTAAGCCACATGCATCCCGTCGGTCAGAGCTGTGCTCCTGAGCGACCAACAGGCGAGTGCTCCTAGTAGGCAGGTGGACCGGGATAACCCCCGCCAGTCCATAGGGGGGGGAGGGGACAAGGGCCCATATACACAGAGGCTGCTAGTTGCTGTCCCTCCCGCGCGCGCCATGTGGGTAGGCCTCAGGTGCTTGTCGGGTGAGTATGTCTCGTATTGTTGCTTAAGGGGTGTCATTCTGCTCCGTTTAATGTCCCCTCATGTTTGCTGGCCTTTGTGGCACTATCAGTTGCCGTTTAGTTCGTGTAAGACTGTTGTTTTTGAAGCTCGGTGCAGGAGCTCATGAGGCTAACGTCCTCTCAGCTCCATGGTCAGGCCCCGCCCCCTCAAAACCCATACTATCTTAAAGACACAATCAACATGCTTCAAATATTAGAACATACTGAATGGCAGGAAGGGTATTTCTAAGTCACGTGTGATGTTAGTTCACTATATAGTATTATCCCACACAAGAAAGGACTTGAAGCAGCTAAACACTTTTTTTAGAGAAATCGTCTTTTAAGAAAGAACAAATAGAGTTCATTTTAGAAGGTATTTTATTGACTTTAACTAATTTATTTTGGTTCCAGGATCAATTTTATGTACAGATCTGCAGTACTGAGTTTGCCCCCAGCTAATTTATTTATGGCCTACTGGGAAGAGCAGTTAATTTCCAGTGGCCATGGCTGGACGGCAAACTTGGTGTCCTATCGCAGATATATAGATGATATATTTTTTGTTTGGACAGGCAGTAGCTGTGAACTGACACTTTTTCTTCAGTTCCTTAACACTAACGATTGGGGCATTAAATTGACTAGCAACATAAGCGATAAAGATATCAATTTTTGGGATTTAAATATTTATATAAAAGAATCTACTATTTTTACTAGGAATTAATTTAAGTCAGTAGACACAAACGGCTATATTAATCGGACTAGCTGTCACCACACTCCCTGGCTTACAAATGCTCCAAAAGGACAGTTTAAGAGAATAAGGAGGAACTGTAAAGATGAAGAAGAATATGAGAAACAAGCTGAACACATAATGAACCAGTTCATAGATAAAGGTTACGATAAAAGAGATTTAAAGAAAAGTATGGAAGAGGTTAAACTTCTAGAAAGAAATCAATTACTTAAGTATAAATCCAAAAATATCTCCCAAAACGTGAAATTCCCTTTATTAGTAAATACAATGGGAGTACGAAAAAAATCCAACGAGCCATACATAAACATTGGCATATTTTAAGGGATGACCCCATTTTAAAAAACATTTTACCTCCTAAACCAAAAATAATATATAGAGGAACCAATAATTTAAAAAATATTTTAGTTAAAAGTAACTTAGAAACTGCAAAATCAGATCATTTTATCAATAACCTTATAGATTTTTATGGCTGTGGAGAGTGTCTACCATGTAGGGTTACAAAGAGTAGAAAAATACATCTTGTAGATATTAGTGAACCAATAGGACAATCATATAAGATAAGAGACCATCTTACATGTCACTCTAAAGGAATTATTTATGTTTTAAAATGTCCTTGTAATCTTCTCTATACAGGGAGAACCATACTGCCCTTAAACGTAAGAATTGCAGAACACGTGCGCAATATCAAAAAAGGCTTAGAGACACATTCTCTCTCTCTCAACATTTTAACATTTTCCATAACCAAGATCCTACAGGCTTGTTCTTTTGTGCAATTAATCTGGTCAAAAAGGATTGGAGGGGAGGAAATTATATGAATTAAACTAGGGAAAGAAGAGATGAAGTTTATATTTAATTTTAATCCTCTTATGCCGAATGGTCTCAATTCTGATTTTGAAATCTGTCATTTTCTTAAAACATTAATTCTACTATACTTGTCTTCTTTTTTTAGTATGGAATATATACATGATATTTGCTTTTGTATTATTTTCTTTTTTTATCATATTTTATACATACATTTTTAGATCCGTTTTTCTATTCTGGAATACCTTATTTTTTATATAAGGATTTTTTTAAACAGTATATTTTTAAGAGCATTTACCATGTATATATTTCCTTCTATTTTTCTACTTATATTTTATGCACCATCTATTATGTATGATTCTTATAACACTTTCTTATTATTCATATTGGAAATATAGAATTTTGTTTTCCATAACCACTCTTTCATGTCATTTTGTATTTGCCTGGGTACATAAACCAGTGATTTTCCTGCACTTATGGACACCATGGACAATAAAGCTTGCTAAGCGAATGGAACACGTTCCAGCAACGATTGAATTAGGTGACCGGGAACCGGAAATACGTCATCAGCGTGCGGCCGGAAATGGGAAAACATTGCGCGAAGGAGACCGATATGAAACAGATGAACAGCTTCGAATAGGTATAAAAGACCACCAACAAAAAGTAACATTAGCAACTGAGGAAGCCTAGGACTTAGGCGAAACGCGTCTTGCTTTATCCCATAGTGGACTTTTAACTTTACCACTTAGAGTGGTTCTGCAAGCCATAATCTTGCTCTTTATTTTATCACTTTGTATTTTATTTGCATATATTTTCATTCAAGGAATATAGTCCTCACTTATACTTCCTGTGTGGACATTTCTTTTGGGAATTCCAAAGAACCATCTACTCATCTTAAGGGAGTGGGATCCCTTCTAACTATCCCACAGGCGTCCAGATTGAGCCATATCTCTTTGTCTCTCTCCTTGTGAGTACTCAATTACGCAATTTGCACTTTATTTATCTCTGTACTATACAATATTGCACTAGGTGTTTGTCAATTATTTTTGTCTTTACAGTTATTCCATCTGTTTTTTAATTACCATCTTTCACCTTGAACCAAGATACTCCATCCAATATGTATGTATAGATTTCTGAGTGAATTGTGCATGACTGTCAGTTAGTGTGTATCTGTTAGTGAGTGCATGTGTCTGTCAGTGTGCGTCTGTCAGTGAATTTGTCAGTGAGTGTATGTATGTCAGTGTGTGTCTGTCAGTCAAACTGCGTGTTGGTCTTAAACCGGAAAATATGCTGCCTGGACAGGAGGGGCCGGAGCAAATTTAGATTGGGGGGGTGCCTGGGTTTCATCATGCCTAGGGCAGCACAAATTCAAAATACAGCACTGCACCCATGATGTGTATGTACTTACAATGCATATCCATATATCTACTCTATATAAAAAAAATGATTATAAATGTGACATTGCTATCCAAAACTTCCTCAATTGTATACTTTCCTGTGGTCACCCTGTAACATTAACACACGTGGTTACATAACATGTCACTTACCCTCACCCACCTTACACTTATTGTCATTTACCACCCACCTAGTCATACTCCAAACTACTCAAAGACATCCATCCAATCACATATCCCAAACTAGTCACATTCATCCATCCATTCAATCAAATACACCAATATATATATTAAATTGGCCTTGGGGCAGCAGGAAGCGTAAATCCAGCCCTGGTATTGAGTAACTCAGACAAATGGATGGTAGGCACTCCTATGGGATTCCAGACTTTGGTGCGATTACTTGGAGGTAAGTTCCCTGTTCAACTGGACCACAGTAGTAAGATACAGCTAATAAAAATCCTCTGCAGACCGCATTAAAGATTAAATATTTTTCTCAAGCTTGAGAAAGAAACTTAACTCTTGAAAAAGTTACCCTTTCACTTTGATGGCTGAATAAACCACCTATCTTTATTGCTGTGTGCTGAGCATCTTTATTTGCAGAGACAAGAAAAAGAATTCCACACTGATCCAACGATACTTGGCTTGCCCCAGATTCTCTGCAATTATTTCTTATACAGAATGTCAACTATATTTGCACTTTATATTTCCAAGAGATCACTCAAATCAAACCTTAATAATATAGTATGTTTTATTTTTCAATGCACAGGGTGATAAAAGATTGGCATATAATTTCTGCATTTAGTGGCACACCAGTTTTGTACACATAAAAGCTCTTTTGTGCTGTTTCTTGTTGCCTGGATAAAACTCCATCTTGATATGAACAATAAAATCTTTTTTTTTTTTTTTTTTTTATATTGTAGGAAAGTGTCAGTCACGTTTTTAGGTAGGTTACTGTTTTCTTGTGCTTTTTTATTTAAATACTTTTTTTGTCCATGTTTTGTTTAGGTGTACTAATGTTAAACATGAACCTAAAAGTTGCTGAAGGGACATTCAATGCTGGTGTTGGACCCCATATTTAACCTGAAAAAAAGTGCACAAATAAACCAAATATATATATATATATATATATATATATATATACACACACACATATATAGAAATAAATACTCTCAGCTCCAAATTTCTATTTGTCCTACGCAAATGGGAAGCCTCTCATGGGACCAAGAACTGTCTGGGATGTCTCGGTCATCCCTGGTTATCCTACTGTTTTCAAAAGTGGCTTTGAGGATATCCCAGATCCCATGCCCAGAGGTGCAGTAGATGAAGCTTCCCTGCAAGCTAATCATACCAAAAATACACCTGATCTAGCTTCGTGCAAAAACACCTTTTGAAAGATATCTGGTGCATGGATTTGACCATTAAAAAGTATGCAAGATTCCAATGTACCGTAGCTCCAACGCCACTTCTCCTTCAAGTAAATAACTACCTAAATGTTCTTCAGGAACCAGCACAATTGTTTTCCAATAGACAAAACGCAATGTAGAAAAGTGTATGCATTATATGACTGATCATTGCATCTTCATTAACCGATGGTTTTTTCAAAACTATTTGTATAATGCTTTAAAATGGGTAGTAAATCCACCATGGAATGTCCCTTTTAAATTAAGCTTAGAACTATTGTAAAACCACATTTGTACAATAGCAAGGCATATGTTAAGCAACACAAATCAAATGGGACATATAAATTTCACACTTATATGGAATGATCCAACATGCTTCAATAGACGTAATATGGCTTATTAATTAAAGGTATGCCATGTTACTCTAAAATACTTGAATCTAGGTACTTAATATCCAAATGAGTTATAAACGGAGTTACACAACATATAAGCACTGGTTTTACAAGGTTACCTACCCGGATGTAACATTTGCATTGAAACAATTATCATTAAAGGAATACACCATTGTTTATATGTGGCACAATACACAATATTCCCAATTCTTCACAGTTTGTACCAGATGTACTATAACACATAGAACAAGACTGTAAAGTTGGTCAGATAATTCAAGACACCCACGGACAATATATCGTGTTGATTTAATGGGAAAACCTTACACTTCCAGCTGAATGGAAGGGTGTAATCATTTGGTGTCACTCACTGTATTCTCCTTGTGCTGATGTGTAAAGGAGGGAAACCCATATCCACCATCTGTCATTCTTGTATGTACACTGTGAATACCCTTAAGTAATTTTATACTCCATTCGCCATGTTCTATCTGGGCCAGTGGTTCTAGAACATTGTACACTCGTGATTTCTTCTACTCTGTGTTGACATACATGGATCACCTTATTTCATTTACAAATACAAAAAAAATAATAATAGTAATACAAAATAATAGTAATACAAAAGTTCTAAACAGCTCTGCTATCAGCATTATTCAATACAAAGTCAAAGTCAATTGCCAGCAAATCAAAGTACATTTAAGATTTTGGGCCAAGCCAGCCAAAAACAAATCTAAAATAACTTCATCTGTGGCAACTCACTAATGTGAGAATTGTCATGAATTTCAAATTTAAGACCAAATAACTGAACTAGAAAAATCTATTGAGTCAGCTATGCTATGGTAGTTTTGTAACTTTGGCCTTCATTTTTAAATTCACTTCCAGACAATTGTCACTTTAGTGACTCTTCTAGCTGACTTAGTGATTTCTTTTTTTCTGGGTTGGCTATTTTGGCCTAATATTTCAAATGTATCTTTTAAAAAAACAAAAATTACATTTGGTGATTTAACGGTGTGTGTCATGACCGCGCCATAATTTGGAACCACTTAACTATACAAACATGTTGTCCTTCCCCTTTTAACTTCATTGAAGAATGTTACTTGGCATATGTGAAACAAAATATAATTTGATGTTGGTAGAAACCAAGCATGGTGTATTTCATTGCTGGGTTTAACTTTATCCTGCTTCTAATTTACTCTCGACCTAAAGGTATTTCCGTTGATATATGGTGTATATTGTATTTGTTTGTGCTTCACTTAATTTTTGTCAATGTCTATTCTGTCTAAAACAGAAAGCCTGCGGTGTTTTGTGTGTAACTATGGGCTAACATTGGTTTTGCAAACTTCTATCCTGGAAACTTTGTGTATTTGTTATGTTTTAAGTATTTTTTTTTTTTGTATAAAATCCATAGTGTGGTAAAAGAGCAAAATGTAACTGACCACCATCAATATTGTCTATTATTTAATAATCCCTTAGAAAAAAAAATGGTAGAAGGTGCTATACTGAACTGATATTTCCCATTGCTTGGCTTCATGAAATGTTACATGCAAGCCAGGCTTTATATGAAGAATAGGGTGTTTAAGACAAAGTATTATGTGATTTCCACTCTTGGAAGTGAATTGTTTAGGTTTTATTGCCATTTTCTGTGTATTCTATAAATCTGTTGGTCAATGAATAATATTGCAAGAAAATCCAGGAAAGTTATATTCTCTCTGAAAAACCAGAGTCAACTAAAAAGCGCAAGAGCTATATTATATCGTTTCATGAAAGAAACATTGAGTTCTAGATGCCTTTCAGCCCTGTACACCCTTCCTAAAAATGTATTGGATATTTGGCTCTTGTTGGCTCTATCCCAGAAGTGTCCATCTATGGCCCATCATCTATTCTTTGACTACATTTCCCATAATTCTCTGCCACACAAATATTGGGATTGTAGTGGAACATCAGATCGACACCCACATTTGTTAACCCCTTCTTTATATATTCAGTTGTTCGACCTCCAACAACGTTACAGATCCTGCGAGGTGATGCATTCTTTAAAAAAAAAAAAAAAGCTACAAAAAAAAATTAGGAGACTGTCACCAATGTAACGTTGATCCTCCACAATTTTCTTTCTAGAACTTGGCATCTTTGTGGTAATGGATTATTTTGACTTATGCTGTTGAAGAGACCAAAGAGACTTCTGTTTAGCACAGAAATACTCCTCAATAAGGTTACAGTTATGATACATAAACATCCCTGCCAAAGTCAGACCAATGCCTGCATAACTGAGAGACGTCAGCTGGCTTCCAAATAGGACCCGAGATAACACAAGGTTCCCAACCAAGTTGAGGTTGCCCAACACATGTATGGTGACTGCAGAAGTCAATGTGATGACACAGAAGCTTGCCAGGTTGTACAGGACAGATCCCAGACAACTAAGAAGAATGAATAACCAGAGTCTGTTGTCGTAGTCTTGCGGAATCTCCCATACTACACTTCGCTCGAATAGCACTGCAGACATGAACAGGATGCAGAAACTGGGAATGGACATGAGGTACAACAGTGTAAATGAGTGAATTCTCTCTTCTTTTAGAAGAGAACCTAAAAGTAACAAAACAAAGTTGTTAATATCTACAACAGACCATTCAGTTTAGTGAAATATTGGCTGCTGGACAGTTTAATCCCTTAAAGGAACACTCAGGTCACCATAACAGCTTAATTGAAAGCCAACCAGTAGCTCCCCAATTATAAAAGGCACTATTTAAAAATAAAATAAAACATTTTTATGTATGAATGGGGAGCTATTGTTGGATTAGACAGTCAACTGACCACTCTAGCCACTCAGTGGTATCCCTTCCAAACTGATTTTAATGGTTACATGCTAAACGACAGTCCCCAGCAACCCATTCCCTCTGTACTGTTGAGCTACTGACCAAGTATTAGTCTGAGCAGCAATGGGTGGAAGTGATTTGCTGGAGGTGTCAGCTAACCACTTTCAGCCTATCACAGTCGCCCATTGCTGGTATTAATTGGAATGGCTACCGAAGAGTTTAATCTCTGCCTTAGCCATACCCCCTGTAAAGGCCAGGGATTCACAATCAGTGTTTAAAAATGGTCCAATATTGAATGGACAGTGATGGGCACTCTGAGCAATTTAACGAACAATAATGCTTATTTATAGTGTCCCTTTAACTCCTAAATTACAGAGCAGTGAAATTATTGTACATTAATTGAGCAATGAGACTGTAACCTGATTTGTAACCTGTACTCGTAATAGACTGAGAGTGATCACCCAATGAGCAAAAGCAAGCCTCTCAATCTTTTTCATTGTCTTGTATATTTTTAATGGGACAGCAGCATCCTGGAGTGTTCCTTTTAGAGCAAATACAGATGTCTACAGTAACAAAATGATTTTTCAGTATTCGGCATGACGATGGTCTTGGAAAATGAAAGTAGTAGCAAGTACTAAAATTAGTGACATTTTAAGATGTAAACTGCTATACCATCTGGTCTAAATGGGTTGTTTACATGAACTCAAAGCCCTCCAAAATGTTAACATTTGCACTATCCCCAAGTATCTGCTCCAGCATGCACTGTTAGGCCCGTCCCCCCATCATCGAAATGGCCAATTTTTAGCCAATCAAATGCTTTTCCATTTCTCAATGCTTTCCTATGGACGCTCTGCGCGATGGAGGCAAAATGTGCCTCTAGTGGCTGTCTGGAAGACAGCCACTAGAGGCTGGGTTAACCCCCAAATGTAAACATAGCATTTTTTCTGAAACTGCTATGTTTGCATCTGAAGGGTTAAAACCTGAGGGACCTGGCACCCAGACCACTTCATTGAGCTGAAGTGGTCTGGGTGACTATATAGTGTCCCTTTAACTCTAAATAACCTATGTAATTGAACTCTGATGTAAATACCTCTCTAATCTTAACTCCCGCCCCCATACCCCCCTAACTTCTTCTAATGTTAACTTTGACTCTGCATGCTTTTACATAGCTGCATACACTTTCTATATTCACAGATTCAAACACAATACATTACAAGCAGAAATATGCACATACATATATTCATTTGCCAACTGCATATGTATAAATCTGTGTGGGTTTAGGCCTACAATGTCCAATTGATAAATTCATTATACGTGCTTGATATGCTATTTTTGGGGGTTTGGAAGTAGGGGATGCCTGTGAAATTTTGTGCCTACAGGCATCTGACATGTAAATCTTGCCCTGAGCAGGCTTTGCACCTTAAAGGAAAACACAAAGCTGTATTCCTAATAGTGCCTTCTACCACCCCCTCCCCCCGACTTGGTTTTAAACCCTTTTTTGATTTACCACACTCCTCCAACATGGTACTTTGGGAAGTGTATGCGCGGCATTGGCCGCGCGAGTAATAGACCTATGTTGTAGTTATAAGCTTAGAGCCTATGTATACCTGAAGTATCATATTAATGCATCATAGCAGAACTCCTGCCCTACTATTGTGACTCTGTTTGCCTAGTCATATACTGTATGGAGCTAAATATCTGCCATGTTGGTGTGGTTTCTCATCTTGAATTTCCATGAATCATTATTCCACCACATCATTTTTATCTAAACCTAACATTCCAATTCCGGTTTCTCTATATATTATGCCCATCATTGACCACTAATATTCATTCAATAAATATGCTCCCAGTTAAATGAAATACTCCTGTATTTGTGTTTCAAACTTTGAATTGTCTCTTAGATATATTGTACCTATTTTGTCTCTCTAAGTGTACCAATTGCACCCATGGACAGCACTGCGGAATGTATTGGTACTTTATAGATTAAGTATAACAAGAATTTCATAAAGTGGGAAAAATGTGTTGCCTTTTTGCACCATGCATAAAGGGATACTATAGTGCCAAGAAAACAAAGTTGGTTTCCTATAGTGCCACCCTCACAGGTGGCCACCCCGTGGTGCACAAGGGGTTTAAAAAAAACCTTCTGTCACTTAATTATCAACTCGGGCTCCGCTCCTAATGACCTAATGCGCATGCGTGTCAATCACCACACTTGCGTTAGAACTTCCCCCATAGGGGGACAGTGGACGTGGCATAGCTGGAGGACGTCCAGCGTCAGTTAGACACCCAAAAGTCACCTAATGACCTGGAAGCCCCTCTAGTGGCTGACTGGTGGACTTAACCCTCAACGGTAATTATTGCAGTTTCTTAAAACCTTTGCAGGGCTAAAAGACATGGGAGCCTTTGCAGGGCTAAAAGACATGGGACAGAGCATCCAGACCACTTCAATGAGCCAAAGTGGTCTGGGTGCCTATAGTGTCCCTTTAATTTTTTAAGGACAGAGTCAATTGTACCAAAACAAAACCTAGAATTTATACTATGTATTTTTTCCACTGTAATTAAGGGTTTCTCTTTAAGTGCACCCATACATATTATTACTTTTGGTATTTCAAGGATAGAAAGGGAATTAATTTATCCTATATGTATACCTAACAAATAGGGGAAAAAAATAAACAAAGCATTTAAAAATTTTTTTTTTTAGAACTTTGCATATCATTTGTACCCAGTTCAACTAAAGAAAAATAAACCACAGTGCTTTCAAAGCGTATCCATTGTTTGTGTGTGAGGCTGGAAAGAGAGCAGGAAAAAAAACAGGTGCCAGGGCAAAATTCCTAGTCGATCTAGCACATGGGTCGTCAACCTGGTCCCTACCGCCCACTAGTGGGCGTTTCAGGATTCCAGGTGGGCGGTAGGGATTTCGGCGGCTAAATCCTCTGTTTGAGAGAGTGTGTGGCTGGGGCTGGGCTGACAGCCCTAATGATCATTCTGATTAATCCTCCCCTCGGACTGTGCCAGCCTGTCAGTCCGAGGGGAGGAAGGAGGGAGGAGCTGGGGGCTGGTGTGGCTGCCAGTGGCCGCAGGGAGACCTCTGTCTCCCTGCACAGTCTGAAACCATTTCAGCCGCATGCCCCGCCCCCAAACAGAAGCTCTGCCCCCCACACGTTTCTGGAGAGCTGCCACCGGACCAAGAGGAAACTAAAAGGTATTTACCTTTTTACAGCCCCCTTCCCACCATTCAAACACCCCCTACCCACTATAGAGCCCCCCTACCCACTATAGAGCCCCCTACCCACTATAGAGCCCCCCTACCCACTATAAAGCCCCCCTACCCACTATAGAGCTCCCCTACCCACTATAGAGCTCCCCTACCCACTATAGAGCTCCCCTACCCACTATAGAGCTCCCCTACCCACTATAAAGCTCTCCTACCCACCTCACAGCTCCCCTACCCACCTCACAGCTTCCCTACCCACCTCACAGCTGCCCTACCCACCTCACAGCTGCCCTACCCACTATAGAGCCCCCCTACCCACTATAGAGCCCCCCTACCCACTATACTGCCCCCCACCCACTATACTGCCCCCTACCCACTATACTGCCCCCTACCCACCTCACAGCCCCCCTAACCACTATACAGCCCCCCTACCCACTATACAGCCCCCCTACCCACTATAGAGCTCCCCTACCCACTATAGAGCTCCCCTACCCACTATAGAGCTCCCCTACCCACTATAGAGCCCCCCTACCCACCTCACAGCCCCCCTACCCACTATACTGCCCCCCCTACCCACTATACAGCCCCCCTAACCACTATACAGCCCCCCTACCCACTATAGAGCTCCCCTACCCACTATAGAGCTCCCCTACCCACTATAGAGCTCCCTTACCCACCATAGAGCTCCCTTACCCACCATAGAGCTCTCTTACCCACTATACAGCTCCCCTACCCACCTCACTGACCCCTACCCACCTCACTGACCCCTACCCACCTCACTGCCCCCCTACCCACCTCACTGACCCCTACCCACCTCACTGACCCCCTACCCACCTCACTGCCCCCTACCCACCTCACTGCCCCCCTACCCACCTCACTGCCCCCTACCCACCTCACTGCCCCCCTACCCACCTCACTGCCCCCCTACCCACCTCACTGCCCCCTTCCCACCTCACTGCCCCTTCCCACCTCACTGCCCCTACCCACCTCACTGCCCCCTACCCACCTCACTGCCCCCCTACCCACCTCACTGCCCCCCTACCCACCTCACTGCCCCCTACCCACCTCACTGCCCCCCTACCCACGTCACTGCCCCCCTACCCATGTCACTGCCCCCCTACCCATGTCACTGCCCCCCTACCCATGTCACTGCCCCCCTACCCACTATAGAGCTCCCCTACCCACTATAGAGCTCCCCTACCCACTACACTGCCCCCTACCCACTGCACTGCCTCCTACCCACCGCACTGCCCCCTACCCACCTCACTGCCCCTACCCACTATAGAGCCCTTTACCCACTATACAGCCCCCCTACCCACTGTACAGCCCCCCTACCCACTGTACAGCCCCCCTACCCACTGTACAGCCCACCTACCCACCGTACAGCCCCCCTACCCACCGTACAGCCCCCTACCCACCGTACAGCCCCCTACCCACCGTACAGCCCCCTACCCACCGTACAGCCCCCCTACCCACCTTACTGCCCCCTACCCACTATACAGCCCCCCTACCCACCTCACAGCTCCTACCCACTATAGAGCCCCCCTACCCACCTCACAGCTCCCCTACCCACCTCACAGCTCCCCTACCCACCTCACATCCCCCTACCCACCTCACATCCCCTACCCACTATAGAGCCCACCTCTACCCACTATAGAGCCCACCTCACAGCTCCCCTACCCACCTCACAGCTCCCCTATCCACCATACAGCCCCCCTACCCCTTACAGCCCCCCTACCCCTTACAGCCCCCTACCCACTATAGAGCCCCCCTACCCACTATAGAGCCCCACTACCCACCTCACAGCTCCCCTACCCACTATACTTCCCCTCTACTCACTATACAGCCCCCCTATGCACCTCACAGTCCACCTACCCACCTCACAGTCCCCATACCCACCTTACAGCCCCTCTACCCACTATACGGCTCCCCCTACCCACCATACAGCCCCCCTACCCAGCTTACAGAACACCTACCCACCTTACGAAAATCGAACCAGATAATATTTAGTCTCGCAGCATCTACCTCAAGGACCTCATTAATCACTAGTAAAAGTCATTTCAATTTACTTTATTGTTTTCTCATTAATCTTTATAAAGTTAAAAACATTATAAACATGGATTAAGTAGAAATAAAAAGATAAATGTAAAGTACATTTATTTTATTTTTAAAAATATTCCGCACTTGCGCGAAAACTGGTGGGCGGTAAGGAAATTTTTCCATCAAGAAAGATGCATTAGTGGGCGGTAGGTAGAAAAAGGTTGACTACCACTGATCTAGCACCTGCGATTTGTTGCGCCATGTTCTAAGCAACCTAATCACTATAGTTCAGTCTTGTAGTATTATGCTGGGAGTGAAATTTTTTTGGGGGGAGGGGAGATTTTCTGTGCCAATCGCAGGTTGCACTGGCAGTGTTGTGGTATCTATTTTCATTGTTAAAGAAACACTCCCACCCTCCATAACTAACCGAGGTTGTTATGGGGACTGGAGTGTCCATCGCAATCTGTCAGTGCTATAGTGCTACTTACAGGATGTACTATTTCCAGGATGACCTGGAATAGGCTCGAACTGCAGGGGCCAGGATGAAGAAAGGGCATCGGTGTCAGATGCAGTTTAACCCCTGAAGGTATGACTATGCCCAGACCCTCCTGACACCATAATGGATTAAAAAAAGATGATGGTTTTATGGAGGCGCGGTTGTTTTGTTTGTTTTGTTTTGGGGGGTTTTGGGTGCTGTTATATCCATTGTATTTTGTTGGGTTTTTTTTTGTTTGTTTGTGGGGGGGTTTTGCAGGCAATGGTGCCATGAGTATATGGATGCTGTTCCCTACGTGTCTGCCAAATTCGTCAGCAAAAGGAAACCCTTAGGGTTAGTGATAGTGCAAAGGTCAGGGTTCAAACTGTTTTAGGGTTAGATACAGTGTTAGGGATGAGGCTAGAATAGGTGTATGCTTAGAGTTCGTGTAAGCATAGGGTTAGGGATGATCTAGGGTTAGCATTAAAGGACCACTCTAGTGCCAGGAAAACACCCTCAGGGACCCCCTCCCGCCCGGCTCTGGAAAGGGGTAAAAACTTACCTTTTTCCAGCGGTGGGCGGAGAGCTCTCTGCCTCCGATCCTCCTCTTCTCCTCCCCGTCGGCTGAATGCGCACGCGCGGCAAGAGCTGCGCGCGCATTCAGCCGGTCACATAGGAAAGCATTCACAATGCTTTCCTATGGACGCTTGCGTGCTCTCACTGTGATTTTCACAGTGAGAATCACGCAAGCGCCTCTAGCGGCTGTCAATGAGACAGCCACTAGAGGAAATAGGGGAAGGCTTAACCCATTCACAAACATAGCAGTTTCTCTGAAACTGCTATGTTTATGAAAAAATGGGTTAACCCTAGAAGGACCTGGCACCCAGACCACTTCATTAAGCTGAAGTGGTCTGGGTGCCTAGAGTGGTCCTTTAACTACTAGACAACATATTCTAATTTAGGTTTTGTTTTTTGTTTTTCCAATCTGGACATTTGTGGCCCAAACTTTAAATTTGCAATTACCGTGTCATTTCTTTACAGTTCCCAGTATAGGGAATAACCTATATTTTTCCAAGATTACTATGAATTATTAAAGATTATTTTCATAAATTATGTTTTTGTTAGTTTTTCTTACTTACTCTGTTGTATGGATTTCAGCCCCCTGAGAAACGTAGATGCAAAAAGATAGAAGCACCCAGTTTGGTCGAACTGCACTTCTCCAATGATGCTGAAGCAGGCCCCCAAACAAATAGGGATCATGGCAGTATACTTCAGTGTATGTGGTCTTGCACCCAAGAATACTTTGGAAAGGACTAGGGTGAAAATGGGGGTTGTTGTGTAAATCATTTGTGCAAAAGAGAGCTGGACACAGCTTAGTCCAAGGTTCCCAAAGGCTATGCTGGAACAGAAGGTCAAACTCAAAAGAAAAACTTGAAGTTTGGCATTGGTGTTTAATGCCACTTCGTCATCTTTTAGCTTTACCAACCCATATCGTAGTAAAGGGTAATTCAACAAGACTGCTGTAAGCATGTGGAGTGAGGACAGCAATAAGGGATACTTAAAGTTGTACACAGCAAATATCCATTTGTTAAGGCTTGATATGGTGGAGCCAGTTATTAGCCAAATGAGTACTGCCGCTATAAGGTACAGTTTATTTGTTCCTTTGATGCTTGGTGGTTGATCCAGCTTAGGCTGTACAGTGGATGGAGAAGGTGCTCCATCAGTATGTTCCATTTTAACGTCATCTTTCCTGCTGGAGGCTAGACACATTGGTTCTAAGGTAATAACTGGCCCCTTTATGATGCAGTTCAGGACTTGAGAAAGAAGTCATCTCCACAATTCACCATGATGAACTGATGGTTGTCCATCTTTTAGTTCAAATTCAGTATGAGATGTCCTATGTTCCATCTGCTTGTCTACAGGTTCATTAATACAATTCCCAGAAAAGTCCACTGAAAAAAATCAAGTGAATTGTTATTACTGTAAATACTGCACTACATTACATCAAATTCATAGTTTACAGGGTCAGCCATAGTTAGCTTTTAAAACACCATACCATTCCTGATCCTTGTGATAACAAGGCACAGGAGACCTACCTCAATGTGGCTCTCTACATCACAGCTTTGGACCATCAGTCTCCCCTTTGTTCACCTTGACACGTCCTCTCCAACAAGCAGGCAGCCTTGAAAGCAATTCCTAGACTCTTTCAGACGACAACAATGATCTGTATTCCTCTCAATGAATCCTCAGGAGGAAAAGCTCAGAGCTAGTGCTGATGGTGACGGTGTGAGTAATATCCCCTGATCTTGTGACTCCTCCTTCCAAAATCCTGTGCTCTGGGCTCACAGACACAGTTCGTACCCACAGAGGAGATGGAAGAACGTAAGGCTGGAGCAGCTCAGAACGTTCTGCAGTGTAAAACAACACAATATACACATACTGTCATATAGTAATAGACATGGTTACTTAGCAACAGACGTTTAAAAAAGCAAATTACATGTTGTGCTGATCTCAGTGTGTGCTCATATAATGATGAATCACAGGCTGGGTGTCTGATGTGTTCCTTCTTCCCATGTATATTTTCCAAGGAAGAATGACAGGCTGTAACGTCATATGGGCAATAGGCACAGGGCTGGCATATAACCTCCCCCTAACTAACTCGTACATCCCATGCATTCTAGGTCAGCCTTCCAAATTTAGACTCTTGGTAAAGGGCAAATGTAAACAGATACTATTTAATTAACACATTTTGTGTTCTTACACAGATATAGCTGCAGATTATTGCAGGCAATGCACATCACAAATTCCTCATCTGGCACAGATTGATATGGAACGCACAGTGTTAACATTATTATTTTTATTCTTTCAATAAAGATGGAATAGAAGAAACCTTTTGCAATCATGCCATTTGATACACACCCCTTAATGTGAAATCCCATGCATGCATTGGTATTTTTTAATGTATATAATTGTAATTAAAAAAAAAAAAAAGTGAAAAAAAACATTTCTCATACAGAGTATTAATAACATCGCATATTGTAAAATGCAATCTGTTTTGTAAATTAAAACAGCCAAGTGCCACCTACATCAGAACATAATACGTAGTATGTAGCAAACATGTACTCTTCTATAAATACCCCACACTGAGCAGGAGGAGAAGCAATGGAGTGATTTATTGATCTGGGGCTATCAAATGATAGCTGTCCAATTGTTGCTGAACTACAAATCTATTTTCTGTTTTGCAAGTTAGTAGGCGGCTGAGCATCGTGTGAGTTGCACTTCCACAGCAAACGCAGTTGATGGCTATATCTAAGGGAGAGGGGGTTGCATTATTTGGGCATTACACTTTGATAATAAGAACAAATGAAGACAAACTAGCAACAAAATGCTTGCTCTGAACACCTGTCATTCACAATATGTAGATACAATTGGATAGCAGAAGGAACTGACGTCACCCTAATGTTACTAAGGGGTGGGATAGCCAGAGCCTGACACCATTTTTATTGGCTGCAACGTATCCATGGGCGATGTCAGATGGAAATGATGGAATGTTGAACTCCCAGTTGTGGCTAAGGGCCTTGTTGTTAAGGGTTGTGTTCGGTTGCTATGGAGAAGCTGACCAGAGGATGCTTGTGGTTCATTCACTGATCTGCCTGATGGGTGGAGTATTTGCCTAAACATATGGTTTACTATTACACTGGCTCTCGTTATTAATAAACCTTTAAGTGTGGAAAGAAACATGGGCAATGTTTCACCGTGTACTCTGAGATTTTTACACAGAGAGCAGTAAATACAAATATCATGGGTTTGTTGGGACGTCATATAGTCCAGATTACCAGTGTACAACAACAACAACAACATGACTCAATCCCTGCACTAAAACCATTCTGATAACGTATTTTACAACTCTGTCATGTTTATAATCCTTTTATAACAGTAATAACCTTTATTCTCATTTAGTGTTCTTGGACACTTGTGACATTCTATTTTTATTTATTTTTAAAGACAGCGGGAGTTTTGTGAAAAGACACACCCTACTGTAGGACTAAATTATCCTCAATGCCCCCTGTTAAGGACTGCAAGGGATTTTTTTTTTGTGTGAGCTTAATTTAGCTCGCTATGTTTTTGAAGAAAATATGTCGTCACTATCTGTACAAACACCTGTTGTTACTAGAGAAAAACTAGAAGCAAACACATATTTTGCACCTTATTTTTTTAAATTCGCTTTTTTTTTGTGACGTTTACATGGTAATTTTCTGTGGGTGCACTTCCTCGTGCAAAGTGTGTTAAACACCTATGCCATAGATAAAAGGTACATAAAGGGCTACAGCCTTGGCTTTAGTTAAGTTCTTCCAAGTCTGCAGGGGTTAAAAAGCTAAAAAGTTCTGTCAGCAGTTTTTGCAGATAATTTTTCTGTTTCTCATGAAATGTTACGTTTGCTTTAACTTTGCGTAGTTTAGATAACATTTTCAAGTAAGCCATTGTTTCTTTAGTCTTATTTTTTTATGCACACATGCGCAGTAGACTAATTGCCATTTTATATATACGATGCCCCCAGCAGCACCCCATTTAAGCATGTTTAGGTGAGTGCAGCCAGCCCCTTGTTTTCCCATATATATTTAGGAGTCTAGCCAGCTCCCTGGTTTTGCACCGTCCCCTGTCACAGGTGTCTCATCTCAGGACCCTATTTAAGCCTTGTACTGCAGAGAACTCGAGATGGAAGGATTTCCCCAAGTGAGTAGCTCATTTAGTAGACAGTTGGCAGTGAGAGTAGGACCTGCCAAAGATGGGGTACATTGACGTTTGTGGCAGGCTTATGCAATGTATGATCATATAGTGTAACTAAACCCCCATTATTTTTTGCCTAGATTAGGTGTTTTTAATAAAACTAGTCAAATCTGTCAGCATCAAAGTAGGTGTTTAGTTGATAATTGAGTGCGCTGGATTTCTATTTTTATATATACGATGCTCTACCATTAAAGATTGAGAAGATGATTTTGAACTACAAACGAAGTGAGTCTGTGGTTTTATTATCGGTTCTCCCGAGCGCTCGAACACCTAATTAGGAGCCTCTGGTTATTTCTGGGATGATTTATCCATCATACATTTTCTATATCACCTATGCTTACTGGTATAGAGCTACCACTGAAGAAAACAAAAGCCTATCAACTGCAATGCATTAAAAAAAACACTATCCGTTCCAGCAGAGGCATGAAGAGTCAAAACTACAAACACATTCTGATGGAAAAACTTTACACTTCTCAGAGTACTATAAGTAGGGTTTCCATATCCACTGTATTTTCAGGGACTCATATGACGTATAATTCAAACTTCATCTGTGTGAGTATGAAATCTTTTAACAGCGTTCATGGGGACTGGATTTTGTGCCCAAGTGTTTTAGAAATTCTTTAGGCACCATCCCTAACCAACCCCTTGGCTTACTTGGGTGGAGAGAATGAAAGCAAAAAGCTTCTTTATAAAATGGAGCAAGTCCCCAACATCTACAGTTATATGCCCTTAAAGACACAACATCTGGAATAAAAGGGATTCAGGACATGAATGTTATCGCCATTGATCCTTAAGCAAGATATTGAATGTTTAGGTTACATCTGTCAATCAAAGAATCCATTTGTAGGGTAAAGGCTGCTTGTGAGTCTTGAAGATTCTGGTGTGGCCCATTATTGAAGGAGGACTTTTATTTAATTCAAGAATGTCCTCTTTAGGGGCCACAACCTTCCAGTGACTGCTTGCATTTCCTCATTGACCAGTACCATGTGGTCTTGGAAAAGTTTACAAATGCCAGTCATTAGGTCAAGGATATCCTTTTTAGTGGATGGCATGACTCGATCAGCCTTGAAAGAAGAAGAGTGATGGTTTCTGTCACCACCATTTGAGTTGTAGTTTTCAGATGAGGAATACTGGGTCTCTAAGCATCACAGCTATCTTGTGTCTCTGTCCTTATGTGAGTGTCTTCCTCTGTCCTTGCATGAGTTTTTGTATGTTGAGCTCTGCTCTCTTTGTATACTGGTTGTTGAGCATGTTGTGTTTTTCTGTGAATGTGTGTCTGCAAATTCCCATGTTTCTGTCTGCATATGTGCCTCTATCTATTCATGTTTGTTTCTATGGGGATGCACATAGAAAAGAGGCAAAGGGCAAGGTTCTGGTACAATACATTTTCTTTGGGCTGGAGTACATTTACCTACTAACATCCCTCCCTTTCTGCTGGTAAATAAATATCTGATAGATTGTAACATTATGATTCCTTGTTTTTTCTCTGCATAATCGCATGTGGCAATAGGTGTAGGGCAGCAGCAGAACCCAGCACTAATCCTCTTCTGTAGTGAGTGATCAGGGTTGGGCATTTTCTTGTTATTAGAATTCACCAAACTTTAAGCAATTGAGATTGCTTAAGTGCTTTATGTAATTCCCCATCCGAATCCACCCAATTTATAATAATGCTATACCTCCCTGGCTGTCAATCAAACAAGAGCTATTGGAAGTGACAAGCATGATGGGCTACAGTGTGGCAGCCTTTGCCTCCTTTGGCTGTGCTCGTGCTGGCTTCTCCCAGCTAGGACTTCTCAATGAACTCCACTACAGCTCATTGCACACAGCTTTCCATTTATATGGGCACCAGTGAGAAGAGGAGAGGGGGCCAGTGTCTCTGGTGTCTAGTGGTGGGGAAGCAGGGACCCCTTCATGTCTTCCCTCTGCAAGTGGCACGGTTTCCAGGTAGAATTTGCTAGCATTTTACTTTGCACTTGCTGCCTGTATCAGATGGAGACGCAGCTCTCGGTTTGCCGTAAATGCCAGCATGGTGGAGGGGGTGGCCCACTTGTCCCTGTGGATCCCACTAAACTCCAGTGCCGTGCCTGATAAGAACTGTCCTCCTCTTCACTACGCCTCTAGTTTCCAGCTGCAGACACAAGTTTGCAGCTTGTGCAAGGTATTTTCCATATATCCCCAAGAAAATATGCATATTTTATTTGGGAGTTTAATAAATAGTGGGGATTTTTCCACTGGTGTATTGCTGTAAGCCTCAGGTGCCCTTAACAGTTAGGGTTGAAAGAAACACCAGATTGTGGTTTAACCCCTTAAGGACACATGACATGTGTGACATGTCATGATTCCCTTTTATTTCAGAAGTTTGGTCCTTAAGGGGTTAAGGTATTGAAGAGTAGTAAATTATATCTCACTTTACCATTCATATTAATAATTATTGTGGCAGCCTCCCAGATGGGAAGAGGGGTTTCGCCGCCAGAGATGTTCTTTTCCCCTTAATGGGAGTGATGCTGTACAGCAGAGCAGGAACAGCTCTTACAAGAGCTAGTGATTAAGCACTCCAAGCAGAAGAGAGACAGCTGTTATAGCTTTCTCCCACAAACATGAGACGAGGCTCTATGATGTGAGATAACTGATGTTAGTGGAGTAACAAACGGCCTTTTATGTCAATCCCCATGCAAGGGGCACTCCCTTCTGGACCTGAGAGTAGACTACAGTAAAGACAATCACACAATGACATTGGCTCTCAGGCCCAAGAGCCTCCCATACACAAACAATGTAATCCCTCCCCTGTGCTTGGGAGATAATTGAATCAGGCACTGTACTCACATAATCCAATTATCTCCAAGCACAGAAACAAATATACTTTTAAACAGTATTCTGGAAGTACCCCCAAACTCACGAAAACCCCACTATAAAGTTATATCCCCTGATAGCACCGATCTGGGGACCAACATATCCAAAGATCACCCAGATCGATTCAGGGGTTTGGGATTTCCATGGAAGTGACATTTTGACCGACCGCATACGAGGCTCCTGCCCAAAAGAGTTCCATGAAATGAGGCGGTGCGGTCGGTCTATTTCTGGAATACATGAAACCGTCAAAATACAGAACGTAGGAGTTCGTATGGATACTTAGTCTATGTATCTGGTTCGGGGGCTTATTCCTACCGAACGCTGCTCTTTTCATACAAATCCAGATGAAGGTATGGAAGTCCCAACATTGTTCGTGCCGTCGAGTGTCCAATTATAGTTTCATGCACTCGACGACCAAACACCACTATATGTCTTCGCGGCTAAATATGGCCGCCGCCACGTCTTCGTTTACAGAACGCTGACCACCCAGCCGACCGCTTAGAATGCTTCTGGTTTTTGAGGTGTTACAGATGTGATAGAGGTCAATTAGGGATACACTCTGTAACGAACCGTTTTGCACACAAGAGGTTAAAAACCATTTAGGCCATATTCTCCTTTTCAGATGCACAGACAGCTACTGCAATCACCAATCTCCGGAACTGGAACCAGGGGAATGCTCCAAACTCCCGAACAGGAAACACACGAATGCTGTAAACAGCCGAACAGGAAAAACAATCCGAACAGCTTACACTCCTGGAAGTCGCACTGTAACAGCATACAATCCAATTCCCCCCAAGAACGAGACAACACTTCGTTTGAGGGTCAAGCAGAACTGATTTACTGGGGCTACCTGCTTTTATGCAGGTCTCCCACATGGTGGACACTCCCCTGGGGGACCAGATGGAAGACTGGGAAACATATTGGACATTGACCAATCACAAGCTTACAATCCCACAATGCATCACAATCCCTCCTCTCTGCCCTGGAGATAATTGGGAAGTAATCCAATTATCTCCAAGGACAGAGGCAAAACTCCATTAACCACATGGCAGACAAAGGACAATAAAAGACATAAAAATACATACTGTTACATTTAACAACATAGAACATACACATTCTACCTATCACTAGATAGCTTAGATATGAGCGCACATTATTACCAGGCCCGTCGCTAGCCGACAGGCAAAACAAGCAACTGCTTGGGGCCCCGAGCTGGCCCGGGGCCCCAAGCAGAGCCGGCAGGGGCATGCGGTCCTGGGGGGCCCGGACTGCTCAGGTCGTCCGGGCCCCACATTCAGTGGGTACATACCGGGTCGCAGGGGGCCCTGCGACCCCGGTATGTACCCACTTGGCCAGCCTCTTCTCCTGGGGGGCCCAGTAGCCGGTCACCTCAGGGCCCCCCAGAGGCTGGCCCTGCTGACAACCGGCGGGCGCGCGAGGGAGCACTCTCCTCTGAGTGCTTCCTCTTCAGCTCCCTCGCGCACTGTACTGATGCCGGAGCCGGAAGATGACGTCATCTTCCGGCTCCGGCATCAGTACGCGGCGCGCGAGGGAGCTGAAGAGGAAGCACTCAGCCAGGGAGAGTGCTCCCTCGCGCGCCCGCCGGGTGTCAGGGACTCAGGGAGGACATTTCAGTGAGTGGGGGTGGGGGAGAGGGAGGGAGGACATTTGAGGGGGGAGGGGAAGGGAGGACATTTGAGGGGGGGGGGAGGGAGGACATTTGAAGGGGGAGGGAGAAAAATTAAGTGGGGGGGAGGGAGAAAATTTGAGTGGGGGGGAGGGAGAAAATTTGAGTGGGGGGAGGGAGAAAATTTGAGTGGGGGGGAGGGAGAAAATTTGAGTGGGGGAGGGAGAAAATTTGAGTGGGGGGAGGGAGAAAATTTGAGTGGGGGGGAGGGAGAAAATTTGAGTGGGGGGAGGGAGAAAATTTGAGTGGGGGGAGGGAGAAAATTTGAGTGGGGGGAGGGAGAAAATTTGAGTGGGGGGAGGGAGAAAATTTGAGTGGGGGGAGGGAGAAAATTTGAGTGGGGGGAGGGGGAAAATTTGAGTGGGGGGAGGGGGAAAATTTGAGTGGGGGGAGGGAGAAAATTTGAGTGGGGGGGAGAGGGAGAAAATTTGAGTGGGTGGGGGGGAGAGGGAGGAAATTTGAGTGGGTGGGGGGGGAGAGGGAGGGAGGAAATCTGAGGGAGTGGGGGGGAGAGGGAGGGAGGAAATTTGAGGGAGTGGGGGGGAGAGGGAGGGAGGAAATTTGGGGGGGAGAGGGAGGGAATTTGAGGGAGGGGGAGAGGAAGGAAATTTGAGGGGGGAGGGAGGGAGGAAACTTGAGGGGGGAGGGAGGAGGGAAATTGGAGGGGGGAGAGGAAAGAAATTGGAGGGGGAGGAAGGAAATTGGAGGGGGGAGGAAGGAAATGAGAGGGAGGGGGAGAAGAAGGAAATTTGAGGGGGGAGGGAGGAAGGAAACTTGAGGGGGGAGGGAGGATGGAAATTGGAGGGGGGGAGAGGAAAGAAATTGGAGGGGGAGGAAGGAAATTGGAGGGGGGAGGAAGGAAATGAGAGGGAGGGGGAGAAGAAGGAAATTGGAGGGGGGGGAGAAGGCAATGAGAGGGGGGGGAGAAGAAGGAAATTGACGGGGGTAGGGGGAGAGATTGACATCCATCACACACACAATTCACCCCTTGCACACAGAAAAACACACAATGCATTACACACATACACAAGCAATGCATCCCTTACACACAGCAACACACAATGCACCCCTTCCACACACTCAGTGCATCCCTTACAGCAGTGTTTCCCAACCCAGTCCTCAAGGCACACCTACCAGTCCAGGATTTAGGGGTGACCCAGTTGTGTCTAAGGTGTTTTTTCTTTTTTTTCTAAAAACACCTTAGACAAAACTGGGTAATCCTTAAATCCTGGACTGGTAGGTGTGCCTTGAGGACTGGGTTGGGAAACACTGCCTTACAGACACACACACACTGCATCCCATACATACACAAACTCACCTTGCAGCCCTTACACATACAAACACAGATTCACACAATGCATTCCTTACACACATCAGGACATCCCCCCCCCCCCCACACACACACACAACCCTGTGAACAAACTCATTGGTGGAACATGAAGGTGGACCTTAAACTGTGTAAATGGCCCTCAAAAAATGGAGCTGCTTCCCGTTCTCCCAGAACATTGATTTTTGTGACCACAGTTACAAACCGCCTCCAGAGAGCCTGTTCTACACCAGACCAGTGGAGCCAGACGGCAGCTGAAGCCCATCATCATCCTCATCTGGTTGTAAGTAGGCAATCTAGTATATTATTCGTGGCACTAATCTCTAATTTACCTCACATTAAAGGGACACTATAGTCCCCAGAACCACTGTAGCTTAATGTAGTGGTTCTGGTGTCTATAGCCTGTCCCTGCAGGCCTTTTATTGTAAACACGGCGGCACTGCAGCACTGTGTTAGTTAACATGGCAAATCATATGGGTGGGGCACTGTGATGTCACATGGGGGGCGGCAAACTTTACTTTTGCCTAGGGCGGCAAAAATCCTTGCACCGGCCCTGCAGACACTGCATCCCTGTGGGCGGACTCGGGGGGTGGGGGGGAGGACCCGGGTGCAGGCGCCGGGGGGCCCAGACCTTGAGCGTGCATGTGGGGGTTGGGGGGGGTTGGAGTTTGGGGGGGCCTCCATGTCCGTTTTGCTTGGGGCCCCCAAATTCCTTCAAACGGCCCTGATTATTACCGGATGGCGCTCAGATCACATACATACAGTTTAATCGCCCTGGAGCCAAAGTCTTTCATACAGTCTTTCAGTATACGGCTGGGCTCCATGGCATAGCTATCTGGGGTAGCATGGCTTTAACAGTCCTCAGAAAGGCACGAACCAGCCTTTCTGCAGGGAAAAAGAACAGTGTTAAATATAGGGCCATAGTCCAGTGGCAGGAGGCGGGCGACCAGGCTCCTCCAGTGGCCAGTGGCGAGGTTGGTTCCGCCAAAGACTCAACACATGGGTGGCCTGGTCGTTCGGTAGTTTGTTCAGTAGGGGAACAAATAAGGAATAAACGAAATAGAAGGCAAATTCCCAGAACTGAAATGAAGGGGTTTACAATCCAGGGACAGAGTGATCCATCACAATTATGTTCTCTATTTTGATGAGCCTTGTGGGGAACAACAAGGGTGAAGTCCAGAATATGTGTTTACTGTAGTATCGGCTGTACATGGGGGAATAAGTGTGGTGTTAGAGAAATTAAAGGCCCACTCTAAGCGCTAAATTACTATAGCTTGCAGTTTATTGTCAGCACGTAATACAGAATTATACTTTTATACTTCTGCATTAGTTTGATGAACGCTTAGGGGCGAGTTTAGGGTGCCATAAGAGATCTGTTTTGTTATTTTTTAATTCTTTATTTAGTTACGGTATTCAAGCGAGACAACATTCATTCATTCCATTTCATACATAGGCCTGCATTTTTTAAAAATTTTAAAATATAATAGTAGTATTGTAAAAAGTGTATTTTCAGCAATTATTTGTTTGTGCTGTGTGCATAGTACTTATACTATTGTATCTGATATTAACAAAAGAACAACAAAACCAAAGAAATAAAGTTCCCTACAATGCCGATAGTCGGTGTGCTAGTACCTTGCGTGCCAAATCCCTAGAAGTTAGTTGAACAGTTATATTGCTCCCAAAGTGCCCAAACTTTGTGAAATGTGAGTAAAGTTTCGTGACCTGCATTATCAACTTGTCCGTTAAATAATTGTCTTTTATCTTAGCTGTAAATTGTGACATTGGCGGGGACTCAGGTTTCAGACATGATTGTGCCATAAACCGGCTGTCATTAGGCACAACCACCACATGTGGAAATAAGTTCCTCCATGCCCACATAGTTGCCAGTATGCATCTGTGGCTGTTTTGACTGGTGTGGTATATTAGCGAAATAGCGTTTTGAATGACTGCTCCTGAGGGGTCACACACATTAATGATTTAGGGCATACCTCACAGATTCTCTTCCAATATCCCCCCTCTAGCATCTCTCCCAGGTTGGCCTCCCATTACCCTCCCACCCCCATTTGTTGGACAATAAGCTTATTTGTTGCTATAACATGGTAATCAACTTTGGTTGGTTTATTTGAGAAATAATTTCTTGTAGAAGGTTAGTAATGTCTGGGCAGCCTGATTAACTTATTGTTTAGTTATATCTCGAATCTGGAAGTAGTCCCCTGGTTTCTATTGAGGTAGTCTTTGTAGCTCTGGGAAGGGGATGATCTCTTTCTCTATATATTAGTGGAGGTATCTTTTTAACCTTGTACCCTCAATCCCCCGAAAGTCCCTACTAGGTCTCATTCCCAACAAGAATACCCAGCAGCATAGAAGAGGAGTCATCGGGGAGGGAGACAAGCGCAGTACATTTTTAAAATATACTGTATCCTATATTTGGAGGGAAGGGTGTATGGCAGGACAAATTGTCTGTAAAAGTGCCCTCTGGTGTTTGGGAACCACCATGTAAAAGTCTGGCAGATGTGCCCACATGAAAAGGGACTATGTTTACCCAACAACTTTGTTCTGAATGGAAGTGTATATGGATCACCTAAG
This sequence comes from Pelobates fuscus, assembly GCF_036172605.1. Lineage (NCBI taxonomy): Eukaryota > Metazoa > Chordata > Amphibia > Anura > Pelobatidae > Pelobates > Pelobates fuscus. Next base: position 116,744,186 of record NC_086321.1, read on the forward strand.
TGAAGAGACCTATTTTTTTTATTTTTATTTTTATGTCAAATCACTCAGTTTGACACAAATGCCTGAAAGGGCCTGCACACAAAGATTCCTTGCTACTGAGATAATCTCTAGCAGTTACATCTATAGAGTGTGGCTGTTGCAAACAAAATCTCTGCTGGCAATATCCTCAATTTTGAGGACCTGTCCTTGTATACCAATTTGACTGTGACACAGGGAGATTTATGATTAAACTTCTCGGTTAGGGCGGTCAACAGAGAGCAGGGAGAACCGGCTCTGGAGAGTAGTGTTGTCGCGAACCCGGAATTTTCGGTTCGCGAACGCGAACTTCCGCAAATGTTCGCGAAACGGCGAACCGCGCGAACCGCCATTGACTTCAATGGGCAGGCGAATTTTAAAAACAACAGGGACTCTTTCTGGCCACAATAGTGATGGAAAAGTTGTTTCAAGGGGACTAACACCTGGACTGTGGCATGCCGGAGGCGGATCCATGACAAAACTCCCATGGAAAATTACACAGTTGATGCAGAGTCTGGTTTTAATCCATAAAGGGCATAAATCACCTAACATTCCTAAATCACAATGGATATGGATTGACACCTGACATATGACATATTGACACCTTGACATATGGATTGACACCTGTCCTCAGAGACCCTGATACACACTGACACAGAGCAGAATAGGGACTGTTCCCCCTACATAGGGTCACTTGGCAGATATGGATTGACACCTGTCCTCAAAACCCCTGATACACACTGACACAGAGCAGAATAGAGACTGTTCCCCCTACATAGGGTCACTTGGCAGATATGGATTGACACCTGTCCTCAAAACCCCTGATACACACTGACACAGAGCAGAATAGGGACTGTTCCCCCTACATAGGGTCACTTGGCAGATATGGATTGACACCTGTCCTCAAAACCCCTGATACACACTGACACAGAGCAGAATAGAGACTGTTCCCCCTACATAGGGTCACTTGGCAGATATGGATTGACACCTGTCCTCAAAACCCCTGATACACACTGACACAGAGCAGAATAGGGACTGTTCCCCCTACATAGGGTCACTTGGCAGATATGGATTGACACCTATCCTAATGATCCCTGATACACAGTGACACAGAGCAGAATAGGGACTGTTCCTCCTACATAGGGTCACTTGGCAGATATGGATTGACACCTATCCTAATGATCCCTGATACACAGTGACACAGAGCAGAATAGGGACTGTTCCTCCTACATAGGGTCACTTGGCAGATATGGATTGACACCTATCCTAATGATCCCTGATACACACTGACACAGAGCAGAATAGAGGCTGTTCCCCCTACATAGGGTCACTTGGCAGATATGGATTGACACCTATCCTAATGATCCCTGATACACAGTGACACAGAGCAGAATAGGGACTGTTCCTCCTACATAGGGTCACTTGGCAGATATGGATTGACACATATCCTAATGATCCCTGATACACAGTGACACAGAGCAGAATAGGGACTGTTCCTCCTACATAGGGTCACTTGGCAGATATGGATTGACACCTATCCTAATGATCCCTGATACTCACTGACACAGAGCAGAATAGAGACTGTTCCCCCTACATAGGGTCACTTGGCAGATATGGATTGACAAATCCCTGAAAAACAGCTACCACATGCAAGGAAGGCAGCAGGGGCGCAAATGACCCACTCCCGACGCGGGAAGGTAGTTACGACAAATAACAATACAGGACTCTTTAGAGGCCCTGTAATTGTAATCAGTCCACTTGAAATCCTTTAACTTTGATCAATTGGAGGGAAGTCTGGTGCAGAGCCACTGACCCATGCGCAGGGCCAGCCTTAGGCCTTTGGGCGCCCTGTGCAAGAAATCTTCACCCTGTCACACCCATGTGCAAGAAATCTTCACCCTGGGTCACTTGGCAGATATGGATTGACAAATCCCTGACAAACAGCTACCACATGCAAGGAAGGCAGCAGGGGCGCAAATGACCCACTCCCGACGCGGGAAGGTAGTGACGACAAATAACAATACAGGACTCTTTAAAGGCCCTGTAATTGTAATCAGTCCACTTGAAATCCTTTAACTTTGATCAATTGGAGGGAAGTCTGGTGCAGAGCCACTGACCCATGCGCAGGGCCAGCCTTAGGCCTTTGGGCGCCCTGTGCAAGAAATCTTCACCCTGTCACACCCATGTGCAAGAAATCTTCACCCTGTCACACACACACACACAGGCAGACAGCCATACACACGCACACACACAACTGCGACTGACTAGGTTTGTCACCTCCTCAAAAGGACGCATGATCCTACAGGCATTGCGCATGAGCGTCCAGTAACGTGGTAAAAAAATTCCCAGCTCCCCAGAGGCTGTCCTAGCACCCCGGTCATACAAATATTCATTATCATTAACAGCTTTTTCTTGTTGGAGCAGGCGGTCGAACATTAGGAGTGTTGAATTCCAACGTGTAGGGCTGTCGCAAATCAAGCGCCTCACTGGCATGTTGTTTCGCCGCTGGATATCGGCAAAGTGAGCCATGGCCGTGTAGGAACGCCTGAAATGGCCACACACCTTCCTGGCCTGCTTCAGGACGTCCTGTAAGCCTGTGTACTTATGCACAAAGCGTTGTATGATCAGATTACACACATGTGCCATGCACGGCACATGTGTCAACTTGCCCACCTTCAATGCCGCTATCAAATTTTTTCCGTTGTCACACACCACTTTGCCGATATCCAGTTGCTGCGGAGTCAGCCACTTTTCCACCTGTGCGTTCAGGGCGGACAGGAGTGCTTGTCCGGTGTGACTCTCTGCTTTCAAGCAAGTCAAACCCAAGACGGCGTGACACTGCCGTATCCGGGATGTGGAATAGTACCTGGGGAGCTGGGGGGATGCCGTTGATGTGGAGCAAGAAGCAGCGGCACAAGAGGACTCAGCCGAGGAGATTATGGAAGAGGATGGAGTAGGAGGAGTAGAGGAGGTGGCAGCAGGACTGCCTGCAATTCGTGGCCGTGTCACCAACTCCTCTGCAATGCCACGCATTCCTTGCTTGTCAGCCGTCAGCAGGTTTACCCAATGCGCAGTGTAGGTGATATACCTGCCCTGACCATGCTTTGCAGACCAGGTATCAGTGGTCAGATGGACCCTTGCCCCAACACTGTGTGCCAGACATGCCATGACTTCCTTTTGCACAATCGAGTACAAGTTGGGGATTGCCTTTTGGGTACCTTCCACTGCGGTGTCCCAATAGCTACAAATTTTTTGAACGCCTCAGACTCAACCAGATTGTATGGTAAAAGCTGGCGGGCTAATAGTTCGGACAAGCCAGCTGTCAGACGCTGGGCAAGGGGGTGACTTGGTGACATTGGCTTCTTACGCTCAAACATGTCCTTGACAGACACATGACTGTGGGCAGATGAGCGGGAACTGCTCAAGGCGGGAGACGGAGTGGCGGATGGTTGAGAGGGGGCAAGAAGGACAGCAGTGGTTGACGTGGCTGAAGATGCTGGACCAGGAGGAGGATGGCGGCTTAGAGTAGGCGTGCTGCTTGTACTCATGTGTTGATCCCATAGGCGTTTGTGATGTGAGATCATGTGCCTACGCAAAGCAGTTGTACCTAGGTGGGTGTTGGACCTCCCACGACTCAGTTTCCTTTGGCACAGGTTGCAAATGGCATCGCTGTTGTCAGAGGCAGACACACAAAAAAAATGCCACACTGCTGAGCTCTGCAATGACGGCATTCTGGTGGTGGACACAGCATGCGTTGATTGGCGTGCTGTCGGGCTGACCCCGGGTGCCGATGCATGCTGTCTGACTGTCCCACTAGCTCCTTGCGACGACCCCCCCCGCTTCCAACTGGTCTCCTCCTCCTCCTCTCTGTCTCCCCATCTGAACTTTCGCCCTGTTCTTCTTCTCTTCTAGCGGGCACCCACGTGACATCCATGGACGCATCGTCATCATCAACCGCTTCGCTTGTATCTGACAACTCAGAAAAGGAAGCAGCAGCGGGTACAACATCATCATCATCACACCGTACCTCCATGTGTTTAATGCTGCCTGCCTGAGACATATACCTGTTATCTACATCCTCTAGCAATAATGGTTGCGCATCACTCATTTCTTCAAACGGGTGTGTGAATAACTCCTCTGACATACCAAGTAAAGCGGCTGTGGTGCTAGTTTTGGTGGTGGCGGCAGGCGGGTGAGTGCTATCTTGAGAGGTGCCTGAAGCTAAGCTGGAGGAGGATGGTGCGTCAAGGTTCCGAGCGGAGGCTGTACAAGATTGGGTGTCCTGTGTTAGCCAGTCAACTAAGTCCTCAGAACTTTTCAAGTTCAGGGTACGTGGCTTCTGAAAACTGGGCATTATTCTAGGGCAAAAGGGAATCACAGCACCACGACCACGACGGCCCCTGCGGGGTGGCCTGCCTCTGCCTGTCATTTTTTGGGGGATTTGTGGTACTATGCGTGCAGGCTACTGTGAGACCAGATATGATTGGCAATGTGCACTGGAACAGTTCTGCAGAGCACACACTGTAGGCCTGAGACACCCGCTTGAAGACAAGTAACTGCTATTCAATCTATAACAGTGAAAAACAATTTTTTTTTTAAAAGCACGCTATAGAGACACCAGATATGATTGGCAATGTGCACTGGAACAGTGCTGCAGAGCACACACTGTAGGCCTGAGACACCCGCTTGAAGACAAGTAACTGCTATTCAATCTATAACAGTGAAAAACAAATTTTGGTTGTAAAAGCACGCTATAGAGACACAAGATATGAGTGGCAACTGTCAAAGCACGCTGGCACAGGTCTGCAGAGCACACGCTGAAGTAGGCCTGACACCAAGATGCTTGCAGACAACTAACTGATCTTCTATTACAGTGAAAAAAAATTATTTCTTTTAAATCTAAAGCTTAACCAATTGTTAAAACAGATATGAGTGGTGGCACTGGGCAAATAGGCACAGTATCCAATGTGAACCTCACACAGAAGCTGGCAGGCAGGGAACTGCTCTTCTATTACAGTGGAAACAAAATTTTGGTTGTAAAAGCACGCTATAGAGACACCAGATATGATTGGCAACTGTCAAAGCACGCTGGCACAGGTCTGCAGAGCACACGCTGAAGTAGGCCTGAAACACAGACGCTTGCAGACAACTAACTGCTCTTCTATTACAGTGAAAAAAAAATATTTCTTTTAAACCGAAAGCTTAACCAATTGTTAAAACAGATATGAGTGGTGGCACTGGGCAAATAGGCACAGTATCCAATGTGAACCTCACACAGAAGCTGGCAGGCAGGCAACTGCTCTTCTATTACAGTGGAAACAAAATTTTGGTTGTAAAAGCACGCTATAGAGACACCAGATATGATTGGCAACTGTCAAAGCACGCTGGCACAGGTCTGCAGAGCACATGCTGAAGTAGGCCTGAAACACAGACGCTTGCAGACAACTAACTGCTCTTCTATTACAGTGAAAAAAAAATATTTATTTTAAATGTAAAGCTTAACCTATTGTTAAAACAGATATGAGTGGTGGCACTGGGCAAATAGGCACAGTATCCAATGTGAACCTCACACAGAAGCTGGCAGGCAGGCAACTGCTCTTCTATTACAGTGAAAAAAAATTTTTATTTTAAATGTAAAGCTTAACCTATTGTTAAAACAGATATGAGTGGTGGCACTGGGCAAATAGGCACAGTATCCAATGTGAACCTCACACAGAAGCTGGCAGGCAGGCAACTGCTCTTCTATTACAGTGGAAACAAAATTTTGGTTGTAAAAGCACGCTATAGAGACACCAGATATGATTGGCAACTGTCAAAGCACGCTGGCACAGGTCTGCAGAGCACATGCTGAAGTAGGCCTGAAACACAGACGCTTGCAGACAACTAACTGCTCTTCTATTACAGTGAAAAAAAAATATTTATTTTAAATGTAAAGCTTAACCTATTGTTAAAACAGATATGAGTGGTGGCACTGGGCAAATAGGCACAGTATCCAATGTGAACCTCACACAGAAGCTGGCAGGCAGGCAACTGCTCTTCTATTACAGTGAAAAATTTTTTTTATTTTAAATGTAAAGCTTAACCTATTGTTAAAACAGATATGAGTGGTGGCACTGGGCAAATAGGCACAGTATCCAATGTGAACCTCACACAGAAGCTGGCAGGCAGGCAACTGCTCTTCTATTACAGTGGAAACAAAATTTTGGTTGTAAAAGCACGCTATAGAGACACCAGATATGATTGGCAACTGTCAAAGCACGCTGGCACAGGTCTGCAGAGCACACGCTGAAGTAGGCCTGAAACACAGACTATCACAGACACAGACAACTAACTGCTCTTCTATTACAGTGAAAAAAAATATTTATTTTAAATGTAAAGCTTAACCTATTGTTAAAACAGATATGAGTGGTGGCACTGGGCAAATAGGCACAGTATCCAATGTGAACCTCACACAGAAGCTGGCAGGCAGGCAACTGCTCTTCTATTACAGTGAAAAAAAATATTTATTTTAAATGTAAAGCTTAACCTAATGTTAAAACAGATATGAGTGGTGGCACTGGGCAAATAGGCACAGTATCCAATGTGAACCTCACACAGAAGCTGGCAGGCAGGAAACTGCTCTTCTATTACAGTGGAAACAAAATTTTGGTTGTAAAAGCACGCTATAGAGACACCAGATATGATTGGCAACTGTCAAGGCACGCTGACACAGGTCTGCAGAGCACACGCTGAAGTAGGCCTGAAACACAGACGCTTGCAGACAACTAACTGCTCTTCTATTACAGTGAAAAAAAAATATTTATTTTAAATGTAAAGCTTAACCTATTGTTAAAACAGATATGAGTGGTGGCACTGGGCAAATAGGCACAGTATCCAATGTGAACCTCACACAGAAGCTGGCAGGCAGGCAACTGCTCTTCTATTACAGTGAAAAAAAAATATTTATTTTAAATGTAAAGCTTAACCTATTGTTAAAACAGATATGAGTGGTGGCACTGGGCAAATAGGCACAGTATCCAATGTGAACCTCACACAGAAGCTGTCAGGCAGGCAACTGCTCTTCTATTACAGTGAAAAAAAATATTTATTTTAAATGTAAAGCTTAACCTATTGTTAAAACAGATATGAGTGGTGGCACTGGGCAAATAGGCACAGTATCCAATGTGAACCTCACACAGAAGCTGGCAGGCAGGCAACTGCTCTTCTATTACAGTGGAAACAAAATTTTGGTTGTAAAAGCACGCTATAGAGACACCAGATATGATTGGCAACTGTCAAAGCACGCTGGCACAGGTCTGCAGAGCACATGCTGAAGTAGGCCTGAAACACAGACGCTTGCAGACAACTAACTGCTCTTCTATTACAGTGAAAAAAAAATATTTATTTTAAATGTAAAGCTTAACCTATTGTTAAAACAGATATGAGTGGTGGCACTGGGCAAATAGGCACAGTATCCAATGTGAACCTCACACAGAAGCTGGCAGGCAGGCAACTGCTCTTCTATTACAGTGGAAACAAAATTTTGGTTGTAAAAGCACGCTATAGAGACACCAGATATGATTGGCAACTGTCAAAGCACGCTGGCACAGGTCTGCAGAGCACACGCTGAAGTAGGCCTGAAACACAGACGCTTGCAGACAACTAACTGCTCTTCTATTACAGTGAAAAAAAATATTTATTTTAAATGTAAAGCTTAACCTATTGTTAAAACAGATATGAGTGGTGGCACTGGGCAAATAGGCACAGTATCCAATGTGAACCTCACACAGAAGCTGGCAGGCAGGCAACTGCTCTTCTATTACAGTGAAAAAAAAATATTTATTTTAAATGTAAAGCTTAACCTATTGTTAAAACAGATATGAGTGGTGGCACTGGGCAAATAGGCACAGTATCCAATGTGAACCTCACACAGAAGCTGGCAGGCAGGCAACTGCTCTTCTATTACAGTGGAAACAAAATTTTGGTTGTAAAAGCACGCTATAGAGACACCAGATATGATTGGCAACTGTCAAGGCACGCTGGCACAGGTCTGCAGAGCACACGCTGAAGTAGGCCTGAAACACAGACGCTTGCAGACAACTAACTGCTCTTCTATTACAGTGAAAAAAAAATATTTATTTTAAATGTAAAGCTTAACCTATTGTTAAAACAGATATGAGTGGTGGCACTGGGCAAATAGGCACAGTATCCAATGTGAACCTCACACAGAAGCTGGCAGGCAGGCAACTGCTCTTCTATTACAGTGAAAAAAAAATATGTATTTTAAATGTAAAGCTTAACCTATTGTTAAAACAGATATGAGTGGTGGCACTGGGCAAATAGGCACAGTATCCAATGTGAACCTCACACAGAAGCTGGCAGGCAGGCAACTGCTCTTCTATTATAGTGAAAAAAAATATTTATTTTAAATGTAAAGCTTAACCTATTGTTAAAACAGATATGAGTGGTGGCACTGGGCAAATAGGCACAGTATCCAATGTGAACCTCACACAGAAGCTGGCAGGCAGGCAACTGCCCTTCTATTACAGTGGAAACAAAATTTTGGTTGTAAAAGCACGCTATAGAGACACCAGATATGATTGGCAACTGTCAAAGCACGCTGGCACAGGTCTGCAGAGCACACGCTGAAGTAGGCCTGAAACACAGACGCTTGTAGACAACTAACTGCTCTTCTATTACAGTGAAAAAAAATTATTTCTTTTAAATCGAAAGCTTAACCAATTGTTAAAACAGATATGAGTGGTGGCACTGGGCAAATAGGCACAGTATCCAATGTGAACCTCACACAGAAGCTGGCAGGCAGGCAACTGCTCTTCTATTACAGTGGAAACAAAATTTTGGTTGTAAAAGCACGCTATAGAGACACCAGATATGATTGGCAACTGTCAAAGCACGCTGGCACAGGTCTGCAGAGCACACGTTGAAGTAGGCCTGAAACACAGACGCTTGCAGACAACTAACTGCTCTTCTATTACAGTGAAAAAAAAATATGTATTTTAAATGTAAAGCTTAACCTATTGTTAAAACAGATATGAGTGGTGGCACTGGGCAAATAGGCACAGTATCCAATGTGAACCTCACACAGAAGCTGGCAGGCAACTGCTCTTCTATTACAGTGAAAAAAAAAATATTTATTTTAAATGTAAAGCTTAACCTATTGTTAAAACAGATATGAGTGGTGGCACTGGGCAAATAGGCACAGTATCCAATGTGAACCTCACACAGAAGCTGGCAGGCAGGCACCTGCAATTACATTACACAGGAAAAAAAAAAAAAAAAAGCAGCCTGATGTTATAGCCCTAAAAAGGGCTTTTTGGGGTGCTGTCCTTACAGCAGAGATCAGATGAGTCCTTCAGGATTGTAGTGGACACTGAATACCCTAGCCTAGCTATCAATTTCCCTATGTAATCAGCAGCAGCTAAACTTTCCCTCCTCTCACTAAGCATGCATCTTCCGAATGAATCGAAAATGGATGCTGGGAGGGAGGTTGGAGGGTGTGGAAGGGAGGGAGTGCTGCTGATTGGCTGTAATGTGTCTGCTGACCAAGAGGCACAGGGTCAAAGTTTGCCCAACGATGACGAATAGGGGCGGATCGAACTGCGCATGTGTCCGCCCGCCGTGGCGAACGCGAATACGCTAATTTCGCCGGGAACTGTTCGCCGGCGGACAGTTCGGTACATCACTACTGGAGAGCATCCTTCGTGGTTAAACTGTTCAAGAACGATTTAACCCCTTTAGGTAAGAAAGCAACAGGAACCTCTGGGCACCATAGCAACCTAATTTCAATAAAGTTGTGATGGTGCCCATAGAATTCATTTAATAATCGATAAGTACCGTATATACTCGAGTATAAGCCGACCCGAATATAAGCCGAGGCCCCTAATTTTACCCCAAAAAACTGGGAAAACTTATTGACTTGAGTATAAGACTAGGGTGGGAAATGCAGCAGCTACTGGTAAATTTCTAAATAAAATTAGATCCTAAAAAAATATATTAATTGAATATTTATTTACAGTGTGTGTATAATGAATGCAGTGTGTGTATAATGAATGCAGTGTGAGTGTATGAATGTCGCGTGTGTATGAATGTCACGTGTGTATGAGTGCCGCGTGTGTGTATGAGTGCAGTGTGTGTGTGTATGAATGCAGTGTGTGTGTGTATATGAGTGCAGTGTGTGTGTGTGTATATGAGTGCAGTGTGTGTGTGTATGAGTGCAGTGTGTGTGTGTGTGTGTGTGCAGTGTGTGTTGCAGAGCCTTGGTGGGGGGTGGGCAATTTTTTTTTTATTTTTTTTATTATTTTAATTTTTTTATTATTATTTTTATTTAATTTCATTATTATTTTTTATTATTATTTAATGTAATTATTATTATTATTATTAATATATATTTTTTTCGTCCCCCCTCCCTGCTTGATATATGTCAGGGAGGGGGGCTCTCCTTCCCTGGTGGTCCAGCATTGGCAGTTCAGTGGGGGCTGTGGGGGCTGTGAGAGAGCGTTACTTACCTTTCCTGCAGCTCCTGTCAGCTCTCTCCTCCTCAGCGCCGTCCGGTCAGCTCTTCTGTCAGCTCACACTGTAAGTCTCGCGTGAGCCGCGGCTCTCGCGAGACTTACACTGGGAGCTGACCGAGGTGCTGAACGGACGGCGCGGAGGAGGAGAGAGCTGACAGGAGCTGCAGGAGAGGTAAGCAACGCTCTCTCACAGCCCCTGTCTGTATTATGGCAATGCAAATTGCCATAATACAGACTATTGACTCGAGTATAAGCCGAGTTGGGGTTTTTCAGCACAAAAAATGTGCTGAAAAACTCGTCTTATACTCGAGTATATACGGTAATCTAAAATATCACATAATAGCCTGCCCCAGGACATACGTCAGGGCATGCCTCCTAAATTCAAAGTGTCTCTCTTTTTTAAATGTTTGGATGGATAAAGCAATAAGGATAAGACTAGAACATTTTTTTTTTTATTATTCTTTATTTTTGAGTGCATGAGAAAGAATAACAATAACATCATTGTGGTAAAGTTTGATATAGGTGTACAATGCACATTTTTTTTTTTTTTTTTTATTAATTCTTTATTTTTGTTGTGCATAAAATATATCACAGACAGGTCAGAGGTGCCCCAAGAGCAGTCCTCCAGCTTTTCCCACGCTCAACATGCGGGGCATAAGATGAATAAGCACAGTTTATAATATTTAATGATAACTCGAGAAACAGTCGCTTGTGTGGGTAGCTATTTGGTAAATTTAGGCTAGATCTATGCAACATACAATATATCTCGTGAAGATAAACGAAAGCATTATGGTTAGGCATTAACAATTCTGGTTCATAACGTTAGGAGCAGGCCATAAGCATACATTGATTAGCAGTAGGTAGATGGTAGCTACAACACGTTTCATATCTGTGAAGTGCAAGTTAAACAGGCAGTAGATGCAGACATGTAATCTTGAGATACAATAAGAGTTCTGGGTTCACTCGCTTATGCTATAGAAGCACCCCAGTAGCAGGCCGCCAGGCACCTGTACTCCAAGGAGGGGTGTTATGCAGGTTCTGTGTCCCCAGTGAGTCCAGAGCTGTTTCATTTAGTCGTTGCTGCCTTGGGTCGTAGCTTGGGTGCTGAAGGCCTGTGAGTCCCCCTGTGGTGTGGAGCACTCTTCCGCCGCTTTCTCCTGGTTGTTTGGTGCCTCTTCTCAGCAGTCTGGCTGGTAAGTGTCGATGTGCCGTTGTGGAGGCAGCGCCTGCCAGATCCTCGGAACGGAGTTAGGGTGTGCACTCTGTGCTGGTCGATTGCTAGGTCTAAGTTGATGGGTCAGTGCCTCGCTGGTCAGCAAGCAACCGCTCCCGCCTTTTGTCGAGGGTGGGCTTTGGCAGCGCTTGTCCGGCGGTTGCTGAGGGTTAGTTGTTACTGGGCTGTTTCGTGCAGGCGTTCAGTGCCTGCGTATAATTCGGGAGGGTTACATCTCCTCGGAAGGCTGAAGTGCTCGTGTGAGCCAGCAGGGTCGCGGTGCCGCCATCTTAGATGCGGTATGGGCTGCGTGTTGGGGACCTGATGGGGCCTTGGGAGTTTCGGTCCTAGCCGGGGCCATAGGGTGCGGGCCGGGATCACCCCCACCGGCCCAGAGGGGGGGAGACAGGGCCCGGTCCGCCTAGCCTTGGGAGTCTGACTGGGTAGTGTCAGGCAGGATAGTGGGCGGCGTCCGTCCGCCTCACTCACCGCCTGAGTAGGCCTTACCCAGAGGGAGCGTTGCATACCTCCCCGGGGGACTGAAACAGCAGCTGCGAGCCTCTCCCCGGGTCCAGTGACTCCATAGGTGCCGGTCCAACGCGGTAGGTCGACAAATGGATCCAATAGGTCCCTATTTTGTGCGAGGTTCGCTGGAGCTGTTGTGCCGTGCGACCGGCCAGCTCGGCGGCCAGGCCCCGCCCCCCTGCACAGTTTTTTTAAAGAAAAAAAGTGATATGAGTTGCAGGCAACATATGCATATAGGTTTGCAAGAATCACTGTTACATTTAATAAAACAGGCTAAGTCACGCTATACTGGACTTCTGGAGTGAAGCTAACTCGTAGGCTGTAGGCTATCCTTGTAGGCTTGGTGGGATGCTCTGTAACCCTGAGCTTGGGAGTGAGGAGGGGGTGCGTGGTTCGCCTTGGTTATGTAGATTGGGCAGCGCCGTAGTTGTGGTGTATCTCTCAATTGCCTACATTGGAAGCTGGGTGTGATAACTGGAAAGTAAAGGGGAGAAACTTATGGTAATGTACCAGTTTGCCATCTATAGAGGTGGTCGTTTAAGGGAAAAACTAGTACATTCGTGCATATCTTGACCCAAAATCCTCGGCCTGCCCCCTCCATAATGACTTGGATGTGGTGTGGGGGTAGCACGGAGCTGGTATGCTGTTATTTGTATTTGTATAAACATTTGTGAGATACGTAGGCTTGAGAAGTGTGGGGACAGTCCACAGGCCACCCCCCTATTATGTGTAGGCTTCATTGGTTGTGAAGTGTTTCAATAAGCGGGGAAAATGCTAAATAAACCCATTTTTGGCTCAGAATAAGCTTTCTATATGAATCGTTCTATGTTACTCTTTTTTTCCTCTACAATGGTACTACTACACTGCATAATAGATAAGATCAGAATGCCATGTAAGTTACTGAAGTAATGTATTTGTTGTCAAATATAAGCAAATTAAATTCAACCCGGCAGGATCTGATACAGGTACACTTCAAGACCATAACATGTTTGCAGAGTGAGGCTAACAAATATTTACAGAATATTGTGACATTTTGTGGTCTAGGAGGTGTAAAGTATAATTAAGGAACAATACCCTCAATTTTATATACTGAAAAGTATCATCGGAAACAGTCAGAAACAGTCACCAGGCTAACGTTGCAAGTGCTATGAGATCTTTTCGGCGGGTACCAGTGACACAGAGTTTCATATATAGCCTTGGTGTTTGTCAGAAAAAAATGCAGGTATATTTGCACCCAGGTATGCCAGGGCTCTCACCCGGTGTTCTCCCTAGATTTCTGGGGCCTATGTGTGGGTGAAGGCACCTTGTTGCCTAATGCTGAACTTTGGAACTTAAACTTTAACACGTTGTTCCCGGTTAGGGAGGATAAGGGGGAGCAGAGCGGGTCTTTTGAGTAAGGCTGTATGAGTTCTCTTAAGTTCCTCAGGTACCTGGCTTGTGCTGCTCCCTCCTCCCTGGGTTACTGGAGGTTGATTTTGTGGAGGAAGGGGCATGGCCCGTTTTGGGGGTCCCAGACGGCTGGAACAGTACGAGCTTAGCTACGTCCCAAGTATGTGGTTTTCTCCGCCCCGGTACCTGCGCCTCCTGCTCCAGATGGTGCGCTAGGCCCAAGGCCTGGAGCGCTGCGTCTGATTCTGCTGCGGTGGTAAGTCGTAAGTCCTTCCCTCCTTGCGATATGACCAGGCTCCTGGGGAAGACCCATCGGTATGGAATTGAGTGGTGCATAGTGTCGAGGTCAGAGATTTTAACTGGCTCCTCCATAATAGCGTAGATCTGCATAGATCCTGAAAGAACATGAGGTGAGCATTTTCGAAGGAGTAGGTAGGTTGTCCCCTCACTGCCGTCATTACTTGTATTTGCGCTGGTCTCGTCTGGAACTGGACAATAACGTCCCTTGGGGAGGCCGCTGGGGCCTTCGTTACTTTTGGTATGCGGAATATCCCATCCACCATGACTTGCTTGTTCTGCCTGGGGTTTACTATGGTGCTCAGCAGCATCCTAGTGTAGTGGAGCAACTCCTCAGCCGTGATTAACTCAGGGATGTCCCTGATTTTAATATTTCTGCTCCTGGGCCTGTCCTCCATGGCATCCATTCGAGTGGTAAGTTGTGCTTGGGCTTTTTGGAGCTCTGCTGTCAGGGTCTCCATTGTTAAGCATCTGAAGGAGAGTCCCTGTGTACTTGTTTCTACTGCTGTTACGCGTCACTCCACAATGGCGATTTCTGCCGCAAATAGCCCTCGGATGTTGCGGAGGAGCGCCTTAATGTCGCCTTTGGTAGATGGCAGTTTGTTGTCTTCATCGGAGGAGGTCTGATGAAGCCCACCTGCGTCTGGGATCTCATCCAGCACGTCCATAGCCAGTTCTTCGGAGGAGGCTGAAAGCGAGTCGTCATTTTCTTTAGACGCGGAGGTGCCCGAGGCCCTGGAAGGACGGAGCAGGAGACCTCCAATGTCCTGGGATCCCGCTGGTTTGACAGGTCCCTGGCGTCTGGACTTCTTCCCCATACTGTTAATGCTTATTTTGCGGCAAAACTATTGATTTTAAGCGTGTTTGATAGCTTCAGCTTCTCTTGCAGCACATCTGCTCTGTTCAGCCGCTGACTCCGCCCCCCAAGACTAGAACATTTTAAATGAAAACAGCACAAGGCTTTAAATAAATTAAGCCACATAATTGCCACATAATAAAGCCCCATAATTGCTACTAAAATGAACCTGCACATGCAATTTTCTTTGTATAAATCAGTTTAAATCAGTAATACCAACCAATACATTTATTTTTTTCATCTAACCAGGTTTTGATAAACTTGGCTGCATTTACCTGATACAATGGTGAAGATCTGATACAATGTTTCAAACACACAATGACAGTTATTCATTAAAAAAAATATATTCTGAGAGCATGTGATATCCACAGCCAATCACACCACTAGATTCAAATAGCTGAGCTGTTTAAATCCCAGCATTCCACTGTGCACAGAATAGAAAATAGATATGTATTTAGCCTAATAATGTGAGTGTGCCATAGGAAAGCCACTTTAGCTATAAATTGTTTATTCAATTCTACGTTAGAAAAACTTCAGCACAATATATATCAGGTTCTCCTTACGCAATATGATAGCACAGATATTTTTTTTTCTGATGGCAGAGACAATTTAAGGGACGTAAAGAATTAGAAGAACACTACACCTATTTGCCAATTTTTGAACTTAGTAAAATTTAGTAAAATGTGAATTTATGAAATAACTAAATCTTTTGGTAGTGTTGTTTAACCCCTTAAAGTGACACTATAGTCACATGAACAACTTTAGCTTAATGAAGCAGTTTTGGTGTATAGAACATGCCACTGCAGCCTCACTGCTCAATCCTCTGCCATTTAGGAGTTAAATCCCTTTGTTTATGAACCCTAGTCACACCTTCCTGCATGTGACTTGCACAGCCTTCCATAAACACTTCCTGTAAAGAGAGCCCTATTTAGGCTTTCCTTATTGCAAGTTCTGTTTAATTAAGATTTTCTTATCCCCTGCTATGTTAATAGTTTGCTAGACCCTGCAAGAGCCTCCTGTATGTGATTAAAGTTCAATTTAGAGATTGAGTTACAATTATTTAAGGTAAATTACATCTGTTTGAAAGTGAAACCAGTTTTTTTTTTTCATGCAGGCTCTGTCAATCATAGCCAGGGGAGGTGTGGCTAGGGCTGCATAAACAGAAACAAAGTGATTTAACTCCTAAATGACAGTGAATTGAGCAGTGAAATTGCAGGGGAATGATCTAGACACTAAAACTGCTTTATTTAGCTAAAGTAATTTAGGTGACTATAGTGTTTCTTAAACCTCTTAAGGACCAAACTTCTGGAATAAAAGGGAATCATGACATATCACACATGTCATGTGTCCTTAAGGGGTTCAATGCAAATTTATTCTACATTCATTTCTTATTTGTTTTATCTACGCTTAATGTCATTTGTTTGTATCCAAATGTAACCATATTAAAATTTGAGATTTATTTCGAAGAATATTTTTAAAGTTGTAGAAATCCAGCTGTCCCTTTAACAGTGTAAAAAAAAGTACATTGCACAGTCATCCTAAGCAGTAATGGACGCTGCCTGCATCAAATCATTTCCACCTCTTCTGGATTACAAGACAGAGAAATATGTGCTGACGAGAAATGTAAAAATTGGTGCATTGCATCGTGTTCTTCATTTTGGGATTTTATGCTACACTGTTGGGTAAGTCTGCATGCCGTGTGTTTTATATGATAAGCCATGCACAGTCATACTTACAGCGTTGCTGATATTTCCATGGAAACAGACAAGTGACATTCTAATCTAAGCAATATATTGAGTCATAATAATGGGTAGTCGCTTTATTGAGAACTGTAGTGAACTGAGAAACAAATTTAAGTTGAAATATCCAAGAACTGATTAAACATATTTCAAACTGCAGAACAGTGGTCCAGGTTTTATCGGAAATGTCTAAATCCTGGACTCGTGATGTGCCTTGAAGACTGTGGTGGGAACCATTGCTGTATAGTAGTTTGGAGGGGGAGATGATGAATCCTTACAAATATACAATTCTGTTCCATATAGAATTGTATGGTTCTTTTGTATGCTGCAAAACTCTGATAATTAGAAATAATTATGCAGAATGATCATTATGGATATTTATGACTGGCCCCACCTCCTCGCTGTGACTGGCCCCACCTCCAAGGCTGAGATCATCAATTTTGACAATCGCAGCCAATCCAATGCTTTTTAATAGGAAAACACTGCTCTATTCCAATCATCATCTCCTCATAGAAATGCATTGAATTAATGTATCTCTGTTGGAAGCGTTCAGTGTCTCCATGTAAAGTGTAGAGACCCTGAACATAGGTGCTACACACAGTGCAGCACTGAGATAGGAAGCGCCTCTAGTGGCTGTCTGAATGACTGCACCTAGAGGTGTTACTAGGCAGCAATGTTTACACTGAAAAGCCTGCAAGGACATAATATAGACCAGGGGTAGGCAACCTTCGGCACCTCAGATGTTGGGGACTACAACTCCCTTGATGCTTTGCCAGCATTATGTCTTTAAGAGCATTATGAGAGATGTAGTCCAAAAGATCTGGAGTGCCGAATGTTGCGTACCCCTGATATAGACTATAGTGTCCCTTTAACATCACTGGACAGACTGAGCAGTAAGTTATTTCTTATCCAGCCTGGGTTAATTTAGGTTCATGGGATGTGACATTACAAGTGACAATCAGAAGAAAAAGGTGGTCCAAGCACTCAATTCAAGCAGCTTTATTGAACATGAACAGACATTGCAACGATTTGGCACACAACAGGGCCAGATTGTATCAATAATTATTTTGAATTGTCTTAGAAATTTAGAGTGGCTTCCAAGCTGGGACATCTTTAATAGTGAGTGGACCCTGGGCAAGCATTGGCCTGGGCCCCCTGGATCCTGCCCCCCACCCCCTGCCTCGCATGCAATCATGCCCTCCACCCAAATACTAAATTGGTAGCACTATAGTAGAAAGGGCCCTGGTGCAATAATTATTTTTTTTGGTCCCCCTGTATTGCAGTGTTGGTTAAAAGGTAGATCCCTACCTGTCGTGCAACTCCAACAATGCTTTGACAGCTGGGGCTCTACCGTTTTCCCATTCTTGCATTTATCATTGAGCTATGTTTGTTTATTTGAATATTAGCATCTTTTTTATGGAGTATGTTTGTGTGAATGTAGAGGTGTGTTTATATGTGGTATAGGAGTGTGAATGCAAGCATGCATTTATTTGTAGTGTAGGTTTTTGAATGCGGAGGTTTGTTTTTATATATAATTTTGGCGTATAACACAGAGGTGTGTGTGTGACGGTATTCACCAACACCTGGTGTTTCATACGGACACTTTATGTAGGACCCTGGACTGCGCCTATGTCTAAGTCACCCTGTACCCATTATAGATGCAGGTTGTGTAGTGTTGTTTTATTGTTACATGTTTTGTGTGCTCTCCTGTCATCCTTGCTACCAAGTAGATGTATTTGGCTGTGGAGCCTGTACAGTGCCACCTCTTAGTAGCAACAGCAATATGCATTACCTGAATAGCAAGGCGGGTTAATTTGCATATTCAGGTTAATTTGCATATTCAGGTAGATTTGCATATAGTACATTTTGAAGGTAGGAGAGCTATTTTGTGTTGGCTATTGTCTTCCCCATTATTATGTTATTATGCTATTATATTTTCCTGTATATTTTGTGACATGTTTTGGTTATTTGAATTGTATTATGTTTGTCACAACAAGTAAATGTAATGCGCATATGGGCTAGTCCCGTGTTAAAAATAAAGTATTGTATGTTTGTTCCTTTTGGAACTGGGTGTCCTGTGTAGATTTTTAGGGATCCCAGTCACAGAGTTGTCGTACACGTTGTCGTACACGCACACACATGCAGATATGCAGACACAAATACACACATTGACACACATGCCGATACAGACACACCAATACACATACAAACAGATAAACAACCTGACACACGTGCAGATACACAGACACACAGATACAAACACACATGCAGTTACACATACTGACAACATACATATACACAGATGCACACAATGACAACATACGGATACAGATACACAGACATACTGGCACAGACACATACACTGACATACATACTGGTACAAACACTAACAAATATACTGACACACAGGCACATACACTGACAGACATACTGACTCACCCAGATACATACACTGACAGACATACTGACACACACACACACAGGCACATACACTGACAGCCATACTGACACACACACAGGCACATACACAGACAGACATACTGACAAACACACAGACATATGCACTGATAGACACACACTGACAGACATACTGACACACACACAGATTTATACAATGACCAACATACTGACATACACACACAGACAAATACTTACACACACAGACACTGACAGACATGCAAACTTTACATTTGTAAACCCACACTTTAGTTTTCTACCTTTTGCGGTGTGGTGCCTGAAGATGCTAGGAGTTAGGGGCTGGCTCTCCAGCTTCCTCCTCCCTGCCTCCTCTTCCCTCCCACGTAGCTCTGTGTTCTCTGTGGGAGGAATAGACTTATGGCTGTCACTTCCTCCCAGCACTGCCGTAAAGTAAGGGGACCCGGTCCTGCTGTTAAAGGGCCACATTGACTGACCGGGCCCCTGCTGATACAAGCCCAGGAGTAACGAGGCCTGGGGCAGCTGCCCTGTTTACCCCACATTAAAGACTTCCCTGCTTCCAAGGACTTAATATGCACTGATCAGCTACACCATTAAAACCACTAACAGATGAAGTGAATGACATTGATTATATTATTACAATGGCACCTGTCGAGGAGTAGGGTATATCAGGCAGCAAGTGAACAGTCAGTTCTTGAATGTCATGTGTTGAAAGCAGGAAAAATGTACAAGCGCTAAGATCTGAGTGACTTTTACAAGGTCCAAATAGTGATGGCTAGGTATGGCTGGGTAAGCGAAGGCTAGCAATCTGGTCCGATCACACAGAAGAGTCTGGTCCGATCACACAGAACTGTAACTCAAATTGCAGTAAAACCTAATGCTGGCCATGAGAGAAAGGTATCAGTACACACAGTGCATCACAGCTTGCTGCATAAGGGCTGTGTAGCCACAAATCTGGCATAATGCATGATGACCCCTGTCCACTGCCAAAAGGGTCATCAGTCAGACTGGATCATGGAGCAATGGACGAAGGTTGCCTGGTCTGATGAGTCATGTTTTCTTTTAGATCAAGTGGATAGCCAGGTGCATGTGCATTGTTTACCTGGGTAAGAGATAGCAGCAGGATGCACTATGGGAAGATGGCAGGCCAGCAGAGGCAGTGTTATGCTCTGGGCAATGTTCTGCCGGGAAACCTTGGGTCCTGGCATTCATGTGGATGTTATTTTGACACATGCCACCGTCGTAGAGATTGTTACACACCATGTACACCCCTTCATGACAATGGTGTTCCCTGATGCCAGTGGCTGCTTTCAGCAGGATAATGCATTCTGCAAAAAATGTTCAGGAATAATTTGAGGAACATGTCAAAGAGCTCAAGGTGTTGCTTTGGCCTCTAAATACCCCAGATCTCAATCCAATGAGCATCTGTGGGATATGCTGGAACAACAAATCTGATCCAGGGTGGCCCACCTTGCAACTTGAAGGATATAAAAGATCTGCTGCTAATTTCTTGGTGCCAGATACCATAGGACATGTTCAGAGACATGTTTTTCAATGTGAAGTAATGATAGTGAGGGGGGGAGTCTGTCCCATGATGCAGTATACCTGTTCGTGTAGTGGTTAAGATTATATGGGTTAATTGTGTAACCTGTCTTGTGTGTTTTGTTGTCACCCCAATACTGCCAATAATGGAGAGATATGAAAGGCTTTACCTAGTAGTAGTGCTATATAATTTTCTACCTGTTTCCAGAATGCCTCAATTCCCACACAGTCCCAGAAGCTATGGTGAAGGTCTGTTCCGTCTGTATCAAATTTTAGACAAGTGTCTGAGTCTCTGAGTTTTAGGGAGAATTGTTTTTGACTAGAGTAATCCGTGTTATGTGCATTTCTTGATAGGTAGCTTTTGGGAGTCATTTAAGCAGCTTGACAGTTGTTGTTATGAGTGTTTCATGAGTCATTGTTGAGAAATTTGTTATCCAACTCAACAGGCTTCATTGTATAATTGTGTAATCCAAGTTTGGTTTAATTTGTGAGTAGAGTTAATTAATTGAGTAGGTTGAAATAGTTGGGTGTGTGATTTGATAATCAATGGGGTGATCCCAGTCTTCTTGGCAAAGATGTGGAATTATCGTGCCTATCAAGCTGAAAGTTTGTAAGTATGCAAAGAAGGTGGCACGAGGTCAGGAGCATTGTGTTTGATTTGTTGAAGTGTGAAGATCAATTTTATTTTGCTTTTATGTAAAAGATGATGTATGTTAGTTTTGCCTGCAGTCTCCCAAGAACAGTATTAGTATTCCATCCTGGAAACACCTGGTTACATAGAAAGGGTATAAAATTGGTGTATTGCCATTGGAGTCCCAGGAACTGTATCACCAATGTCCACGTGTAAATGATGGATGCAAATGTTTGTGTCATGCCTCAACTACCAGTAATTCCTTGTCTCTTCCGGGTTGACGGAGTTTAGCCACACCCCTTCTCTGACGCGGTCTCCCCACGCTACATAATGTGACCGCGCCAGATACAAGACGCTGGATTATTGAACAGCGTTACCGCGATATCAAACCGGCTAAAAGTTTCTCTGCGACCTCTACTTGTGTACCGAACCGGACTGGAATTCTACTTACCCTCCTTCTCCTTTCCTCGACCACGGCTAGTATCTGGACTTTCCTCATTCTGCCCGAGAAACAACCCTCCCCGGAGGAGAACTCCGGGAACCTGATTTTTCAACCTTTGGAAGCTAAGTCAATTGTTATATCTGTGATAAGAGCTCACCTTCTCTCAAAACCGCTAAGCATTCCTGCCATAGTCTGCTCTCAAGTTTGCCAAGCATTTCTGCTACAGCCTGCTCTCAAGTCCGTTAAGCATTCAGGCTACAGCTGCTCCCAGGCCTGCTATCTCTAACTCCAAAACGAATCACTCCTGTTACAACTTCATTTCTAACTTCCTCCATTTCCTTAAAACTTGCAAACACCAATGTGCTAGATTGCATGTATATCGGAAGCTGCTTACTCCAATTAAACCAACAGCAAAGTAATTAAAGATACAGTACCTGTATTTTCCATTATTGAATGCACAGTTCCTATTCTATTCTCTAAGTATCCTAATCAACAATATAAGTCCTAAGAAATCTGCAGTTGTGCTCGATATCAACCTATGTAAACGTTACAGAATAATCCAGCCTTTGTAACGGATCCAGCAGATTTCGATTCTAAATTTACTATGCTGAATCAAAGAGTCGATACACTTGCCCAAGGCATGCAAGACCTACAGGTTACAAATGAACGGATTCTTACTTATGTCAGAGACTTACAAACACATACTCCTCATACTGTTATGCACTCAGCTAGCGACCCTGCTGTCTGTAATCCCGAAAAGTTTTCTGGAGATCGATCCAAATACAAGGAGTTTCTTAATTCCTGCAAGTTATTAATTGCTCTAAAACCTAGATCTTATCCCACTGAAAGATCTAATGTTTGTTCAGTTATCTCCTTTCTAAGAGGTGAACCTATGGCCTGGGCCCATTCCTTCTTGGAAAATGACGATCCCATCTTAGACTCATTGGATGAATTTTTTGAAGCCATGTCTCTTCTTTATGAAGATCCCAACAAACAATCTACAGCTGATTTAACCATTAGAACCCTACATCAAAAACATAGACCTGTCGAAGACTACATTGCTGAATTTAAAAGATGGGCAATAGAAACTCAATGGAATGACATAACCCTGCGCAACCAGTTTGTAATTGGGTTATCCGAAGCAGTAAAGGATGAACTTTCTAGAACTGAACTCCCTACTACGTTAAACGCGCTGATTCAACTATCAATCAGCATTGACAGAAGACTTAGAGAAAGAAAGGCCGAAAAAGCTCTCTCGAGTTCATTATGGAAATAGGGTAATAAGAAGTCCTCTCACTCTAGAAGAGAAAACCAGAAGACGTCTACTAAACCTCTGCATGTATTGTGCCTCGCAAGATCACTTGATCCCAGATTGCCCCTTATTGAAACGGCCAAAAGGCGTGGGACAAAGAAAGAATTACGACTGAAGCCATCATTGATTCTGGTGCAAACGGGGTGTTCATCGATTCATCCTTTGTAACAAAAAATAAAATTCCTTGTGTTCGCAAAAGCACTTCTGTTTCTGTCAGAGTGATTGACGGCTCCCTCATATCCTCGGGCCCTATACTAAATGAAACTATTCCTGTTAGGGTAACCACCAATCATACTCATACTGAATATCTTATATTCGATATTATCTCATCACCTCTTTATCCGGTCATACTAGGAATCAACTGGTTAAGGAACCACAACCCACAAATTACTTGGTCTCCCTTCTCTCTCACCTTTAACTCTGCTTATTGTAAAGAAACATGCTTACAACATATTCCAATTTTTCAGATTATTGAAGAACCAACTATTCCTTCCTGTTATTCTGAGTTCTCAGACGTATTCAGTAAAAAGGAAGCTGAAACACTCCCACCTCATCGCCCCTACGACTGTCCCATAGACCTCATACCTGGTGCCCCCATACCTTTTGGGCACATCTATCCTCTCTCTGAATCTGAATTGAAAATCCTTAAAGAATACTTGGATGAAAACCTCCGTAAAGGGTTCATTAGACCTTCCAGCTCACCTGCTGCCTCCAGTATGTTTTTTGTGAGAAATAAAGACCAGACTATACGTCCCATCATAGATTACAGAGCGTTAAACAAAATAACAGTTAAAAATCGTTACCCTCGGGGCGGGGCCTGACCGCCGATCGGATCAGACGCATCTCGTCTGAGCTCCTGCACCAGAACCGGAATATCGGTGTTAACGGCGATTCGAACACAGCTACGGCCCTAATTTTGGACTCAAAACATTCACTGGCTGATGCTGAACACGGGGATACCCCTCAAGTCCCTATCCGGAATCAAAGTAACCCGATTGAGGTCTGCGGCAAAGGAAGGCTTGAGCTGGGGTGAGACGGCCGCTCTCCCAGTTCTCTGATCGGCGCTCTGCTGCCCCGTTCCCCCCCCCTTTGGACCGGTGGGGGTTATCCCGGTCCCCATGGCAAACCGCCGCTACACCCGACCAAACTCACCCACCCTGCGGAGAAACGCGGCCTGGACACGGTGCCCCAAAATGGCTGCCGACCGACTACCTCGTGTACTAGGTAGTGTGGATCAGGGGCGACACAGCAGAGCTGGGGCAGATGACAGCCGCTGGAACAGGCTTCTGACACACCCGGCGGCATCACCAACACCACATATTAAATACCAGTGGTTGAACAGGGGGCAGAGACTGACCGGGACCCCCCGGGCGCTCTTCTCTCCACATTCCTACTCACCAGGCCCTTCCGGGCTGAAGGCCACCGGAGACTCGATCCCGGAGCACTGTCCACTGACGCTGCAGACCCGACACCGCTGGCGGCGACAAAACGACAGGAACAAGAGAGAGAGAAAACCGCGACCTCCTGCCCGAGGACCCAGGTACCAGGCCAAGAGGTGCAGGCCTACCAGTCAGCCCGGGGCTATGGGGGGGAAACTGCTTGGACGCTGCCCCCAGCCCTCACATCACCCCCTGAGCCGGATACCGACACAGAGCATAAGATGACCCAAGACCCTGCAGCACACTGGCACAGACAGCCACAGTAAACGGGACTAAATACCCACTAATGCCAAACTTGCCTTCGCTCCAGCCCTGCACATGGATACGCTCCTAGCGAACTCTGACACCAGTACCCTGAAATTGTATAATTGTTTTGAGCGCACATTAAGGCAATTGATGCTGTATGTTTGATGTGCATGTGAATTATTTAAGCGACTCACCAATATCGACATGTTTAGCACCAGAACATACATGACATGCCACTGATACACACATACGAAATGAACGGAGCAAAGCCACCTACCTACCCAGCTGACCACAAACATCCACACACACTCATCGCACCCACTGTAAGCCTGTATGGGGGACACCGGGCCAGACCCACATCTCTCACTAGCGTAAACCGCGGGGCGGAGGCCATGGCTTCCCGAGCCTGCCACTATGCAATACGACCTGAGCACATCTACTGAGCACCCAAATTTGAGCATAAGGTTAAAGCGTACTATATTAGCTTGTATATCTAACCTAGCATACTCATGTCTAAAGATTAACCACTGAAGTTTCATAGCTTGTCAACTACATGTAATAGCACACTTATTGTAATTTACTGAAGTCTCATAGCTCTTTAGACTTATTTCTCAGCGTGTCTATTACTCACTGCGTATGTTTTATAGCTTGTCACTCTCTAACCTCTGATATCAAAAACGTGCTGTCTACTATTCTAAAGATTAACCACTGAAGTTTCATAGTCTGGCAACTACATGTAATAGCACACTTATTGTAATCTACTACAGTCTCATAGCTCGTTAGACTTATTTCTTTGCGTGTCTATTACTCACTGCGTATGTTTTATAGCTTGTCATTCTCTAACCTCATATATAAAAAATGTGCTGTCTACTCTGCCACAATTTGAAATGCTAATACTATACCTGTAACGACTGTTGTGGCCTTGCACGTCTGTTGTTATCCTAAGCACGAATAAAATAAAGAATTTAAAAAAAAATAAAAAAAAATCGTTACCCTCTTCCCCTGATAAATGAATTGATTGAACAGTTAAAAACTGCTACTATCTACACCAAGCTTGACCTTCGTGGGGCATATAACCTCATTAGAATCAAGGCTAACGATGAATGGAAAACTGCTTTCCGAACAAGATATGGCCTCTACGAGTATCTTGTGATGCCTTTCAGCCTCTGCAACGCCCCCGCAACCTTTCAACATTTTATAAATGACATCTTCAGGGATCTTCTAGATGTCTGTGTTATCATTTATTTAGATGACATTCTTATATATTCTAACACTCCTGAGGAACACAAAAAACACGTGAGATGGGTGTTATCCAGACTTAGAACTCATAAATTATACGCTTAACCAGAAAAATGTATTTTTAACGTTAATGAAATAACCTTTTTAGGTTACGTTATTACCCCTCATTCGATAAGCATGGATAGTTCTAAAATCAATTGTATCCTCAACTGGCCCATTCCTTCTAATGTAAAAGAATTACAACGTTTTCTGGGGTTTGCCAACTTCTACAGAAAATGTATTAAAAATTACTCCGATGTAGCTCATTCACTTAATCTACTTAACAGCCAAAAACATCCTTTCAATTGGAGTGAAAAGGCTCAAAAAGCCTTCGATGAATTAAAAAGAAGATTTACAACTGCTCCTATTCTTCAACTTCCAAACCCCACATGTCTCTATGTCCTTGAAACAGATGCTTCAGAAACAGCCATCGGAGCTGTCCTCTCTCAACACAAAACTCCTCAAGATCCTCTTCATCCAGTTGCCTTTTTCTCACGTTCAATGTCTCCTGCCGAAAAAAATTACCCTATAGGAGAAAAATAATTATTGAGTATAAAAGCAGCCTTAGAAACCTGGCGACATCTTCTTGAAGGAACACAAACTCCTATAATGGTTTATACTGACCATAAAAACCTTGAATATCTTCACTCCAACAAGACTCTCTCTGCTAGGCAAGTAAGATGGAATCTTTTCTTCTCCCGGTTTAATTTTCAAATTGTTTTTAGACCCGGATCTAGGAACAAAAAAGCGGATGCCCTTTCCAGAATTCACAAAGATCTTGAATTGGAACCTCCTCCGCATACAGTCATCGGAATCTTAACGTCCCTTATAGATGACATAAAAGGCCTAAGTAAAGATGCTCTTGAACTTCCTAAATCAATTAAGTTATCAAAGAAAGATGGTCTCTATTATTTCAATGACAGGATTTACATTCCTCCCGCATTCAGAAATAAAGTACTCGAATTTATTCATGATTCTCTTCTGGCTGGTCATCCTGGTATAAAAAAGACCCTAGAATTATCCAAAAGATATTATTGGTGGCCTCGCCAGAACACCACCATCGAATCCTATGTCAAAACTTGTTCAACCTGCCAAAGATCCAAATCTGAACATCATCACCCATTTGGTCAATTGTTGAATCTACCGATTCCGGAGAGGCCTTGGCAACCCATTTCTATGGACTTCTTGGTGGAACTTCCCCCTTCTCAACATCATACCACCATTTTAGTAGTAGTGGACCGCTTCACAAAAATGTCCCATTTTATCCCCTTGAAGAAATTACCCTCATCATCTGAACTCTCAAAAGTATTCCTCGATAATATAGTGAAACTTCATGGACTTCCAGATGAAATCATATCAGACCGAGGAACCCAGTTTACCTCCAAATTCTGGAACGCATTGTGTGCTTCTCTTCGTATTCAACGTAAACTATCTTCCGCTTATGCTTGTGCTCCTTACAGGGAGGGTACTGTCATGCCTCAACTACCGGTAATTCCTTGTCTCTTCCGGGTTGACGGAGTTTAGCCACACCCCTTCTCTGACGCGGTCTCCCCACGCTACATAATGCGACCGCGCCAGTTACAAGACGCTGGATTATTGAACAGCGTTACCGCGATATCAACCCGGCTAAAAGTTTCTCTGCGACCTCTACTTGTGTACCGAACCGGACTGGAATTCTACTTACCCTCCTACTCCTCTCCTCGACCAGGGCTAGTATCTGGACTTTCCTCATTCTGCCTGAGAAACAACCCTCCCCGGAGGAGAACTCCGGGAACCTGATTTTTCAACCTTTGGAAGCTAAGTCAATTGTTATATCTGTGATAAGAGCTTACCTTCTCTCAAAACCGCTAAGCATTCCTGCCATAGTCTGCTCTCAAGTTTGCCAAGCATTTCTGCTACAGCCTGCTCTCAAGTCCGTTAAGCATTCAGGCTACAGCTGCTCCCAGGCCTGCTATCTCTAACTCCAAAACGAATCACTCCTGTTACAACTTCATTTCTAACTTCCTCCATGTCCTTAAAACTTGCAAACACCAATGTGCTAGATTGCATATATATCGGAAGCTGCTTACTCCAATTAAACCAACAGCGAAGTAATTAAAGATACAGTACCTGTATTTTCCATTATTGAATACACAGTTCCTATTCTATTCTCTAAGTATCCTAATCAACAATATAAGTCCTAAGAAATCTGCAGTTGTGCTCCATATCAACCTATGTAAACGTTACAGTTTGTATCTTTAGATTAGGAATATTTAATCCCAGATTAAATCTGGGTTGAGATAGTTGGTGCAATGTTATTCATGGACATTTTTGTTTCCTGAGAAATTGTCAGGGTGGCGTTCCGATGCCCGGGACCCAGACACCGTCCGGGCGGCGGCGCAGGACCGGGACCCAGTAGGCCTGATGTTCAGAGTAGAAGTCACAGCGTGGAGTTGAATTAGCAGGGTCTGGTGCAGGATAACCGCACGCCCCCTGGTGTTGCACACCAGCGTTTGTGCAGCCACATACCAAGACCCTGAATTAGCTTCAGCGGATAACAGGAACTAGGAGCTTGGAAATTAAGCAGACCTCCCAGGAGCTTAATAGGGAGGCTCTGCAGCAGGATAGTATCCAGTACTAGAAACAAGGCTAGACTAGAGATAGGCACCAAACATGAAAACAAGACAGAACTAATAGAATCCAGAACCAGAGAAGGATAGTAAGCTAAACCCAGAACATATACACAAGACATGAGGAAAACATGAACATAACATGGGCATGACTGGACAGGACTGGACATGGACTGGTTATACAAACTAAAACAAGACAAGATAACATAGGCAAAACAAGAGGAGAAATAACTAAGTACTACATATGGAAATCATGGGGGTTTAGTCACACTAAATGATCATCCATTGCATAAGCCTGCCAACAACACCAATGTACCCTATATCTGGCAGGTCCTACACTGCCTAATGTATGCTAAAACAACCACAAGACATATATAGCATTTACCTGCAAGGGCAGAAGCCTTGAGGAGCTGCCTGCAGGAACACTGAAACAGAGTGAATGATGGAAAACAAACGGGTGTGGCAACATAAAACAAACATTTAAATGAAACCTGGAGACTGGGAATCCCAGGGATGGATTACAGGAATGAACCCAGAAATCCCAGCATAAAGAAAACCAGACATAGAATAGAAAACCAAAAACCAAGAAAAACTAAACAAGAATTGTAACAAGAGTACTGGATACTAGAAGCCAAGGCCAGACATCTCCACAGAACAGAGCAGGACGTGACAGAAATTTAGAGAAGATCTCATTTAAAACCTTTTCACCTGATCTAGAATGTAGTATTAGTAAGGCTTGTAGGAAGTATAGCCGTTTCAGTATTATAACTGATTTTAGTAAAGTGGCTCTCCCCAGTCACAGGTATTTTATTTTACGCACAAGCAGAAATCTCAAATTCAGGAAAAGTTGTGGGATTTTCACAAATCCCCATAAGAAACTATTATAACAGTAGCAGTAACAACATAATAATGTATTTTTCGTGCTGTTAGATGGGTTCTTCTAACAAAGAAGGGATACCAAGAAATTGACTCTGATCCCCGGTACTCTGTGATCACAAAACTCAAAGGAGTTTCAGTCACCAAGGATTTCAGAGAATTAGAAGATAAACTTTGGGATGTTGCAGACTTTGTTAAACCATCTCAGGTAAGATTCTCTATTTCTCTAAATATTTATATTAGCTGATTAATTTAACCCCTTAGTGACCAGACTGCTTTTCAATTTTCTTACCGTTTGGGACCAGGGTTGCTTTTACACTCATGTAATGTTTGCGTTTAGCTGTAATTTTCCTCTTCCTCATTTACTGTACCCACACATATTATATACCGTTTATCTCACCATTGAATGGTCTTTCTAAAGATACCATTATTTTCATCATATCTTATAATTTACTATAAAAAAACAAATATGATGAAAAAATACAAAAAACACACCTTTTTTTTTTACTTTGACTCCCCAAAATCTGTTACACATCAACAACCGCCAAATAACACCTGTGCTAAATAGTTTCTAAATTTTGTCCTAAGTTTAGAAATACCCAATGTTAACATGTTCTTAGCTTTTTTTTTTTTGCAAGTTATAGGGCAATAAGTACAAGTAGCACTTTGCTATTTCCAAACCATTGTTTTTTTTTTTAAAATTAACGGAAGTTACATGGTAACACTGATATCTGTCAGGAATCCCTGAATAACCCTTCACATGTATATATTTTCTAAAAGAAGACAACCTAAGGTATTAAACTTGGGGTACTTTGACTCTTTTCATGCAACCATTTTACCACCAATCTATGCTTAATTTAAAATAAAATTATAATAATTGGTGATTTTTTTTAAACACATAGCAATTTAAGAATACATGTACTGAGAACTTTAAGGTTACTGCCAAAGAACACCCCAATATGTGTTCAGCAATAACTCCTGAGTACAGTGATACCACCCATGTATAGGTATGTCAGGTTCTCTGGGGTGTAAAATACATTATTTGGAGGGTGTACATTACAGTTTTCCAACTTGCAATTTTCACAGCTGGTCATAATGCATCCATGTCCTATTTGGGACATTTTTGAAGCCAGCCAATGTAATTTACCTCCATCAAACCATATATTTTTTTAAAGTAGACAACCCAGGGTAGTTAATATGGGGTATGTCCAGTCTTTTTTTTTTTATTTTTTTTTTAAATTCTTTATTTTTTGCTGTGCATGAAATAACATTCGCATGTCACCAATGCCACAACAGCATTTACACACATTTTGAAAGAATATTCTCGTTCATTGCTGGACAGCATTCAGAGCAGACGCACAATTTTTCCTTAACATTACATGCTAGGTACATGCTATAACTACATCTGTCATAATAAACTGCTTAAGTGAGTAGTAACAGTAGCTTAAAGGACCACTATAGTGCCAGGAAAACATACTCGTTTTCCTGGCACTATAGTGCCCTGAGGGTGCCCCCACCCTCAGGGACCCCCTGCCGCCCGGCTCTGGGGAGAGGAAAGGGTTAAAACTTACCTTTATTCCAGTGCCGGGATGGGAGCTCTCCTCCTCCTCTCCGCCTCCGATCCTCCCTTTCGGGTGAATGTGCATGCGCGGCAAGAGCTGCGCGCGCATTCAGCCGGTCGCATAGGAAAGCATTTACAATGCTTTCCTATGGACGCTTGCGTGCTCTCACTGTGATTTTCACAGTGAGAATCACGCAAGCGCCTCTAGCGGCTGTCAGTGAGACAGCCACTAGAGAAGGGGTGTCAAACTCAAATTCATCGGGGGCCGCATCAGCAGTTTGGTCACCCTTAAAGGGCCCGTTGTATCTGTAGGACTATGTGTCCACTCTTTATTATCATAAATTATTGTCACTGCATTCAATTATTACTGTTTTTTGTGGGGCAGTGTGCTTAGTGTGTGTATGGGGGCAGTGTTTGTGGGGCAGTGTGTGCAGTGTGTGTATGGGGGCAGTGTTTGTGGGGCAGTGTGCTTAGTGTGTGTATGGGGGCAGTGTTTGTGGGGTAGTGTGTGTAGTGTGTGTATGGGGGCAGTGTGTGTAGTGTGTGTATTGGGGCAGTGTTTGTGGGGCAGTGTGTGTAATGTGTGTATGGGGGCAGTGTTTGTGGGGCAGTGTGTGCAGTGTGTGTATGGGGGCAGTGTGTGCAGTGTGTGTATGGGGGCAGTGTTTGTGGGGCAGTGTGTGTAGTGTGTGTATAGGGGTAGTGTGTGTAGTGTGTGTATGGGGGGACAGTGTGTGTAGTGTGTGTATGGGGATAGTGTGTGTAGTGTGTGTATGGGGGCAGTGTTTCTGGGGCATTGTGTGTAGTGTGTGTATGGGGCAGTGTGTGTAGTGTGTATGGGGGCAGTGTGTGTATGGGGGCAGTGTTTGTGGGGCAGTGTGTGTAGTGTGTGTATGGGGGCAGTGTTTGTGGGGCAGTGTGTGTAGTGTGTGTAGTGTGTGTATGGGGGCAGTGTTTGTGGGGCAGTGTGTGCAGTGTGTGTATGGGGGCAGTGTTTGTGGGGCAGTGTGTGCAGTGTGTGTATGGGGCAGTGTTTGTGGGGCAGTGTGTGTAGTGTGTGTATAGGGGTAGTGTGTGTATAGGGGTAGTGTGTGTAGTGTGTGTATGGGGGGACAGTGTGTGTAGTGTGTGTATGGGGGTAGTGTGTGTAGTGTGTCTATGGGGGCAGTGTTCCTGGGGTAGTGTGTGTATGGGGGCAGTGTGTGTATGGGGGCAGTGTGTGTAGTGTGTGTACGGGGGCAGTGTGTGTAGTGTGTGTATGGGGGCAGTGTGTGTATGGGGGGGTAAGGAGGGTAGGGAGGCTTTTTTTTTGTATTTAATTAAAAATAATATATTCATGTCCCCCCTCCCTTCTTACCTTTACTGGGAGGAGGGGGGACATTTCTTAGTCCCTGGTGGTCCGGTGGGGATTCCCTGGTGGTCCCAGTGGTGGTGAGATGAACTCTAGCCCAGCTACAGGGCTAGAGTTCACTCTCGCTAGATTTGGAGCGTTGCCGTGGTTACCGCGGCAACGCTCCAAATCTCACGTAAGGAGGACCCGGAGGAGCTGCAGGCTGAGCTCCCAGGTCCTCTTTCCCTCCCCTGCCGGCTGCCAGCACAGTGCCTGCGGACCGGAGAGGGAGCACTCTGATCTCCCCTCCGGTCCGCAGGCACATTGCAGGGCTGGCACTTGGGCAATGCTAGCCCTGCATTAGCCGGCAGGGGAGAATCTCGGGGGGGGGGCAATTGCCCCGTTGCCCCCCCCTGGATCCGCCACTGCGGGCCACATGACGAGGTCTGTGTTTGACACCCGTGCACTAGAGGATTTAGAGGCTGGCTTAACCCTTATATAAACATAGCAGTTTCTCTGAAACTGCTATGTTTATATAAAAAAGGGTTAAACCTAGCTGGACCTGGCACCCAGACCACTTCATTAAGCTGAAGTGGTCTGGGTGCCTAGAGTGGTCCTTTAAAGTTAGTATACATTTTTATGTCAAATGTCATCGCTTTCTTATCTAAACATTTCTGCTTCATTAAAACGTTGCTGTGTAATACTAAGACTTAGGTACAGTTGCTTTTATGGCCCTTACCATCTCACCAAGGCGCTCATACAGATAGAATAAAACCACCGAAGAATGTGATCGATACAGCCTGCGTGTCTGGCTAACTATGGATAAGGTTGCTTTATCATGGTTATGCTTTACATGCAAATGACTGTATGAGTAGAGGAAATAATATAGGCTTAAACAGTAAGGGTAAATATCCGCAGATGTGTGCTTAGCATTACATTACGTGAGGCCATATACTGCTCGACATGGCGCTCACGGTTCTTAGTGTCCAGTCCAGGTCATTCACCCTACTCCTGATGCTTTGAGGGTGTAGCTGGCGTGATGGCTCGCTTGTTGCCTTGCTCTCAGTAATCCGGGGGCGCAGAGGAGCGCTTCTCCGGTAAGGAGGTCTGGTTCACTCGTTGGATATGTCCCGGTTGTGGGTCTTACTTTTGCCTGTGGTTGCGGGCTGCTGTGGGTCTGCTGCAAGTGCTTTGGGGCTGTTGCCTTGTCTGGCGTTGCTGGTCGGTCCCGGTGCGTTATGTTTCTCTGGGGCTTTTGTTGCAGCATTGTTTGTAGGCGGTGTGGCCTTTGATGGTTGCAGGTGGGCGTTGCCCTGTATCGGGTTGCTGTTCCCGGGCCATATTTGCCCCTAGTGTGTCTCCGGATAACGGCTTTTGGTTCGGCCCCTCTCTGTTGCCTGCCCGTCTCGCGTCGGGAGTCCGGGGGAACTTCCATGCCCCTCTCTCTGGCCTCCCGTGTCTGGCCCTGCGGTATGCTGTCGGGCTCTGTCATCGGTTCCGGAGGCCTCATACGTGCTTCCAGTTTGGCCCAGAATGCGGTGAAGATTCTGTTGAGTCTGAGCTCTGTTTCTCTAGCGGCATCGCTGGGTACTGTGGTGAGTGAGGCGTCCGCCATTTTGTGGGCCTGAGGCGCGTCCTCTGGGCTTTGTGGTCGTTCTGCTTGGGGACGGCTTGTCCAACGGCTCGAGTAAGGGTGGCCTGGGATTACCCCCACCGGGCCATAGGGGGGGGAACGAGGTCTTCTGGTCAGGTTTCCAGCAGCTTTTGGCGGCAGGAGAGCGGCCGTCTCTCCCGCGCTTGCCATGCTTGGAGGCCGTTCCAGGGTACCGGGTGTACTGCTCGTAGAGCGTCGCTTAACAGGTGTCTGTGTGTGCATCCCGGTGTACCCGTGCTCCAGGTGACCTTTGTTTTCAGTTTTGTCGCTTATTTTCTTGTTAATTTCGCTTAACCCCTTAAGGACCAAACTTCTGGAACAAAAGGGAATCATGACATGTCACACATGTCATATGTCCTTAAGGGGTTAATTTGGTCCCTTCTGCCGGAGCTGCGGAGGCATGCATCCTCTCTGCTCCGCAGTCAGGCCCTGTCCCCCATGTCCAGTCTTTTTTAGTAGCCAAACACTGGCCAAAGTTAGCATTTATATTTGTGTGTTAAAAATGCAAAAAACTATTATGAACGCTAAATTTGGCCAGTGTTTGTGACTAAGTGGCTACTAAAAAAGTCTGAACATACCCTTTTTGCAATACCTTGGGTTGTCTTCTTTTGCAAATGGTATGCCATCATGGGGGTAATTCTCATTCCTGTTCTACCATATGCTCTCAAAGGCAATATAACCAATCTGGCAAATTTCAATTAGAAAAAACTGAAAATCAAGCCTTATATTTGACCCTGTAACTTTCTAAAACACTATAAAACCTGTACATGGGGGTACTGTTATACTTGGTAAACTTTGCTGAACACAAATATTAGTGTTTCAAAACAGTAAAACATATCACCACAATGATATCATCAGTGAAAGTGCCATTTGTGTGTGAAAAATGCAAAAAAAGTCACTTTCCCTGGCAATATCATCGCTGTCAAATGTTTTACTGTTTTAAAACACTAATATTTGTGTTCAGTGAAGTCTACAGAGTAAATTAGTACCCCCCATGTACAGGTTTTAGGGTGTCTTGGAAAGTTACAGGGTTAAATATAGTTCTAGCAAATTAAATTCGCTGGACTTTTAGCCTGGGAGTTCAGGCAGGTCCTCCAAATTGCAATCAATAAAATCACTTAATTATGTAAAAGTATTACTGAAATATGCCTGTAGAATTTAAATATATATATATGTATATTTATGAAATTATTTATGTAATAATGTATATAGACATATAAATATTTTGTATTATTTTTATTTGTGTATATATATATATATTATCAAAGTACAGTTAGACTATAATGACATATATTTATATATATAAATTTTTTTTAATTATTTAAATTTTTTTTATTTATTTTTAATTAATTATGATTTATTTTTTTATAATATATATACACAATATATATATAGTTATTATATATACATGTGTAATTTTACTCTAAGTGTATTTTTATATTAATATATGTATATATTAATAAAAAATACACTTCGTATGATGTTATATATATATATATATATATATATTATATATAGATATAATATATGTATATATATCTCATATATATATATAATATATGTTTTTAATTTATTAACTTAAATTGTTTTATTTGAAAACATTTTAAAACTTTATCACCAGCAGGGGGGCTGCCTGTCAGGCAACAATATTTACGCCTACTGCGGCCATGTGACCGCTCTGTCAGAGCGATCACATGGCCCGTGGGGTCCTAATTTTCAGAGGGTGGACTGTCTGGGCAGTCAGACAGTCCCCCAGATGGGGGGACGGGGACGGCGACGGCGGTGATCGGGTAAGTGAATGGGAATGGAGAGGGAGGGAAGGGGGGGTTAATGTTTAATGTTTTTTTTTATTTTTATTATGTTATTATTATTTATAATTTTATAATTTACTGAGTGTTTCGACCCCTCGAGGCACTCAGCACACAGACAGAGCATTGGAAGCCTGACCGATGGCTTCCGGTGCTCTGCTACACTGCCAGGCGCCACATACGGGGCAACCCGGAAGTGATTGCTCCTGGTTGAGCGATTACACGGGGTCCGGAAGTCAGGAGGGGTATTGCAGGATCGTTAACGACAGTTTTTTGTCTTACATACCCTGTACAATCATGGTTGTTAAGGGGTTTAAAACCTACTTCCACTGGAATTTTCCTGATGAATACTTATGTTCGTATAATGCCAGAAATGTATGTAATAGGTCATTGTAACCACTATTTATATACTGGCATACAATACAAACACACTGAATCTACAAATAGCCACACAAAATGAAGTAACATTCAGTGAAAAACTATTGGTCTCTTCTGTGCTTCTTAGCCTTCTGTTTATTTAGATAAACTTTGTATAAACACGATTGGAGTCCAGACAGAATGGTCCACTTTTACCCTTCGTCCGTTAGAAGTGTGTACACCGTGTGGGTTATTTACTAAACTGAGAGTTCAAAGTGAATTTCAAATTTAGGATCTAAATAGCCAAACTTAAAAAAAATTCTAAGTCCGCTATGCATTCAGTTTGAATACTGTGAGCTTCAATAGGAAATGTACTTTGAATTCACTTTAGTCATTGCCCCTGTAAGAAAAGAAATAGTAACACATTTGCTAAATGTTTTCTTCCTTACCTCAAATGGCAAGTATGTTAAATAATGCTAATGTTATATTATGTATGCAGGTGTCTAAGCTGCACCTTGTTTGGATGGATCTCATTACACACATATATAATGGGTATTTTGTTTAGAGATGTGATTACTGCTGTAAAAGAATATTTGTTGATTTAATTTTTTTGGATACACGTTTAAAATGATTAAATATTATGAAAAAATATATCTTTTTTAATATTTAGATTTCTTTATAGATGTATTTTTTTGATATTTCAATATTTTGAATAAAATAATAAAAAAAAACATATATTTATTTATTTATCATTTGGAAAAGCTTGTCCAACAATATTAAATTGAGACCAAAGTGGGAACGTTGATACATTAAGAGCAGCTGTGATTTATATAGTCTAAATATGAGGCAGGGATAAATTGTCTTGCCAAAAGCAGAATCCTACAAAAAATATTGCCCAATTTTGTGATGATCCTTCCCCTTCCTTTGATGATTTTGCCTCCTTCCTTAAGAACGAGGCAGCAATTTCCATTAAGAACTGTATGACGAGAAAGTAAACGTACTGAACATATCTTTACATTTTTGTGAATCAGCATGTGTATTATTAAAACAATCTCCAATATCAATTGCAGGGAGAAAATATCCTATTTTTGGTGACTAATTTCATTGCAACACCAGGCCAAATGCTAAGTGTCTGTCCAGAGGTAAGTATCTAACAGAGCAGTCTTATATTTTATATAATCTTTAAGGAATTTTTTTTTTATGAAATCTTTAAGTTTTCAAGCGCTACAGTATTTTTATGCCAATATGACTATAAACAAAACTCCAAGGGAAATGATGGTATTCCTGTAGGTTAAAATCAATTTCTAAAACCACAAAATCATCAAGGTAACATATATAAAATGTATTCACAATGTTATGATGGTAACATGATCACAAAGCAAAAGGTCAAGAAAAAGAATGGTATACAAGTATACATTCTGTATTGTTATAAAAACAATAATCTATCATGTACAACCTGGAGATATTTAGGTATACTAAGCAGGGGCTGTTAATTAACGACTTCCAAGGAGATGATGATGATGATGATGATGAAGGTGAACCAAACCTGGAGAAATGCTCTTCAATTTTTATTCTTATGAAAGGTACCATTTTGGATCATGTTGCTAAACCGTAAGATTTCATACTGTCTTCAAATATGTTTTGTCACTTCCAATTACCTGTTCACCCCAGAATTTGTCAGCATTACAATCCTAAACTGTTTGTCTATTTAGGATAGCCATGGTGTGTCAGATCCTGCATTTATTGACATGTAAATTCCTTTTGTATAGAGTCCTTTCATCTTAGACGGCAGATGTGGTGAAGATCTAGATTGTGCTGCTGGAGAACCTGTGGTAAATGGCAATGGTAAGTCAGCTAAACAATACTTATTTATTTATTTATTTATTATTGCCATTTATATAGCGCCAACAGATTCCGTAGCGCTTTACAATATTATGAGAGGGGGATTTAACTATAAATAGGACAATTACAAATAAACTTAGAGGAACAATAGGTTGAAGAGGACCCTGCTCAAACGAGCTTACATTCTATAGGAGGTGGGGTGTAAAACACATTAGGACAGGACAACTTCATTACAAGTTCCAGCTAGCAGTACATCTTTCTCAGTTTAGAGAGTCGTGAGATTTCCTGTTTCCTGCAAGAAGTAATATGGTGATCTTAGATTAATAAAATGCAAAATATGAGCCTGTGAATTGAGTGCATTCAAATGCACACAGGAGGTAAATCAGTTATGCTAATGCAAAGCCCCATGATGTTTTTTTTTTTCTGGAATCCCCTAAAGGAACACCCAGACCCCTAAAGCACTTTAGCTTGCTTAAATGCTTTGTCCTTGCTCCGTGTACTCCAACCGAGTACCCTCCGTTGATGGACGCTTCCTAGCTTGCGCCGAGGACCACAAGCACCGCACTGGACACCACAACCACCGCACACTCCACAACTGCCGTAGCTTAACTGGAGCCGCGCCGTCTTCCTTCCACCCTGGATCGGTTTCTGTCCTCCAGGACCGTGTGGGGAAGACCTCTCCTCCAGGAGAGCGTATCCGGAACAAGCTCTTAAAAGAGCTAAGTGATTAAAGCTCAGGGGAATATGCAGAGCACAGCAATCCCCAGTGTGATACAGCAATTCCCTCCAATAACGAGACGAGGCTACGTTTTGAAGGGTCAAGAAGAACTGAGGACTGGGACACCCAGCCTGCTTTTTATTACAAAAAGGTACACACAGGACACACCCAGGGGGAGGCATAAAATAACCAATAACAGAATAGTACAGCCCACAGGTTCCCTCCCCTCTGCTTGGGAGATAATTGAGTTTCCTACTATATCTACTCAATTATCTTCAAGCTAAAACGTACACATTTTTATACATTTTTATGCACTTTCATAACTTTCCCATTTTACATAGTACATTAATAAAATTTTTATGCACAACATAAATTGTGGAACGACATATTCAAAATTCGTGAGAATCCGTCCAGTGGTTCCAGAAATATTAAAAAGTCTCTTTGGACCGACCGCACGCCTGTTTGCATGCCCAAAAACAGTTCCACAGATTCAGGCTGTGTTCGGTCTATTTCTGTCCTGAAAATCGGTAAAGTCCCATCCGAAGGCGGTGTTCGAATATTCGAACGCACTTCGACTTTCGTCGAAGTGTCGAAGTCAAATGCGGTTAAAACTTCCGCGGTGGTCGCTAGTCGAGTGGCGATCTATTTCCCATGAAAAGATGACAAAGTCCCATTCGAACGGGCGTTCAACGGGACTTAGTCTCCAGCTGTGGTGTCGAAGGATAGGGGAAGGTACAGGTCACCGCTGACCGCGTTCGATTGCATTAAGATGGCCGCCGCCACGTGTTCGACTGTAATGGCGCCCACTTCGACGGCTTCGGCACTTCGACAGTTTCGGCACTTCGACTGCATTCGAAGTGCCCGTTAAAAAGTTGGAACACTGCTCCCAAGTATTTAAAGGGCCAGGAGCAGTATACACAAATCCATTATGCCCAAATGTAGGTTTTACAGGGCAATACAGTCCAGGGCCATAGTCACAGGGGAGGAGGCAGGCAAGCAGGCCTCTCCAGGACAAAGTGGCGAAGGGCACTTCGTCACAGTCCTCTTTATTTCATTTAACAAATAGTGCAGATGTCCCCATGGCTATCAACGGGTCCTGTTACTTCCAGTAGAGCTAAACTCCACAAAGTGGTCTGGGTACCTATAGTGTCCTTTTAGGTAAAACCATAATATTAAAGGACAGTTTCACAATTGCACTTAGCCGCCACAACATTAGCAGCAGATCCTAAGTCCTGTAAGTTGCAAGGTGGGACCTCCATGGATCGGATTTGTTGATCCAGCACATCCCACAGATGCTCAATCAGATTGAGATCTGGGGAATTTGGAGGTCAATGCAACACCCTGAACTCTTTGTCATGTTTCTCAAACCGTTACTGCAGTGGTGTATCCTGGTTTTGTGCTGCCCTAGGCAGGACAAAACTCAGGCGCCCCCCCTCCCCCCGCGCCACCCCCACCCAACCTTTCCCCCTGCCCCGCATTCTAAATACACACACACACACATTCACTGACAGATACGCATACACTAGCTAACAGAAACACACACTCGCTAACAGAAACACACACACACTAACAGACACACTCACACTCAGTAACAGACAAACACACTCACTAACAGACACACACTAACAGACACACACTCACTCACTAGCAGACACAAACTAGCAGACACACACACTCACTAACATACACACACTAACAGACACACACACTAACAGACACACACACTAAAACACACACACACACTGACACACACACTAACAGACACAGACACACACACTAACAGACACACACACACTAACAGACACAGACAGAAACACTAACAGACACAAACACTGACACACACACACTGACACACACACACTAACAGACACACACACACTAACAGACACAGACACACACTAACACACACTCACCCACCCACATTAACACATTTTTTAAAATTTATTTTTAACAAATTTGTATTTATTTATTTTTAACACATTTTTTTTTAAATTTAACCCCCCCCCCCCCCCCAGCCTCCTTACCTTTGGGAATGCTGGGAAGGGGGGGTGTCGATTCGTCCCTGGTGGTCCAGTGGCTGCTGGGCGATCGGGCGGCACTGCCTGGCGGGCGGGTGGGCGGCCGGCCGGCGAGGGAGCACTTCCCCTGAGCTGTCTGCTCAGCTCCCTCGCCAGCTGCAGAGTGAGGCTGGGAGCCGGAATATGACGTCATATTCCGGCTCCGCCTCCCAGCCTCACTCTGCGGCTGGCGAGGGAGCTGAGCAGACAGCTCAGGGGAAGTGCTCCCTCGCCGGCCGGCCGGCCGCCCGCCCGCCCGCCAGGCAGTGCCGCCCGGTCGCCCAGCAGCCCGCCGGCATGTCTGTTAGCCGCAAGGCTAACAAGACATTTGCCTTGGGCATTTGGGGGCGGCTTTTTTTGCCGCCCCCTGGAAAATGCCGCCCAAGGCAAATGCCTTGTTTGCCTCGCGGCTAATACGCCCCTGCGTTACTGAACAATCTTTGCAGTGTGGAAGGGTTTATTATGCTGCTGTATGAGTCCACTTCCATCAGAATACACCATTTCAATGAAGAGGTGTATGTGGTCTGCAACATTCTCAAGATTCAAGGATTCCCAGCAGAGCATTGCCCAGAGGATAACATTCCAATCTGCGGCTATGCAGTCCATTACGCAGCAAACTGTGATGCACTGTTTGTTCTGACATCTTTCTATTATGGCCAGCATTAAGGTTTTCTCCAATTTGAGCTACAGTAACTCGTCTGTGTGATCGGACCATATGGGATAAACTTCGCTCCCCATTTGCATCAAGGAGCCTTGGGCACCCATGACCCTGACATCGGTTTACTGGTTGTTCTTCCTTACACTACTTTTGATAGATACTAACCACTGCATACCGGTAACACCCCACCACACATGCCACTTTAGAGATGCTCTGAACAAGTCTTCTAGCCTTCTATGTGGCCCTTGTTAAGTCACTCAGATGTTTTCACATGCCCATTTTTCCTGCTTAAAACAGATGAAATCCAAGCATTGACTGTTCACTTGCTGCCTAATATATCCCATCCTTTGACAGGTGCCTCTCTAATGATGTAATCAATTTTATTCACTTCATCTGTCAGTGGTTTTAATGTTTTGGCTGATGAGTGTATATTGAAAATGAAAGAGTGAGTAATCAGGGCACAAATATTGAAAACAACACAGCCATTTATTTCAGATAGACAAAATTGTACCTTAGATTCTGATGTCTCAGAAAGTTGAGTAAAGTCACCACTTTAGCTTAATGGAGCAGTTTTTGTGCATAGATCATGCATCTTAAGTTTTATTTGTTTCAATTTATCCGGCCCTGGCCACACTTCCCCACTGGCTGTGACTCACTCGGTCAGATGTAAGTTTCTCTAAAAGTTTTTATCTTCTACTCTGTATATTGAACTCTAATCTCACACAGGAGGCTCCAGTAGGTTATAGAATGCCATTAACAAAACAGTAGATAAGAAATAAATTAAACAAAATTTGCAATAAAGGAAGTGTAAATATTAGATGACTCTTTACAGGAAGCGTTTAGGAAGGCAGTGCAAGTCACATGCAGGGAGGTGTGACTAGCGCTGCATAAACAAAGGGATTTGACTCCTAAATAGCAGAGAATTTAGCAGTATGACTGAAGGGGCATGATCTATACACCAAAACGGCTTAATTAAGCTAAATTTGTTTTGGTGACTAAAGCGTCCTTTTTAAGTATCACATCCCCCTGCCATGAGGTTCAGTCCCCCAACCTGGATCTCCAAATACCAGAAGGTAAATTGAGAATGACCTGATTAGTTAGCAACAGTAAATATATACAGCCCTATTGAAAATTAATAGGATGTCCCATAATTGCCATCTATGAGCAAATCAAGTCAGTTTTGCTGTTTCTCCAAATCATGGTTGTCCCGCAGAGTATGTGTAAACAATGCAATTATGGAAAGAATAGCTGTCATAATGAAAATACATTTTAATCACACATGCAGCAACACATGGAATATATGAGCGCCTTTCCTTGGATCTGTTGCAGTAAAAAGTGCATTTATTTATTTTTTTACTTCACTGCACAATTCAATAGGGTTTAATTGTGCATGTGAAAACAAAAGTTTCACCAACTCAAAAGTGACTGATTAATTTCAATGGTTAGAATGAAATGGTTATATTGTGGTAATTCTAGCAACAGAGGTCACGGAATGATCGGATGTCTTACAGGGATAAAAACGGGAAAATGTCTCTGGTTGAACAGTACCCATTCTACTTGTGAGATTTATGGCTGGTGCCCCGTTGAAAATGGATCATTGGTGAGGTAAAGCAAGTAACAGTACAAATAAGATAGTTAAACTATTGTTCCCTCACCCAAAATAAATGGGATTTTATGCATTTTGTTTTTAAAGAATGTGAGCTGCACGGATTTCTCAAACTCCAACCAAACCAAGTGTTCTATCCATGTTGATATTGTTTGTGGCAAGTCGTTGCTTGCTAAAGTTGCTGTCACTGACGTTAGTGCATGTCGGTTATTTCAAAAGTACAAAATCTCTCAGATTTACCAGATTACATTACTGTAGTGGCCTGATGAGTAGTATTAGTATAGTATTAATCCATGATTAACACTTTTTTTTTCCTTTTCAAGTAAGCCGCTCTTAAACGAAGCAGAAAATTTCACTCTTTTCATTAAACATGCAATTCATTTTACCAAATTTAACTTCTCAAGGTAAGACTTGCCTTATAATTAATACAACTTTTCATATTATCATATATAGAAACTTTTATAGTTGTTTAAATTAGAGATCTTAAAGGGACAGTATCTTCTTCATCATGAAGTGATCTGGGCGCCATGCCCCCTCCCATCCCCAATACCCCCCTTTTAACCCTGCAGGTGAAAACATTGATGTTCTCCAGAATGGCAAAATTGTCTTTGTAGGGTTTAATGCCTCTAGTGGCTGTCACTTTGACAGCCACTCGAGGCTCTTCCGATAAAATAGCAGAGTCAAATTCTGTTATCTCTATCATATGGTCTCATATAGACCATCTGACTGATGCAACACAGAGTTTTGCCACCCATGCACACTAGCCTCCCAATGCTTTCTTTTGGGAAAGCTTTGGATTGGCTGAGATCATCGATTTTGATGATCCCAGCAGAGGAGACGGAGCTGCGAGAGGGAAAAGGTAAGTACGGGGGCCAGGGACTTAATAAGCTTCCAAGGCATAATAGCATAAGGATTACACATATGAATTCCTACCACTACAGTGTTCCTATAGTTGCTTCTCAAGATAGAGGAAAGTGTGGTCCAGATCGAATTGTAAAAGGGATGAGCCCACAAATTATTATTGTATTATTATTATTAACAGGTAAGTGGACTTCCTTTGGCGGATTTCTTTTACATTGGAATGAATGCTCCCGCAGACAACACTAGCCTGACTGGTTCTGTATGTCTAAAGAGACTCTACATCTTGTCCCTATAGACATAGGCTTTACACTAAAGATGGGCTTTTTACTCCCAGGAGATGACTGCAATGTCATCTTGCAAACATTACTGTTACTATGGTTTTAATCTGGTCAGATTTCTTTCCCCTCTGATGTAGGTGTAGAGACAGTACAGCTAGTAATTATACTTTTTACATAATTTAACAGCAATTCAGAAAATAGCTTTGGCATATAATATATAATGCCTGCGTTGTTTTTTGTTTGGCAGTATTTTTTGTTGTTTTTAATAAAAAAACGCTTGTGTTGCTAAGAGGAAATAAGAATTGGGTAATTTAATTCCTATCTTTTTTTTTTTTTTTTAAAGAGCAAACACGCTGGAGACGTCGAATGAGACCTATTTTAAGAGCTGCAGATATGATCCCATTTACACACCTTATTGCCCTGTCTTCCGAATCCAAGATATCATAGGAATAACTGGCCACAACTTTGAAGAACTGTCCATTCTGGTAACGCTCTTTGATTCATGATCAATGTCAAAATGGCTTTATATCCAATAGTACTGAACATTCACAAACCAGGTGAAAGGTAAAACTTCCAGTATAATATATAGAAGTAACAAACATTAATTACAATGATATAACTGATTAATGAAGTGAATATTGTACTCACCTCCTC
The DNA here is from genome assembly GCF_036172605.1 of Pelobates fuscus. Classification (NCBI taxonomy): domain Eukaryota; kingdom Metazoa; phylum Chordata; class Amphibia; order Anura; family Pelobatidae; genus Pelobates; species Pelobates fuscus. Next base: position 116,788,926 of record NC_086321.1, read on the forward strand.
TCCAATTCTGCTAGCTCAATGAATAAATGAAATCATATGCACTGTACAATAAGCAGGAGTGTAGAGTGACAGGAACACTTCAGGCACCATAACCACTACAATGCACATTCCCGTGTAGTCAAGCTGTTTGCAAATAATTTGACAACTTACTAGTAATTCAGTGGATTCTGTTCACAGCCTGTAGGAGAGCTGGAAGCATAGAGCTTCCGTTCGTTCCCCATAGGTAGGGCCGGGTAGGGCTTGGCTCATTGGTTGACAGCATCAGCTGAGTGCCCTAAGCCAATGAACACAGCCATGCAATGCAGGCTGGCTCAATTCAGAACACTTCTGGCTTCCCTGGAGGAGGTGACTGGCAGCTGGTTGACTCCAGAGAATCTGTCAAATGATTTGCTTGCTGTAGTCGTTATGTTGCATAAAGTGTTGCTTGAAGAGGTAGCACTATGCCTCTCACACAGGGTTATTTACTGAAATGAGAATTCAAAGCAAAATTAAAATTCAAGGTCAAAATAGTCAAACTGGAAAAATTCTCTAAGCCAGCTATACTTTTAATTTGACTACTCTGGCCTTAATCAAAAGGGATGGAGAGATAACATTCCTTTTGCATACCAGCAAAGTGATATTATTCTTCTTCATTAGCTCGTTAGGTGCATAGACATTGATATGAATCTGCCCATTACTGGATCTTTTTAATTTGTTCTTTTTAATAGTTTATCCACCAACCAACAAATTGTAGTGAAAAAAAAAATAAATACATTTGCAAACGTAATGCTAAAAGCTGAAAAATTTGCCAAGTGTTGTAAAAATGTTCCCAAGTTGGCTATATTTCCAAGGTATAAAAATCCATTAGATATATATATATATATAATTTCACCAAATGTTAACTTTTATTGAATAAGCTTATGTGAAAAAATAAGAGTATTTGCATTTTAGGCATCATATATGTTACTTGTTAGCTCATAACATGTTTATTTTTTGTCTCAGGGGGGAGTTTTGGCTGTCCACATTGAATGGAAATGTGATTTGGATCGTACTGTGACCTTGTGTAAACCACAATATAACTTTCAATTACAAGCAAAGAAAAACAACTTCAGGTAAATATCTATACCTATTCACCCCATTTCCTAAGATATCTTTTCTGTCATCAAATATATATATATATCACACAACGAGAGTGATGGAATAATGTGTACTTATACAGTGCTGTCATTGTAGAACTGCCACCTATTATTGGAACCAAGAGAATCGAGAATACAGGGATCTTCTTAAGCTCTATGGAATCCGATTTGACATTTCCGTTACTGGAGAGGTATAATTTGAAGATTATCAGTGTTTCTCAACCTTTTACAGAGAAGTACCCCTGCAGGTGTAAAAACATTCCATGCATGTTTTAATTGAGGGTATATATTAAACAGTGATTTTTTATTTATGTTGTATTTGAGCAGTGGAGTCTCCCTTTAATATTTTGCGTCATATAGTAAGTATATTACGGCGAGCTATTAACCCAAGAAGATATATACATAAAAAGACTTATTTAAATCACCCTTAACATTTAAACATTTATTACACACACATGGAACATATCAGCTATGAAGAAAGGTTAACAAATTTAAACCTATTTAGTTTAGAAAAACGTCGCCTTAGAGGGGATATGATAACATTATACAAATATATTCGAGGCCAATACAAACCATTGTGTGGAAATCTATTCACAAACCGGACTTTACATAGGACACGAGGTCATGCGTTTAGACTAGAAGAAAGAAGATTTCGTCTAAGGCAAAGGAAAGGTTTTTTTTACTGTAAGAACAATCAGGATGTGGAATTCTCTGCCTGATGAAGTGGTTTTATCAGAGTCCATACAGATGTTCAAACAACTACTAGATGCATACTTGCAAAAACAGAATATTCAAGGATATAATCTTTCAATGTAGGGTAATAACTGCTTGATCCAAGGATAAATCTGACTGCCATTCTGGGGTCAAGAAGGAATTTTTTTCCTAGCTTGTTGCAAAATTGGAAGTGCTTCAAACTGGGTTTTTTTGCCTTCTTTTGGATCAACAGCAAAAAACATATGTGAGGAAGGCTGAACTTGATAGACGCAAGTCTCTTTTCAGCTATGTAACTATGTAACTATGTAATTCTCACAAATTATTATTTTTATTTAAGTCCATCCAGCCCGCCCTACCTTTTGGGAGAGCTAAAGTGAATCCTAATCCTGGCGTCCAGTAAGGATCCTCTCCCTTAGTTCCAGTGCAGATTATTTCCCTGAGGTCTACTGTGGCTGTTATCATCTTCGTGCTCTTCCAACACTGCTTCCCCCATTTAGTGATGCCAGGACCAGAGTGATGTTTATTATCTGGCTCCTGGCTTTAGCTCAGGTTGCACGAAAGAGCAGTCCAGGAATAGCATTGATAATAGCACTCCCTCACTGCTCCCACCATTATTCCCCCCTTCATACAAAACACATTATGGCAGCGTAGGCAGTGCTAGGCACCTATCGTCCGGGTATTGCCCTAGTGCCCAGCTCCTGGTGTATCCCTGCTTGTGGTATTGAAAACCTGTATTTTACACAAAAAACAAAAACTAATATGTAAACCGTGAATATCTCCTATACTGTATGGCAACATAAAACTGTAATCAATAGGTTCCTCAGTACTCTTCGTTACAGAATATAGGTCAAAGCTGGGGGCCTGACAGCAGGGTAAGCGAAGGAGAAAATTAAAGGATTAGTGAGAAAAGAGGAATAGCACTAAAAAAAAGATAGAAACCGTGACGAGACCAATCTCGTCACTTTGCATTGGAGGAGCCTGATTGCCCGCATGTTGCCTCTGGACTATGGCCCTGGGAGATTGGGCCCTTTAACCCCTTAAGGACACATGACATGTGTGACATGTCATGATTCCCTTTTATTCCAGAAGTTTGGTCCTTAAGGGGTTAAAAACAGTATTCGGCCATACCAGAGTGTGTGTCACTCAATCTGGCCCTTTAAAGACTGTGGGGAAGGATTGGCACTTTTTATATGGCACTTCGGTTGCAGCCGAAGTGCCGAAGTTGCCGAAGTCGTCGAAGTGGCCGCCATTCGACAAAGGAACACGTGGCGGCAGCCATTTTAATTTAGTCGAACGCGGTCAGCGGTGTATGCTAAAGAATCTGTGGAACTAAAATCGGTTACGCAAATACACGAACACCGCTGACCCTTACCGTTGCCTCCACTTCGACACTTCGGTTAAAGTCGAAGTATGTTCGACAATTCGAACATCCTGTTGCAATGTGCTATTTGCACGAACGGACCTGTTCGTGCATTCGAAGGGGACTTAGACGTTTTTCTGCAGGAAATTGACAGACCGCACAGCCCAAATCTATGGAACTGTTTTGGGCAGGAAAATGTGCTTGCGGTCGGTCATAAAGGACTTTCATCTATCTTTTTATCCACTGGAGGGATTGGTATGATTTTTGAGAGTGTTTATGTTTAAAGTATGCTGAGTTCAAATATGTAATTTATGGATTTTATGGAGATTGGATGTATGGTTTTAAAGTTACAGGGTATGTGTAAAAACTGTATTTTTACTGTCTGTGATAATTATGTTAAACCATTGTGTAACTTAATTATATCACAGGCAGAGGGTAGGATTTTGTGTGTAATTGCTGGGAGTGTCTTCTGTAATGTACGTGTATGATTGGTTATTTTGTAACACCCTGTGGGTGGTCCTACCTAAGGGAAACTGTCATAAAAGAAGGTTCTTTTGGTGCCAATAAACAGACCACTGCTTGACCCTCAACACGGAGCTCTGTCTCGTCTTTGGGGGGATTTACTCTCTGCTCCCGGGACTTAGACATATATGGTCTTAAGTGTTGTTCAAGCATCAAGCATTTCCTAATTCCAAGTTAGCCAATTTTAATATAGGATATCATTATATGACACCTATAAGCTTGAGCCTTGGAATCAAGATAAATTCTATCACAACTGTTAGAGACTGATTGCCAGGAGTGTAAGCTGATTGTGTGCTTTTCCTGTTCGTCTGCTAGAAGCTATTGTGAGGTTCCAGTTCTGGAGTTGGAGTGCTATTTTGTATCCAGTTCGGGAGTTTGGTGTTCTGCAGTAGCTGTGCCTGTGTCTCTGGAAGGGGAAGATCTACTAAACGGCTGTTAACCCCTTTTATGCCCGGGGTGCCGTTACAGAAACTAAGTAGGGAGAAGAAAATAGTAAAAAAAAAAAAATGACATCTGTAACTACTATATATCATAGATAGTCATAATCAGCTCTTCAATTTGATAGAGGTACCACATTTTGACTTCCACCTGTTATTCTGATGGAGGGGGGCCTTACATTTCAGGAGATGTGTATTTGGGGTGTTTATTACCTAAACCTGGAATTCTAGACAAAGTTTAACCCCTTAAGGACGCGGGACGGTTCAGGACCGTCATCGGCATTTTTGCGTTGCCGACCGACGACGGTCCTGAACCGTCCTAAATTTAAGAGGTACTTACCCGATCGCCGTCGTTCCCCCGGCGGCGATCGGCGTTGCTCCCGTTGTGGGGAGACTGCCTGCAGCCCAGACAGTCTCCCCATGGCGGATTAGGACCCCTGTGGCCATGTGATCGCCCAACAGGGCGACCACATGGTCACAATAGGTGTCCTAGACTCTGCCTGCAGGGGGACTGTCTGTGCTGACAGGCAGTCTCCCTGCCAGTGTAAAATCCAAAAAAAATTAAAGTTATAGTGAATAAAAAAAAAATATTATTATATATGTGTATATATATGATATATAGACATATATTATACCTATATAATATATGTCTATATATCATATATATATAATGTCATGCTAAGTGTATTTTTATATTAATATGTACATATATTAATATAAAAATACACTTATAATTAATTTACACACGTATATATATAATATATATAATAACTATATATATATTGTATATATATATTATTATAAAATACGAATAATAAATAATTTAAATTAAATTTAAAAAATTAAAAATAATAATAAAAATTAAAAAAAATATATATATCTATACGAAATGTTATTCTAACTGTATTTTGATATTAATATATATATATTTATATCAAAATACACTTAGAATGAAATTGTATATATATCTATGTATATATAAATAAATAAAAAGAATACAAACTATTCATATGTCCATATACAAAATGACATAAATAATTATATAAATATACACGTAGACTTCAAATATATAAATATGCATATATATTTAAATTCTACGTGCATATTTATGTAATATTTTTACATAATTAAGTTATTTTATTGATTGCAATTTAAGGGACCTGCCTGCCAACCCAGGCCAAAAGTCTAGAGAATTTAATTTGCTAGCACTGTATTTTACCCTGTAACGTTCTACGACACCCTAAAACCTGTACATGGGGGGTACTGTTTTACTCGGGAGACTTTGCTGAACACAAATATTAGTGATTCAAAACAGTAAAACGTATCACAGCGATGATATTGTCAGTGAAAGTGACTTTTTTTGCATTTTTCACACATAAACAGCACGTTTACTGATGATATAATTGTTGTGATACATTTTCCAGTTTTGAAACACTAATATTTGTGTTCAGCAAAGTCTCCTGAGTATAACAGTACCCCCCATGTACAGGTTTTATAGCGTTTTTGAAAGTTACAGGGTCAAATATATGGGTCAAATATTTTTACATTGAAAATGACCAGGTTGGTTACGTTGCCTTTGAGAGCGTATGGTAGCCCAGGAATGAGAATTACCCCCATGATGGCATACCATTTGCGAAAGAAGACAACCCAAGGTATTGCAAATGGGGTATGACCAGTCTTTTTTAGTAACCACTTGGTCACAAACACTGGCCAAAATTAGCGTTCAATTTAGTTTTTTACTTTTTTCACACACAAACAAATATGAACGCTAACTTTGGCCAGTGTTTGCGACTAAGTGGCTACTAAAAAAGTCTGGACATACCCCATATTGAATACCCTGGGTTGTCTACTTTAAAAAAAATATGTACATGTGGGGTGTTATTCAGCGATTTATGACAGATAATAGTGTTACAATGTCACTATTGATAAATTTTAAAAATATATGTTTTGAAACCGCAATATCCTACTTGTACTTATAGCCCTATAACATGCAAAAAAATAGCAAAAAGCATGTAAACACTGGGTATTTTTAAACTCAGGACAAAATTTTGAATCTATTTAGCAGTTTTTTTCATTCGCTTTTGTAGATGAATAAAAGATTTTTCACATAAAAGTCAAAAAACATGTATTTTTTTTCAATTTTTCATCATATTTTTTCATTTTTTAAAAATTAAATTACATGAGATTATATAAATAATGGTATGTAAAGAAAGCCCCTTTTGTCCTGAAAAAAACAATATATAATTTGTATATGAACAGTAAATGAGAGAGCGGAAAATTACAGCTAAACACAAACACCACAAAAGTGTAAAAAGATGCCTGGTCGCAAATGTACAACATCGCAAAAAAAGTCCAGTCCTTAAGGGGTTAAAAACATTTAAAAACATTTGTATCCAAATGGGAAAACCTGGGGAAAAAAATCCTAATTTTTATTTACAGTACAGTTTCCCATTTGGATACTATGTTGGCTTAGAGTCTAATATCCCCTTGTTACTTCTCCACCATTCTGTATTTTGATAATACACCCCTTTGATTTCCTAAATAAAAGATTAAACTTTAGGTGAGTTGTGTTTAGTAGTTTTATATATTTTATTCTGGGTTTCCTTTGCAGGCCAGAAGGTTTGGTGTCATTCCAACTGCTGTCAGCCTTGGGACTGGTTGTGCTTTATTGGGTGCAGTAAGTAATACAGAATGTTTGTTTGTCTTGTAGCAAGGCCAGGCTTTATATCCTTTTTATTCACCTTTACTCAATTTCATCTGGTATGAAATTCAAAGGGACATTCCCAGGTGGATTTATCTCTGATTTCCTATGCATTCTGTATATTGATTATAAATTAAACACCCCTCCATGTCTTAATTTTGCTGTGTCCATTTCTTTTTTTTCTTTTTTTCATGGGATCTGGACACATTTTGCTTCTCAGAAAACCCAGGTGTTTGGCTTTTGGTAGATTTGTATAAGGAAATAAATAGTCCCTGTGTGTGTTTACTATGTCTTAACACATATTTCTAATTTAATTCTATGCAAATAAATGAGCAAACAATATATAAAAGTTGCTTGCACTGTAGAATGGAAGAAGCCAGCTCTTTTATTTACATATGTAAACTTTTACCAATGATTTATTTTAGTGAATATAAGATGCTGAACTTAGATGATGTGTACATTTTTATACGGCCTATTATTTTTTTTATTTATTAGAAGCCTGAGAACAATTTCTGGGATATAGACAGCTGACCAGAATTCAATTTTTCTATTGTTTTCCCAGTGTTAAGATTTTACCATGACTTGTTAATGTAGATCAAATATTTCCAGGTGCCTGTAGTGACCCTTTAAAGGTAAATTCTAAACCATTAAACAACTTCAGCTTAAATAAGCAGTTTTGGTGTGTAGATCATGCCCCTGTGGTTTAACCAATCATTTGTATATGACTGGGGGGGTTAAATCCTTTTTGTTTCTGTTTATACAGCCCACAGCACACCTCCCCGCCTGTGACTTTCATAGCCACTAAGGTAAAAGTTTTGTTTTCATTTAACACACTGTGCAATAAGGGGTGCTAACAAATTTAGACTCTTCTTTAGAAGTTTGTAGGGAGGCTGTGTAAGATACAGCCAGCGGATGTGTGACTCGGTCTGCATAAGCAAAAGTAATTTAACTTCTAAATGGGAGAGAATTTAGTAATGAGACCACAGAGGCATGATCTATACACCAAAACCACTTCATGAAGCGAAAGTGTATTTTGATAATACACCCCTTTGATTTCCTAAATAAAAGATATTTATTATACAAATAAATATATAGTAAGGTAAACAACTCAAAACACATATCTAGCCTTGGGTATCTGATACTATTGGATAATTGGACTAATGTTCTTTGAAACCTTCTTAATGTAAATGTAATATTTAGCTGCTAATTTCTATATTCCATTAGGCAACATTTTTCTGTGACTTGATTCTGTTATATTTGGATGAAAAAGCCAGTTTCTACTGGAGCTGCAAATATGAAGAGGTAGGTGTTGGTCTAATCGCACCGTGGGTATATTCAGCATTTAAGGTTGTTTAACTCACTCTAAACCATAGTTATTGGTTTTAGAATTGGTCACATGGCCCACATTTGCTAAGGTTCTAATGTATTGCTACATTAGGGAAAATAACAGAATTATGCACTAAGTTATTCACCAAAATTGGTGGGTATTTAGATTGAATTTCAAAATTTAAACCAAAATAGTCCGATGGAAATATTTTGACATTTTACTCTTGGCTATTTCAGCCTCAAATTGACTTTGATTTCACTTTGAAATCTCATGAATTCCACCATCAGCAAATAACACTAAGAATCTTAACCTGTAACCTTATGAAATATAATTGGCATCTTTAATGCTTTATAACAGGCAGTTAGCATCTCCTTTATCTGATGACAGTCCGTTACAGATCCCTGTCACCATTTCTGGACAGTGTAGCCCATACTGTGCATATTTTTTTATGTATGGGTGCAGAATGAAATAGAAAAGGACATAGACATTATTAATATAAAATAAAATATTCACCATTTCTGTGGTTGATGAAATGGTTTTTCGGTCCTCTTTTCCCAGAAGCTTCTTGTGAACTGACAGCCGAGGTTGTGTTCATTCCGTGAGTTGCAGTATACCACAAACTAAATGTTTTTGGGCTAATCCAACGGATATGGATCTGCAGAGGTGCAACAGTGGCCCTCTTTTTTTTGTTTTGCGACACTGTGTGAGAGCGTTCTGCAGAGTTATTGATGTGGGCTACGTGCCTAGTATACCTGCAGTGCCTGTTATTAACGTGCTAGCATGGTGAGAAGATTGAGATTTACCTACTACCCCCTTCTTGTCAGCAACATTACTGCTGCATCCTTACCAGAAGCTGGAGATTGTACTGTAAATATTTTAAAAATATGAAGTTTAAATTTACATTTGTGTTCCTGAGGCTGGTGACTTTACCAAACTGGCTACTGCGAGTAGCTACTCTGCCTACTTCTGAGTTTGTGAATTTAGCCTATTTTGAAATAGGACTTGCGTTCCAGTTGACTATAGAGCGTCATCTTTCAGCTTGCTACAAAGTTACTGCTGTCCAAGGGTGCTTGGGACTATGGTACATATTATTATTATTATTGCATTTTATAAGAATTATAAATATTTCCCCCATAAGGAAAGTTCATGAGAACTTGATTAAACATCACGTGCCATCTGTTAATAATTTACTTAACAAAAAGTAAAATAAACACGAATACGAATTAAAAACCGTGCCCAAGGCATGAGCACACACCTAATCCAACTTCATATGTTGTGTAATATAATATGTTTCTGAAAGCCTGTGTCAGGTAAACAAACCTATAAAAACAATTGCACGCCTATACAATATTTGATATGGTCATATTGTCATAAACGGTGCTTGAAACAAATAATGCGGATGGTGATTGAACAATCAGCTTCTATAATTCAATACAGCCTCCTGTTTAAAAGGATGGATGTTAAGACTCATTTACTATATTCTGATCTCTGTATACAAAACCTCTAATCTGTAATATCTTTTGCAAGCTGTGACTCCGTAGCAATGGTTTGGCAAGATTGAAGTTATCGGAACCTCAGAGGAGGTGACCTCATCGCTACACAGCGCAACAGATACATTTACAATAATGAGTGTTTTTCTGGTTTGATATCACTTCAAAGGGGAGGATGAGAAACCGTTTGTAAAATAGAATCTTACGGTTTGCCTTATATATGTTATCCAACAGACTGACATCCTTATGCTCGATCTCACAACTTCTCCCTTAGCTCTCTCCTCCTCATACCTTGTCTACCACCCTTCCAAATTTACCTCTGGTCCATAGAGGTAGACAATAAAACAATAAGTCTAATCTTTTGTGGTAAAGACTAATGATAAATGTGTGTTTAAGTGGTTATTGTTGTTGTTGTTTACTAAATATGCATATCATTAGGGTTATGGTATTAAACAGGGAATAATGTCTCATTGGATCAGTGGTTAATTACTTGTGTTTAAATGGGCAGACCCCAAAAGTAAGGAAGCAGGGGCAAATACCAAGTGTGGAGTCTAGCATTGTCAGGCCTCCCAACTTTTCTTATTTAAGCAGTCCTATCCTGCTGTCCTGATTTTGTTTCCTGGTGACCCGCATCCAGAGACAAAGAGGAACTGTCCCTGGCCAGCACATCACAGTGAGAGCACATCAAAAGATGTTTGAGCATGACTGTCCTTGAGGACATTCAGCATCTTTAAATCCCCTGTAGGAAAGCATTGATCCAATGCTTTCCTATTGGAAAAGCCTAATGCGCACGCAGCACTCGTCACGCAATCGCATTAGTTTCCCCCTTGTGTGCATTCACATAATTTCTGTTGTGTCACTAGCAAGCCCCTCTAGGATCACCTACCCCCTGTCCCGGTTTCATTGTTGTATTCTATGTGTTATGAAGTGTTGGTCTCAGGAAAGTTTCCTAAATATATATGTGTTAAGGGATATTTGTCTCATCTAGAGTATTAGACTGGTTTGATAATACTTTGCCGTGCTGGATTAAGAACCTATTGGGCCTATTGCTGAAAATTCTGATGGGTACTAATTACAGAATTTTATAGACAGAAAACACTGAACCAGTACTGCCTCCCAAGTATCTTGTATCTGGTAGAAGTGGTGCTGGAAGGACTCTGTCAAAACCTCTCAGTCCAGTCTACCTGTCCACCTTACAAATCCCACCGCTCTCATCTCCTTTCTATCACTAATCACAAACTCTCATAAGTAGAAGGAGTAAGGAGTGCTAAGGAGTAAGTGCTTGCTAAGGAGTAGGCAGAATCAGAAACCGGATATGCAGATGTGTGCACCCAGGGGGACCCATGTAAGTTGTAAAGCTGTTCTAAAAAGGTTTGACAAATTACAATAGGAAAGCACCAGGTACCATAACCACTTAACTCAGCTGCAGTGGTGGTGTTGCTTGAAGTGTTCCTATAGGACAGGGCTGTTTTGGACTACATCTCCCATAATATTCTTACAGCTATAATGCTAGCAAAGCATCAAGTGAGATGTAGTCCACAACAACTGGAGGGCCGAAGGTTCCCCATCCCTGCTATAGGACAATGAACACTAATATTTTTCAATTCTTATTTTACCCCTGAAACATTGGTAAATGGGCATATTTTCAGTTTGATGGGGCAATATTGTTTGGCCACACTCCCTGAGAATTTGGGCATCTACGTGTTCAACTTGCGACCTCCCTTTTGTGATAATTTCCCCCTAAATATGTCTGCATGCCTTTAAAATGTCTTTAGGATCTACAGGTGACCCTGGACATTTACTCCTTTACTTATAGACATGCAGTCATTCAGAGAGTTTCAGGGTCCAAATAAGCACGAATCATTCATTAGCAAGTTCTTGTCACATTGATGCCTCAAGGTAACAGAAAATAAAGTCTGACAAAAGCTTGTAACATAAAATAACATGATGTGCCTTGTTATTACTATGAGAGCTGGTCCCACACCATTTATAGAAGTGTCTATTAAGAAAGTCTAAAATTATGCAAAATCTGTGTACCTTAATCACCAGATTGATCTGCAGCAATATGTATTTTAAAGCTTGGTATAAGGGGTCTCTTCCTATAGTTTGTGTATGTTGTGGTTGCCAGGTGTTCACATCCTTCATTTAGAGACCTATTGAGACCATAACTAAATTAATGTTTAACAACTTGTAATTAACTGCTGCCCTATCTTCCATAGTAATTAATAGGACATTTCCTGAATACAAAGTAGCAACTGATTTCCATGCAAATAATTACTACCTCTTGCTATCTAAGTAAAGATTACACCTGTGATTGAGAATCCTCTGAATCTTAGCTGTTTGTGAGCCAATTGGCTCAGGGGACACAACTAAAGAGAATGGTTGACAGAGGACACTTGTGCACTAGGTGAGGTGCACACCCTGGCTAGCATTGTGCACCAGGGCATCAGGCATTACAAGTCATTGTGGGGGGAGGCAGACGTGCTCTATAAGAGTGAGCCTTTCAAATACATTAGCTCCACTGAGCTAACAGAAGGAGGAAGTGAACTTTCCTGGCTATTTGATTGACAGCAGGGAAGGCGTTTCTACTTATGAGAGTGCCAATGTAGCAATGAAATTCAAATAGGCACTTTTATAAACTGCCCTTTAAATACCATATGTGTGTAGAGTGTTTTTTTTTTTTAAGTTGTGTTGGTGCCCAGAGTGTCCTTTTAAAAACTGCAAACTCTTAATATATTTTATATAAATTAAAAATAATTAAAAAAATTATGAAAGAAAATAATAAATATATATATATTTATTAATTTTTAATTCTCTGTTTAGGCACTATCAACATGCTGTATGTCATTTTCAATAAATACCTGTGAAATTTGACAAATGAGGTAAATGCAAACACTGAGGGCAACTTGTTTGGGTGATTACATGTTAAGTATTCATGCTCTAAACAAGGTGTTTATAGTGTCCTGGTGGAGTTGCTGTGGCATGGAAACCTGTCTATATATCCTGCCAGGTCACAGAAAATATTGACTTTTTCATGGACAACCTTTGGCACAATCCCAATGTTTTTTCAGAATACCTCTTAATTCAGCATTCTGCATATTGAATTAATTTAATATTTTTTTTCCCCCATTTTGCTTTGTAGGTTAAGCCACCTGCAGATCAGAAATCTACTTAGAGAGAGAGCCTATTCACACTTGTATTCTGAATTTATGAACAAGAGCTCAAAGAAATGCTTCAATACATCTGTGTGCCTTAAAGCTGCTGCTACAATTGCTCAACTAATAAAAGTTTTTTTTCTTAACAAAATAAAGCACCATATACAATAAATCCAGATCTACAAAACCGTGAATTTGTACAATTATCTAGCAACTCGTCTACTTTGTCAGCGTCCATTTTCCTGCACACCGGTCCTTTCTGTGCTCTTCATGGGTAAAGGACATATAATCCTTTTGTTTTTCTCACACTCACACATATTAACAAGGTTATATAGGCAGAAAGACTTTGGAATATAGGCATTAGCCCAAACAATTTATTTACTATTTACACTCTATTGTATAACAAGGATTAGGACTGAAGTCTAACATGGTAGAGGATATATGTATTTTAAAATGCTGAGCTTAGAGAGACACTGTAGGAACCCAGACCATATTAGGTCATTGAAGTGGTCTGGGTGCAGTGTCCCTGTCCTTCTTAGCCCTGCGTTGTAAAATATTGCAGTTTCAGAGAAACTGTAACATTTATTTTGCATGGCTAAGACTGCCTCTAATCGCTGTCTCCCAGCCAAGCGTGGCGCTTCCTGCTGGTTCCCAGTCTGCCTCTGTGAAATGGGGCTGAACGTCCTCACGCTAAACATGAGGACATTCAGCATCTTTAAATCCCCCGTAGGAAAGCATTTGTCCAATGCTTTCCTATTGGGAAGGCCTAATGCGCACGCAGCACTCATCACGCAGTCGCATTAGGTTCCCCCTTGGCACTGGTGATGTCGGATCAGACAGAACAAATAAGCTAATTGAGACATTTTTTTTATTTAACCATTATTAACAACCATGGGGGTGGGAGAGGGATACTATAGTACTAGGAATACTGTTTTGAATTTCTAACACAATAGTGTTCCTTTAAAAAAGAGGATTTAAAAAAAAAAAAAAAAAAAAAAAAGGTGAGGGGTAAAATGTATTCGATGGTACATTGGAAATAGAGGCTCCAACAGAGAAGGTTGGCTAGAGTTGATGAGAAAAAGTAAGTGGGAAGTCTTATACAGTAGAAAGAACAGACTTTCCTACCTTCAAGCCAAAACCGACTTGTTCCAACTCTGAATTGAGAGCAAGTGATTTGTGCCGGAAACATCCATGCTACATCTGTACTGTATTTTGTAGGTACAGAGGAAGGATAATTTTGTATAAATGTGTGTTCTCTTTAAAAACAGGTTTAATATTTTATTATTTATAAAGGACTTTGAAAATACTTCACATCCAAGTTTCCCTAAGAAGAAGAACCTACAATAAAAAAACTAAAGTACCCTATTAACATTCAGAATAACTGGCATAGAGATACAAATATTAAGTAAGAATGTTTCACTATATGTGAGTGGCATGTAGCAGGAATAACACTGAAAAAAATATAAAAATAAATAGTAAACTGTAATTAGTGGACTTGTGCATGGTGAAAAGATTCAGTGCAACAGATTCTCAAAAACTATTTCGGGTGAACCAAAAATCAAGCAAAAAAATGGGCCAATCATTAGGCTGCAAAATATATTTATTTATAAAATATTTTACCAGGAAGGATACATTGAGATTGCTCAAATTTTCCCGTCCTGGGCTCACAAATAATTCCATTGTGCTGATTGGGTACAAGGGATTAACCCTTTTTTCTATAAACATAGCAGTTTCAGAGAAACTGCTATGTTTACCTATGGGTTAATCCAGCCTCTAGTGGCCGTCTCATTGACAGCCGCTAGAGGCGCTTCCGCGCTTCTCACTGTGATTTTCACAGTGAGAAGACGCCAGCGTCCATAGGAAAGCATTGTGAATGACCCCACTTCCTCCTAGACAGAGCATGCTGGCTGGAGGAAGAGGGAGCGCAGTGGGGAGTGAGCAGCTGCTGACCTGGCACACCATCCTCAGCCAGCAGCCTACAGCACTGAAGAAAGCAAAAAGGTAAGTTAAACATGTGTATGTGCCTGTGTGTATCTGCCAATGTGTTTGAATCTGTGTGTATGTGCCAGTTTGTGTATTTGCATCAGCTGGTGTGTGTGTGTGTCACTGTGTGTGTATATATATATATGTGTGTCACTGTGTGTGTATATATATATACACACACACACACACACACAATGATACACACCTTGACTCTGTGTGTCAAAGTGTGTTTCTGTGCCCGATGCATAGATACATACACAGTGCGTATCTGTGTGTCAAGGTGTGTGATACATATACACATGGGGGGGGGGGGGAGGGAGAAGGTGAGGGTTCTACAGGAAAAAGTTAAATGTATTAACTTGAAGGGTTCATATTCCAGGTTTAGACATGGAGTGTTTACATTTTGGAAAAAGGAAATGGTTTGTTTAGGTTTTGGGGGTGTTAAATTTAGGGTTAAGAAAATGGGTGTTTAGGGCATGTGGACTTCAAAGGATTATTTGCCAAATACCTCTGATGCCTTCTGTAGCCCAGTGAGCGTACTATGATTGATTGTTGAACTGCAGGTAGCTGTAACAGATCTAGATCCTCCTCCTACAAAAGATTTTTTTGTGTGAGAGTCAGTGGACAGCAGAGTTTTACACCCTCTTAAATCTTTCCTGATGCTCTTCTATCAAGCGTAGATGTGAACTTGGTTACAGAAGACACTGGCCAAGTCTTCTAACACTTCTCTCTCCAGCAGCAATTTAATCTCCAAAAAGGTACACTGTACCTACTCGGCCTAATGTTAATCTGGCCCTGCTGATATTGGAGTATGGTGACATAGTGGTGGGCTTAACACATGTGCTGTAACTGAATCCCCCTATTTTGCTAAGATTTTAAGTAACCTTAAAAACATTTGTGTGCAGTTTCCCTCAACCTGCATTTTGTAGGTAGGTAAAACGTGCCTCAGCACACTTGTTTGTTGGAAAACTACCAGGTTCCAAACAGCTTAAAGGGACAACTGTGAACCCACCTCACTCCATAAATCTTTCTTCTAGTAAAAACAAACACCCACATTCTAACAATCACAACGTAACTAAAACTAGATATTGGTTCTACATCTCAGCTTAGCTCGAACATAGAAGGCCTCAACTCCCCCATTAATCAGAAAAGGGTACTTACCTTCTTTAAACACTTCCAGCATGATTAAGCCCTATTACAGGAAAATCCCATGCATTGATTTTGTAAAAACAAAATACCCGTGTTTAGCAGCAGTGTTTGAGGACATATCTGGGATCCTTGGAAACCAATTAACATGGAATTGCAGATTTATAAAAGCAGCATTATTTATACTATACACAAATGCATCATAAATCTTGATTATTATAACCTTTAGTAATGCAGAACACAGGAACACCTGCTGTTAATTTACATGCTCTCGGTTAGACTGTTTGTTTAGTCATCTTCCTTTTACAGGTTATAGAGGATGTAGTCTGCACTTCTCCGATAATGGAGTTGGCCAGAACTAGGGCCCATCATCTTTTGGACAGATTGCATTTCCTGTCTGGCAGCAGCTTCTCACAATTCAACCGAAAATTATTATTAATTCTGTATCCTAACCTCACAATGACAAATGTGATATTTCCATTCCATTAACCGACATTGCACTTCGTACTCACACCACAATGATTGTTTCTGAATTAGGCTATTTTCTGGTCCTTCATGGTTTAAAAATACACAAAAACATAATGCAGAGTGCCGCCTTGGACCATGCATATGTTCATCCGGATATTCCTGTCTCCACTCACAGCACAGGTGCCTCTTCTTTATATCGTTCAAAACACATTTGACAGAACATGGCTTCATTATCTTCCTGTTAATGTTGACCACTCTGGTCACAGTGAACGTGTTCTGGAATATATCAACATCCCTTAGATCTGTCAAGAAAATACTCACCATCTAAACCAACGTTGGACCTCTGCAGCTTAAAATTGCTCACAAACCCCATCCCACTCTTATCACAAGTGCGGTTTCTATCATAAGATGCGGCTGCAATAGAAAATGCTCAAACCTCCTTAGGTTAATAAATAACAATATAAAATGTGTCAGTATTAGAGGTAAACTTTGCAAAAATGTTGATGATCGGCAGGTTTTATATAAATGCCGATCTCTGCAGCTTATTTGTGACTTTTACTCAGGCAATAGTAATCCCTTTAAGATACCCACCACATGTCAATCCTGAGCCCGGTGATACATTACTTTGATAGTCTGCAAAGCTATACTGACCCTAGATAAAACTGATCTCCCTTATACTGCATTATACCTAAACAATTCTGTATTGTTTGAAGTTTCTGATGCCATGTTTACTGCATCAATAAGAAATTATTCTGTACAATTTATTCTTGAAACAATAAACGCACATCGCAGGTCTCTGTGCAAGCAAGTGTGGTTTTATAGAATTGTTTAAAATTGATTCATCAATAGCGGTTACTATGCAAATATACAAATATGAACTGCAAGACACAGGACAGTGATTGGAAACTTACATTAAAGGTCTCATTCCTGTTAATTATTCCACAGAGTACAGTAAGTTAATGGAAGACAGCCGACAGGAATGTTTTTATAATAATTATTCTCATATATTAAATAGCATCATTTGTTGTATTCTTAACATTTAGGGGACAAGGTTAACTAGCGGTGTATGCCATTGATCAGATTCAGAGTAGTCCAGTTTACACTGGTTATCTATACAAGTGTAAATTTCAATCATAGATACAAATCTACATATTATGTTAGGAAAACAATTATTCGAGCATTATACATTATCTCTCATTTTGTGGGGATTTGGAACTGGGTTTAATTTGTTACTAATGTTGAGTTCTGTTGGCAGAGATTGGTTATCTAGCTCCACAAATTGATGGTAGAGATCTTGAGGTCAGATTGCACCGGTTACCACTTGCTTAAGCGAAGGAGGATTCTCTCCCCATCTTCAGGTCTGTAATCAGCAATACCTGATCAACGAAGACAAAGAAGGACATCAGTTACAAAAGAAACCAAAACATAGAAATAATTTATAAAACTTAAGCTGATCTTCTGCTACCTTAATAGTGATGAAATAACCTAGGTCATTTGAAGGAACACTCTAGCGACAGGAATACAAACATGTATTCCTGTCACTATAGTTCTGAAAACATTATTTAGGCCCTGGCTTCCCTGTAGGTAGTTTAAAAAGGAGAGTTTACTCACCTTTATTCCAGCGCAGAGCAGGTCTCCTCTCGGCTGGCTCCGTCCCTACTCCTCCCCCTTTGCTGAAATCGTAATTTCAGCAAATCCAATCCTTTTCAACAGAAAAGCATTGGGAGGCTATTCAGAATGTGTCAAAACGCCACGCTGTGCACATCAGCATCTCCTCACAGAGATTCATTGTATCAATGCATTTCTAGGTGGAACATTCAGCACCTCCATGCAGAGTGTGGAAACGCTGAATGTCAGTGTTGCACAACCCAGGAAGCACCTCTAGTGGCCACCTGAGTGACTGCCACTAGAGAAGTCCTTAGTCAGCAATGTAAACACTGCCTTTTCGTTAAATTAAAATGCGTGCAGGGACAGGCTAAAGACATCAGAACAACTACATTAAACTCTAGTTGTTCTGGTGACTATAATATCCATTTAATTGGTGTCCCACAAATCCTAAAGCTCGCAGGAATCACTGTATATGCCATAGGTCTACATGAAACAAAAATGGATTCTATTTTATAACATTTCATTACAGTGCTGATTAAATTACTTAAAATTGCATAGACTATTCCTCTAAATGGCAAATGACCCTGCATGCAAAGTTTAAAGGAACACTTCAAGCAAAATAACCACTACCCCACACTGTAGTGGTTATGGTGCCAGGGATGCCATGGCTTCCCCGCCCCCATTAAAAGTAGCCTTTTTAGTACAGTTTGACTTCTTACCTTGGAATCACCAGTTGCTGCTCCCTGCCTGCACTATTTGCAACAGAGAACCAGGAGCTCTCGGTCTGAGCAAATACATGCATTGCGGGGCTTAGCTCAGCAGAGGTGACAGACTCTTAGGAGCTCCGCTGGAATAGTGGGGACAGGGAGCAGAGCCTGGCATTCCCTAGGTAAAACTGACAATAAGCAAGCGCAAGGGCACTCTTGGCACAATACCTACTACAGCGCTGCTGTGGTTATGGCGCTTGGAGTGTACCTTTATCAGGCATATGTCGAGCCACAATGAAAATAGAACAGTGAATCAGGTAAGAAAGTGAAGATATTTTCTTCATTTAGTGAAAAGGAATACATGATATATTATGTGGGTTGAGATTTGAAAAAGTAAACAATGTGCGGTCTCACCTTCTACCAGAGAAATGTTTGGATGCTTAAGAAGCTGCCAGTAGGTTCTTTCCTCCAACGAGGCTGCTACCCCATTGACAGAGGACAAATATGGACCATATAGAGAATCCTTTGTTTCAAATCTATCGTAAAAATATAAAAAGTTTAAAACTTATAAACCAACTTTACGCAGTAGTTGTACACAAGTGTTAGCAAAGTCCTTGCAACCAGAGAAGGAGATCAGAGTGTTTCTTGACAAGGCGGTGTGAGTGCATGAGGCTCTAAATTTGTTTTGAAAATTAAATTCCCCGCCATCTATTGTATGTTCCAGATATTAATGCTACTCTTAAGAGAATTGGTTATTTTTATGGAATGCATGTGGCTTGTGAGGTTTACCCAGATAGCCACCATTTGGCTGCATGCCGTCTTTGACCACCACAAGAAGAGGATCTATTTTGCTGCAGGGAAGTGTTTGTTTGCCTAAATGGAGACAGTTCTTATAGCAATTCCCAATTATTCTCACTCAACATACTAGCTCAGAAGAAGCTATGCTAATAAAAAGTGCGAGGCATGGAAGATTTCAGGTGTATACTCATACTTTTTATGAGCCTGAACACAGACCCAATACATTTGTAATGAGAACAGATTATATACAATGGTACTAACTTGAAATTTGGATTCTGATTTTTTTCTTTTTGCAGGACGTCCAGAAGGGAGGAACGAGATGGGACATAAATATCATGGGTGATGGCCTGTCCTGGAGTTGCTTCCACTACAAGCTGGACTTTAAGAAGGTCTTCACCTGTACTAACCGCAGGGAGAACTGAACTGGGGTTTAACAATGTGTTATCTGGACAAGAAAAAAAAAAAAAAAAAAAAGAAAACATTTCATTTTAGAAGAAGGGGAGACATTTTTCACATCTTCCAGTTACAGGTGATTATTTAAGAATTCACAGATTCACCGAAAAATTTACGCTTAGCAGTGGGCAGTTCTGTGACCTTTAGCAAACCATGGTATGGTCCACAAAATATCCGAAGTAAACCAGAGTTTATTCACATCGAAATGAATTTGGTTTGAATGAATTAGCAAGAACAAAACATCTATTTGTATTGTTACCAGAACAAGTGTGATACAAGTCCTGCTTGCTTGGTTTCACAGTTTTATCGCCATCTAGTGTTACAAACTAAAGTTATGCTGTATGTGCATAAAAATATATATGTTAACAAATACATATTATTAATGAGGGACTATAAATCACATCATTTTGTTGGCTTCCCAGGATAGTGAATGACACCCAGTGAGAAGTCTGTACATATCACCATTTGCTAAACTACTTCAATTTGGTTTAATTCTTAGATCTACTGTATGTATAAGCACCCACTTGGCTTATTATTATTATTATTATTATTATTAAAGGTTTAAAAAGCAATGCATGGATAATACTTTACTCATGTAGTCATTGGCCACAACATTCATAGCAGACTGATCAAAGGGAAGACAGAGGTTAAACACCAAAAGTTTCATGGAGGTGAAGTTGTTATAGGCTGGAATTGTCAGTGTGCCGTCAAGGTTACAATTTTGTACACTACAAGAAGGTAAATGTATATGAACCTACATTTGAAGGGTTACTCCAAGTACAAAAACAATATTAGCTTAATGAAGTAGTTCATATAGCTCATGCACTTGCAATCTCTCTGCTCAATTATCTGCCCTTTAGGAGTTAAATTGCTTTGTTTATGCAGCCAAAGCCACGCCTTTCCCGGTTGTGACTCATGCAGCTTCCGTGAAAACAAGGTTTGATTTTTTTTTTTTTTTTTTTTTTTAATTCTTTATTTAGGTTGTGCATGAGTTAACAAGCAGATTTGCACTGCCACGATAACTAGTGCAATCAAAGCAGTATACATTAAACAACAACAGTGTGGGTTCATATACAATGCACATTTTCTTTTTTATGATAGCTAAGTAGTCCGTAGGCTAGAGATCAAGGTCTAGTCTAAGCTTTGCAGACATTGCGACGTGGGGCTTTGTTATCTAGACTGAGAATAGGTTAGTACACGCTTAATAGTAGAAGTACAATATGCTTGGGTTTGAGCCATATAACATGTGGGTGCAGGCATTATTTAGTTGACAAACATCTAGTGAGGTCCCTCCTGCAATCCCAGGCTAGTCTAAGATAAGATAATAAATTCACTTCAACTTATGCCACAACAGCGTGGTGCAAGATTGACGCCAGGGTTAGATATTGGCATATGAGTACGCACCTTTTTAGGCTCCAACCTCATTTTATAATAATAATAGTAAATGGAAAACATGCTAGTTATCAATTGAGAGAGAAAGATTAAATGTCGGTGAGCAATATCTTTAAACATAATAATGAGTTTTTAAGTGTGTTTCGTTTCACAGCCTAAATATACTCATCTAGCTTAGGCAATGTAGCATATCCCTGGCAGGGTTATCCGGCTAGCCTAAAAATTAGTAAAATTAGTACAATGAAGGCAGGGTTAACTTAGTGCACGTTATATGTCATAATGAGTTTACATTAGCGAGATCAGGCTTGCTATTCATGAGTGTGCTACTAGGATATGCGTATGCAGAAATTAGGGTATTTCAGGCTATATATACGTAAAAGTATAATGATCACTTAGATATGAACAGTATTAGAGTGATTCGACAGGCTGATATCCACCCTATGGCACACACATCACCATGTACTTGGCTGCTGCGATTGTATGGACTCCAAAAGAAAAATCAAAACAAACTTATATACATTGAAAATATAGAAAGATGTGTTAACTAAGGCATTAGATAGAGTCATTGGATACCGGGCATCCCGCAAGTTTGCAGATAAGTCTGAAAATCCAGTAGGTGCGGGTAGCTCAAAAGACTGAGTCAGCTCGTGTAGGTAGCGAGTCACGTAACAGTAATAAAGGATGAGAAAAATATGAATAAACTATGTCCGTGATGCAGAATTAACATTTGAAGTGTTTTCCTCTGCTACATGTGTAGAGACATATGCAGACGGTCGACAGGGGGGGGGTATGGTATGCCCGAAAGTGTGTCCAGTATTACTGAGCCCCAGTTCATGTAGTGGCTGCCGCGTATGAGTTTGCAGTGGGTCATCGGGGGACGAACTCCGGTGCGGCGGCTGCGTTCCTCCCCAGTGGGCGCTTGGGACCGGACATGTCTGTCACTGTGGCGAGTGCAGTCGTGGGGAGGTTCAGTAGTCCTAGTGCCTCCGTGGCCTCCTGCATATTATGGACTATGTGAGAGTTGCCTCCTCGTTCAATCTGAAGGGTGCGCCCTGGTCCCCAGCGGTACCGGACTTGGTGTAGTCGCAGGAGGGATGTAAATGGGCCCAGTGATCTCCTCCACGCCAATGTCCCCCCTGAGAGATCAGAGAAGAAGGAAAGTGTCATCCCCTCAAAGGTAAGTGTTGGTTGGCCTCTGACGGCTGCCAAGATTGCTAGCTTGTCACTGAGGGACTGGAACCGGACTATGAGGTCCCCTGTGGCGGTAGGTGGTGCTCTCGCTGACTTTGGTAAGCGGAATATGCCATCGAGGGTGATTGCTTTGGCTGATTTCGGGGTCACTAGCGTGGTGAGAAGTCTCCTTGCCAGATGTGGTAGTTCCGCCTCTGGGACGGAGTCCAGGACTCCCCTAAGTTTTAGGTTGTTGCGGCGAAGTTTATCCTCCTGGGAGGCCAGTTGCTGCTCGTGGAGCAGTGTTTGCTGCTGTAGGCTATGTATTGCCGCTTGCAGTTCTGTCATCTGTGTCTTGTGATTATTAACGGTGCCTTCCACAGCTCCCAGTCTGGTTGTGATGAGTTTAAAATCCTCTCTAAGCAGGGCCACATCTGCTGCTATCTTTCTATGGTGGTCTGCCATGAGTTCCCCTATAGCCTCCATAGTCACTGGGGTGGGTGCTTTCATGGGTGGTTGTGCCTGTACCAGTGTTTGTACCTGTGTGGTCTCGGGCTGTGGGGGGTCCCCATCCTCTCCTTCAGAGGTCCCGTCCGAAAAATCGGAGCATCCGCCATGCATGGCCGCCAAGTGCGCTCCGGTTGCGGCCTGTGCTTGTCGCCATAGCGCCCCGATATCCATGCTTTGTCGGGGTTTTTCGGCTTTTGCTTTTTTCGATTTTCGACCCATTGAGGTTGTGTGGGTCTCTGTGGGTGTCTGGAGCGGAGTTGGGTTGTGTTTGCTCGTTTGTATAAGGGGTTTGCTGGCTTAATTGACGGGAGCCCCGCAGCCATGCGACCGTCTGCTTCGACCGCTAAGCTCCGCCCCAGGGGTTTGATTTTTGCAGCAGTGTGTTTGTTTTAGAAAAGTAATTTTATCCTGCTGTGTTAATTGAACTTAAATCACACACTGGAGATTGCTACAGACTATAGCAGAGCAGGAGAGAAGTAAACACAAGGTACAATGTGAAGGTTAAAAAAAAAAAAAAAAAAAAACAGCTTTTATTTTTTTAAGGAACGGTGCATGGTGGCTGTTTGAGTCACAGCTAGGGGAGGTGTTACAAGGGCTACATAAACTAAAAATAAAGAAAATTGATCAGGCGACTGCAGGGGCATGATCTATGTACCAAAACCACTCCCTTGAGGAAAATATATTTTGGGGAGTACTGTGTCACTTTAAAACTCAATGTGTCAAACAATTTTTTTTGTTTAAAGGGCAGTGATGATTAGGGTTGGTGCTACCACACTGTTGCAGGCACCTGCCTTAGGATGTACCATCCTGGGGAGCACAATGTTTGGGTGACAGGTAGGAGCAGGACAGAACACTCCTCCAACCAATCACTCTGTTGTGTACAGATTTGTGGTAAAGGACCTTCTCTATACTATATTGCATTTGACAGGGAGCTGCTTAGAAACATAGAATGTGACGGCAGATAAGAACCAGTCGGCCCATCTAGTCTGCCCAATATTCCAATACTTGTATTAGTCCCTGGCCTTATCTTATAGTTAGGATAGCCTTATGCCTATCCCACGCATGCTTAAACGCCTTTACTGTGTTAACCTCTACCACTTCAGCTGGAAGGCTATTCCATGCATCCACTACCCTCTCAGTAAAGTAATACTTCCTGATATTATTGTTAAACCTTTGTCCCTCTAATTTAAGACTATGTCCTCTTGTTGTGGTAGTTTTTCTTCTTTTAAATATAGTCTCCCCCTTTACTGTGTTGATTCCCTTTATGTATTTAAATGTTTCTATCATATCCCCCCTGTCTCGTCTTTCCTCCAAGCTATACATGTTAAGATCCTTTAACCTTTCCTGGTAAGTTTTATCCTGCAATCCATGAACCAGTTTAGTAGCCCTTCTTTGAACTCTCTCTAAGGTATCAATATCCTTCTGAAGATATGGTCTCCAGTACTGTGTACAGTACTCCAAGTGAGGTCTCACCAGTGTTCTGTACAATGGCATGAGCACTTCCCTCTTTCTACTGCTAATACCTCTCCCTATACAACCAAGCATTCTGCTAGCATTTCCTGCTGCTCTATTACATTGTCTGCCTACCTTTAAGTCATCAGAAATAATCACCCCTAAATCCCTTTCCTCAGATGTTGAGGTTAGGACTCTATCAAATATTCTGTACTCTGCCCTTGGGTTTTTACGTCCAAGATGCATTATCTTGCACTTATCCACATTAAATGTCAGTTGCCACAACTCTGACCATTTTTCTAGTTTACCTAAATCATTTGCCATTTGGCTTATCCCTCCTGGAACATCAACCCTGTTACATATCTTAGTATCATCCGCAAAAAGACACACCTTACCATCAAGACCTTCTGCAATATCACTAATAAAAATATTAAAGAGAATGGGTCCAAGTACAGATCCCTGAGGTACCCCACTGGTGACAAGCCCAAGCTTCGAATATACTCCATTGACTACAACCCTCTGTTGCCTGTCACTCAGCCACTGCCTTACCCATTCAACAATATTGGAATCCAAACTCAAAGATTGTAGTTTGTTGATAAGCCTTCTATGTGCAACAGTGTCAAAAGCCTTACTGAAATCGAGGTAAGCAATGTCTACTGCACCACCCTGATCTATAATTTTAGTTACCCAATCAAAAAAATCAATAAGATTAGTTTGGCATGATCTCCCTGAAGTAAACCCATGTTGTCTCTGATCTTGAAATCCATGTGTTTTTAGATGTTCAACAATCCTATCCTTTAACATGGTTTCCATCACTTTCCCCACTACTGAAGTTAGGCTTACTGGCCTATAGTTGCCCGACTCCTCCCTATTACCTTTCTTGTGAATGGGCACAACATTCACTAACTTCCAATCTTCTGGGACTACTCCTGTTATCAATGATTGGTTAAATAAATCTGTTAATGGTTTTGCTAGTACACCACTAAGCTCTTTTAATAGCTTTGGGTGTATTCCATCAGGTCCCATTGACTTATTTGTCTTTACTTTTGACAGTTGAAATAGAACCTCTTCCTCTGTAAACTCACGTGTAATAAATGACTCATTTATCCTTTTTCTTAACTGAGGTCCCTTTCCTTCATTTTCATCTGTAAATACCGAACAAAAATATTCATTGAGGCAGTCAGCTAGACCTTTATCCTCATCTACATACCTTCCTTCTTTTGTTTTTAATCTAACTAATCCTTGTTTTACTTTTCTCTTCTCATTTATGTATCTAAAAAAGGTTTTATCCCCCTTTTTTACTGACTGCTATTTTCTCTTCTGTGTGTGATTTGGAAGCTCTTATAACTTGCTTAGCCTCTTTCTGCCTAATCTTATAGGTCATTCTGTCTTCCTCACTCTGGGTTTTTTTATAATTACTAAATGCTAACTTTTTGTTTTTTACTATTTTGGCTACATCTGTGGAGTACCACAGTGGTTTCTTGAATTTTTTGCTTTTACTGACAAGCCTAATGCAATTTTCTGTTGCCTTCAGTAGTGCAACTTTTAAATAATCCCATTTCTTTTGGACTCCATTTAAATTGCTCCAGTCTGATAATGACTCCTTTACACATATTCTAATTTTGGAAAAGTCTGTTTTTCTAAAGTCTAAAACTTTTGTTTTTGTGTGGTGTGACTCAGTCACTGTTCTTATATTAAACCACACTGACTGATGATCACTGGATCCTAAACTTTCACCTACAGTAATATCTGATACCAAATCTCCATTTGTTAACACTAAATCTAGTATGGCCTCTTTACGAGTTGGCTCCTCAACGACTTGTTTTAGAGACAATCCCAGTAGGGAGTTTAGAATATGTGTGCTCCTGGCACAAGTAGCTATTTTTGTTTTCCAATTTACATCAGGAAGATTAAAGTCACCCATGATGATAACTTCCCCCTTCATTGTCATTTTGGCTATTTCTTCAACTAGTAGATTATCTAACTCTTCAATTTGTCCTGGGGGCCTATAAATCACACCTACACGAGTTACTGTGTGATTACCAAATTCTAACGTAACCCAAACTGACTCTATGTTCGCCTCACTAACCTTTATTAGGCTAGATTTTATGCTATTCTTTACATACAGGGCCACCCCTCCCCCTTTCTTGCCTTCCCTGTCTTTTCTATATAAAGAGTACCCTGGTATTGCTATGTCCCAGTCATTTTTCTCATTATACCATGTCTCAGTAACAGCGACTAAATCTACACTATCAGTTGCCATTATTGCCACAAGTTCATGGATCTTATTCCCTAAACTGCGAGCATTTGTAGACATGACTCTAAGCTTATCATTTTTTAACACACTTGCTACAGGCACCTTCTGTCCTTGTTTTGGGGGACAATTGGATTGATGTTTTATCACCCTTTTGCCCCCCCCTCCTAGTTTAAATACATCCTAGCAAAACCTCTGAACTGCTCACTGAGAACATTTGTTCCCTTTTGAGAAAGATGCAAACCATCTTTTTTGTACAGTTTATTTCCATTCCAAACAGAGCTACCATGAGCAATAAAGCCAAATCCTTGCTCCCGACACCATTCACCAAGCCACAAGTTAAAGTCCCTAATACGCATCCGCCTGTCATTCTGAGTGTTATGCACAGGCAGAACTTCAGAGAATGACAATGTGGAAGCAACCTGCCGTATATCATTGGCAAAAACACTAAAAACTTCCTTAACCTCTGAAACCTCATTGCAAGCCAAGTCATTTGTCCCTAAATGGACAAGTACATCCAATTCCCCTTCCTGCTTTGCTTGCTTAACAATATTACAGATACGTCTCCTGTCTCTGTGAGCAGTAGCTCCGGGAAGACACCTCACAAGACCACCATTGTCCATCTCCACACCTCTTATGATGGAATCCCCCACCAACAACTGCTTTCTATTAGGCCTCACCATAGTCTTCAAGCCTCTCTGCACAACACCACTAGCCTCAGTGCCTCTCTGCACAACACCACTAGCCTCAGTGCCTCTCTGCACAACACCACTAGCCTCAGTGCCTCTCTGCACAACACCACTAGCCTCAGTGCCTCTCTGCACAACACCACTAGCCTCAGTGCCTCTCTGCACAACACCACTAGCCTCAGTGCCTCTCTGCACAACACCACTAGCCTCAGTGCCTCTCTGCACAACACCACTAGCCTCAGTGCCTCTCTGCACAACACCACTAGCCTCAGTGCCTCTCTGCACAACACCACTAGCCTCAGTGCCTCTCTGCACAACACCACTAGCCTCAGTGCCTCTCTGCACAACACCACTAGCCTCAGTGCCTCTCTGCACAACACCACTAGCCTCAGTGCCTCTCTGCACAACACCACTAGCCTCAGTGCCTCTCTGCACAACACCACTAGCCTCAGTGCCTCTCTGCACAACACCACTAGCCTCAGTGCCTCTCTGCACAACACCACTAGCCTCAGTGCCTCTGCACGACACCACTACACTCTGAAAGTGCAGAAAATGAATTATGTAGAGCAACAGACTGTGCAATATGCCTTTTATCCACAACTCCAAGTCTACCAGATCCTACAGTAATCCATCTGCCATTCCTAGTATGTCTCTGCGGCAGTGGCTTTGCAGCAGTTCCAGCCTGAGTTTGTTTACCAGATAATTTACAAATCTCAGACTTCAAAAATACAATCTCCTGCCGCAAGATAGAGAACTGTCTACAGATTAGACAACAACCAAACCTCCAAAAAGTGGAACGTGAAACAAATGCAAAGCAACTATTACACTGAACTAAGTCTGCCATTCCAATGAGTTGAATAATTTAAATCAAACAAACCTTAACTTTTTATTTATCCTCCTGAATACCTCGGATTACCTCCAGGTTATCTCCAGAATATCTCCAACCACACACACACTTAGAAGCAACACTCTCCAGAATATCTCCAACCACACACACACTTAGAAGCAACACTCTCCAGAATATCTCCAACCACACACACACTTAGAAGCAACACTTAGATGAAGCAACCAAGCTCTATTAGCCAAGCTAATGACAACTACCCTTATATACTCCTAAAATCACCTCCCACTAGGAATGTTTAACACCTGGGTAGGCCTCTGCTTATTAGCAAACAATAGCTAATTTAAATAGCAATCAATAGCAAGTAGCTACCTAATCCAATCAAATGCCTTATAATTACCAACAGGAAATCAAACCTTGTGCAGTCAGTAACCTTTTCCTACAGATGAATCTTACCAACAGGAAATCAAACCTTGTGCAGTCAGTAACCTTTTCCTACAGATGAATCTTACCTGTAACAGTAAAAAAGAACTCTTAGCACAACTCTTAGACAGTTGAAGCTTCTGTAAAACTCTCCAGAATATCTCCAACCACACACACACTTAGAAGCAACACTTAGATGAAGCAACCAAGCTCATATATATATATATATACACACACACACACACACACACACACACACACACGGTGTGTGTGAAGGCACTGTGTGTGGGTGTTGTGTGTGAAGGCACTGTGTGTGGGTGTTGTGTGTGTAGGCACTGTGTGTGGGTGTTGTGTGTGTAGGCACTGTGTGTGGGTGTTGTGTGTGGGTGTTGTGTGTGGGTGTTGTGTGTGTAGGCACTGTGTGTGGGTGTTGTGTGTGTAGGCACTGTGTGTAGGCACTGTGTGTAGGCACTGTGTGTGGGTGTTGTGTGTGTAGGCACTGTGTGTGGGTGTTGTGTGTGTGGGTGTTGTGTGTGGGTGTTGTGTGTGGGTGTTGTGTGTGGGTGTTGTGTGTGGGTGTTGTGTGTGGGTGTTGTGTGTGGGTGTTGTGTGTGGGTGTTGTGTGTGGGTGTTGTGTGTGGGTGTTGTGTGTGGGTGTTGTGTGTGGGTGTTGTGTGTGGGTGTTGTGTGTGGGTGTTGTGTGTGTAGGCACTGTGTGTGGGTGTTGTGTGTGTAGGCACTGTGTGTAGGCACTGTGTGTAGGCACTGTGTGTGGGTGTTGTGTGTGTAGGCACTGTGTGTGGGTGTTGTGTGTGTAGGCACTGTGTGTATGTATGTGTGTAGGCACTGTGTGTATGTATGTGTGTAGGCACTGTGTGTATGTATGTGTGTAGGCACTGTGTGTATGTATGTGTGTAGGCACTGTGTGTATGTATGTGTGTAAGGGTGCTGTGTGTGGGCACTGTGTGTGGGCGCTGGGGGTGTGTAAGGGTGCTGTGCGTGTAAGGGTGCTGTGCGTGTGTGTAAGGGTGCTGTGCGTGTGTGTAAGGGTGCTGTGCGTGTGTGTAAGGGTGCTGTGCGTGTGTGTAAGGGTGCTGTGCGTGTGTGTAAGGGTGCTGTGCGTGTGTGTAAGGGTGCTGTGCGTGTGTGTAAGGGTGCTGTGCGTGTGTGTAAGGGTGCTGTGCGTGTGCATTGTGTGGAGGTAGGTGGGCTAGAGTTCACTCTCGCGAGATCTGTGCGTTGCCATGGCAACGCTTAGATCTTGCTAGAGGAACCTGGCGGAGCTGCTGGCTAGAGCTCCCTGGGTCCTCTCCTGCCTCCCTCCATGCTGCTGTGGGCCGCACCGGCCCACAGAGGGAGGCACATAGCGCGTGCCGCAGGGATTAGGGTGTGCCCAGGCACACGCCGTGCGCATGCCTATGCAGATAGACACACACACGGTTACAGGCAACATCAAACAGTCACACATACAGTCACGCACACACACAGTTACAGGCATGCAGTCTCACATACAGTCACGCACACACACAGTTACAGGCATGCAGTCTCACACACACACTTACAGGCATGCAGTCTCACACAAATACACACAGTTATAGGCAGTTACAGGCAGACAGTTTTACACACACAGACACGCACAGAGACACTCTTACTTACAGACAGTGGGCTGGAGAAGGAGTGGATTCCCTGAAGTCCTTCCCTGAAGCCTGTGAAGAAGCAGACATTCCATCTTGCTGCACCTCCATGTGCAGCAGTAACCGGTAAGGGCCATATTAACCCCGCCCCCAGTTTGGCCCCGCCCCTGATTTGTGAAGCTCTGCCCCCACTTTTCCTCCGTGCGGCCAGTTCAGCAGCTCTTTGCTTGTGTGAGCTGTTCTGGCTGCCCGGCACCTTACTACCATGGGGGGGGGGGGGGGGGGGTACTGTGAGCCACAGCTCACACAGCCCCCTCCAGCACCCAGACCAGGGTCATGACACTCCCCACCCAGTGGCACCCGGGGCGGACCGCCCCCTCCCCCTTAGTATGCCACTGGTTATAATACACAATTTTGTATATTGTTTGGTTGGTAATTAACTTTGTATTGATTGTTAATGAGATGCCTTATATATTAGTGGTTTGTGCACTGTGGTGTTAGCTTGATAAAGTTCCCTGGAGGGATCGAAACGTTGCTGTATCTGTCCTGTTTTTCCAATAAATCTGCTGATTTATGAAGACCCTAAGTGTCTGGACTACTTTGCTTTTACTATATGTATAGAAACTTGACTTGGAGGGATAAAAAGGAGAATACAATACGCAAAAAAAAAAAATAATAAAAAAAAAAAAATACACAAAATTAGTAAAAGGGGAAAAAAGGGGTTTAATTGACCCATGGGACTGGACAGGCAAAAACACATTATGTGTGTGTCGGAGGGGGGTGACCCATTTATATAAATTATAGATATACAATAAACCATTTTGTGACTTACCAGTCTTAGAGGTACAGTCTACCTTTTCCACATCCAGGTAAGACTTGTGGTGTAAAACAGGCATTAACTGAGACATCATCATTGGGTTTGCAAACTTTCCTTGTTTGATGGCTTCCAGTAGGGAGTCTATGGTTTTGGAACAAGCCTGTGTATGTTTTATTCCCATGACAGAGAGGAACTGAAAGAAAAAAAAAAAAAAAAAAGAAAAAAAAAAAAAAAAAAAAAATCACATAATGTATTTGTTTAAGGACAGTAATGGAATGTTTAAGGACAGTATATATTTATCACAGATACACCAAAATGTCAGACTAAATGATCACTTAAAAGTAGAGAGGATAAAGAGCCATGTACACAATTACACAAATATTTTGCTACACATGTATTGCACAATGCTGCTATTGGTTTCTGGTCATTAACTTGTGTGTATCAGTAAATTAACCTGTATATTCATTGGAGCAAAAGGGTTTAAGAATATTAGTTTACAAAAGCACCTATACTGTCTAGATCTATAGGGGAAAGCCCATACAGGTGTGTAAATATCCCTGCTAAATAAGAACACACATACTCTCTCCCTCCCACCCACCTCCCCAAAAAAATTGAAAATTGACCTGGTGGAACATTCATTCTTTTGAACAGGTTGGGGTGTACAATAAATTATTTGATATTCTTTTTTCCCCCAGTGACTCCTCTATAACATAAATAACAGACTCAACTTTCAGGCTGTATGCAAAATGGTGTTCTAGTGATCAAATCCCCATTAATAAGCAGTCACTTTTGGTTTTAGGATAATAATCAGACAATCTGTAACCTGATGGGTTTTTTTCTGGCACCAAATTTGAGATAGTGGGCTACTTTTTTAGGAAGTGGCATAACACAAAACCATGCATTTTGTTCAGGATCACCCTCATCATTTGAGGTGCCTTGAGTGAGAAAAATTTAGCCATACATATAAAGCTAACTAACTAGTCAAAAATGTAATTGGACATGCCCATAAAGTTGTCAAGTCACACACACAAATATATATACATATATATATATACATACATATATATATATACATATATATATATACACACACATATATATATATACATATATATATATACACACATATATATATATATACACATATACATATATACATATATATATATATATATATATATATATATATCTCGTCAAATGCACATAGAAATATACAAAATCTCACTCACACACATACATGTAAAACACAGTTAAACAAGTATTATGCAGATACACATTATCATTCCTACACAGCCACACACCGAAACAAGTATACAGAGATACACTAACCCAAACTAAACACATATACTAACATTCATCCTAATAAACACCTATGAACACCCACAATAAAACACATACTTTGTTAATAACTCCATCTCCTTGTTTACATGCTGCCTGAGGAGGAAGGTGCACCATAATATTGCAACTTTTGTCCATGGTTGGGGAACAGGAGAAGAGCTGTGCGCTGACCAGCACAGCATATGGTCTACTCTGCATATGACATGCCATTCCGGCATTGGCTTCAGCTGAAATACCTGAACATGGAGGATCTACAAGTGTAGGTGGAGTGATCAAGTGAGTGGTTTTAAAGTGCCTGTCAGCTGCATGATCACAGGTAAGGCATCTGTGGAGCCCTAAATGAGAATGTCCCAGGGCTGAAGCCCCACTCAAGCAGCCTGATGGATAGCCTTGCCATCGGCAAAGCCAGCATGTTCTGGTTTATAAAATCGACTCTTATTTTTGACAGTATTTTTTTTATTTTAGGCTCACCTGAACAGCAAGGGGTGTGCTGTAAATATTTCCATATAATCCATCAGTACTTTTTTCATCCAATATCTTTTGTTTCACACTTTCGATAGCTTTACCAAGATGTCTTTTAAGGTCAGTGGGATATTCATCAGAACGTTTCAAGCACAAAAATGCAAGACCTGCCATGGCCTCGGTGTCTGCAAAAACAAGGACCATTACGGCCATTATGGCCCAAAGTCAATATGTTGTTGCCTTTATCTAGAAATGTGTTTAGAATGAATTATTATTAATAAGGTGTTTTTGTTTTTAACCATTTTATATCTTTAGTTTTCAATAGTCTATCTATGATATGATCTAAAACACAATAAAAGTACCAATACAATGGCAAGTAAAGTAAAAATATAATTTTTTAAAACAACTAAACCACACTATGTGATTAAAATGATCCCTTATAAACATTTGGATTAAATTATAGGTCTCACCAATAGAGATGCTCTCTCCATGGTCAAATTTATTGTGTTCTTCAGCATCCAGGAGTTTATTAATGATATGTTTATCCACTTTCTTTTTATTGACACATAGTGCCAAAACCCCTAGACTGTATTGGTAGTAGTTTGACTTGAGTCTTTGTTTCATCACTGGTATAGGAAAGAAAAAAAAAAACATAATAGAGGAAACATAGATAGAGGTTAAATAAAAGAAGCTAACAGACTAAAGTAATGAAGTAAAAAAAACACCACATACACAAGTCGGAAAGAATGTGCATCATAACAAGCAAACCTTTTCAGTTCTGGTGCAACACATTGGGACCTGATGCATTAAAGGAACACTCCATGCACACACACATATCTTCAGCTTGCTCTATGTTTCTGGAGTCTGTCACATATGTTCCATTTCAACAGAAATTGTCATTTTTATGCAGAAACGTCTGACTCACAGACAGGCAGGTTTTCTTACTCTTCTGTTAGCTGCACCGACCTGATGGAAGCACGCGCCTGCCTTTCCATCCCTTCTCAATGAGCTTTACTACATTCATTGAGAAGCCATGATCACACGCGTGTGCATGCAGCTCCAGCACGGAGGCTTCTAAATGAGTGGAGTATTTCAGTCTGTGGCAGGGAAAAGAGGAGGGCTTGTAAAAGCTGAAGACAAGAGATCTGCAGCTTCTGCAAGCAGTTTTTAAAATTTCTCCCAGCTTATACATGCAGGTTTAGCTAGTAATTATAGAGATTTATTTATTTTTTGGAGTGAACTAAATAAACCACGCAAAGATTGAGTGTTTTGAAAGGCACAAGAAGCAGGTCTTGTTACCAAAGATTCCAAGCTACCCCAAAAGTAATGTACCGGTATTGTTTTGTTATTTAAAAAGCAGACAAGAATCTCACTTAATGGAGATTAACGGAACACATAGGGTCAGCAACACAAACATGTATTGCTGACCCTATAGTGTTAAAACCACCATCTAGCCCCCCCAAATATTGTAAAATCTTATTTTCATTCCAGCCTGCTACTGCCTCTACCCCTGATCTGCCTGCTTAGCGGACATCATCAAAAGTGATGATCTCAGCCAATCACAACACTTTCACATAGGAAAGCATTGGATTGGCTGAGACTGTCAAGGAATCAGATCAGGGGCAGAGCCAGCACAGCCCTGGCCAATCAGCAACTCCTCATAGAGATGAAGTGAATCAATGCATTTCTATGAGGAAAGTTCAGTGTCTGCATGCAAAGGGTGGAGACACAGACCTGCAGTACTGCCCACTGTGCAGCACTGCCCCAGGAAGCATCTTTAGTAGTCATATAATGAGTGGCCAGTGGAGGTATCCCTAGGCTATAATGTAAACACTGCATTCTGAAAGTGTTGAACTCTGCAAAAATTTCAAATTTAAGGTCAAAACAGCATAACTGGAAACAGTCCATTTCGGTTGTTCTTCCAATTTTAGGTTGTGAATGATTGTTAAAGTGAATGAACCCCAAAATGACAATGACCCATGACTGCTTTTAAGTTGTTGATATCATTCGTGGTGATTTTTTGTATCTTACATTCACAATAAAAAAAAAAATAAAAAAAATTGGGGGAAAATAAAAAAATCCCATAATGAATATTTTCAAAAGTGTTCATTTAAAGAGACAATATAGAACACATGTCAAGTAAATAGTAACATTACCCAATTCTCTCTTCTCTTCATGAAGTTGCAATTTAAGGTTAGTAATTAACTTCTTGCTCTCTGGTGTGTCCATGTTCTCACAGGAAGCTTTCAGGGCCAGCAAGTGGAGGGCAAGAATGCCAGTGCTTGCTTCTTCTTTATTTGCACTGTTACACAAAACATTTTAATAAAACAATATGGTTACCTCTACTTTTGAGTTAAAATTTGCAGCTAGTATTTGACTAGCACTTGATGCAGCATGGACTCTGATGATTCAACATCCTGTGTTCCCCATTTTGTTTGTATATCTTTACATTGTAAGTTTTGTATTTATTGGTAAAAAAAAAACAAAAACCCCTACATAATTGTGTGCTAGACTTTTGCATTGAATTACTGTACACAATATGCAAATTATATAATATATATATATATATATATATATATATATATATATACACAGCTCTGCATGGAGGCACTGAATTTTCCTCATAGAGATGCAGTGATTTAATGCATCTCTATAAAGAGATCATCACTTCAGATAATGTTAGCCAAGGAGGCGGATCGGTGGTAGGGCCAGCACAATGCAAAAAAAAAAAAAAAAAAAGTTAGTTAACCATTTCTAAAGAGAGCAAGGGGGTGGGCAAGCCACCTAAATAGTGGGTTTAACACTATAGGGTCAGGAATACATGTTTGTGTTCCTGACCTTAGTGTTCTTTTAAATAAAAATAAAAAAAAAAAAAACATTTAGGGGAAGGCTGGGCAAAACACTCGAGTCAGCCAAGCTAAAGGAGGAAAAGGATAAACCCCACTGTCTGAAGGGGGAGCACCGGTTTAAGAGGGCACAAGTCGCTCCAGGCTAGGGGATTGGTTGCTTCTCCGTAGAGCAGGTTGTACCAGGCCGCACAAAGGAAATCAACATTAATAAACAAACAAGCACAACACTTAACTTTCAGAGTTAATTTACCTGCTAGCAAGAGTCTGCATAGAAACTTTGAGTTTTTGGAGATAATTAACCTCTGTTTGAAGATGGTGAGCTTCTGAAAGTCGAAGTCCAACGTAGACACTAGGATTCGCAATATTAGAAGTATCAAGTGTTGCTCTCAACAGTTTCAGATTTAGAGACTGAATCAGACGTGTATTTCCAGGTGGTATTTCTATTTCAACAAATAGAACAGCACATATTAAAGACTAATGACATTGAAAATTCAGAGATGAATTTCTGCTGTGCATTCGCAATAGCCTCCCAATGCTTTCCTATGGGAAAGCATTGGATTGGCTGAGATCATGAAGATTGATGATCTCAGCCATTAAGGCGGGCCCACTGCAGCGAAGGAGAAAAGGCGAGTAAAATACATTTTGACTCTAAATTGAGGGGGGCCTGAGGAAACAGCCTCTCCAGGTCTATAGTGTTTTTAATCCTAACACTATTCCTAAATGTTTCTTTAAATAACAGTTTTTGCAGCCCTAGTGGGTCACTCTATGCACCATTTCTAAAATATAAATAACAGCTATAAGCCAGCCCCCCACTCAGACACAGAAGAGGTTTCACTGCTACCTTTGCTGTGTCGATATTGTTCAACTTGTGACTACAGCATCCAGATGTGCACAGACAAGTAGGAAGTAAAGAGCTGAGTCGCATGGAAATTCATTGAAATCGGCAGATTAGAGCAACACTGACGAATTCACAAAGCTTTAACACCGAGCACTCTCATCGCCCTCTTCTAAACAAACCCTAAAATCCCATCTTTTAAAAAAAAAAAAAAAAATAATAATAGCTATTAACTCAGAATATCCTTTTCCCGGCTATTGCTGTATCAGCGCTTTGCACGACATGCTGCCTAAATACAAATTCATGGAGACTATCTACCGCTAGCATTGATCCTGAATTCACCCACAATGCACTACAACAAAAAATCAAGGGGGCAGTGCCTTATCATCACCACTAACAAGCACGCCTCCTCAAAAAAAATAAGTATGATGAAGAGCCCTGCTGAAGAGCTTTTGCATGAGAAAGCATTCATTATACATGCAATGACATTCTCCAAAACTGTGTTCTGTGCAGCACCAGCAAATGTAATGACACGCTTGCACTGTGTTTGCCTGTGACTAGTCTCTGGTGTCTTAATACGTGGGTTACCATAGCACAAAAGGGCCAGGAAAGTGAACTGTGCATGTGTTTGGAGGCTTCTTGTGGGATTGCGTGTGTGAAGAATGAACGGATTGTTGTGTATTGTGTGTAAATAGGCCAGTTTCAGTCGTGTTGTGTTTGTGGTGTAAAATGTTTGGCTAGGGCTGTAGAGAGTGAGAGAGAGTGTGTGTGTATAGGGGCTGTAGTGTGTATAAGGGTTGTAGTGTCTATAGGGGATCAGAATGCGTATGTATGTGTGTGTGTGCGTGGGGCCGCAGAGCATGTGTGCGTGATTCTCTGATCTCCCCGGTCTGACTTTTTATTTCAAATAATACATTGTTTTAACTCACCACATAACTTCACTTGAACAATAAAAAGCTGCAACAAAATGACCAAACCTGGCCATGTCGGAGCCATTATCTGAAAAAGACAACATTATTTACAAACTGAAATAAGGTTTAGTGTAAGGCAAGGTGTTCTATTTTTTGTACAGTAAAGTACTCTACAAACAGAGAAAAAGCATATTTTTATATTAAAGTGAGATATTTTGAGATAGACCTAATAGTGCTAAAAACATCAAATATACATCAACATTCTGAGTGGGTGCAAGGATATGTAATGGATATGGTAAAAGGAATGCCCTGTTGCCCTCCAATGACAGTGAACAAACCATCTGCTCACAGTTTGCATTCTAACCTGTTCGCCGAGTGCTGCTCCCCGACTCCTCTGGGGCTGGAAGCTCTCTGTCTCCGTTAAAACCAGCGGTGCAGGGCTTAGTTTTATAGACTGATAACAATCACTGCACTGCTGGGCTTAGCTTGGAAGAATTAACTAAAGCTAATATCAGGAGCTTACCATTTTCAGCACCAGAAGGAGAAGGGTGGGTAGCACGCTACTGACCAAGGTAAAAAGCCAAACAATTTGACTACTTGCGTGGGCGATGCCAGGGCAGTCCTGGAACCATACCTACTACAATGCACAGTAGTGGTTATGGAGTGTTCCTTTAAACCTAAATAATGTGCTGGACTAAGACAATTTACCAGTAGTCAGACACCACACCATACAGTATAATCATAAAATGGAGGCAAATTAAAACCAAAACATGGTTCAGTTACTAAGGGAATGTCTCCCAACTGGTGGTCTGCAGGGGTAAAGGGTATAAAAATAAGAAAATAAATAAAAAATAAACTTGTCCTGGACAAGGATTGAATACGTTAATATTGGGTCTCAGGCATGCAGATCAAATAGGAGTTCAACCAGAACAATAAAAAACACATAATGTAGAGAAGACTCTTGACAAACAATTGCAGGTTAGCCACAAGGGTTGAAGTACATCTACAGCAGTCCATTAATTGATGTGTCAGGTCCTGTCTAAATCGATGCAGGAATAAGAGAGAATGCTGGAGACATCCCAATCTCCAGTCTCTGGTGGTAGGCGTGATAGCAATTACTCCTCAGAACTCGAGGAATACATCAGAGTCTGTAGGCAATGCCAGGATAAAAAAAAAAAAAAAACAAAAAAAAAACAAAAGAGGACCTTTTTGACAATTATAGGGACACTCCAGACCTGTGATGAGTGTGTCCTATTTTTTTTCATTTTGCTAAAATTGCAGATTTCAACAGAAATTGACACTTTAATAAATGAACTGGGGATTCACCACGTTAGAGAGCTGGTCTATGTTCACAGAATATTCCCCCAAACTTAGATTAGAGGGATTACCTGCTCTGCTGCGCTCATCTATGCCAAATAGAATCTTTTCAAAGGCAAGGGGCTGGGAACCTAAATGGCAATTTTACCACTCTAGTGTCAGGAATACATATTTGTGCTCTTGACACTATAGTGTTCCTTTAAGTCCATCTTACCATTAATGGTCTAGATTCGAAGAAGCATTATTCAGCAAGATATTTCAAAATCCATTTAAGTTGATTCTGAATGGTTCATGAGAAAGCATTTGCAGTCATCAGATTTTCCATTTATTGGTTAACCAGAGTTCACAATGCATAGGTCACACTATCCAAAAATGTACACTCAGCATTTCTACAGTACAGGGGAAGTTGGAGCATGTCATTAGCAAACCTCTGAGAACTTTGTCTGCAATAAACATATTCAAGCAACTAACATGGACTTTAATTCCAGTTACTGCTGAAGCGAGACAGCTACACTGTCATATCAGCCACCTCGCAGCATGGATTTAGTGCTTATAACAACGTGCAAAAATCTCAAGAGGTTCAAAAGCGACTTTTTTAACCTAAAAAAATGTCAAAATGTTTGCAAAGTAATTAAATGAATTATAGATGTAAGAGTCCATTAATTTGAACTCTTCATTCTGGTGTTCTATCCTCTTGAGATGCCAAGTATCCATTATACGACATTCTCCAAATCTGCCATGTCAAAGTCTCTCTGAATGACTCCTCCTGATCACCCGACAGCCGGGCACTGTCACCTGATGTTGGCAAGATTGAGGGAAAATGTGCAGCAAGTGCTTATCAGTTCTCTGGAATTTACACCATTAAAAGGGACAATATAGTCACCCAGACCACTTCAGCTCATTGAAATGGTCTGGGTGCAGTGACCATGGCCTACTTAGTGCTGCAATGTAAAAGACTGCAGTTTTTGAGAAAATGCAAGAATTACATTGCAGGACTAGGACTGTCTCCAGTTGACTAGTCTAACGGACTGTGAGCACCAACCCAGATCGGAGCTGGAATTGGATAAGTACAGAATAGGTTTTTAACACTTACAGTGTTGGCAGGGGAGGGGGGACTCAGAGGGAGCTATTGTGTAAGGAATACAAATTTGTATTCCAAACACTATAGAATTCCTTTAAAGAAAATGTTTAGAATCACCTATAGCAACTTGTGTTGAACTTCCCCCCCCCCCCCCCCCACCCCACAAGATGCCTCTTTTCTGTCTTTTGGTGCAAATATTGGAGATAACATATGAATATCTTTGCAGCCCGCCTGCCCTGGGGCCACTTTGTGCTGTGGCTCAGACCAGCCCAAGACAGGAAAGATTTTTTCCTGTCTGATTCATGGCCGATTGCGTGCTGCCGCGGCAGCAAGTGTGCAGAGTGGCTGTCTACCTGCTTGCAGTCCGAGAGGAGCGTCTGGCCTGCTTGAGTAGAGAAGAGCAGGGCTGGAACAGCTCATCTTAAGGTAGGAGAAGAGGGGCTTGGGGGATATTCCGGTGTAGTGTTAAATTGGGGAAGGGAAGCAGTGTATTATTTGAAGGAGGGAGGGGGGCTAGTGCGTTAATTTGAAGGAGGGAGGGGGGCTAGTGCGTTAATTTGAAGGAGGGAGGGGGGCTAGTGCGTTAATTTGAAGGAGGGAGGGGGGCTAGTGCGTTAATTTGAAGGAGGGAGGGGGGCTAGTGCGTTAATTTGAAGGAGGGAGGGGGGCTAGTGCGTTAATTTGAAGGAGGGAGGGGGGCTAGTGCGTTAATTTGAAGGAGGGAGGGGGGCTAGTGCGTTAATTTGAAGGAGGGAGGGGGGCTAGTGCGTTAATTTGAAGGAGGGAGGGGGGCTAGTGTGTTAATTTGAAGGAGGGAGGGGGGCTAGTGTGTTAATTTGAAGGAGGGAGGGGGGCTAGTGTGTTAATTTGAAGGAGGGAGGGGGGCTAGTGTGTTAATTTGAAGGAGGGAGGGGGGCTAGTGTGTTAATTTGAAGGAGGGAGGGGGGCTAGTGTGTTAATTTGAAGGAGGGAGGGGGGAGTGTCTCACAGACACTTGACACTGGTGCCTCTGAGAAGCCCAGTTTTGGTCAAGCCTCTGGAAAATGGACCAGGATACGGCATCAGCAACATAATCATAAATGGACGCTCCACAGCTTTGCAACCACTACAGTTTTGTATTTGCTGAATGCTCTCCTTAGAGATGCATTGCGATATGGAACCTCTTTGAGGAATTACTGATTGGCTTAGTGAATAGATTGCAGCACACAGTAAGCCCCTTCGATTGTCGGAGAATATAAGTAATCATGATCTCAGCCAAGGGAGGAGTGGTGGCTGCAGCAACACGTGGCTACACTGGCGCAGCATAGGATACAAGGTGAGTAGGAATGCTTTATTTATTCACACTCGATTAACTTTGCAATTCCCTGATACCTTCATGACACTTACTGGTTTAGCGAATAACCCTTTGATATAACTACCTTCAGAAAACACACAGCCAGGCAAAACCAGCCTGGCCATGTAAGTGAACAAAATATCTACCTAAAATGCAAGGTGTAAGGAGATAATGACATACCTGTTCTGTATAAGTCTTTAGAGAAGCTCTTGCAACATGTTACATATTGTGGCTCAACACTGGCATAATGTGTGTATAGTCACATTAAATATGCTTATCTATACAGTAATAAACTATGCTGTCTCCCATGCCTATCTATGTATTGCTAACAATTACACTGGCCATTAGAAGGCTGGTATATATCAAGTGATCATATCTAGGACTGCACTAACCTACTTAGATATGATCTATGAGATATATATATATATATATATATATATATATATATATATATATCTCACATTTAGATTTTGGCACATTTATTTACTTTGAGTGTGAGACTGCAAGTTGTAAAAATAAAAAAATTGTATGCATTTAAATAATTGCAGCACTACATAGTACATAGCTTATTAAACTCCTTGAGCAGGGCCCTCAACCCCTCTGTACCTGTACGTCCATTTGTCTGGTTACAGTTACCTGTTAGTCCACCCATTGTACAGCGCTACGGAATTTGCTGGCGCTATATAAATAATAACATAATAATAATAATAATAATAATAATAAACTTGAAGCAGCTTTGTCTCAGTGTCCTTTTAAACTTTACAATTCCCTGTGCTGGCTTTTGAGGGTTTGATTAGATAAACTGCTAAAAAAAAAAGAGCTATGGCTGTGAACTGAAAACACTTATGTTAGTTTTCAAGTTTCTTTCCCCTTTTAGGAAGGTCTTCTACTTCACAACCTTTAAAATGTAGCTCAACTTCCATAAACACTGGCATTTAATTTTAATTGTGAACAGAAAATATTATTAGGACAAATCAAACTATTCATAAGCTTTACATAAAACATGCACATTAATCACAGAACATATGAAGCATTGTCAATACAGGAGCAGGACTCTGCATTGTTATAGTAAACTTACCTATTCTTGTACCTGATCCCAACTCCACGTTATTACAATGAGTAAAGGCTATTACCATGAACTGACTGAAAGCAAAGCTTGTTTTGTATGCTTCTAATCACATGACTTATCTGTACTCCCTCCCACTGAGGGGAGGAATAGAGTTAGGGGTGAAACAGGAAAGAGTTTTTTTCTCTCTTTATTTCAACTGTTCAGCTTTTGTCCAGTCTTGTCCTTTTGTCCACTCTTGCCCAGTGTTGTCCTCTTGTCCTCTGTAAAGTAAAAACAGCCGACTGCTTATATTATTTTCTTTTGTACGATCAGCAGTGCCCTACACACTGTAGTCTCAATTTCCAAACAAATAGCAATGTGGAAGAAAGAAAAAAAAAAACATTTTCAAGAGGAAAAAATTAAGACAATTTGCAGAAAGTGTAAAACAACAAAAAATGTAAAAGAGGCAAACTTATAACCGAACAATATATCGTATTCTTTATTACTTCATAGTAAGGCTGTGCAATTTATTGCAAATACATCAGCAATTGCAAGTTCTAGGTTGATTAGTGACTGGGTAACAATAGCTGCTGGCCGTTCGCTGTTTAGTAGACGTGCACTTTTTTTTTGCCATCCCAAAATTCATCTTTACCGGTCTATTAACTACCTTTTTGCCTTCTTACACATCCTCTTGCCGCCTCTTACTACTTTTTTGTGTCTCTTTTCCCCTTTTTGTACATATATTTTTTTGTGCATAAGAATTACAACAGTGCTTGCACAGCCACAG
This sequence comes from Pelobates fuscus, assembly GCF_036172605.1. NCBI lineage: Eukaryota > Metazoa > Chordata > Amphibia > Anura > Pelobatidae > Pelobates > Pelobates fuscus. Next base: position 116,832,053 of record NC_086321.1, read on the forward strand.
TAGCTTCCACAAGCTCTATTTTATTTGATGTAACAGAAACATGACTTGGATATATCTTGCACATTTTTGTATTTAGAATACTATGACATGCTAGGTTAGGTATGCATATAACTTAGAGTAACATGAATAAGTATACTTATGCTTATAATGTGATTTGCAGGTCTTGTGTTACGACTAATAGAAAAGAATAAAATTGACAAGCTTTTTACACATGTTATGGACTGAGGCTTAAGACACAATAGCAGTGTGATAAAGTGGCATATGGAGACTTGAAAGGTTATACTGATATATTGGGCCACTATGCTTAATGTACCTTGAGCCCCACCATATGTAGACAGGCCCGTCGCTACCCGACAGGCAAACCAAGCAACTGCTTGGGGCCCCGAGCTGGCCTGGGGCCCCAAGCAGAGCCGGTGCTTCCTATGAGGCTGCAGCCGCCTGAGCGCTCTATAGAGAGCCTCAGGCGGCTGCAGCACTCCTTTCTCGTCAGTGACGTACTAAGGGGGGGGGGCGGCCCGCCCCGGGTGCCACTGTCCAGGGGGGTGCCATGACTTCACGTGTCATGTGTCGCCCCCCCGGCCCCAATCATCACGCTGCGCTCAGCCTCAGCCGCACCTTTGAGAAGGGGGAGGAGTCTTTGGGACGCGGCGTGATGACGCCGTACACAGCGCCGCCGTCAATCCGCCTTCACGGATCTTCAGCGCAAGGATCCAGTGGTCGGTCTCGGAGGGAAGGCATCATCAAAACGTGAGTAGTAATTTATGTGTTTTTGTAATTTATGTAATGTTATTTAATTAATTAAAGGGGGTGTATTAATTATGGGGGGGTGTATATTAATTATGGGAGGGGGTGTATTAATTATGGGGGGTGGATTAATTATGGGGGGTGTATATTAAGTATGGGGGGGTGTATATTAATTATGGGGGAGTGGATTAATTATGGGGGTGTATTAATAATGGGGTGGTGTATATTAATTATGGGGGAGTGTATTAATTATGGGGGGTGTATTAAGTATGGGGGTGTATATTAATTATGGGGGTGTATTAATAATGGGGTGGTGTATATTAATTATGGGGGAGTGTATTAATTATGGGGGAGTGTATTAATTATGGGGGGGTGTATATTAATTATGGGGTAGTGTATTAATTATGGGGGGGTAGATTAATTATGGGGGGTGTATATTAATTATGGGGGGTGGATTAATTATGGGGGAGTGTATTAATTATGGGGGAGTGTATTAATTATGGGGGGTATTAATAATGGGGTGGTGTATATTAATTATGGGGGAGTGTATTAATTATGGGGGGTGTATTAAGTATGGGGGTGTATATTAATTATGGGGGTGTATTAATAATGGGGTGGTGTATATTAATTATGGGGGAGTGTATTAATTATGGGGGAGTGTATTAATTATGGGGGGGTGTATATTAATTATGGGGGAGTGTATTAATTATGGGGGGGTAGATTAATTATGGGGGTGTATATTAATTATGGGGGTGTATTAATTATGGGGTTGTGTATGTTAATTATGGGGGGTGGATTAATTATGGGGTGTATTAATTATGGGGGGTTGTATTAATTATGGGGGGTTGTATTAATTATGGGGGGTATATTAATTATGGGGGGTGGATTAATTATGGGGGTGTATTAATAATGGGGTGGTGTGGATTAATTATGGGGGTGGATTAATTATGGGGGGGTGTATATTAAGTATGGGGGGGTGTATATTAATTATGGGGGGTGGATTAATTATGGGGGGGTGTATATTAAGTATGGGGGAGTGGATTAATTATGGGGGGGTATTAATAATGGGGTGGTGTATATTAATTATGGGGGAGTGTATTAATTATGGGGGGTGTATTAATTATGGGGTGGTGTATGTTAATTATGGGGGAGTGTATTAATTATGGGGGAGTGTATTAATTATGAGGGAGTGTATTAATTATGGGGGGTGTATATTATGGGGGAGTGTATTAATTATGGGGGGGTGTATATTAATTATGGGGGTGTATTAATAATGGGGTGGTGTATATTAATTATGGGGGAGTGGATTAATTATGGGGGAGTGGATTAATTATGGGGGGTGGATTAATTATGGGGGGGTATTAATAATGGGGTGGTGTATATTAATTATGGGGGAGTGTATTAATTATGGGGGTGTATTAATTATGGGGTGGTGTATGTTAATTATGGGGGAATGTATTAATTATGGGGGAGTGTATTAATTATGGGGGAGTGTATTAATTATGAGGGAGTGTATTAATTATGGGGGGGTGTATATTAAGTATGGGGGGGTATATATTAATTATGGGGGAGTGGATTAATTATGGGGGTGTATTAATAATGGGGTGGTGTGGATTAATTATGGGGGTGGATTAATTATGGGGGGGTGTATATTAAGTATGGGGGAGTGGATTAATTATGGGGGGTGTATTAATTATGGGGTGGTGTATGTTAATTATGGGGGAATGTATTAATTATGGGGGAGTGTATTAATTATGGGGGAGTGTATTAATTATGAGGGAGTGTATTAATTATGGGGGGGTGTATATTAAGTATGGGGGGGTATATATTAATTATGGGGGAGTGGATTAATTATGGGGGTGTATTAATAATGGGGTGGTGTGGATTAATTATGGGGGTGGATTAATTATGGGGGGGTGTATATTAAGTATGGGGGAGTGTATTAATTATGGGGGGTGTATTAATTATGGGGTGGTGTATGTTAATTATGGGGGAATGTATTAATTATGGGGGAGTGTATTAATTATGGGGGAGTGTATTAATTATGAGGGAGTGTATTAATTATGGGGGGGTGTATATTAAGTATGGGGGGGTATATATTAATTATGGGGGAGTGGATTAATTATGGGGGTGTATTAATAATGGGGTGGTGTGGATTAATTATGGGGGTGGATTAATTATGGGGGGGTGTATATTAAGTATGGGGGGGTGTATATTAATTATGGGGGTGGATTAATTATGGGGGGGTGTATATTAAGTATGGGGGAGTGGATTAATTATGGGGGTGTATTAATAATGGGGTGGTGTATATTAATTATGGGGGGTGGATTAATTATGGGGGAGTGTATTAATTATGGGGGGTGGATTAATTATGGTGGAGTGTATTAATTATGGGGTGGTGTGTATTAATTATGGGGGAGTGTATTAATTATGGGGGGTGTATTAATTATGGGGTGGTGTATGTTAATTATGGGGGAGTGTATTAATTATGGGGGAGTGTATTAATTATGGGGGAGTGTATTAATTATGAGGGAGTGTATTAATTATGGGGGTGTATATTATGAGGGAGTGTATTAATTATGGGGGTGTATATTATGGGGGAGTGTATTAATTATGGGGGGGTGTATATTAATTATGGGGGTGTATTAATAATGGGGTGGTGTATATTAATTATGGGGGGGTGGATTAATTATGGGGGAGTGGATTAATTATGGGGGGTGGATTAATTATGGGGGGGTGGATTAATTATGGGGGGTGTATATTATGGGGGTGTATTAATTATGGGGTGGTGTATGTGAATTATAGTGGTTCCTGTAGGCTTTGCGTGCGTAAGGTGGGGAGGGCATGGAGGGGGGGGGGCCTCCATGTCTATTTTGCTTGGGGACAGTAGGTAAGTCTAATGCTGAGAAAAAAACAAAAATATTATAAACCAAAAATATTACAAGAGTATAGCTTATGCTGGTCGGTGCTATATTGGGGGGATGGCGTTTCTTCAGTGTCCCTTTGTAGCGAGTTCACTAGCCCCCTGTCAAAGTCTCTTTCACCCGATACCTTCCTTGGAAAAGTAGTGTACGTCCGGTGCTGGGGTTCTGCTTCTCGCCGTTGTGCGGGTGTCTGTGGAGGTGTCCCTCCCGCCCCAGGCTGGCTTGGAGGCCTGCACTTTCTTGCCACTAACTCGGTTACCGCTAGGGTCCGGGTTTCCTCCACCTGCGGGAGTGACGGGGGAGCTGGTCTTTTCCTGTCGCTTGCGTATGTTGTTCCTCCGCCAGTGTGGCTGGTGCTTTGGGGCTTTCTGCCCTTCGGCCTGCAGCCTGGGTGGGCTAGATTGCGTGTGGATAAGTAGTTGAGACGATGTTGTGCCCGAGGGCATTCCCTCCACTCCCCGCCGTCCGCGGGTCTGCTTACCCAGCGTCGGTGGGGCAGGTGTCATGGTTCGGGCTGCTTGTTGCCGCTTCATGAGTGTGTCCCAGAAGCGGTTCGTATCACCTCTATCTTCTGTAGGGGTGCTTTCCTTGGCATTTGTGCCGAGTGTTGACACCTGTCCTCAGAGACCCTGATACACACTGACACAGAGCAGAATAGGGACTGTTCCCCCTACATAGGGTCACTTGGCAGATATGGATTGACAACTGTCCTCAGGGACCCTGATATGCACTGACACAGAGCAGAATAGGGACTGTTCCCCCTACATAGGGTCACTTAGCAGATATGGATTGACACCTGTCCTCAGGGACCCTGATACACACTGACACAGAGCAGAATAGGGACTGTTCCTCCTACATAGGGTCACTTGGCAGATATGGATTGACACCTGTCCTCAGAGACCCTGATACACACTGACTCAGAGCAGGGTCACCATTTTTAGCCCAAGGCAGCTCATCTCATCAGGCCTTTTTTAGTCGAATGTATCGCCCACTGTCAGTCCCTTCGGGATCCATCCCTCATTCATCTTAATAAAGGTGAGGTAATCTAGACTTTTTTGACCCAGGCGACTTCTCTTCTCAGTGACAATACCTCCTGCTGCACTGAAGGTCCTTTCTGACAGGACACTTGAAGCGGGGCAGGCCAGAAGTTCTATCTCAAATTGGGATAGCTCAGGCCACAGGTCAAGCCTGCACACCCAGTAGTCAAGGGGTTCATCGCTCCTCAGAGTGTCGATATCTGCAGTTAAGGCGAGGTAGTCTGCTACCTGTCGGTCGAGTCGCTCTCTGAGGGTGGATCCCGAAGGGCTGTGGCGATGCGTAGGACTTAAAAAGCTCTGCATGTCCTCCATCAACAACACGTCTTTAAAGCGTCCTGTCCTTGCCGGCGTGGTCGTGGGAGGAGGAGGATTACTTTCACCTCTTCCCCTGTTAGATTCCTGTTGTCCTGTTATACGCTGTGTAAAGCATACTTTTGAATGTATTTAGCAAATGCTGCATCCTTTCCGACTTGTTGTAATTTGGTAACATTTCAGCCACTTTCTGCTCATACCGGGGGTCTAGTAGCGTGGACACCCAGTACAGGTCGTTCTCCTTCAGCCTTTTTATACGAGGGTCCCTCAGCAGGCACGACAGCATGAAAGACCCCAATTGCACAAGGTTGGATGCCGAGCTACTCATTTCCCATTTCTCCTCCTCGGTGATCTCAATGAAGGTATGTTCTTCCCCCCAGCCACGTACAACACCACGGGTACCAGATAGGTGACAACAAGCACCCTGGGATGTCTGTTGTGGTTGGTCTTCCTCCTCCTCCTCAAAGCCACATTCCTCCTCTGACTCCTCTTCCTCACAATCCTCTTCCAGCGTTGCCGCAGGTCCAGCAAGCGATGCTGATAAGGCTGTTTCTGGTGGTGATGGTGACCACACCTCTTCCTCTTCACGGTCATCTACGGCCTGATCCAGCACTCTTAGTAGGGCACGCTCCAGGAAGAAAACAAATGGCATGATGTCGCTGATGGTGCCTTCGGTGCGACTGACTAGGTTTGTCACCTCCTCAAAAGGACGCATGAGCCTACAGGCATTGCGCATGAGCGTCCAGTAACGTAGCAAAAAAATTCCCAGCTCCCCAGAGGCTGTCCTAGCACCCCGGTCATACAAATATTCATTAACGGCTTTTTCTTGTTGGAGCAGGCGGTCAAACATTAGGAGTGTTGAATTCCAACGTGTCGGGCTGTCGCAAATCAAGCGCCTCACTGGCATGTTGTTTCGCCGCTGGATATCTGAAAAGTGCGCCATGGCCGTGTAGGAACGCCTGAAATGGCCACACACCTTCCTGGCCTGCTTCAGGACGTCCTGTAAGCCTGTGTACTTATGCACAAAGCGTTGTACGATCAGATTACACACATGTGCCATGCACGGCACATGTGTCAACTTGCCCAACTTCAATGCCGCCAACAAATTTGTTCCGTTGTCACAAACCACTTTGCCGATATCCAGTTGCTGCGGAGTCAGCCACTTTTCCACCTGTGTGTTCAGGGCGGACAGGAGTGCTTGTCCAGTGTGACTCTCTGCTTTCAAGCAAGTCAAACCCAAGACAGCGTGACACTGCCGTATCCGGGATGTGGAATAGTACCTGGGGAGCTGGGGGGGTGCCGTTGATGTGGAGCAAGACGCAGCAGCAGAAGAGGACTCAGCCAAGGAGGTTATGGAAGAGCATGGAGTAGGAGGAGTAGAGGAGGTGGCAGCAGGCCTGCCTGCAAGTCGTGGCGGTGTCACCAACTCCTCTGCAGAGCCACGCATTCCATGCTTGGCAGCCGTCAGCAGGTTTACCCAATGCGCAGTGTAGGTGATATACCTGCCCTGACCATGCTTTGCAGACCAGGTATCAGTGGTCAGATGGACCCTTGCCCGAATACTGTGTGCCAGACATGCCATTACTTCCTTTTGCACAATCGAGTACAGGTTGGGGATTGCCTTTTGTGAAAAGAAATTTTGTCCGGTACCTTCCACTGCGGTGTCCCAATAGCCACACATTTTTTGAACGCCTCAGACTCCACCAGCTTGTATGGTAAAAGCTGGCGGGCTAATAGTTCAGACAAGCCAGCTGTCAAACGCTGGGCAAGGGGGTGACTTTCTGACATTGGCTTCTTACGCTCAAACATGTCTTTGACAGACACCTGACTGTGGGCAGATGAGCGGGAACTGCTCAAGGTGAGAGACGGAGTGGCGGATGGTTGAGAGGGGGCAAGGAGGACAGCAGTGGTTGACGTGGCTGAAGATGCTGGACCAGGAGGAGGATGGCGGCTTTGAGTTTGTGTGTTGCTTGTACTCATGTGTTGATCCCATAGGCGTTTGTGATGTGCGATCATGTGCCTACGCAAAGCAGTGTTGGACTTCCCACGACTCAGTTTCTTTTGGCACAGGTTGCAAATGGCATCACTGTTGTCAGAGGCAGACACACAAAAAAAATGCCACACTGCTGAGCTCTGCAATGACGGCATTCTGGTGGTGGACACAGCATGCGTTGATTGGCGTGCTGTCGGGCTGACCCCGGGTGCCGATGCATGCTGTCTGACTGTGCCACTAGCTCCTTGCGACGACCTCCCCCTGCTTCCAACTCGTCTCTTCCTCCTCTCTGTCTCCCCATCTGAACTGTCGCCCTGTTCTTCTTCTTGCCGAGCAGGCACCCACGTGACATCCATGGACGCATCGTCATCATCAACCGCTTCACTTGTATCTGACAACTCAGCAAAGGAAGCAGCAGCGGGTACAACATCATCATCATCACACCGTACGTCCATGTGTGTAATGCTGCCTGACTGAGACATATCCCTGTTATCTACATCCTCTGGCAATAATGCTTGCGCATCACACATTTCTTCAAACGGATGTGTAAATAACTCCTCTGACAGATAAAGTGAAGCGGCTGTGGTGCTAGTGTTGGTGGTGGCGGCAGGCGGGTGAGTGGTATCTTGAGAGGTGCCCGAAGCTAAGCTGGAGGAGGATGGTGCATCAAGGTTCCGAGCGGAAGCTGTAGAAGATTGGGTGTCCTGTGTTAGCCAGTCAACTATGTCCTCAGAACTTTTCAAGTTCAGGGTACGTGGCCTCTGAAAATTGGGCATTATTCTAGAGCAAAAGGGAATCACAGCACCACGACCACGATGGCCCCTGCGGGGTGGCCTGCCTCTGTCTGTCATTTTTTTTTGGTGTAGTGGTACTATGCGTGCAAGCTACTGTGAGACCAGATATGAGTGGCAATGTGCACTGGCAGAGGTTGGCAGAGTACACGCTGTAGGCCTGACACCCGCTTGAAGACAACTAACTGCTATTCAATCTATAACAGTGAAAAAAGTTTTGTTGGTTTTAAATGCACGCTATTGTGACGCCAGATATGAGTGGCAATGTGCACTTGCAGAGGTTGGCAGAGTACACGCTGTAGGCCTGACACCCGCTTGCAGACAAGTAACTGCTATTCAATCTATAACAGTGAAAAAAGTTTTTGGGTTTTAAATGCACGCTATTGTGACATCAGATATGAGTGGCAATGTGCACTTGCAGAGGTTGGCAGAGTACACGCTGTAGGCCTGACACACCCGCTTGAAGACAACTAACTGCTATTCAATCTATAACAGTGAAAAAAAAATTGCATTTTTAAATGCACGCTATTGTGACACCAGATATGAGTGGCACTGGCAGAGGTTGGCAGAGTACACACTGTAGGCCTGACACACAGACGCTTGCAGACAACTAACTGCTATTCAATCTATTACAGTGAAAAACATTTTTTTTTAAATGCAAGCTATTGTGACACCAGATATGAGTGGTGGCACTGGGCAAGTGGGCACAGTATCCACTGTGAGCCTGACACAGAAGCTGGCATGCAGACAGGCAACTGCAATTAGATTACACACAAAAAAAGCAGACTGATGTTCTAGCCCTAAAAAGAGCTTTTTGGGTTGCTGTCCTTACAGCAGAGATCAGATGAGTCCTTCAGGACTGTAGTGGACACTGAATACACTAGCCTAGCTATACAGGGAGTGCAGAATTATTAGGCAAGTTGTATTTTTGAGGATTAATTTTATTATTGAACAACAACCATGTTCTCAATGAACCCAAAAAACTCATTAATATCAAAGCTGAATATTTTTGGAAGTAGTTTTTAGTTTGGTTTTAGTTATAGCTATTTTAGGGGGATATCTGTGTGTGCAGGTGACTATTACTGTGCATAATTATTAGGCAACTTAACAAAAAACAAATATATACCCATTTCAATTATTTATTTTTACCAGTGAAACCAATATAACATCTCAACATTCACAAATATACATTTCTGGCATTCAAAAACATAACAAAAACAAATCAGTGACCAATATAGCCACCTTTCTTTGCAAGGTCACTCAAAAGCCTGCCATCCATGGATTCTGTCAGTGTTTTGATCTGTTCACCATCAACATTGCGTGCAGCAGCAACCACAGCCTCCCAGACACTGTTCAGAGAGGTGTACTGTTTTCCCTCCTTGTAAATCTCACATTTGATGATGGACCACAGGTTCTCAATGGGGTTCAGATCAGGTGAACAAGGAGGCCATGTCATTAGATTTTCTTCTTTTATACCCTTTCTTGCCAGCCACGCTGTGGAGTACTTGGACGCGTGTGATGGAGCATTGTCCTGCATGAAAATCATGTTTTTCTTGAAGGATGCAGACTTCTTCCTGTACCACTGCTTGAAGAAGGTGTCTTCCAGAAACTGGCAGTAGGACTGGGAGTTGAGCTTGACTCCATCCTCAACCCGAAAAGGCCCCACAAGCTCATCTTTGATGATACCAGCCCAAACCAGTACTCCACCTCCACCTTGCTGGCGTCTGAGTCGGACTGGAGCTCTCTGCCCTTTACCAATCCATCCATCTGGCCCATCAAGACTCACTCTCATTTCATCAGTCCATAAAACCTTAGAAAAATCAGTCTTGAGATATTTCTTGGCCCAGTCTTGACGTTTCAGCTTGTGTGTCTTGTTCAGTGGTGGTCGTCTTTCAGCCTTTCTTACCTTGGCCATGTCTCTGAGTATTGCACTGCTTGTGCTTTTGGGCACTCCAGTGATGTTGCAGCTCTGAAATATGGCCAAACTGGTGGCAAGTGGCATCTTGGCAGCTGCACGCTTGACTTTTCTCAGTTCATGGGCAGTTATTTTGCGCCTTGGTTTCTCCACACGCTTCTTGCGACCCTGTTGACTATTTTGAATGAAACGCTTGATTGTTCGATGATCACGCTTCAGAAGCTTTGCAATTTTAAGAGTGCTGCATCCCTCTGCAAGATATCTCACTATTTTTGACTTTTCTGAGCCTGTCAAGTCCTTCTTTTGACCCATTTTGCCAAAGGAAAGGAAGTTGCCTAATAATTATGCACACCTGATATAGGGTGTTGATGTCATTAGACCACACCCCTTCTCATTACAGAGATGCACATCACCTAATATGCTTAATTGGTAGTAGGCTTTCGAGCCTATACAGCTTGGAGTAAGACAACATGCATAAAGAGGATGATGTGGTCAAAATACTCATTTGCCTAATAATTCTGCACTCCCTGTACATTTCCCTATCAAATGAGCAGCAGCTACACTTCCCCTCCTCTATCTAAGAATGCAGCTTCAGAATGAATCTAAAATGGATGCTGTACAGGAGGTGGGAGGGTCTGGAAGGGAGGGTCTGCTGCTGATTGGCTGGAACGTGTCTGCTGACTGTGAGGCACAGGGTCAAAGTTTAGTCAATGATGACGAATAGGGGGCAGATCGAACCGCGCATGTGTTCGCCCGCTGTGGCGAACGCGAACACGCTATGTTCGCCAGGAACTATTCGCCAGCAAACAGTTCGGTACATCTCTAAGGGTAATAACGTCCAGGTAATAAATGTATAATTTGATAAATGTACAAACTCACATATTCCTGAGCCACTTAAAATAAAAGCTGGCTCAGACTAAGAACGTTGGACAGATGATATTGTAGTAAAGTGTTTCAGCCAAAGCTTTTATCAAGTGTTTACAGTTTGATAAAAGCTTCGGCTGAAAACGCGTCAGTGTGCGGGCAGTGTGATTTCTGACTTTTACTTTTGCTGCTGTTTTTACTTTGAAAATAAACCTTTTTTAAATGAAGATCCTGCATCCTGTGTTTCTTGAAAGAAGGGACGAGTAAGCAGTTGGCACTTTACTTCAGCTACTACAATATCATCTGTCCAACGTTCTTAGTCTGAGCCAGCTTTTATTTTAAGTGGCTCAGGAATATGTAAGTTTGTACATTTATCAAATTATACATTTATTACCTGGACGTTATTACCATATGTATTTTCTCCTGATTTTATCTTTTACAGGATTTTAATTGAACACAGGGGTAACAAATGTATTATTTTATCTTGTGTGCTCTCACCATTTCTACTATTTTATAATGACTTTAATGATTGCTTTATGTTGTTCATAAGATATAACGACTTGCATATACCGTAATACTGTACTTCCTTTTAGACCTTTACACTGTTTATACACACATAAAAAAGTTACCGGTATTTGGAGACAGAAGTGGAGTCCTCAATAAATGGTAGATAGAGCTCTGTCTGGGTCAGAGATATACAAATTATTGAACTTTAGCTACAGATGATATGTTGGCTATGTTTACTATGATGCTATTATTTAACCCCTTAACACCGCAGCCAAATGTACAAGTTGTGAACAGAACAAAACGTAAACAAAACCTGGCATTTACGCTATATGTCTGTCCAACCGTAATTCACCTCTTTCATATTAAATGCACCCCCCCTTATTATATATCATTTTATTCAGGGGAAACAGGGCTTTCATTTAACATCAAATATTTAGCTATTGAACATAATTTATAAAAAAATGGGAGAAAAAAAGAATTTTTTAATTTTTTTTTGTTCTATGTGACATTTTAACTGTGGGTGTCAAAATACTGTTTGCTTTTACTGCAATACAATACACATATTTGTATTCAGCGATGTCTCACGTGTAAAACAGTACCCCCTATGTACAGGTTTTATGGTGTTTTGGGAAGTTACAGGGTCAAATATAGCACGTTACATTTGAAATTGAAATTCGCCAGATTGGTTACGTTGCCTTTGAGACTGTATAGTAGCCCTGGAATTAAATTTACACCCATAATGGCATACCATTTGCAATAGTAGACAACCCAAGGTATTGCAAATGGGGTATGTCCAGTCTTTTTTAGTAGCCATTTGGTCACAAACACTGGCCAAAGTTAGCGTTAGTATTTGTTTGTGTGTGAAAAATGCAAAAAACGCCAATTTTGGCCAGTGTTTGTGACTAAGTGGCTACTAAAAAAGTCTGGACAAACCCCATTTGCAATACCTTGGGTTGTCTACTATTGCAAATGGTATGCCATCATAGGGGTAATTTTCATTCTTGGGCTACCATAGGGTCACAAAGGCAACGTAAGCAATCTGGCGAATTTTAATGTGAAAAAAATGAAACACAAGCCTTATATTTGACGCTGTAACTTTTGAAAACACCATAAAACCTGTACATGTGGGGTACTGTTGTACTCGGGAGACTTCGCTCAACACAAATATTTGTATTTCAAAACAGTAAAAAGTATTGCAGCAATAATATCGTCCGTGTAAGTGCTGTTTGTGCGTGAAAAATGCAGAAAACGTCACTTTTACTGGCGATATCATCGTTGTAATACATTTTACTGTTTTGAAACACTAATATCTGTGTTCAGCAAAGTCTCCCGAGTAAAACAGTACCCCCCATGTACAGGTTTTATGGTGTCTTGGAAAGTTATAGGGTTAAATATAGTGCTAGCAAATTAAATTCCCTATACTTTCGGCATGGGTTGTCAGGCAGGTCCCGCTAATTGTAATTAATTAGGATACCTAATTATGTAAAATTATTACATAAATATATGTGTAGAATTAATATATGTATATATATACATATGTGTATATATACGTATATATATATATATAATTTTTTTTTAATATTTTTATTTATATATAGGTGTATATATATAGTGATATATACGTATATATTTATGTATATAGATATATATATATATATTATGATATATATATTATTTTGTTCTACATGTATTTTGATATAAATATATATATTAATATCACAATACAGTTAGAACGAAATAACACATCTATATATTTTTTAATTATTTATTTTTAAATATTGTTTTAATTTTATTTTTTTACGTATTTACATATATATTTTTTTATATTATATATAAATATATATTTAACAATAATTATATATATATTTAATCAGTATCAGTCTACGTGTAATTTGATATTAATATATATATATATATATATATATTTATTAATATTTAAATACACGTCGTGTATGTGTAAATGTGTGTGTGTGTGTGTGTGTGTGTGTGTGTATGTGTATATATATATATATATATACTTAGATCATATATATATAATATATATGATCTAAGTATATTTTATTTGTAACTGTAATTTTTTTAATTTATTTTTTGAACTAATATTTTATTTTTTTTACAGGACAGGGGTCAGAGACAGTGTCAGCCAGTGATTTCACATCACTGGCTGACACACAGGATCAGTGATCACAGTGACTGCCTGTCACTGTGATCACCTCCTGCAGATTGGGTAATTGACCACAGGGGGGAGTGCCTGGGTGGTACAAGCACTCCCCCCTTCCAATCTGCAGGGGGATCACTGTGCCAGTTACATGTGTCAGCCAATAGGCTGACACATGTAACACTGATCGCAGTGACAGGCTGTCACTGCGATCAGAGTGCTTTGAGATCGCAGTGACAGCCTGTCACTGCGATCAGACTTCGCAGATCGCGGTCACTGACCCCAGGGGGACTGCCTGGGGGGCCAGGTAAGTCCCCCGACCGCGATCTGCAGAAGGGGAAAGCCGCCGGCCGCATGTGTCAGCCGATTTGAAATCGGCTGACACATGCTTAATACTGGTCGCAGTGACAGCCTGTCACTGCGATCAGAGACTGCAGATCGCGGTCACCGGCCACAGGGGGGGTTGCCTGGGGGGCCAGGCATCCCCCCCGACCGCGATCTGCAGCGGGTGATTAGCGCCGGCCACGTGGGCGGCCATTATGGCGAGGACGTAATATTACGCCCGCCGGCGTTTAGAGCCGGTTCCTGCAGGACGTAATATTACGTCCTCCGGACTTAAGGGGTTAAAGGTACGGTCAGCGCTCAGTGGTAACCATTGGAGATGCGGTACATTACTGACAGTTCCTTAATCACTGTATTTTCTTGCAGAAAACCTCCCCCATTCTACATACAAGGATGCTAAGGAGCATGGAAACAGAGCAGTGGAGAGACAATTTGGGCCATCTCCAACTGAAAAAATTATAAGAGAGTGGAGGAAACCGGAAGATCAGCTGCAGAAAGTGGATAAAAGTAAGCACACTTTTCGTGGAAATGCTGCAAAGTGGCCACAGTTAAACGTGGCCATGAAAGAATGGATTACAAATCACCGAAATAATGGCTTCTCAGTCTCTACAAAAATGATAATATATGAAGCCAAATGCATTGCTGTAGAGAAAGGCATTCACAATTTTACTGGATCACTATCGTGGTGCTACAGATTTATGAGGCGATGTGGCCATGCTATGCGCACCAAAACTAGAATTGCGCAAAAAATGCCAAATGAATATGAATCTAGGATTCTGTCTTTTCATAAATTTGTAATTGATGCTAGGAAGAAAAATGGGTTCAAAATTGGCCAGATTGGGAATATAGATGAAGTCCCGCTAACCTTTGATGTGCCGTCTAATAGGACTGTTGATCTGAAAGGTACCAAAACTATCACCGTGAAAACCTCTGGACATGAGAAAACTCATTACATGGTTGTGTTGTCTTGCTGTGCAGACGGCACCAAATTGCCACCCATGTTAATTTTCAAAAGGAAAACATTTCCAAAAGAAGTGATTCCAAGAGGAGTTGTACATGTTCATGAGAAAGGATGGATGGACGAAAATGGAATGAGAGTATGGCTTGAAAAAGTGTGATCCAAGCATCCTGGAGGGCTTCTTAAAAAACCTGCCTTATTAGTACTTGACCAGTTTAGAGCACATATTAGCAAAACTACAAAAAAGTGCTTTAAAGAAGTGAAGATTCATCTAGCTGTAATTCCTGGAGGTCTTACCAGCCAGTTGCAACCTCTCAATGTTTCCATCAACAAACCATTTAAGGTCTTTATGCGAGAAGAGTGGAACAAATGGATGGCTGCTAGCAATCATGATCTGACACCTGCTGGACGAATGAAGAGGCCCACTATCACTCAAGTTTGTGAATGGGTGAAAACATCATGGCACTCTGTGAAGAAGGAAATTGTTGTCCAGTCATTCAAAAAATGTGGCATTAGCAATGCTTTGGATGGAAATGAAGATGATATCTTATATCAGTGATGGCGAACCTATGGCACGCCGGGCCCTTTCTGTTGGCACGCGGCCATAGGTCCGTCATTAATGCAGAGTAGGCACCTGCCTGCCCGAAACGGCAGGCGCCTACTCTGCTTCCGGGTGGGGAGGGATCTGTGATGCAGCTTCCCTGTCCTCCCGCGCGATGCTGTGTGGAGCATTGCCGAGCGTTACCATGGCAACACTCCACACAGCATCGCACGGGACGACAGGGGAGCTGATTCACAGATCCCTCAGCCTGCAGTGCTTTCCACCACCGGACCACCAGGGATGGCCGTGCCGCGCCCCCCCTCCCTCCCTACATTAAAGGTAAGAAGGAGGGGGAGGGAGGGGGGAATACTGACACCCAGCACCCGCACCCCTATCCCACCAGCAGTACCCCTACCACCCCTTCCCCCCAGCAGTACCCCTACCACCCCTTCCCCCCAGCAGTACCCCTACCCCCCACAACAGTACCCCTATCCCCCCAGCAGTACCCCTCCCCCCACAGCAGTACCCCTACCACCCCCACAACAGTACCCCTACCCCCAGCACCCCTATCCCCCCAGCCGTGCCCCTACCACCCCAACAGTACCCCTTCCCCCCCCACAACAGTACCCCTACCACCCCCACAACAGTACCCCTACCCCCCAGCACCCCTATCCCCCCAGCAGTGTCCCTACCACCCGCATTAAAGGTAAGAAGGAGGGGGTTAGAGGGAGGGAGGGGGGGATACTGACACCCCCCCAGCAGTACCCCTACCACCCCCAGCAGTACCCCTCCCCCCCACAGCAGTACCCCTACCACCCCCATAACAGTACCCCTACCCCCAGTACCCCTATCCCCCCAGCCGGGCCCCTACCACCCCCAGCAGTGCCCCTGGATGATTCTCCCCTCAGCAACCGGGGAGCTATGCTGCAGTGACCCTTTAGGTAGCAGCTGGATGTGCCAGACCCACTGTGGTGGTAATTCCAAAAAAAGGGTACACCTACCTGCTGCATAAGTTCTGGGCTTCTTGGCTTTCGTCACTTCCGGTTTGTTCAGCCTATCGTGTTCTTCACTCCGGTCGTGGAACGCACGCCTGAGTGAGGCCAGTGGCAAGAGAATTTTACTTCCGGGTTACTGTTTTTTCAATTAAAAGGGGTAAGTGCCGTTTGGATTTCCCTCTAATCGGCTCCTGATCCCTTTATCTCGATCTGAAATTATCATATTCTATTCAGGCTGCTTCTTCCACTACTATTGGCTGATAGATAATCTCAGCCTAGTCAAGCTTACGCAGCTTCTGGGGTTCCAGTTCCACCAAGTCTACAAGCTCATTCCACCAGATCATTGGACTCTTCATGGGCAGCTGCAGCCAACATTTCTCCGGACCACATTTGTTCAGCAGCAACATGGTCCTCCTTTAACATATTTATTCATCACTACCAGCTGGATGTAGTTCGTTCCTCTACCACGGAATTTGGTAGAAATGTCCTCTCTGCTGCCTTATAGTTGATTGGTCAATAAAGAGTTTTAATTTGCATTGAATTGGGCGTTTTTGGTTGTTTTTTATTTCCCCTTCCCTTGTACCTTTCGGCTTGGGTATAACCCATACGTAGTGCTGCCATGGATATATCCGGGGAAAACAGAGAATTTACACCATACTCACCGATATTCTCTTTTCCCGGAAATATGCCATGGCCATGGCCGACCTTAGGGCATTAGGTGCCCTGTGCAAAAAGTCTTCAAAGCACCCCCCCCCTCCGACCAAGTTGCCTATATATAGTCACACACACAGGCACAGGCAGACAGCCACACAAACAGTTACAATCAGACAGTCAGACACGCTCAGTTACAGTCACACACACACACAGTTACAGGCAGACAGTCACACATGCTCAGTTACAGGCAGACAGTCACAGAGCCAAACACACAGTTAAAGGCAGACAGTCACACACAGTTACAGGCACACAATCGCAAACACAGTCACAAGCAGACGGTCACACATACTCCATTACAACACTTGGTTACAGGCATGCAGACATTCACACACACTTTATAGGCGCACACACTCAGTTAAAGGCAGATAGTCATGCACAAAGGCACAGGCACACACAGGCAGGCAGTCACACAGAGCGACAGCCACACACACACACACACACACGCAGGCAGTCACATAGGAAGGTTGTCACACAGACAGACACACACACAGGCAGGCAGTCACACACGCAGTCAGTCAGACAGTCACACACAGGCAGGCAGTCACACACGCAGTCAGTCAGACAGTCACACACACACACACACAGACAGGCAAACCATCACAAATAGCCAGGCAGTCACATAGGAAGGCTGTCACACAGACAGACACACACACAGGCAGGCAGACAGTCACACACAGGCAGGCAGTCACACACGCAGTCAGTCAGACAGTCACACACACACACACACACACACACACACACAGACAGGCAAACCATCACAAATAGCCAGGCAGTCACACACACACACACACACACAGACTTACCTCTTTCCATTATGGCTGGAAGGGGGAGTGGATGCAGTTCCTGTGCAGCAGTTACATGGGGTTTCGGGTAGGTATTGGCTCCACCTCTGCATCGCGATAAGCCCTGCCCCCACTGCTCGTTAAGCCCCGCCCCCGCTGTGGCAATTTAAAAAAATTATATTGTTATATACTCGGGTGGAGAATAATTAATCCTCCACCCGGATACCTGTTTTAGCTCCCCTGACACCAGCCATGTGCGAGCTGTGTCGGCCACATGGTGCCCCCTGGTCCACGGTGCCCTGTGCGCAGCTCGCACACCCCTAAGGCCGGCCCTGGCCATGGCAGCACTGCGGTCCCACCTTTTCTAATTTTTTTTTTTTGTTGTTGTTTCGTGGCTTTGAACTAAGACTGAAGGGACAGAGTTCCCCTTCTTTTCTGGCTCAGGCAGGACGTGACGCGGGGCGCATACATCACAGGCCCCGCCATCTTGGAACCCAGATGTGTCAGAATTTCAGCGATCTGAGCCCCAGGAGAGTCCGGAGACCATTCCAGCACAGGAGGGTATCGGAGGCTGGTGCCCAGCTGCAAGGAGAGGTGGAAGCAAGATGGAGTCAGGGTGTGGTACCTGTAAGGAGTCCAACATCCAAGAGACATGGCAGCTGGCGGACCAGGCGGCTGCCAGAAGAATAGGATTCTGGGATCACAGGAGGAGTTGGAGGACCAGGACCGGATGGGAGTTCGTGGTTCTTGTCCTGTCGAGTGGGCTACCGTGGCAGCTCCATTGAACGTTGAGTTTGTCTGTGCTAGCGCTTGGGGTAGCCTAGCAGGCCTTAGGGGGCTCCCCAGGTCAGGATCAGATTGCACTTGGGGATTTGAATTGCTGCGCTTGCTTAGGGCTGTAGTGGATAGGTTGCCAGGGACCGCTGCGCCTAGACCAGGGGGGGACACCCACATGGTGCTGGGGGAGGTGCAGGCATGGGGGGGCTTTCGCCCCTTTCTGACTGGATGTGAGTTGTCTCCTTTGGGCATGCATGTCCTAGTGGAGACACGTGACAAGATCCTCAAAGGGGAGTTTGTGGATTTACTTTCACTGTTTTCCCCTGAGAAGGATTTTGTGGATAGACCGCTTCCTGGTGATCCACAGGACATGGATAAGCCTAAACAACTCTCACGTACGTTAGGGAATTGGTTACAGTGGTTTGCAGTTTTTGCGATTATAGTGACCCGTCTGTTTCTGGTGCAAGCACCGTCACTGTTTGGATATGTGGACCGTATTTGGGGTACTTATAAGGTCTACGGGGTCAGGACTGGTTCCGATATGACCAGCAGTTCAGACAAAAGATGGTGGCGTGTCCTGGATTGAACTTTAGCACTCAGGACAGCAGTCTGTGGCTGTTGCTCATGACTCCCATTCAGTGGCGTAGCGTGGGTTGTCAGCACCCGGGGCAAGACAAGTAATTTGCGCCCCCTAACCCGTGGAGTGAGGGGGTGATTAGTGACAGAGTAAGGGAGGGAAGGGGTGACTAGCGTGAGGGACACAGAGTGAGGGAGGGAATGGGTGACATAGTGACAGAGGGAGGGGGTGACTAGTGACAGAGTGCGGGAGTGGGTGACTAGTGACAGAGGGAGGGATGAGGTGACTAGTGACAGTCACCACCTCCCTCACTCTGTCACTAGTCACACACTGCCGCACTCTGTCACTAGTCACCCATTCCCTCCCTTACTCTGTCACTAATCACCCCCTCACTCTGTCACTAGTCACCCTCTGCCCCACTCTGTCACTAGTCACCCCCTCCCTTACTCTGTCACTAGTCATCCCCTCCCTTACTCTGTCACTAGTCATCCCCTCCCTCACTCTGTCACTAGTCACCCCCTCCCTCACTCTGTCACTAGTCATCCCCTCCCTCACTCTGTCACTAGTCACCCACTCACTCTAGTGACAGAGTGAGGGAGGGGATGACTAGTGACAGAGTTAAGGAGGGAGTGACTAGTGACAGAGTGAGGGAGGGGGTGACTAGTGACAGAGTAAGGGAGGGAAGGGGTGACTAGCGTGAGGGACACAGAGTGAGGGAATGGGTGACACAGTGACAGAGGGAGGGGGTGACTAGTGACAGAGTGCGGGAGTGGGTGACTAGTGACAGAGGGAGGGATGGGGTGACTAGTGACAGTCACCCCCTCCCTCACTCTGTCACTAGTCATCCCCTCCCTCACTCTGTCACTAGTCACCCACTCACTCTAGTGACAGAGTGAGGGAGGGGATGACTAGTGACAGAGTTAAGGAGGGAGTGACTAGTGACAGAGTGAGGGAGGGGGTGACTAGTGACAGAGTAAGGGAGGGAAGGGGTGACTAGCGTGAGGGACACAGAGGGAGGGAATGGGTGACACAGTGACAGAGGGAGGGGGTGACTAGTGACAGAGTGCAGGAGTGGGTGACTAGTGACAGAGGGAGGGGGTGACACAGTGACAGAGTGAGGGAGATGGTGACTAGTGACAGAGTGAGGGAGGTGGTGACTGTCACTAGTCACCCCATCCCAACCTCTGTCACTTGTCACTCCCTCCCTAACTCTGTCACTAGTCACCCCCTCACTCTGTCACTAGTCACCCACTCCCGCACTCTGTCACTAGTCACCCCCTCCCTCTGTCACTGTGTCACCCATTCCCTCCCTCACTCTGTGTCCCTCACACTAGTCACCCCTTCCCTCCCTTACTCTGTCACTAGTCACCCCCTCCCTCACTCTGTCACTAGTCACTCCCTCCTTAACTCTGTCACTAGTCATCCCCTCCCTCACTCTGTCACTAGAGTGAGTGGGTGACTAGTGACAGAGTGAGGGAGGGGATGACTAGTGACAGAGTGAGGGAGGGGGTGACTAGTGACAGAGTAAGGAAGGGGATGACTAGTGACAGAGTGGGGGAGAGGGTGACTAGTGACAGAGTGAGGGGGTAATTAGTGACAGAGTAAGGGAGGGAATGGGTGACACAGTGACAGAGGGAGGGGGTGACTAGTGACAGAGTGCGGCAGTGCGTGACTAGTGACAGAGTGAGGGAGGTGGTGACTGTCACTAGTCACCCCATCCCTCCCTCTGTCACTAGTCACCCACTCCCGCACTCTGTCACTAGTCACCCCCTCCCTCTGTCACTGTGTCACCCATTCCCTCACTCTGTGTCCCTCACGCTAGTCACCCCTTCCCTCCCTTTCTCTGTCACTAGTCACCCCCTCCCTCTGTCACTAGTCACTCCCTTCTTAACTCTGTCACTAGTCATCCCCTCCCTCACTCTGTCACTAGAGTGAGTGGGTGACTAGTGACAGAGTGAGGGAGGGGATGACTAGTGACAGAGTGAGGGAGGGGGTGACTTGTGACAGAGTGAGGGAGTGAGGGAGGGGGTGACTAGTGACAGAGTGAGGGAGGGGTTGACACAGTGACAGAGTGAGGGAGGGGGTGACACAGTGAGGGAGGACGTGACAGAGTGAGGGAGGACGTGACACAGTGACAGAGTGAGGGAGGGGGTGACATGGTGACAGAGGGAAGACGTGACTAGTGACAGAGGGAGACTAGTGACAGAGGGAGGGAGGGGTGACTAGTGACAGAGGGTGGGGGTGACACAGTGACAGAGGGCGGGTGGGGGTGACATAGTGACAGAGGGAGGTAGGGGGTGACAGTTAGGGATGGAGTAACTAGTGACAGAGGGAGGGGGTGACTAGTGACAGAGGGAGGGTGACTAGTGACTGAGGTGACAAGTGGCACAGAGTGAGGGGGTGACTAGTGACACAGTGAGGGAGGGTGACTAGTGACACAGTGGGGGGGTGACTAGTGACAGTGAAGGGGGTGACTAGTGACACCGTGAGGGGGGTGACTAGTGACAGGGGGGGTGACTAGTGACACAGGGGGGGTGACTAGTGACACGGGGGGTGACTAGTGACACGGGGGGGTGACTAGTGACACAGGGGGGTGACTAGTGACAGGGGGGTTGACTAGTGACAGGGAGGGATGACTAGTGACACAGGGGGGTGACTTGTGACACGGGGGGTGACTAGTGACACAGGGGGGGTGACTAGTGACACAGGGGGGGTGACTAGTGACACAGGGGGTGACTAGTGACACAGGGGGGGTGACTAGTGACACAGTGAGGGAGGGTGACTAGTGACACAGTGGGGGGGTGACTAGTGACAGTGAAGGGGGTGACTAGTGACACCGTGAGGGGGGTGACTAGTGACACAGGGGGGTGACTTGTGACACGGGGGGGTGACTAGTGACACAGGGGGGGTGACTAGTGACACAGGGGGGGTGACTAGTGACACAGGGGGTGACTAGTGACACAGGGGGGGTGACTAGTGACACAGGGGGGGTGACTAGTGACACAGGGGGGGTGAGTGACTAGTGACGGGGTGGGTGACTAGTGACAGGGGGGGTGACTAGTGACACGGGGGGGTGACTAGTGACAGGGAGGGATGACTAGTGACACAGGGGGGTGACTAGTGACACAGGGGGGGGTGACTAGTGACACAGGGGGGGTGACTAGTGACACAGGGGGTGACTAGTGACACAGGGGGGGTGAGTAGTGACGGGGTGGGTGACTAGTGACGGGGTGGGTGACTAGTGACAGGGGGGGTGACTAGTGACAGGGGGGTTGACTAGTGACAGGGGGGTTGACTAGTGACAGGGAGGGATGACTAGTGACACAGGGGGGTGACTTGTGACACGGGGGGGTGACTAGTGACACGGGGGGTGACTAGTGACACAGGGGGTGACTAGTGACACAGGGGGTGACTAGTGACACAGGGGGGTGAGTAGTGACGGGGTGGGTGACTAGTGACACAGGGGGGGTGACTAGTGACACAGGGGGGGTGACTAGTGACACAGGGGGGGTGACTAGTGACAGGAGGGGTGACTAGTGACACGGGGGTGAGTAGTGACACAGGGGGTGAGTAGTGACACAGGGGGGTGAGTAGTGTCACAGGGGGGTGACTAGCGACAGGAGGGGTGACTAGTGAAACAGGGGGGGTGACTAGTGAAACAGGGGGGGTGACTAGTGACACAGGGGGGGTGAGTAGTGACGGGGTGGGTGACTAGTGACAGGGAGGGGTGACTAGTGACACAGGGGTGGTGACTAATGACAGGAGGGGTGGCTAGTGACACGGGGGTGAGTAGTGACACAGGGGGGTGAGTAGTGACACAGGGGGGTGAGTAGTGACACGGGGGTGAGTAGTGACACTGGGGGGTGAGTAGTGACACAGGGGGGTGACTAGTGACAGGGGGGGGTGACTAGTGACACAGGGGGTGACTAGTGACAGGGGGGGTGACTAGTGACAGCCTCCTGTCACTAGTCACCCCTCCTGTGTCACTAGTAACCCCCGTGTCACAGGGGGGTGACTAGTGACAGGAGGGGTGACTAGTGAAACAGGGGGAAACTAGTGACAGGAGGGGTGACTAGTGAAACAGGGGGGGTGACTAGTGACACAGGGGGGTGAGTAGGGGCGGGTGACTAGTGACAGGGAGGGGTGAGTAGTGACAGGGGGGGGGGTTATTAGGGACACAGTGGGAGGGGGGAAGGGTGATTAGTGCCTACCTTTCTCTCGGCTTCCTCTTCTCTCCCAGGCTGCTGCTCCTTCCCCTGCTGATCGGGCTCTGTGTGAGAGGAGTAAACAGGAAGTGATGCCACTTCCTGTCCACCTCTCCCATCACACAGAGCCGCACGGGACTGGAGAAGGAGACCTGGCAGAGAGGAGGTGAAGCTGCCAGGTCTCATTTGAGGATGGGGGGGGGAAGTGGGTTGACATGCAGAGCGGTAGGTTGTGGGGCCCTGCACTCCATCAGGGGCCCCACAACCTATCAATGAAATTGTTTTATTTTGTTATCTCTGATCTCTCCAGCTGGAGCATGGCTGTGCGAGCGCGCCCCCCCCCCAGATGTTGCGCCCGGTGCGGCCGGCCCCCCGCACCCCCCACGCTACGCCTCTGCTCCCATTTGTCACTCTTCCATTCCAAGGGTAGCCGGAGCACTCTCCGGTGCACCAGCTGGTCAGAAAAAAGGAGTGTGTTGACTTTTTAATCAGAGCCACTGCAGGTGGTACTCCTGCAGGTTTAAGTATGAGTGCTCGCATTGCGGGGGGATTCACCCTGCAATTCGATGCTTAAAGAAGGCAAAACAGACAAGTCGGGGGCCCGTGAGGACGGTTCTAAGGGAGAGGACACCAGTTAGCGTGGCAAGGATGTTGCCGTGGTTCGAGCTGGGCCATTTGAATTTCTCCCCTTTCCTAACCTGCGGGTATCGTCCTTGGGGTTGGCCCCGAAAAAGGAGTCTGGTTCCTTTCGTATGATTCATTACCTGGCTGGGAGTTCGGTGAATGATGACATTGACAGGGATTTCAGCAGGGTTCGGTACTCCTCTTTCGATCAGGCGTTATAGCTAGTTAGGAGAATGGTAGTGGGGGCACTCCTCGCAAAATCATACCTTGAATTGGTGTTTCGGTTGTTGCCGATTCACCCGGAATGTTTTCACCTTCTGGGTTTTCAATTTCAGGGCAATTTTGTATTTCTATGTCATGTGCCTCCGAATATGCTGCTCCATTTTGTGTTCATATTTTGAAATGTTTGCTTCGTTTTGGAGTGGGTTGTGGTTCAGTTTTTGGGCATTGATTCGGTAACTCATGTTGATGACTTCTTCTTTGTGGGTCCTCGGAAGGATGAGGGGTGTGCCCAGTTACTGTGCTCAGTGGCAATTTGTTTGGCATGCCGGTGGTGGAGCAGAAGATGGAAGGGCCGTCCACTAGGTTGTCTTTCCTAGGGATAGAAATTGACACGATGGACTTCGTCTGCCTGACGAAAAAGCTCATTGTGCTGCTAAGGCAGATTGATCTGGTGAAGTTGGTTCCGAAGGTTCAGTTGCGGACAATGCACGTGTTGCTGGGTCATCTAAATTTTGCTTGCCGGGTTTTACCTATGAGTCAGGCCTTTCATCGTTGCTTGTCCTTGGCGACGGTCGGGATCAGGGAAGCACACCATTTTATTTGGGTAATGGCCAAGCTGCAGGCTGACCTACAAGTATGGAGTGTAATGTAAAATGGGCAGTCATGCTGGTTTGCGGGAAGCGGTGTCCAATTCACAGTTGGACCTCTTCACGGATGCATTGGGGTCTGTAGGTGTTTGGGGCCTTTTTTCGGGGCAAGTGTTATGCGGCTGCATGGCCACCGGATTGGTGTGAGTTAGACGTTACACGTAACCTTACATTTTTGGAACTTTTTTCACATAGTGGTGGCTCTGGCATTTTTGGAAGAGGATCTTCGGGATCGGGTGGTGGTTTTTCAGAAGGACAATATGAGTGTTATCCGCATGATTAACAAATAGTCGTCTGCATCTCCTCAAGTTTGGCTCTCTTGCGACATCTTGTGCTAAGCTTAAGGTTTAATGTATGGATGCAGGCATGGCATGTACCGGGGGAGTTGAAAGTAGTGGCTGACTCTCTTTCTCAGTTTCAATGGGACCGTTTTTGGGAGTCGGCTCCAGGAGCGGATCGCAAGGGTCTTCTCTGCCCGTCCTACTTATGGGACCTAGTTTTGGAGGCTTGATGTCCTTGTTGTCGGACTTGTTGTCTGCCTCTACGTGGAAGGCATACAGGTCGGTGTGGTCAGGTTGGTTGTCTTTCGTGGATGGATCGGTGCGGCTGTCGTCTGAGACGGCCCGGTTTGAGGTAACGTTGAAGTATTTGAATAGGTTACTCGAGCAGGGTCACTCTTGTGCAGCGGCAGAAATAGCTTTGTCTGCTCTATCATTCCTGTTTCGTTTTTTGGGATGGCGAGACATTACAAAAGAGTTTTGCTTGCAGCGTGTCCTGTGGGTTTGGAGGAGTCGAAGCATCCGGACCAACGTTGGGCAATTTCCATGGATTTGCTGTTGCGGTTAATGGCGGCGTTGTATTCCGTTACATTCAGGCAGAGTGGCAAACTCCCGAACAAGATACACCCAACGAATGTACACACAAACAGTTTTGTACTGTTTTTTTTATATGTAGTTTATGCTTCCGAAAGAGGCCAGCCACACAGCCTGATTCCATGGAACCTTTTTGGGCAGGCGCCTCGTGTGCAGTCGGTTTAAACTATACCCCGGTGGCGTTTCGGCTGCATTTGTGGGATCTGAGCGGTTTTCGGATATGTTGGGCACTCAGATCCAGGGATATAGGACTTAAATGGGTATCTTATGGGGAAATGTATGTTTTGGGGTGATTCATATTGTACATGTCCTGGACCTGAGAGTTAATGTAATTATGTTGTGTACTTTCTCTCAGTCTACTCTCAGGTCCAGTGGGGAATGCCCCTGGAATGTGTAATTTTAAACGCCTTGCATGGTGATTCTCATAAAAGGCTGTGTGTGGCTCGATTAAAATCAGTTATACCCCCAGAGCTCAGGGACGTATTAGCCGCGAGGCAAACAAGGCATTTGCCTTGGGTGGCATTTTCCAGGGGGCAGCAAAAAAAGCCGCCCCCAAATGCCCAGGGCAAATGTCTTGTTAGCCTTGCGGCTAAAAGTCCAGCCAGGCAGGCAGAAGGCGCTGGCGAGGGAGCACTTTCCCCTGAGCGCTCTGCTCAGCTCCCTCACGCCGCAGAGTGATGCCGGGAGCCGGAATAGGGCAGCACAAAACCAGGATACACCACTGCCAGAGCTGAGTGTCGTCCAGTTGCTGGGGAGGAGGTGGTAGATTCCGGGAGTATTTTCCTATATTTGGCTGCTCCCTTGGAGTATTCTACTTGTTCCTGAGCATATGTTGGAGTAATCGGCGGAGGAGATTCCCTACTAGGACTAGGGCTCCGCTACAA
This sequence comes from Pelobates fuscus, assembly GCF_036172605.1. NCBI lineage: Eukaryota > Metazoa > Chordata > Amphibia > Anura > Pelobatidae > Pelobates > Pelobates fuscus. The sequence goes on from NC_086321.1 coordinate 116,858,438, forward strand.
CTATACTTTCTTGGATCACAACACTTGCTCTTGTAAAAGCAAACTGCTTCACTCTATGGACTAGGAGAGGTCTACCCACTGGAAGCTGGATCCAGGGTGGGTGGAGGACAGCAAGGCCCCTTCCAAGCTACAGCGGTTTGTGGGGTTTACGGTGGTTATGGTGTCCGGTACGGTGCTTATGGTACTCAAGGATTACTAGGAAGCAGCGACTGACAGAGGTATCCGGTCGGGTTGCCAGGTGGTCCGTCACAGTTTATATTACAGATGTCTAGTCCAGTGCCAGACCTCAAGGCACCCCTACCAGTCCAGTATTTAGGGATTACCCAGTTGTGTCTAAGGTGTGTTTTTTTTTTTCTTTTCTCTAAATCCTGAGTAATCCCTAAATCCTGGACTGGTAGGGGTTCCTTGAGGATTGGTTTGGGAAGCACTGGTCTAGTCCTTTTTCATCTGATACGGACAAAATGGATAATGTTCCGCCTCCTCCTATGGTCAGACTTAAAACTATGTGTAAATCTAACACCTGTTCTGCTCAGAATGTGCTAATCCATTACCGGATGAACACAAAATGAAATTGTGTAACCATTGCTCCTCTGAGGCTTTAGAGGAATCCAAATAAAAAGAGATGCATTCATTCATGAACTGGTTTCAGGAAACCTTGGCGCAGACGTTTTAAGAAATCTACTGTCAGGACTACAGAGTATTCAAGAATGCAAAAAGTTAAAGGGTTTACTTTACACCCAAAGTTCTTAAGCCTAATGCAAAGGGAATGGATATAATGCCTGCTTATTTTTATTTGTTTATTTACACCCCCCCCCCCCCCCCCCAACACACAATCCATTCTAACATTTATACACAGCATACACATTACCCACAGCACCCTCACACAAATCACACACAGCATACGGTCAGTCAGTCAGTCAGTTAGTGTAGTTGTAGCTGGTAGTATACAGTGAGTGAGTGAGTGAGTGAGTGAGTGAGTGAGTGAGTGAGTGCAGTAGTTGCTGTCGGGCTCCCTGGCAGAGCGCGCGCTGTGTGTGAGGTAAAATATGAGCGCGCGCAGCTCAGCCCATAGAACTCCTGCGAGTTTTCTAGAATCGTGCCGAGGCCCCGCCCACCGTGTGATAAGAGCTGCTGTCAGCGAGCGGCCGGGGTCAGTGAAAGCTGGATCTCCACCGATAAGACAGACTCCGTATGCACTGTGTGTACCGCGGGTAGAACGTAGGCCGCACCGCACTGCCCGAGGTAAGAGCACCCCAGCTCCCTGTACTACCCGCTCTGTGGGCCTGCTCACTGCCAGCCCCGTGCCAGCCTGCACCTCCCTGCCGGGACTACCTAGTACAGCACCGAGTACCCAGACTGGGCATTATTGTATATACTGAGTGTGGGCACAGAGTTACTGCCAGCGTATCCAGACTGGGCATTATTGTATATACTGAGTGTGGGCACAGAGTTACTGCCAGCGTACCCAGACTGGGCATTATTGTATATGCTGAGTGTGGGCACAGAGTTACTGCCAGCGTACCCAGACTGGGCATTATTGTATATGCTGAGTGTGGGCACAGAGTTACTGCCAGTGTACCCAGACTGGGCATTATTGTATATACTGAGTGTGGGCACAGAGTTACTGCCAGTGTACCCAGACTGGGCTTTATTGTATATACTGAGTGTGGGCACAGAGTTACTGCCAGTGTACCCAGACTGGGCATTATTGTATATACTGAGTAGGCTGGGTATTATTGTGTATATACTGAGTCTGGGCACAGAGTTACTGCCAGTGTACCCAGACTGGGCATTATTGTATATACTGAGTGTGGGTACTGAGTTACTGCCAGTGTATCCAGACTGGGCTTTATTGTATATACTGAGTGTGGGCACCGAGTTACTGCCAGTGTACCCAGACTGGGCTTTATTGTAAATACTGAGTTACCGCCAGTGTACCCAGACTGGGCTTTATTGTATATACTGAGTCTGGGCACAGAGTTACTGCCAGTGTACCCAGACTGGGCATTATTGTATATACTGAGTAGACTGGGTATTATTGTGTATGTACTGAGTTACTGCCAGTGTACCCAGACTGGGCATTATTGTATATACTGAGTGTGGGTACTGAGTTACTGCCAGTGTACCCAGACTGGGCATTATTGTATATACTGAGTGTGGGTACTGAGTTACTGCCAGTGTACCCAGACTGGGCTTTATTGTATATACTGAGTCTGGGCACAGAGTTACTGCCAGTGTACCCAGACTGGGCTTTATTGTATATACTGAGTTTGGGCACAGAGTTACCGCCAGTGTACCCAGACTGGGCATTATTGTATATACTGAGTAGACTGGGTATTATTGTGTATATACTGAGTGTGGGCACAGAGTTACTGCCAGTGTACCCAGACTGGGCATTATTGTATATACTGAGTCTGGGCACAGAGTTACTGCCAGTGTACCCAGACTGGGCTTTATTGTAAATACTGAGTTACCGCCAGTGTACCCAGACTGGGCTTTATTGTATATACGGAGTCTGGGCATTATTGTATATACTGAGATTGGGCACAGAGTTACTGCCAGTGTACCCAGACTAAGCATTATTGTATATACGGAGTCTGGGCACAGAGTTACTGCCAGTGTACCCAGACTGGGCTTTATTGTATATACTGAGTTACCGCCAGTGTACCCAAACTGGGCTTTATTGTATATACTGAGTGTCTTTTTACACTGTTTGTGTATTCTAGTCATATACAACCCTAAGATTAATCAATTTAAAGACAATTAATTGGAATAAACAAGATTGTTAACATTTAAAAAAAATAATAATTTTGGGGTGTTTATATTTTTTCTTTTACACATGCAACTTTTTTGTGTTTTTTTTTTTTTTTTTTTATATTTTTAATGTTGTGTTTTCTCTCTTTTTATTTATTTAGGACATATCTGTGATGGCAGTTATTGATACATATTTTAATGCTATACCACTGTTTGGGATGGATTGTGGTCAGTCTTCAGATGCATATCTACAAAGGAACAATCAGCCTGGTTTTGCAGAATCTCCAAATCCCTTATCTCTTGGTGATCTTAACCAAAGCAATGAAATCTCAATGGCAAATGCAATGAACCTTGATCCATATTTCAGTATGTATAACCACTGCCCTTCTAGTACACCATCAGGAGGTTACATGAATATAGGATATACACCTACATTCCAGAACTTCAAAGGAGGATCAGTGTTTTCTCCATCTAGTCTAGCGTAAGTATTTTTAATTGTAATATTCCCCCCCCCCCCCCAAAAGTTTAACAAGTATTTTCAGAGGCATGACCGCATCATATGTTGCACATATGTCAGTCTGATGGGAGCAGCAACTAATTACCAGATTTTACTAATTTCATGACGTAAAGTCACGATTTTCTAAAGGACACGGAGGCTCCTATTATGCTATTCTCTTTCTTTTATTCCCCAGCAGCAAAAGAGAGAAATACTGTAAATATTCAACAAAATTTAAATAATAACATCATTTACCCCAAAGGGTTAACCATATATAACACATTAACCAACTAGAAAAGCTACAATTTCTGGGGAAATTGTGTGAAGTGTTCTTGCCTCCACCAGTAGTCTACAACTGGAGTGGGTGGAGTAACTGTTATTATTTATTTATATAGCACATTTAATTGCAACGTTGTTGCCCAACGAGCTTCACAGTTACATTAAAACATAGTTATACAAACCATTAGCAGGTGCAAAAGGCCCTGTCTATGACATCACTTGCTGCTGCAGCCTGGCACAGGTCAGAGTATTTTTGTGGTTGCCATCTTCAAACGGTCGTATTTTAAAAACTATAAATCCTACAGTGAAGAGGTTTATATTGTGAGAATCACAAGACCCAGACCTACATTTCGGTGCATAGTATGTCTCTGCAATATTAACAATGAAGGCACAGTCGCAGTTTAAAAATTGCACTTCAAATGTGAGCTTTGCAGAGTGGAGTTTCAATGAATGTCAATGGACGGCGTGAGTTGCAAACAAATGGTCATATTGTGAAAACTATCAGGACTATGGTTTAGCTGTGGACATTTTTAGTGGCAGCAGGGATATCTGAACGTTTTGATATAAGATTTGTGTAGGTGGGCCTGAAAATGAGCGAGTGGTGGCAGTTTAGAAATCATGTCCTGATTTTTCAGCTTTTGCCAGCTCCCACTCTAGCTTTGCCATTCATTCCTATGGGACAAATTTCGCCACAAGAACGACGATATTCCGAGAACCATTCGCCGAAACGTTCCACAAAGTAATGGCAATCCGATCGGGAACAATCTGCACGTTTTGGTATATTTCTGTCTATGTAGTGTAAAAACTGTGGGAGGAGTTAGGGTGGCAAATTTGGCTATAATAATAATAATAACTAGAAAAGCTACAATTTCTGGGGAAATTGTGCGAAGTGTTCTTGCCTCCACCAGTAGTCTACAACTGGAGTGGGCGAAGTAACTGTTATTATTTATTTATATAGCACATTTAATTGCAACGTTGTTGCCCAAAGTGCTTCACAGTTACATTAAACCATACATTTATAAAAACATTAGCAGGTGCAAAAGGCTTTGTCTATGACATCACTTGCTGCTCCAGCCTGGCACAGGTCAGAGTATTTTGGCGGTTGCCATCTTCAAACGGTCGTATTTTAAAAACTATAAATCCTACAGCGAAGAGCTTTATATTGTGAGAATCACAAGACCCAGACCTACATTTTGATGCATAGTATGTCTCTGCAATATTAACAATGAAGGCACAGTCGCAGTTTAGAAATTGCCCTTCAAATTTGAGCTGGCTAGAGTGGAGTTTCAATGAATGTCAATGGACGGCGTGAGTTGCAAACAAATGGTCATATTGTGAAAACTATCAGGACTATGGCTTAGCCGTGGACATTTTTAGTGGCAGCAGGGATAGCTGAACGTTTTGATATAAGATTTGTGCAGGTGGGCTTGAAAATGAGGGAGTGGTGGCAGTTTAGAAATCATGTCCTGATTTTTCAGCTTTTGCCTGCTCCCACTCTAGCTTTGAACATTTTGCCATTCATTCCTATTGGAACAATTTGGCCTTGAGAACGACGATATTCCGTGAACCATTCAGCGAAACGTTCCACAAAGTAATAACACACCAATCGGGAACAATCCGCACGTTTTGGTGTATTTTTGTCTATGTAGTGTAAAAACTGTGGGAGGAGTTAGGGTGGTAAATTTGGCTATAATAAGAATAATATATATGTGAGATAACATTAAGTGGTCTTGCTATGCAAGAACACTTAATAATAATAATAATAATAATAATAATAATATATATGTGAGATAACATTAAGCGGTCTTGCTATGCAAGAACACTTAATAATAATATATATGTGAGATAACATTAAGTGGTCTTGCTATGCAAGAACACTTAATGTTATCTCACATATATATTATTATTATTAAGTGGTCTTGCTATGCAAGAACACTTAATGAGAGTGTCCCTATCCTAATAATGTCCCATGTGACCTTAAGCCACTCCTCTTTCTTTCGATGTTGTCGATGAACACTTCCTCAAACAGAAAAACGATGTAGTCAATAAAGTGAAGAACCGTGATTTCCAGAAACTTATAGCAACAGGCTCCAGATGAAAAAAGAAAAAGAAATGAAATGGTAAAATATGTTCTTGGATCTTATTTCCATATTATATTATGATCCTATCTACCAAAAACCAATTTTTCATTTCAGTACTAGTCATCAGGTGAAAGAATAAATCACATTATTACACAACTCGTGCCCCATTACATGACAGTATATTCACAGGGAGGGCGTAACTTACCTGGATTGGGTGGGATAATACTCGCCTCCGTGTCCTTTTTAAAATCATGACTTTACGTCACGAAATTAGTAAAATCTGGTAATTTTATTAAAGGACACGGCTCCTATTATGCTAGTTCAAAGCTGCGTGATCACTGAAGTGGAAAAATTAGACATTTGTCAGAAATAAAATTCTCAGAACATAGATTCTCTGGACCAATCAGCTGCACGGAGGAGGTCTTCTAGCCTACCACCTAGAGAAACGAGTTTGATGCCATAGCACCCCTTACAGAATGTGCTCCGTACGTGCAGGTATCAATAATACATTTAACCAGCGAGATATGGTGATAGTAGAAACCGGATGGTGAGGTTGTCGGAGTGCCAGAAACAGATCTGGATACCGGGAATCACGAATTGAGATGGTCCTTGCCTCATATTCCTTGAGGCAGGCTACTGGACATAACTTAACGTTATGTGGAAGGGCTGGGTAGAATACTGATGTAATGGATGTCTTCGTACGTCTCGATATGTTGAAGGAGACTCCTTCTGGTGTAAATGAGCGTGCCGTGAGGTCCAGTGCTCGACATCTGAGACACGTTTACAGGAGATTAGACACAATAGCGTAACCAACTTAGTAGTGAGTTGTTTGATCGAGAGTTCCTCATTTCTTGTCCAATTTTCGAAAAGTCTGAGAACTAGGCCAACATCCCATAAGGCTGCATATTTAGGTCTTGGTGGGCGTGCAAACTTGATGCCACGTAAAAGTCGACACATCACTGGGTGCTTTCCTGCTTTGAGTCCATTCCAGCTTTGATGGCCTGCCGAGATCGCTGATCTATACAAGTTAATTGTATGATATGCCAGACCATAGTCGTAAAGTGAAGTCAGGAAACTCAGAACCTGACTCACATTTGCAGATATGGGATCCATGTGTTGTTCCATGCACCAACCATTCCATGCGTTCCAGGCATGTAGGTACGACTTCCTTGTTCCTGGGGCCCAAGCTCCTGCCAGGAGATCCAGAGTTGCCTGTGGAACATTTGGGATGTAATAGGGTCCCCTGAGAGGAGCCATGCCAAGAGTTACATAGTTAGATAGCTGAAAAGAGACTTGCGTCCATCAAGTTCAGCCTTCCTCACACCTGTTTTTTGCTGTTGATCCAAAAGAGAAGAAGAAAAAAAAAAAAAAAAACCCCAGTTTGAAGCACAATTTTGCAACAAGCTAGGACAAAAAAATCCTTATTGACCCCAGAATGGCAGTCAGATTTATCCTTGAATCAAGCAGTTATTACCCTACATTGAAAGATTATATCCTTGAATATTCTGTCTTTGCAAGTATGCATCTAGTAGCTGTTTGAACATCTGTATGGACTCTGATAAAACCACTTCTTCAGGCAGAGAATTCCACATCCTGATTGTTCTTACAGTAAAAAAACCTTTCCTTTGCATTTCCTTTGCATTGAGTTTGAGCTGTCCCTGAAGTAAAAGGGGGTGTGAGTTCCCGTCAGAATCCCGTATGAGGTCGGTTGTCACCGGTAGTAATCTCTTGAGATCTATGGACCAGGGTTGAGACGTCCAAAAGGGGGTTATGAGGTTCAGGGAGGTTCGGTGACGTCTGAGATGCAGTAGAGTTCGTGCGATGAGGGAAAACTTAGTGGCAGGTTTTCCGCCATGGTTGGAGGAAAGCGTCCGTCGCCAGAGCTTCCGGATCCGGCCTCCAGCTGAAGAATTTTGGCAAATGTGTGTTCCAACGTGACGTGAAGAGATCGATGTCCAGGGGGCCCCAAAGTGATTGTAAGTGGCTGAAGATGACCAGGTTCATCCGCCAGTCGCTGGCATCTCGTAGGTGTCTGGAGTTCCAATCCGCCACTATGTTGGACATCCCCGGAATGTACTCTGCTTGTACCGAAATGTTGCGGTCCAGACAGAATTGACAGAAATCTTTTCGCCAGTTCTGCTTGTATTGTTGACCTCGTGCCCCCGAGGTGGTTGATATACCGGACCGCTGATATATTGTCCATGCGTAATAGAATGGAGCAGTTGGTCGATATACTTAAAAGACTCCGTGGAGCAAACGATCCTGCTAGCAGTTCTAGGCAGTTGATATGTAGTTTCTGTTCCTCTAGGGACCATTTTCCTCCGGTGGAGATAGCTCCACGGTGCGCTCCCCAGCCGAGCATGCTTGCACCGTATTCCACTATGATGTCTGGGGTGGTTCCCGAAGATCGCTCGGCCGTTCCATGCTTCCATGTGTTGTAGCCACCACTTGAGTTCCTCTTTGGCGGTGCAGTCGAGATGAACAGAGTCTGAGTATGAGTGCCCTGAGCAAAGGTATTTGGCTTTCAGTCGTTGGAGTGCCCTGTAGTGCAGAGGCCATGGGAACATGGCTTGGATTGACGCTGAGAGGAGGCCGACAATCCTGGCCAGTTGTCTCTAGGTAAGAATGGGACATGCTAAAGTCCGCCTGATTTCCTTTTTGATGGATTTGACTTTGGCTGTCAGGAGTAGGAGTGCCCCGTTCACAGCATCTATAGTGAATCCCAGGTATTCTATTGACTGAGAGAGTTTGGTGACCGACTTCTCCCAGTTGATTAGAAACCCCAGGTTTTCTAGTAGAGTCCTCGTCCACGAGAAATGTTCGTGGAGCAGATGAGGGTCTTGCGCCATTATGAGGATATCGTCCAGGTATATTATGAGTCGAACTCCTCTGCTGCATAGGAGGGCGACCACTGGTTTCATGAGCTTCGTGAAGCACCATGGTGCCGACGATAGGCCGAACGGTAGGCATTTGAATCGCCATAAGGTCTCTTCCCATTGGAATTGTAGGAAGTTTTGGCACTCTTCGGCCATCGGAACCGTGAGGTACGCATCCTTCGAGTCGAGCTTGACCATCCAGTCCCCTGTAAGCAGGAGATCTCTTAGAGAGTGGATGCCTTCCATCTTGAAGTGGTGGTATGTGACAAACATGTTTAGGGGTCGTAGGTTGATGACTGGACGGACGCCTCCGCCCTTTTTGGGAACCAGGAAGAGGTTGCTTAAGAGAGGGAGGACTTCTGCAATAGCGCCCTTGGAGGCTAAGGCTTGTACTTCTTGAGATATTGGGTATTGGTCGTGAGTGGGAAACACCATGCGGTTGGGGGGTTGTATTTGAACAGGGTAATGTACAAAATCTATAGAGTATCCCTGAACAGTGTGAAGGATCCATGCATCTGCAGTGGGCTTGCACCATGCAGTGACAAAATGACAGTCTGCCCCCTACCATAGTTAGTGAAGCCAGATGTCGAGGTATAGAACTTACCATAAGGTCGTCGGCCATAGGAAGAACCTCTGGGTCCTCGAGACTGCCATGGTCTGCCCCGGACTGGGAAGAACGGTGTGGTAGTTCTGGGTTCAGGTGTTTGTAAGCCTGGACTGTATGGGGCCTCGGTAGCTCCAGTATGAACCCCGAGGTGCTCGGCCGGGCTGACTGCCCTGATATCTGCTGGCCCCGCCAAAAACTCTCTGGTGAAACACTCGTTTCATGTTGGCCTGAGCTTCATCAAGTGCCGTAAAGGTGCCTGCATATGTGCCTAGCTCTTTAACAAAAGTATCTCCAAATAGGAGGGCTTTTGCCTGGGGTCCAGGCTCTGAAATAGCTAGGTTCACTAGCTTAGGTTCTATTTTTCTCAAGATTGCCTTGCGCCGTTCTGTGGCTACCGCTGTATTGGCGTTGCCCAGCAGGCATACGGCTCGCTGGATCCACCCCCTGAGTGCCTCTAAATCCACCGGGGTACCACCTGTTATTGCGCCTTCGACCATGTCAAACATTTTTGCAATTGGCCCTAGGATATCCAGGACCTTGTCCTGGCAATTCCGCCAGGCAAAATCCAGGCCCTTCTTGGCTTTCCAGCCTGATTTCCCCAAGAATTGGGCAATTTTGGGGTCTACGTCCGGGGTGGCGCATGCCATATCCGGAATAGTGGGGCGTGGGCTTTCCGCCCGGAGTTTGCTCCATGCCACCTTGTCGAGTGGTTTTCTAATACGAGCAGCGATATATTTTGCAACGTGCTCTAGGGGATACCACTCCGAGGATCTTGGGTGTTGCCAGGTGTCGGGGTCAAAAGGTGGTTCGCCTTGTGGATCAACCAGGGCGGAGTCGTCTACTCCATCTTTGGAGTCTGCTCCCGCTCCTGTCATGGAGCTGTGCTCAGGGAAATAAAAAAACTGGGGTTATAAGAGTCCTCCTCATCGGACTCGCTCTGTGCCTCCTCTTGCTCCGACTCAGATTCGGAGGATTCAATGAGAGCTCTAGCCCTTTTCCAATTCCTCACCGATTTTGCCCGGTGGGGGGCTCCTTGTTGTGGTTCAACCACATGATCTGTGACAGGACTTACCCTGTCCGTCTGTATTATTTTGGAGGCATTTTCGTCCAAGTGGTGGGACTTTTTGACGGCCTTACGCCCACTAGGGGCTACCGGATTATCCTCTGGGGGGTGAGAAGTGGAGGATTTGGTAATTGACAGGGTGATATTGTCTGACATGGCCCCCATAGCGGTAAATATGGCCTGTGTCACGGACTTCGTCATAGCCGCATCCAGGAGGGAATGCAACTCTTCAGAGTCCATTTGCTCCTGTGGCCCTTCAATCATTGCGTGGTCAGGAGGAAAGGATTAAATGACTGACAGATAAATATTTTTAGCCTTAACTGGGCACTACTATCTGGAGTAGGAGTGTGACAGTTTAGCAGCTAGCTAAAGAAGCCAACAGCTTTAAGAGGCACCAGCTATTTAAGCAATGCAGCTTTCAGAGGCACCAGCTATTTAAGCAATGCAGCTTTCAGAGGCACCAGCTATTTAAGCAATGCAGCTTTCAGAGGCACCAGCTATTTAAGCAATGCAGCTTTAACCCCTTAAGGACCAAACTTCTGGAATAAAAGGGAATCATGACATGTCGCACATGTCATGTGTCCTTAAGGGGTTAAGAGGCACCAGCTATTTAAGCAATGCAGCTTTAAGAGGCACCAGCTATTTAAGCAATGCAGCTTTAAGAGGCACCAGCTATTTAAGCAATGCAGCTTTAAGAGGCACCAGCTATTTAAGCAATGCAGCTTTAAGAGGCACCAGCTATTTAAGCAATGCAGCTTTAAGAGGCACCAGCTATTTAAGCAATGCAGCTTTAAGAGGCACCAGCTATTTAAGCAATGCAGCTTTAAGAGGCACCAGCTATTTAAGCAATGCAGCTTTAAGAGGCACCAGCTATTTAACCCCTTAAGGACACATGGCCTGTGTGACATGTCATGATTCCCTTTTATTCCAGAAGTTTGGTCCTTAAGGGGTTAAGCAATATAGCTTTTAAGAGGCACAAGTAAAACAATATGCAAAGCTGAGTAACAAGAAAAAACTAGGCACAGTTAGAGCAGTAGAGCAGGCTAGTAACACAGACACGTTACTGCCGCCAGGTGAGCGTATTGGCTGCGTTAGGAAAAAGCGCGGCAAAACCGCCAATCAAAACATGGCCGCCGCGGCTAACGGCGAACCGCCGGGACCGCAGGAAACGGTACACGGTGCGAGGAGGGAGCCCCAGACTGAGGTCCCTTCAAAGCAGGATGGTAGAAAAGCCTGGTCAGAAGATAATCAAACTGACCAGCTGAATGAGGGAGGGGAGGGGAAAGGGAGCAACAAACACAGCAATAAAACAGTGATAAAATAAGGCATAGGTAACAAGGTTAAATTAAGGCAAATGTACCAAACTAAACAGAGATAAATAGATCATTTTCCAAATATGTAGAGAGATGTAAAATTGTACTTAGCTGAGGAGGCAGCAGCAAAAGAAAGGAGTGGCTTAAGGTCACATGGGACATTATTAGGATAGGGACACTCTCATTGGTTAATGTGTTATATATGGTTAACCCTTTGGGGTAAATGATGTTATTATTTAAATTTTGTTGTATATTTACAGTATTTCTCTCTTTTGCTGCTGAGGAAGAAAAGAAAGAGAATAGCATAATAGGAGCCTCCGTGTCCTTTAAAGGAACACTATAGTCACCTAAATTACTTTAGTTAACTAAAGCAGTTTTAGTGTATAGATCATTCCCCTGCAATTTCACTGCTCAATTCACTGTCATTTAGGAGTTAAATCACTTTGTTTCTGTTTATGCAGCCCTAGCTACACCTCCCCTGGCTATGATTGACAGAGCCTGCATGGAAAAAAAAACTGGTTTCACTTTCAAACAGATGTAATTTACCTTAAATAATTGTATCTCAATCTCTAAATTGAACTGTAATCACACACAGGAGGCTCTTGCAGGGTCTAGCAACTTTTTTCACATAGCAGGGGATAAGAAAATCTTAATTAAACAGAACTTGCAATAAAGAGAGCCTAAATAGGGCTCTCTTTACAGGAAGTGTTTATGGAAGGCTGTGCAAGTCACATGCAGGGAGGTGTGACTAGGGTTCATAAACAAAGGGATTTAACTCCTAAATGGCAGAGGATTGAGCAGTGAGGCTGCAGGGGCATGTTCTTTACACCAAAACTGCTTCATTAAGCTAAAGTTGTTCAGGTGACTATAGTATCCCTTTAATAAAATCAGTGAGTGAGCAAGATCTTTAAAAGCAGATTAGCAATAAGGTTGGAAACCAGTCAGTATTTAGTAGCTGTTCCTAATGCTAGGTACCAGGGCCGGACTGGGAAGAAAATTCGGCCCGGGCATTTTTTAATTACAGCGGCCCACTAAAAAGGGGGCGGGCCAGATAGGGTGTGTTTTGTCATCACCAATGACAAGCACGCCCCATCACAAAGTAAACATGTTGGTTCAATGCTCTTCCAGGGTAGTCCATGCGCAGAGCTCTGCTGAAGAGCTCTGGCATGAGAAAAATACCCTGTATTTGTTCTGCACAGCGCAAGCAAATTCAATAACATGCTTGCACTGTGTTTGCTTGAAATTTGTCTCTGGTGTCTCAATAGTTGGGATACCAGGAGACAAAAATGCAAGCAAAAGCATATTGTGCTGTGTGTGTAAGGGGTGTAGTGTGTGTAAGGGGTGTAGTGTGTGTAAGGGGTGTAGTGTGTGTAAGGGGTGTAGTGTGTGTAAGGGGTGTAGTGTGTGTAAGGGGTGTAGTGTGTGTAAGGGGTGTAGTGTGTGTAAGGGGTGTAGTGTGTGTAAGGGGTGTAGTGTGTGTAAGGGGTGTAGTGTGTGTAAGGGGTGTAGTGTGTGTAAGGGGTGTAGTGTGTGTAAGGGGTGTAGTGTGTGTAAGGGGTGTAGTGTGTGTAAGGGGTGTAGTGTGTGTAAGGGGTGTAGTGTGTGTGTGTGTAAGGGGTGTAGTGTGTGTGTGTGTAAGGGGTGTAGTGTGTGTGTGTAAGGGGTGTAGTGTGTGTGTGTAAGGGGTGTAGTGTGTGTGTGTAAGGGGTGTAGTGTGTGTGTGTAAGGGGTGTAGTGTGTGTGTGTAAGGGGTGTAGTGTGTGTGTGTGTAAGGGGTGTAGTGTGTGTGTGTAAGGGGTGTAGTGTGTGTGTGTAAGGGGTGTAGTGTGTGTGTGTAAGGGGTGTAGTTTGTGTGTAAGGGGTGTAGTTTGTGTGTAAGGGGTGTAGTTTGTGTGTAAGGGGTGTAGTTTGTGTGTAAGGGGTGTAGTTTGTGTGTAAGGGGTGTAGTTTGTGTGCAAGGGGTGTAGTGTGTGTAAGCGGTGTAGTGTGTGTGTGTGTGTGTAAGGGGTGTAGTTTGTGTCCAAGAGGGGTGCAGTGTGTGTGTGTGTGTGTGTGAGTGATGGGTGCGGTGTTTGCGTGAGGGTGCTATGTGGGTAAGGGTGCTGTGTGTGAGTGGGTGCTGTTTGTGTGAGGGTGCTATGTGCGTGTGAGGAAGCTGTGTGTGTCAGGGGTTCAGTGTGTGTGCTGTGAGTGTTAGGGGTGCAGAGTGTGTGTGTGTGTGTGTGCTGTGAGTGTTAGGGGTGCAGTGTGTGTGTGTGTGTGCTGTGAGTGTTAGGGGTGCAGTGTGTGTGAGTGCTGTGAGTGTTAGGGGTGCAGAGTGTGTGTGTGCTGTGAGTGTCAGGGGTGCAGTGTGTGTGAGTGTGTGTGCTGTGAGTGTTAGGGGTGTCTGTAAAGCTGAAAGATATTTGTACTTGTTTGCAGGGACTAGTTACACCCATGGCAAATGATACTTTGAGAGCCAAGAACTCTGTTGCAGACTGCAAAATGCCAATTCTGTATATTGTATGCTGGCAACAGTTACAACAATCTTCTCTGTTGCATGCATCACACCTGCAAGAGGAAGCTTTCTCACACCTCCCTCTTCCCTCCATTACCTTTTTATTTATTTTTTATTTTCTAAATATAATTATATATTTCCTTCCTCACTTCTAACCAAGGCTATATCCCCCCTCCCTGCTTACCTTATGCCTGGGAGGGGGGATCCTGCTGCTGGCTTCCATCCCTGGTGGCCTTAGTGGTGAGTGAACTCTAGCCTGTGAGGCTAGAGTTCACTCTCGCGAGACCCGGAGCGTTGCCTGGCGGAGCTGTAAGTAGGAGCTCCGCCGGGTCCTCTCCTGGCTCCCTCACTCTCTCCCCAGCCGGCGGCCGCAGTATACTGTATGTGGGCCGGTGAGGGAGATCTTTGATCTCCCCACCGGCCCGCCATGGACTACAGCAGGGCCGGCGCTCGGATAGTGCCGGCCCTGCAAAGACCGGCGGGGGAGATCCTGTGATCTCCCTGCCGGCCTCGGCCCCTGGCCACCGCGGCCCACCGGGCATTTGCCCAGTGTGCCCGATGGCCAGTCCGGGCCTGCTAGGTACTGTTAATGGCAACTTACAGCAGCTATTTGCTTGCACTGTTTTTAAAATGGACCTCTAATGACCATATACAGTCGATCGGAGGGTGTACTTTGGTGTCTAAGTAGATTTGAAGAAAGATTATGACAACAAACGCTTGGACACAGAGACATAACCGGCTTACATGTAGGTTATTTAGCAACAATTGTTGGCAAATGTTTAATAGCAGTGTATTTATTCATTATTATTTTTTTCCTGCTGTAAACAATGTTTTAAAGGGAAAAGAGCACCACTTTTTGTACATAATGTATCCTTATTGTGCATTACTTTATAATAAAGTAAATATATATATATATATATATATATATATATATATTTTTTTTTTTTTCGCACATTGGTTTTCCTTGTTATATAGGAACCGTAATCTTTAATCCTGTTTGGTAAGAAGCACCACTTATCTGTTATGACTATGAAGGTTTGATATGCTCTAAATTGCATTTCGAGATGCCCTGTGCTTGGGCAGGATGTTTCAATGTATGAGCACACACTAGCTCTTAATTTATCTTCATGAATTGTGGTTGGATAACCAGTTCTGACCAAAGAGGACTAAAGTTGGCTGTCAATATTGAGCAAGGATAAGCCAGGAGATGCACAGAAGAGATTTTTTTTTTTACTGGTAGTACATATGGTATTATTTTCTAATGCAGAACTATAATACTGGCAATCTCTTTATTTTTATACCAATAAAAATATTTGAGTGAATGTTTTGATGTAGTTTTGTTTTTTTATTTATTTAGATTTTTTATTAACTAAAAAGAAGTTTAGTCTCTTTTCAGCTATGTAACTAGTTGTTCATTTTTGCAGCTTTAACTAAATATTTTGCCTTAACTCTTCATTTTATTTTTTTAACCTTTTTATTCTTTAGGTGTCCTATTCCTGTTCGAAAGAAACACAAACGACATGAGGATAGCTGTGAGTAAGTACATATTACACTTGTGTTTTCTCCAATGGGGGAAAAAAATATAATGCTAAATATTTCAACCCATCTGAATCCACATGTATACTGTATTAGATGTAGGTTGAAGTAAAAAAAAAAAAAACCTACATTAATTTATACATGACTTACATGTTCCACCACTTGTGCCATGTTTTTCTCTAGTGCCAGGTACTATAAGATATTTCTCTCAAACATAATAGAAGGCCATGCAGTTTAGCATGGATATTTCTAGGCAGATGCAATAAGTTGGTGATACAAGAAGAAAAAAAAATGCTTTTGTTATATTACTTTCACTGTTTTTTCCTGCTAGTTCAAAACTAACAATCATTAAGGAATTTATTTTTCTTAGATGCCCTTTAAAGAAAAGGAGACTATCTGAGGCAGCTGAGGTGAATAGAAGACAAGTGTCTGAAGGATTAACTTCATCTGCTAGTACAACTGTGACTGAAACATCAGAAGTGGCTGGAGACCGTGCCATTCCATGCATTGATACTCCCTCTTCAGCGCGTGTACAAACACCCCATAATGAAGACATGGAGGAATCGCCATGTGAGGCGGCATGCAAAAAAATACAAGATATTGAAAGCAGGTAAATACAAAGACTGAGAATATGGAGTTTAAAAAAAAAAAAATATATATATATATATATATATATATATATATATATATATATATATATTGGCTTTTGGACAAATATTGGAAACCAGCAACCACTTACAAAATACTTTGCTCAAAGAGTGCAAGAGATACACTGATCCAATCCAAAAACTGGTGATTTTTTAATTACATTTATTGTCCCTTCAACTATGACATTGTTTAGACAAAGTCAAGCAACTTGATTGATCATTCCCATGATGTATGGTCAGAATGTTACCATGTGTGAGAATACCACGAAGAGTAATTTCATCAGACATGCAATGCTTGTCAGTTTTTTGTTTTTTAATGCTAAGAGTGCAGCAATTCTAGATTATAGAATTACAGCACTGAGGGATGTTTAACAATGGGTAAATTACATGTCTTATTTGAAAATGTCCATTCTTGTTTGGTTGTCTCATGTAATTGCATAGCAACTTAACAACAAAAAAATATTTAAATAATGAGTTCAAATATAGCAGCAGTAAAGAAAAAGGGTACTAAATTCCAATTTCTTCTGAGATTTTTTAGAACGCAGTTTAGCTGGCAAACTTCTGTTGTAATTTCCCCAAATTATTTAGTTTGTGTTACCCTCCAAACATCCAGTGAATTAAAATACTCTTGTCTTTGGTTAAATATATTGCCATTACTATAGATACACACATCTTGGCAGTGTGCACGTAAAAAGTGATTATTTATATATATATATAATATATATATATTTTTTTTTTTTTTAAATGAATTGACCCAACAATTTCCTGTGTACTTGCAACAATCCTAGGAACTTCAAATTAGATTTTTCTGAATTGACATTCTAAAATAATTAAATGTGAATTACGTGAATGTTGGCTTTTTAATCTCAATTTTTTTTTTTATTTTTTTTTACTCCTAGATTAAACCTTGCTGATGAAGATATTGAATCAGAAACTTCAACTAGTTATTTACCAACTCTTATAATATCAGATTTGCTTCAAGAAAGTTTAAAGAAGGGTTTTGAAGAATCATTTACCAAAAAAATGGTAGAATCTATGTAAGTACATGTGATGTACATGTTGACTTCAAGAGCAGTTTATATATAGTATTTGTATTTATTGTTTGTGTTCAGAACCCTCATTTACATTTAACAATGGAAATAAAGCAATGATCTAAGCTCTAAAAATACCTATGCTACTAGCATGTGGTACAGTGTAAAGTGCTCCCTATTCCTGCGTTATTTTTTTTGTTTTTTTTTTAATACAGCTGTAGTCAGGGCCGGCCTTAGACCATTAGGCGTCCTGTGCGAAAAGTCTTCACGATGCCCCCCCAACAAAGTTGCCTGGATAGAGTCTTACACACTCTGTTACAGGCTGTGCAATTTTGGGCACCTGTTCTAAAGAAGGAAATTATGGTACTATAAAAAGTGCTTAGGCGGGCTGCAAAATTAATAAAAGGAATGGAACATATGAAGAAAGGTTAACAAATGTAAACCTATTTAGTTTAGAAAAACGTCGCCTGAGAGGAGATATAACATTATACAAATATATTCGGGGCCAATACAAACCATTGTGTGGCAATCTATTTACAAACTGGACTTTACATAAGACACAAGGGCATGCATTTAGACTGGAAGAAAGAATTGTGTTTTTTTTTGTTTTTGTTTTTTACTGTAAGAACAATACGGATGCAGAATTCTCTACCTGAAGAAGTGGTTTTATCAGAGTTCATACAGATGTTCAAACAGCTACTAGATGCATACTTGCAAAAACAGAACATTCAAGGATATAATATTTCAATGTAGGGTAATAACTGCTTGATCCAAGGATAAATCTGACTGCCTTTTGGGGTCAAGAAGGAATTTCTTTTCCTAGCTTGTTGCAAAATTGGAAGTGCTTCAAACTGTTTTTTTTTTTTTTTTTTGCCTTTTGGATCAACAGCAAAAAAAATAAATGTGAGTAAGGCTGAACTTGATGGACGCAAGTCTCTTTTCAGCTATGTAACTATGTAACACTGTTACAGACAGTCACACACACTTGCATGTTGATAGGCGTGCGTTGATAGGCACACACTTTGTTAAAGGCAGATAGTTACACACACTCTTACCTCTTTCCATTATGGCTGGAAGGTGGAGTGTAGTCATAATCTTTCATTCAATAATGTCAGTATGTTAAATCTGACTCATTCCCATACCTGCCTTGTCTCGTAGCTGACATGTTGGTTTATCTCTTCATTATACTACATTATAATATATAATGTGTAGTGTTATTGTATGCCAAACAATTGTCTTTAAATGTTGACTGACAGGCTAGCAATAGCTGTTGTGGCATTGCATGCCTTTTTGTACTTCCCAGGCACGACAAAATGTAAGAATTTATTTTACAGTGTGTGTACTATTTGATCCCCTGCTGATTTTGAAAGTGTGTCCACTGACAAAGAAATGATCAGTCTATAATTTTAATGGTAGGTGTGTTTTTAACAGTGAGAGACAGAATAACAAAAAAATCCAGAAAAACTGATAAATTGATTTGCATGTCAACAAGTGAAATAGGTATTTAGTGTCTTTTTATACAGGTACCAAGCTGAGATAAGGAGCATTCTCTTAAAGGGAATGCTCCTAATCTCAGCTCGTTACCGGTATAAAAGACACCTGTCCACAAAAGCAATCAATCAGATTCCAAACTCTCCACCATGGTCAAGACCAAAGAACTGTCCAAGGATGTCAGGGACAAGATTGTAGACCTACACAAGGCTGGAATGGGTACAAGACAATCGCCAAGCAGCTTGGTGAGAAGGTGACAACAGTTAGTGCTATTATTCGAAAATGGAAGAAACGCAAACTGTCAGTCTCCCTCGGTCTGGTGCTCCATGCAAGATCTCACATTTTGGAGTTTTAATGATCATAAGAACAGTGAGGAATCAGCCCAGAACTGCACAGGGGGATTGGTAATGATTTCAAGGCAGCTGGGACCATAGCCACCAAGAAAGCAATTGGTAACACACTACGCCGTGAAGGACTGAAATCCTGCAGCGCTCGCAAGGTCCCCTTGCTCAAGAAAGCACATGTACAGGCCCGTCTGAAGTTTGCCAATGCACATCTAAATGATTGAGAGGAGAACTGGGTTAACGTGTTGTGGTCAGATGAGACCAAAATCAAGCTCTTTGGCCTCAACTCGCTGTGTTTGGAGGATGAGGAATGTTGCCTATGACCCCAAGAACCCCATCCTCACCGTCAAACATGGAGGAGAAAACATTATGGTTTGGGGGTGTTTTTCTGCTAAGGGGACAGGACAACTGCACCGCATCAAAGGGACCATGGACGGGGCCATGAACCGTTAAATCTTGGGTGAGAACCTCCTTCCCTCCACCATTTAAAAATGGGTCATAGATGGGTATTCCAGCATGACAATGACCAAAAACACACAGCCAAGGAAACAAGAGTGGCTCGAGAAGAAGCATATTAAGGTCCTGGAGTGGCCTAGCCAGTCTCCAGACCTTAATCCCATAGAAAATCTGTGGAGGGAGCTGAAGGGTCGAGTTGCAAAATGTCTGTCCCAAAACCTTAATGACTTGGAGAGAATCTGCAAAGAAGAGTGGGACAAAATCCCTCCTGAGAGGTGTGCAAACCTGGTGGCCAACTACAAGAAACGTCTGACCTCTGATTCAAACAAGGGTTTTTGCTACCATGTACGAAGTCGAAGGGGTCAAATACTTATTTCACTCATTGACATGCAAATCAATTTATAACTCTTTTGACATGTGTTTTTCTGTATTTTGTTATTCTGTCTCTCACTGTTGAAATATACAGATATTGTATGGACTACCCCAATAAAACTGAACTTTCTTTGCATGCCTGGTTCGATTACTATATTTTATTAAAAATATATATTGCCAAAACCAGTGCTTAAAACGTCATGTCCTAAGCTACTAGACATGCTTTAAAAATAACTTGCCACTGTAAGTCTTGGATTTACATAGCCGTCACCTGTGGTAAATGTTTACTAGCTGGGGAGATTGTTTACTTGCCAAAGGCTAGTAGTGCGTATAAATTTTGAGCCCTGGTATAAACCATTATTGCATGTTGACACTACCTTTTAGTTTAGATCCCTTTTTTTTTTTTTTTTACACTCAAGGACTGCCCACCTTGGTTTTAGTTTATTCTATTGAAAAAAAAAACAAAGTTATTAGGCCTAAGCAGTTGAATTATAAAATTAAAAATAACCGGATTTTTTTTGTTTGTTTTTTTTCTCTTTTTTATTTAAATTTCTTCTTTTGTAATCATTCCTTTGGTGAATCTGTAACAGATTTCAATATTTGTTTTCTTTTGCTAATTTATGCATTATACATTTTCATGAATACAATTTTCTTATGGTTTCTGCAGGAGTCGTCCATCTATGGAGATTGTTCTTTGGAAGCCTCAACCAGAATTTCTTATTGACAAACTTCAGTCAGTTGCTAGATGTCAAAACAATGAAACTGAACTGTGCAATGATGATCATATCAGACCTGCAAATCCATTCCCAAGTGAATCGCAGGCAACAATTGAGGATGAACTTTGTACTTCCAATCCAGGCATTGACATTGATTTATTGTGGAATATGTGGAGCAGAGAAGAAGAGGAAATGGAGCTTTAAATGTCTGCTAATGGGATGAAATCTTTGTGTAGATTTTATTTTTTTTCTTGTGGAAAATGTTACTGATTTGCAAGTTGTACTGGCAATCGAAGATATATTGAGTTCACTAAAAGACTGCCATAAAAAAGGGGGGGGGGGGGAAGAGGGATGTTAAAAGCTGACATTTGTTTAGAATTCTAATTTCATCTCATTTTAGAGTTAACTTTCTACTTTGTTTTTTTTTTTATTGCATATTTACATTGGAGAATTTTCTTGCAAGCAAGTGTGTTTTGGTTGCGATTGACCTTGAAGAATGTTTTCATTACTAGTGTAACTGCGACGTTGGATTATAAATTGCAAGTGGGCACGTGGTAGTATATCAGAAAGTTGCCAAGTTATTTGTTTTAGAATGATTTGCACAATGTCCGTGCAGTGTATGTATCCACCATGAATTTATTGAACATTTTATGTTGAAACTATTTAACCTATGTTTATCAGTTTGATATCTGGGTCTGCACCTACTGTGTACTTGCAATATTGCTTTGGGTATTGTAAGTGTTTTGCATAACCATTCAGATTTTTTTTTTTTTTTTTATTGCACTACAGTTTCTGAAAAATGTACCTATGTTAACGAGACATTTTTAAACTTTTTTTTTTTTTGTATTATGCAATAAAGTTACGACTTCCTGCTAATTTCTTGGTTTGTGCAAAATCATAATTGCTGAAGAACTTGTTTCATTACTCCAAATCAATAGACACCCCAGTATTGTAGTGCTTTGATATGTGATATACAGTAAAGAAAAAAGGTTGCGCCACAAATAAAATGGATAAAAATAAAAGTAAAAACAACAATACAATTTAAAAATGAATAAAAATATAAATAGGTATAGTCCAGAATGGTTGGTCAGTTCCAATAGATGTCTTGAGGTAAAGTAGGTATAGTCACTAATTCCGCTGTGGGGGTAGGTTCTCTTGTTGTAGTATTTTCTACCGTCTTGTAGTATGGAAGACACAAGGTGAAAAGGACTAATCGTGCGGAGTGTATACACTTAATGTGATAGTAAAAAAATGATATATGTTACACTCACATTTAGTTGAGCTATAGCCAGCTCAGGGTTTGTAGGCATACAGCGGTATAATCCCCGCTTATGGGATATATTGTTGCTTGTCCTCCAAGGGGTACGTCCAACTCTCAGGAGAAGAGGGAAAATAAAAACAGCAGATAGTGCTCTCCGATTAAATTAAAAGGTGGTGAGTAAAATAAGATAAAATATACTCACAGGTAAAGTGCAGATCACACTGCACTTTAGTAATAGCGTTAGTGGTATAATCCCCACTTCAGGATATGTAGAATAAAAATGCCAGGAAAAAATAAATAAAATAATAGTAATAATTGTGTATATAAAATGATAGTGGTACACTAATTTGACCAAAAAATCATTTATTATAAATAACACAATATAAATAACCATTTAACGCGTTTCACCGCTGGGGCTTTATCAAAAATGGAATAACATATTACCCTCTTTTGGAGATAAAAAGAATCATAAAACCAGAAATAATTATTGGTTAAAATGATATTAATACCTTCTACAATAAAATCAATCTGAGTATCCGGAATTCTTTTTTCATTGGATAATATAGTTTTGACAGCATCGCATCCAAGTTGGTGAGGGATAATGGTATATAATGAAGTGACATCACATGTGACGAGTATAAGATCTGGTTCCCAATTAAAACTGTTTAAAAATCTCAGCAGTGACATTGAATCTTTCAAATAAGATTTTGTAAGTTTTACTGCTGGTTGTAGCAAGATATCAATATACTGAGATAGATTACACAGTGGAGAGTTAATCCCGGATACAATTGGTCTGCCTGGGGGATTTTTAGCATCTTTATGTATTTTTGGTAAAAAATAAATTACCGGAATCCGAGGGTACTTTAAAAGCAAATAATCAAATTCTTTTTTGTTTATGATATTGTTATCTAGTCCTTTTTGTAAAAAGGTAATTGCTTTTTGCTGTATAGAAGATGTAGGGTCACTAGATAGTTTTTCATATACGGCAACATCATTTAGTTGTTTGTAAGCTTCTTTTATATACATTGTGCTGGATTGGATAACTAGGCCTCCACCTTTGTCGGCAGGTTTGATCACAATGTCTTTATCTTCTTGTAATTGTTTAATTGCTTGTTTTTCTAGTGTATTTAGATTTTGGGCGTCATATTCTATGTTTTAAGACCTCGTTTTTGAATAGAATTTAACCCACAAGGATAAGGTTCACTAAGGAATATGATGCATATTCTTATTTAAAGCTTTTATTTATTCTATGTGAAATGTAAATTGCATGATTTTAACTGGCTGCCGAACAATGATGTCATCTTGGCGCCATTTTTTAAAGTACCAGTACCTATATAAATTCTTTATGTGCCAGGTAATATGTTATTCCATTTTTGATAAAGCCCCAGCGGTGAAACGCGTTAAATGGTTATTTATATTGTGTTATTTATAATAAATGATTTTTTGGTCAAATTAGTGTACCACTATCATTTTATATACACAATTATTACTATTATTTTATTTATTTTTTCCTGGCATTTTTATTCTACATATCCTGAAGTGGGGATTATACCACTAACGCTATTACTAAAGTGCAGTGTGATCTGCACTTTACCTGTGAGTATATTTTATCTTATTTTACTCACCACCTTTTAATTTAATCGGAGAGCACTATCTGCTGTTTTTATTTTCCCTCTTCTCCTGAGAGTTGGACGTACCCCTTGGAGGACAAGCAACAATATATCCCATAAGCGGGGATTATACCGCTGTATGCCTACAAACCCTGAGCTGGCTATAGCTCAACTAAATGTGAGTGTAACATATATCATTTTTTTACTATCACATTAAGTGTATACACTCCGCACGATTAGTCCTTTTCACCTTGTGTCTTCCATACTACAAGACGGTAGAAAATACTACAACAAGAGAACCTACCCCCACAGCGGAATTAGTGACTATACCTACTTTACCTCAAGACATCTATTGGAACTGACCAACCATTCTGGACTATACCTATTTATATTTTTATTCATTTTTAAATTGTATTGTTGTTTTTACTTTTATTTTTATCCATTTTATTTGTGGCGCAACCTTTTTTCTTTACTGTATATTTCTTATATAGAGGGTTAGAGGGTTACCCTCTAAAGGCCGCTGCCTGTTTAATATATTATTAGCGCTAACCTCACCCCCCCTTCTTTGATATGTGATGCTTGTAAAGTTTATAAGCCTTCCACAAAGTACTGTTCAACGTTATGATACATCCATAGGCATAACAGATAAAACTGGTGTAGAAATTCCAGTTTGGAAGTTTCACTGAAGACTAAGGGGATACATAGTTTGCTGAGATCTTCTGGCTAGGCATGTGGGTAGAGATCTTTACATGTACCTTTGACATGGTGGACAAAACTAGTTACAGCTGTCTTACTGACCTCTATGCAACAAACCGTGAAAGTTGGGTTTTTAAGGCGACTTCTTAAAAACAAGTTTTGAGTTTGTTTTAGGACCACTTCCTTTCTGTCAGTACAGGAACTACTGACTTGGGCTAATACACTCTTTTTATTTATTTTTTTAAGCGAAAAATAAATGTATACGTGTAAGGACAACTTTTTGGTTGTAGTCAACATGTAATCAGTTCATGAATCTGCACGTAGTAATCAGTGTGAGAAGTGGCATGAAGTGTGCCCTGATTGTTGTAGCTGTATACGAAAGGGGCGTGGGGTGGGAGAGACCTGTTAATGAAATGATTTGTTTTATAGTGTTGGGATCTTTAGATGAGACACATCACCACCTCCATGCTTGTTGCAGAAAATGAAACCAGGGATTAGCTGGGAGAATGAGATACAAAGGAGTAAGGTTGCACCTTGGAATATACCAAAATATTAACAAGGATAAAACACATAAAATGGTAAAGAATAAAGTCTAAGAGGAACAGCCAAACTGGATAAAATTAGACGTTTTTGATGATGGGGTTTTTGTAATTCCAGAGGTACATGTAAGACACGAGGACAAACTCAAATGGTACAGTATATAGTGAAGTATGTACAGTACTGTATGGGTATTATTCTACTCACATTTACCAGAGTTATATCCAACTCCAGTGTGTATAGCGTGAAGTGGAATGATCCCCACTTCTAGGATATGTGTGGTAGATAGTTCCTCCAGATGTTTCCAATGTTAACAATTCCAGACCAAGAAAGGGAAAAAGAGCCAATATAGTGCTCACTGTATCAAACAATCTTAATAATTACAGTGGAGGATGTCTAATTTTATCCAGTTTGGATGTTCCTCGTAAAGACTTTTTTTTTTTATTCTTTTTACTATTTTATGTGTTTTATTGGGTATTTTATCCTTGTTAATATTTTGGTATATTCCAATTTGTAAAAGGCGCAACCTTTATTCATTTTGTGTGTCTCTCTCTCTCTCTCTCTCTCTCTCGTGATGGACAGTAGAGGTTAAATGGGGCACTCAAGACACCTAAAGTACTTGCTGAAAGGCTTAATGTATGAATAGAGTGCTTTTGCTTTTTATTTTTTCCACCATTTTGCAAAAAGTGCAGATTTCAATAGCAATTGGCACCTTTTTATAAAGTAAAAGGGTTACACCCCCTTTGCTTTTAAGCAGCCAACAGGTAATGCTACTTCCGTGTTTGATTTAGTTAGTAGAACTAAATTCAAGAGGGAGCAAGTGACCAGAACCAGCCTTGCAAAGACCTCTCAATGAGCTGCATTGGGAAGCCTGTGATTGGACAGAAAGTTTGGGCGGGGTTAGTAGAGGGTTTACTAATGTTGCAGACAAGAGAACTGCAGTTTTGCAAGGTGCTTTTAGATTTAAGAGAAACCAGCAAAATGTAAGTGCTAGGAAGATAATTAAACACTCAGTTTAGCTGCACTAAACCCCAGTGACACAAAGTATACACAGATATAAACAATATTACCAAAAAAAGCACGCTAAAACTGACAGCAAATATGCAAATGAATAAAACCAAATATTGTGCAGACTATCTGTACCGTGTACTGGTACATTGGGGAGTGAGGGAAAGAACTCACATGTACCAGAGCCAGTGGCGTACACACACTCCATGGGGCCCCGGTGCGAAACTGATCCGTGGGCCCCCCCTACCGTGAACCTCTTCCCCCTGACTGTGGGCCCCTCCCCCCCCCCGACACATACATACAGACACAAACACATACATACACACATGCAGACACATACATACAGAGACACAGACACATACACACATACACAGACACACACATACAGAAACAGACACAGACACACAATCATACACACATACAGAGACAGACACAAACATACATACAGATACACACACACACATACAGAGACAAAGAGACACAGACATACATATGGATATACACACACACACACACACATACATACACACACACATACAGAGACACAAAATGTTTCCTACCATGTGTGGGTCCAGTGGTGGCTCAGCCTGATGGGAGTCAGAGTTCCCACTCTGACTCCCTCCTCCTTTCTGTTTCCTACCGCGCGGGCTCTCAGTATGCTGGGAGGAGTGACGTGCGGTCACTTCCTCCCAGCGTGTGATGATCTCATCACAGGGGGCCCGGTTGAGCACTTAAAGCGCTCAGCGTAGACCGGGCCCCCTTACAATCCATGTCCATCGAGTAGCCCTGACAGCATGGGCCACCCGATGGATCCCATGACATGCGGCCCCGGCGGTTTGCCGCACGGGCCGGGGCCGCAAAGCGTTGCAGCTGCTACCCAGTCGCGGGGGGGCCGCAGGGTGGCCGGGCCCCCTGGAGTGCCGGGCCCGGTCGCAGCTGCGACCCCTGCGACCGCGGTACGTACGCCACTGACCAGAGCCCTATCACCCCTGGCTCTGGGTTTGCAAAGCTCCACCTGAGAGGGAAATATGCCACACTGTGTATATGAGATCTGTATGGTGTGTCCTCTGCAATCAAACGGTTCTGTGTAATATAGGACAGAGGGGCAAAAACCTCTAATTGAAGAGCATCTTCAGTACTTTATTAATAAAGGGTGTTTAAGCTAAAATCGCTATTTCCCAGAGGTTTAAATAGGGATTTTGAGATTTGTCACTTTCTCTGATTCCTGATGGATTTTCTATTATCCTCACCATTTGTCAACTCCTTAAATCCTTGGAGTGTTTACTAATTGTGATGATATTTAACATATTTTTTTTCTCCCTTTCTAGAACAAGAGGAGTGTGTATTGTAACGGATCACCTGGCACACCGACTGGAGACCTCCGTTGAAGGATGCTCCTAGCGCTTCCTGAGGGCTCCAAGCACTTCAGCCAACACAATAACCACCGTAGACTCCTTCAGAGTGCAAGACAGGAACAAGCTCTTACAAGAGCTTAGTAGTGATATAGCAAGAGAGTATGAATAGCATAGCAATCTCTTGTAGCAGATTCCCCCAATAAGAGACGGCACTCCAAATTGAGGGTGAAGTAGAACTGAAGTTTTAATGAAACACTCTGCTTTTATGCACATTTTACACACCTAGTACCGCCCACAGGGTTTTGAAGAACAACCAATCAAACATAATATATAGTAAAACACTCCCATTCATTCCTACAAAATCCTCCACTCTGCCTATTATATAATTACTGAACAAAATGGGCTAATGTAATTATCACAGGCAGGAAAATACCAAGTTTTACACATAGTTACATAGCTGAAAAGAGACTTGCGTCCATCAAGTTCAGCCTTCCTCACATATGTTTTTTGCTGTTGATCCAAAAGAAGGCAAAAAAAAAAAAGTTTGAAGCACTTCCAATTTTGCAACAAGCTAGAAAAAAAAATCCTTCTTGACCCCAGAATGGCAGTCAGATTTATCCTTGGATCAAGCAGTTATTACCCTACACTGAAAGATTATATCCTTGAATATTCTGTTTTTTCAAGTATGCATCTAGTAGCTGTTTGAACATCTGTATGGACTCTGATAAAACCACTTCTTCATGTAGAGAATTCCACATCCTGATTGTTCTTGCAGTAAAAAAACCTTTCCTTTGCCTTAGACAAAATCTTCTTTCTTCTAGTCTAAACGCATGGCCTCGTGTCCTATGTAAAGTCCGGTTAGTGAATCGATTTCCACACAATGGTTTGTATTGGTCCCGAATATATTTGTATAATGTTATCATATCCCCTCTCCGGCAACTTTTTTCTAAACTAAATAGGTTTAACCCGTTAACGCCGTTACGGCGTTCCATGCCGTCCCCATTATAATGGGCTTTAAAGCCGTTGCGGCGGCATGGAACGCCGTAACGGCTTTGAGCCCCAGGAGGCAAGTTATACTTACCTCCGCCGCGATCCTCTTCTGGGGGGCTGCCTGACAGCCCAGGCAGCCCTCCCACGGCAAATGAGGCCCCCGGGGGCCATGTGATCGCTCTCAAAGAGCGATCACATGGCCCCCTATAGCTGGCTATGGATCTGCCTGCAGGGGGACTGTCTAAAATATCAGACAGTCCCCCTGCTGGTAAGAAAGTATAAAAAAAGAAATTAAGCATGTTAAAAAATAAATTGAAAATATTTTTATATATATATAATATGTATATATATTATATATATAATATATATACATATTATATATATGTAACGTCATACAAAGTGTATTTTAATACTAATATAAGTATATATATTAGCATTAAAATACACTTAGAATGACGTTACATATATATAATATGTATATATATTATATATATAATAGATGTACATATATATATTATATATATATACGTATAATTAAAATAATAAATAAATAAAATAATAAAATAAATAAATAAATTATTGAAACAAAATTGTATATAAATTATATATTCATATGTAATTTCATTCTAACTGTATTTTGTTATTAATATATATATATTGGTAACAAAATACACTTAGAATGACATTCTATATATATCTATCTATATATAAAATACAAATAACCGCAAATATATATATATAGATAAATACATATAATTACATAAAAGATTACATTAGTATACACGTAGAATTTAAATACATATATATGTATATATATTAAAATTCTACATGTATATTTAAATAATCTTTTAACATAATTATGTGATTTGATTAATTAAAATTTGATTGACATGCCTGACAACACAGGGAGAAAGTGCAGAGAATTTAATTCGCAAGCACTATATTTGACCCTGTAATTCTCCACGACACCATAAAACCTGTACATAGGGGGTACTGTTTTACTCGGGAGACTAAGCTGAACTCAAATATTAGTGTTTCAAACTGGTAAATTGTATTACAACGATGATATTTTAAGTAAAAGTGAAGTTTTTTGCATTTTTTTACAAACAAACGGCACTTTTATGGACTATATTATTGTTGTAATATGTTTTACTGTTTTAAAACACTAATATTTGTGTTTAGTGAAGTCTCCCGAGAATAACAGTACCCCCCATGTACAGGTTTTATGGTGTTTTGGAAAGTTAGAGAGTCACATATAAGGCTTGCGTTTCATTTTTTTCACATTGAAATTTGCTAGATTGGTTATGTTGCCTTTGAGAGCGTATGGTAGCCCAGGAATGAGAATTACCCCCATGATGGCATACCATTTGCAAAAGTAGACAACCCGAGGTATTGCAAGTGGGGTATGTCCAGTCTTTCTTAGTAGCCACTTAGTCACAAACACTGGCCAAATATTCGTTTTTTGCTTTTTTCACACAAAAACAAATATGAACGCTAACTTTGGCCAGTGTTTGTGACTAAGTGGCTACTAACAAAGACTAAACATACCCCACTTTCAATACCTTGGCTTGTCTACTTTTTCAAATGGTATGCCATTATGGGGGTAATTCTCATTCCTGGGCTACCACACCGTCTCAAAGGTAACATTACTAATCTGGCAAATTTCAATTTGAAAATGGAACGTTCTATATTTGACCCTGTAACTTTCCAAAACAACATAAAACCTGTTAATGGGGGGTACTGTTGTACTCGTGAGACATCGCTGATTACAAATATGTGCATTTTGTTGCAGTAAAACCTAACAGTATTATGACATTTACAGCTAAAATGTGAGGCGGAACTACACATTTAAAAAAAAAAAAAAATTCTCACAGTTTTTTTTTATTTTATTCATAATAACTTATATTCCATATATGAATAGTTAATGGTAAATTAAAGCCCTGTTTCTCCTGAACAAAATGATATATAATAAGTGTGGGTGCATATAATATGAAAGAGGGGAACTACGGGTGAACAGACATATAGCGCAAATTCCAGTTTTTGTTTACGTTTTGTTTTGATCAGAACGTGCACTATTGACTCCGTCCTGAAGGGGTTAAATTTGTTAACCTTTCTTCATAGCTGATATGTTCCATTCCTTTTATTAATTTTGTAGCCCGCCTCTGCACTTTTTCTAGTGCCATAATATCCTTCTTTAGAACAGGTGCCCAAAATTGCACAGCATATTCAATTTGTGGTTTTACCAGTGATTTATAAAGAGGCAAAATGATATTCTCGTCCCGAGAATGAATGCCCTTTTTCATGCATGACAATACCCTACTGGCCTTGGCCACTGCTGATTGACATTGCACATTGTTGCATAGTTTGTTGTCTATAACAATTCCCAAGTCCTTTTCGTGTGTTGTTATCCACAATATTCATAACTTTAAAAGTATACATCACATTTCACATTCACCTACATTTTCAGAGTCCGCATACTCCAAATACAAACATATGTCAAAATCATACAAATTGGACAAGTGGTTCAAAAGTTAGATGGAAGTTCTATTTAACCGACTGCAAGCATGGCTTGGGTGTGGTAAGCCAATTATCTCCAGCATACAGAAAATATCTCACAACAAATATTCACAACAACAGCAAAAATACATAATTCCTATCATACTGAACAGAACCCCCACATTCAACCTATCCCCAGATAGGTTGGATCTGAGCGCTCAATATATCCGAACAGCACTCCGATACCACAAACACAGTCAAATCGCCATGGGGTTTAAGTTTAGTAAGGGCTGATATAGAGATTGAGGAGGGACAAAGCAGCCAGTTCAAATGAAAGGGCCAGAACAGTCTTTTAAACACCAATACAAGTCCATAAGCCACAATACTGTTTTAAAAGTGCCCAATCTCCCAGGGGCCATAGTCCCAAGGCATGAGGCTGGCAATCAGTCCTCTTCAACAACTAGTGGCGAGGTCCCTTTCGCCACATATCTCCCCTTTGGGGGTAGACTAACCAGGTACCTGACCTTCTGTTGGTCGGTGCCTGAGTTAGTCTGACTACCCACCCACAAAAAACAAGTACAAGAAGAGCCCCCCCACAACAAACGGGTACTTGGGGGGAAAAGGCCAGCTGCACACTGCCCCGGCGTCAGCTCTTCTGCTGGGGCAGCCTGGTTAGGCCTTGGCTTGGGAGGGGAAATAGTACTTACCCCCTCCTCCTGGTATCCCTGCGAGGGTAGTTGCGGATCTGGACAGGCTGTCCAGCATCCCTGCAGGTCGGGCCCGGAGACCACGGTCCCATCTGCACCTTCTGGGAGATTAGTGTCTCCCTTTGTATGGTAAACTGCCGCTGGGGAGAGGGGGCGACACGCTCCTCTCCCTGAAGCACATGCGGCCGCTGGGGAGGGAGACCGACCATCTCCACTCCCAATAAATTGTCCTGCTGCTGGGGAGAGAGACCAACTGTCTTTGCTCCCTGTAGGACACACTGTCGCTGGGGAGGAAGGACGACACCTTCGGCTCTATGGGCTGCGCACTGCCGCTGGGGAGTGAGACCGCTTGCCTCCACTCCCTGTAACTCACTTGGCTGCTGGGGAGAGAGACCGACTGTTTCTTCTCCCAAGGGTACACACTGCCGCTGGGGAGGAAGGACGACACCTTCAGCTCCCTGGGAAACATACTGCCGCTGGGGAGGAAGGACGACACACTTCTCTCCCTGTAACACACTTGACTGCTGGGGAGAGAGAGACCGACTGTCTCTTCTCCCAAGGGTACACATTGCTACTGGGCCATATGATCGCAAGGACCTCACGATCACGTGGACGGAATAGCCGTCCATAGCAGTACCAGCAGGGGGAGTGCCTGGAATGACAGGTAGTCCCCTTGCTGCCTGTAAAAAGTTAAATAAAAGTTAAAACAGTGTAAAATTAAATAGTATATACTTAGATTTTATATATACACACATTTACACACACATACACATACACTGTCTAAGTTTATATTAATATATATACAGGGGTCAAGTCCTGGGGAAAAAAGTGTGGGAACTCCCCCCCCCCCCAAAAAAAAACCCCACTCGTATGCATATATAAACGCATTCACACACATACACTCACAGACACACACATGCACTCAGACACTCTCAGACACTCACACAGTGGTGTATTTTAATTTTGTGCTGCCCTAGGCATGACTATACCTGATCACCCCCTAATCTAATTTACCACCCCTTCCTGTCAAGGGCGCACCGCTTCCTGATTAAGAACCCACCCGATCCTCTTTAGACTCCACCTTTTCCTGCTACTTTTTTTTTTTGAATTCTTTATTTTTGTTGTGCAGTTAGGTACATTGTAAAGACACGTGCCACAACAGCGTACAGTTACATAGAAACAAAGATAAACTCAACATTGGCATGTAGAACTCGCACTGTTTTTTTGTTATAGACATAATAAACGAGGCCGGTAGATCTGAGCTATAGACTAATAGTGAACTTACAGGTTGTCATCAGCCTGACTTCAATTCCTGCTACTTTTAAAGAAATACTATAGTGCCAGGAAAACAAAGCTGTTTTCCTGGCACTATAATTCCCTATAGTGCCCCCCCTCCCTCATGTCCTCCCCTCCCCCACTCGACACTGATGGGGTTAAAATCCTATGGGTATATAGCAGATGCTGGATGTCCTCATGCACAGGGTGAGGACGTCCAGCATCAGTTAGGCGACTTTTGGTCACCTAACCACCCGAAAGTCCCTCTAGTGGCTGTCTGGTAGACAGCCAATAGAGGTGGAGTTACCCCTCAAGGTAATTATTGCAGTTTCTGAGAAACCGCAATAATTACACTTGCAGGTTTAAGGGGACTGGGACACTGCACCCAGACCACTTCAATGAGCTGAAGCTGTCTGGGTGCCTATAGTGTCCCTCTAAGCACACTCTCTGACAGACACCCACACTGGCAGATACACACTGACAGTAACACACACACTCAGTGACAAACACACAGACGTCACTGATTTGACACACACACACATTCACTGACACACACTCATTCATTGACAGAGAGACACACACAGACACACTGACAGACACACACTAATAGTCACACACACACTAAATGACAAACAGACTCTCACCGATTTGACAGACACTTACAAACATACACTAACAGAAGCACATACACGCAAACATGTGCATACACTAACAGAAGCACATACACTCATACGCACACACACGTGCATACACTAACAGAAGCACATACACGCAAACATGCATACAGTAACAGAAGCACATACACTCATACACACACACGTACATATGCTAACACGCGTAAATACACTCATACACACACACACTGACACAAACACACACATACACTAACAGACATAAACTAACATACACACACATACATAGACTAACAGACATACACACATACATACACACTAACAGACATAAATTAACAGACATACACACACATAAATAGACTGACATACACACACACATACATACACATACACTAACAGACATACACACACATACACTAGCAGACATACACACACACACTAACAGACATACACACATACACTAACAGACATACACACACATACACTAGCAGACATACACACACATACATACACATACACTAACAGACATACACACACATACATACACATACATAGACTAACAGACATACATATACAAATTATTAAAATTAACATTGCCCACCCACCCAGCCTCCCTACCTTTTAGGAAAGCTGGCATGGATGGGTCCCTGGGGTCCAGTGGGGCTGCATTGAGGCGGGCTGCTCTCTCCCTGTCATGGGGGGGGGGGGCACCTGATTGCCCCCCCGGCGGGCTGCTCTCTCCCTGTCACACGCGGCGAGGGAGCTGTGTCCTCTCTGCTCCCTCTCGCCGCGTGGGTTGTCTGCTGATGCAGGGAGCCGGAATATGACGTCATATTCCGGCTCCCTGCAACAGAAAACGGCGCGCTGCGAGAGGGAGCAGAGAGGACACAGCTCCCTCGCCGCGTGTGACAGGGAGAGAGCAGCCCGCCGGGGGGGCAATCAGGTGGCCCCCCCATGACAGGGGGAACACAGGGCATTTGGGGGCGGCATTTTTTGCCGCCCCCTGAGTGCCTGCAGGGGGAACGGCGTTCCTCCTGTGAAAAAAGTGCAGGAACGCCGTTCCCACGCGTTCCTGCAGGACTCGAGCCCTGTATATATATATATATATATTTATATAATTATAAATGAAATCAAGAGGGCTGCACTCACCTAAACATGCATATATTATAGGGTGCTGCAGGGGCCAAAATATACAAAATACAAAATCCAGCGCACTCGCTTATTCACTAAACAATGATTTCAGATCTTAGAGATTGTAATAGTTTTATTTAAAAACACCTCACCTAGGCAAAACATAATGGGGGTTTAGTTACATTATATCAGGGGTCCTCAAACTCCGGCCCCCCAGATGTTGCTGAACTACAACTCCCATGATTCTCTGGCTATCTATGTAATTCGAAGAATCATGGGAGTTGTAGTTCAGCAACATCTGGGGGGTCGGAGTTTGAGGACCCCTGCATTATATGATCATATATTGCATAAGCCTGCAATATGGGGTACATTGACGTTGTGGCAGGCTTATACAATATATGATCATATAATGTAACTAACCCCCCATTATTTTTGCCTAGGTGAGGTGTTTTTAAATAAAACTATTACAATCTCTAAGATTTGAAATCATTGTTTAGTGAATAAGCGAGTGAGCTGGATTCTGTATTTTGTATATTTTGGCCCCAGAAGCACTCTATAATGTATGCATGTTCAGGTGAGTGCAGCCCTTGGTTTCATTTATATATTTGGGAGTCCAGGCCAACTCCCTGGTTTTGCACCCCTCCCTGTCACAGGTGCCTCATTCCAGGACCCTATTTAGCCTTGACTTGCAGAGAGTCCCAGAGAGGAAGTATTTCCCAAGTGGATTAATCTCATAAGAGCAAGCATTAGGCTGCTAGAGTAGAACCTGCCAAGAATGGGGTACATTGACATTGTGGCAGACTTATGCAATATATGATCATATAATGTAACTAAACCCCCATTATTATTTGCCTAGGTGAGGTGTTTTTAAATAAAACTATTACAATCTCAAAGATTTGAAATCATTATTTGGTGAATAAGCGAGTGCGCTGTATTTTGTATTTTGCATATATATATATATATTAATATCAAAATACACGTAGAATGATATTAATTAAATATATATATATATATATATATATATATATATATATATATATATATAAATATGTTAAAAATGAAAAAAACATTTTTTTCAAAATATATATACAGGTATATGTGTAATTTTGTTCTAACTGCATTTTGATATTAATATACAGTATCTCACAAAAGTGAGTACACCCCTCACATTTTTGTAAATATTTTATTAGATCTTTTCATTTGACAGCACTGAAGAAATGACACTCTGCTACAATGTAAAGTAGAAAGTGTACAGACTGTATAACAGTGTAAATTTGCTGTCCCCTCAAAATAACTCAATGAACAGCCATTAATGTCTAAACCGTCCAAATTGGGCACAAAGTGTCAATATTTTGTGTGACCACCATTATTTTCCAGCACTGCCTTAACCCTCATGGGCATGGAGTTCATCAGAGTTTCACAGGTTGCCACTGGAGTCCTCTTCCACTCCTCCATGACATCACGGAGCTGGTGGATTTTAGATACCTTGAGCTCCCCCACCTTCCATTTGAGGATGTCCCATAGATGCTCAATAGGGTTTAGGTCTGGAGACATGCTTGGCCAGTCTATCACATTTACCTTCAATTTCTTTAGCTTAGCAATGGTCGTCTTGGAGGTGTGTTTGGGGTCATTATCATGTTGGAATACTGTCCTGCAGCCCAGTCTCTGAAGGGAGACGTTCATGCTCTGCTTCAGTATGTCACAGTACATGTTGGCATTCACGGTTTCCTCAATGAACAGTATCTCCCAAGTGCCGGCAGCACTCATGCAGGCCCAGACCACCATGCTTGATTGTAGGCAAGACACACCTGTCTTTGTACTCCTCACCTGGTTGCCGTCACACACGCTTGACACCATCTGAACCAAATAAGTTTTATCTTGGTCTAATCGGACCACAGGACATGGCTCCAGTAATCTATGTCCTTAGTCTGCTTGTCTTCAGCAAACTGTTTGCTAGCTTTCTTGTGTATCATTTTCAGAAGAGGCTTTCTTCTGGGACGACAGCATGCAGACCAATTTGATGCAGTGTGCGACACATGGTCTGAGCAGGGCCGTCTTTAACGCGGGTCAAATGGGGCAGCTGCCCCGGGCCCAGTTACTCTTGGGGGGCCCAAGGCAGCTTCCCCGTGGGCCCCGCTGCCCTCAACAATTTCCCCCCCATGGGGCAGCCGGCCCGCACATTAAGGAGGCCGCCGGGTGGGTATTTGTAAGCAGGGGCCCTTTGCTTTTCAGCAGCGCTGTGAGGAAGTGACAGCTGCGAGTCACTTCCTCCCACTAAGGAGAGGAGCCGCGTGGGAGTTGAAGGAGGGAGCCTGTGCCGGGAGAGGCAGATCCCAACAGCCTCAGCCTTCAGTCTGGACACTGGGGAACTACCTTCCAAGGTAAGAAACTTGTGAGTGGGTTTAAAAGTGTTAATTTATGTCAGTATGTCTGTCTGTGTATGTGTCTGTGTCTGTGTCAGTATGTCTGTCAGTGTATGTTTATGTCTATGTATGTGTCTGTGTTTGTGTCAGTATGTCTGTCAGTGTATGTTTATGTCAGTATGTCAGTGTATGTGTCTGTGTTTGTGTCAGTATATCTGTCAGTGTATGTTTATGTCTGTGTTTGTGTCAGTATGTCTTTCATTGTATATTTATGTCAGTATGTCTGTCTGTGTATTTGTCTGTGTTTGTGTCAGTATGTCTGTCAGTGTATGTGTCTGTGTTTGTGTCAGTATGTCTGTCAGTGTATGTTTATGTCAGTATGTCTGTCAGTGTATGTGTCTGTGCTTGTGTCAGTATGTCTGTCAATGTATGTGTCAGTATGTCTGTCTGTGTATGTCTTTGTGTATGTGTGTCAGAATGTTTGACAGTGTATGTCTGTGTATGTGTTTCAGTAAATGTGTCTGCGTGTGTGTCAGTATGTCTGTCAGTGTCTGTGTGTGTGTCAGTATGTCTGTAGTGATGTCTCTGTGTGTGTGTGTGTGTGTCAGTATGTCTGTCAGTGTATGTCTCTGTGTGTGTGTGTGTGTGTGTCAGTATGTCTGTCAGTGTATGTCTCTGTGTGTTAATATGTCTGGCAGGGGGCAGGGTCCCCATCCACATGTACATCCTTGTGTTACAGAAAGGGTTGTAATGTGGGGGTTAGGGGGCTTTATTGGGGGCCTGCAGTTGTAGTGTATGACTGGGTTTTTTTTTTTACAAATAGGGGCTGTATTGGGGGGATAAGGGTTGTAATTGGGGGATATAGACTGTAGTGTGGTGGTTGTGTTTGTTAGTGGCTGTAATAAAGAGGGATAGATGTTGTTGTGGGTAGATAGGAGTAAGTAAAGATGTACAGGAGCTGTGGTGGCAATAGTGGGGGAATGGGGACTGAAGAGTGGGGGTAGGGGTTATAATTGGAGGATATAGACTGTAGTAGTGGGGATGATGGTTAGCGGTTGTTATGGGGGTCTGGGGATGTTATGTGGAGGTATATGGGCTGTAGTGGAGGGGGAACATGGGCTGAGGAAAAAATAAACACATTTTAATTGAATATAAAAAAAACAGAAAAAAACAACAACCAACAATAAACTAAATCAAGCTATTCCCCTGTGGCTTACCTTGGTGGTCCAGTGATCCCAAGTGGTCCAGTGGGGAGTATACTTCTTAGTTTAACTTGTGGTCCAGTGAATGCTCTCGCAAGCCACTGTATTTGATGCATTGCATTGCCATAGCAACATGCCGAACACCAGAGCTCGCAGAAGCAATGCTGGTTAGGGCGCTGATGCCACTGGGGCCCATGCACTCTTCCAGATTTAAAGATGGCACATGTGCAGTGGGCCCAAGTGTAGGCCATTATTTGCAAAAAATTGGTGCGGCGGGTCCGAGTGGAGGGGCCCCAAATGCGGCAATATGATGGGGCCTCTCATTGGCCCAGGCAATGCCTGAGTGCCCAAATGGTTATTCAATCCCTGCTCCATCTACACCTTACACTGAACATTGATTCTGTGAAACTACTAGAAACAAACATCACATGCAAGTTTATGAAATGTAGATAATTTGTATTAAATCTGTTTTTTATTGAGGCAAATATAAGAAACAATTTACCCACGCAGGGGTAGTAATGCATGTTTGACAAGCGGTGTGAAATGCTTAATCGGTACATCTGTGGCATTTTGACATTAGCCTTTGCAGAGGCTTATAACGTATGAACTTCCCATACTGTTCATAAAAAGTAAACGTCCCACACTGATTGTGTCAGGGACGCCCCAAACCTTAATCTTGCACTGTCTGCTTTTATCTTCAAGGAGCGCCATTTGAGCGGTTATAGTCGTTTGAGATTGGTGGAGGCTTTGAATGGATTCCTGTACAGAGGCCAGGCCTGACTGCAGATCCATGACCTCTTCTTCGGTAGCTTTGACCCTGTCAGTAACCACTTGGATTCCTGTTTTCATAACTGCGATGTCTGCAGCGAATAGTTTAGGAATGTTTTGGTATAAGGCTTGACTGTCCTCTTTGGTTGCAAGGTTTGCCACGTCAAGGGTCCCTGCAGGTGCTAGGATGGCCCCTGATGATTGTGATTCTGACTGTTGAGTCAGGCTGCAGGCCTCTGGGGGCTCGTGGCAGGCCTCATGGCTGATACCGGTGGCCATCTTGGTGGGTGCCTGTTGGTGCAGCATGGTGCCAATATCCCTTGTGTTGGTGGGTTTCCAGCATTGCAGCTTTCTGTGACTTGCACGCCATTTGTGTGGAGTCTTGTGGGGACCTTTGCAAGGTCTCAGGCTAAATGTGATTCCCTCTCGGTGAGATCTATGTGGGTCTCTACCTCAAATCAGTATAGGGGAAGGTGGGCCCCTACCTTGGGGCACCGCCGTTTCATGCCCTGGTCGAATAAAAATGGCATTGATCAGGAGATTAAAGTGTCCAGTAGCAGTCTGGCAACTTCTCATCTGGTACGAATATGTGATCTGGTAGATATTTGTGAGCTTCTGTGCAGTGTTACAGGAGCTCGGCAGTATGGCTTCTGCATGCCTCTATTCCACTGGAATGTGGGCATTTTACAAACTAGCAGTCTAATCTATTTAAACTAGAGGCCTTCAAAAATATTGCCTGCGAGCATAAAATACAATTTCGGCCTCCAAAAGATGGTTCCTTCCTGACTGCTGGAGGACACACAGAAGGTTATTTTTTTCCGTTTTGTTTCTTATTCAACTGTATTTATTGCTTTCAGAACAAAAGCAGTTTGCATGTCAAATAAATGCTACAACATTTAATTCAGTGACAATAAGAGCAAGCAATGTGAAGCATCCCCTCTGATGGACTGCAACTTATCGTCCCTCACTGGAAAACAAGCATGGCTACAACGTTTTCTATACTTTGGGGAAATGCTTTATAAATCTCATAGCATTGTAAAGTTTATATTATTTCTGAAACTACTTGCACTTCATTAAACTACACAGCAATAGGCGTTGAGGGCTCAGCAGACTGGATAGTACCGGGAAACCAGAACAATGTGCACTTGGCTATATCAGAATGGCTGACGTACATTATGATTTGAGCTCTAGAGTAGAACATTGGTTCATGTTGTGGTGTTATAAGATACAGGTAAATAAAATGACTTGTGGTATCTATGTAAAAGCAGCTTGGGAGGACAGGATCCAGATCCATTCACTGACCTTGAAGAATGGGAGGGTGGGGAATTTATTAAGATTTTCTAATTGATACTACCTATTCTGACTGCTGAGTGGGCATTCAACCCATTAGTGATGCTACCATGTTGACCAAGAAATATGTTTTAGGAATTGGTGTTAAGGCAGTTGAATACAGTTTTTACCTGTAAGGTAGTACCCGACCCATGGGTAGAATTACTAAACAGATCTCACATGCCCGATACTATTAAACATATCAGACAAACGAATAATTCACATTTTAAGTTAACACATATATCAGGCCTCATTAATATTTTTCTGCATACATTTTCCACATTCCTATTTCTAAAAATTTTTAGTTAAATGAACACTATAGTCACCTAAATTACTTTAGCTAAATAAAGCAGTTTTAGTGTATAGATCATTCCCCTGCAATTTCACTGCTCAATTCTCTGCCATTTAGGAGTTAAATCCCTTTGTTTCTGTTTATGCAGCCCTAGCCACACCTCCCCTGGCTATGATTGACAGAGCCTGCATGAAAAATAAACTGGTTTCACTTTCAAACAGATGTAATTTACCTTAAATAATTGTATCTTAATCTCTAAATTGAACTTTAATCACATACAGGAGGCTCTTGCAGGGTCTAGCAAGCTATTAACATAGCAGGGGATAAGAAAATCTTAATTAAACAGAACTTGCAATAAAGAAAGCCTAAATAGGGCTCTCTTTACAGGAAGTGTTTATGGAAGGCTGTGCAAGTCACATGCAGGGAGGTGTGACTAGGGTTCATAAACAAAGGCATTTAACTCCTAAATGGCAGAGGATTGAGCAGTGAGGCTGCAGGGGCATGTTCTATACACCAAAACTGCTTCATTAAGCTAAAGTTGTTCAGGTGACTATAGTGTCCCTTTAACCACTTAAGGACCAAACTTCTGAAATAAAAGGGAATCATGACATGTCACACATGTCATGTGTCCTTAAGTGGTTAAGGCCAAGTTGATCTGTGTACAGGGACCAAATTTTGTTTTTACAAATGTTTCTCTGTTACCAATGATATTAAAACACAGAAGCGTAGGTTACATAGTAACCCATTTGTTTCTAAACTGAATATGCAAAGTACCTCCACCTTGCACTTTTTCATAAACTAGAGTAGATTGTGAATACCTAGTTTCTCAATAATGTTGTATTTTCACTGAAGTGCACTAGGTGGGGCTGAAGTCAAATGTTGTATGTGAGGTAAAACCTCTCCAAACCTGAAAATACAAGCTTTAACATACAGTATGAAAAAAATTGAAATTGAATTATGTATCAGGAAACTCTAGGTACCAGGGGACCTTCTGTTTTTGTTGAACCAGTAGAACATGGTTTAACAAAGAACTAGGGAATTGTTTGTTTGTTTTTGTTTAGGGAGAGCCTTTGTAAAATGCTGTTCACTTCCAGCATGGATTAGATTGTTATGATGAATGTGGCATTTACTTGGTGTGATGGCTCATTTTTACTATTTACAGAAGGCATCCCCTCACTGATTCACTCATTTGTCAACTAGAATTGACAAACTGTTCTAAATTTGATTTATTTGACAGTCCTAAATGTGAGCCCCTATGTTGCAGCCTTGGGGTTTGTTCTCTGGTGTCCTGCTTCTGAGGTGTCGAAAACGAGCTTGCATGTGCTAACCGCACAACGCACAGCATGCACACAACTACTTCATATTCAATACACATAAACGTCTCACGTCCATTGTACTTACCTTTTACACATCAATCACTTCCATGACATTCAGATTGCACACTGCAGTAGTCAAACACCCAGATGGCATGGCCAGCATCCATCAAGCTTATTATGGAACATATAAACAGCCATGGTAATCACTCCACACATTGGTATGATCCATCATCTACCCTCATAACACCCACTCAAACTTTACCAGCTGCCATTAGATAGCAGGTCTTCTT
This sequence comes from Pelobates fuscus, assembly GCF_036172605.1. NCBI lineage: Eukaryota > Metazoa > Chordata > Amphibia > Anura > Pelobatidae > Pelobates > Pelobates fuscus. Next base: position 116,900,255 of record NC_086321.1, read on the forward strand.
CCCAAATTGGAGGGGAACACATTAGGTTAAGCACCTGCCTCACATCTGAAGAGCCTTATTACTTCTCCCAAGACTAACCCATATGCAAAGCAAACACTTTCTTGCATGCCATATATACAAACACGTGATTAGTAGACCAAAGTAAAGAACAGAAACCACACTACATAATAAACAATTACCTATTAGAGCTGCATATTCCTCTGTTGGGAATGAAGGTTGTACACAAAGTCATGCATAGCATTTATATCAGTCAATATTATAGTTATTATACATCTATGGTAATCATACTGTACATTGATATCATCCATCATCTAACCTCATAACACCCACACGCAGCAGTCACATTGTATGTAAGAATTGCAATATTCAAAAATACTGTGTGGTAGGCCCGTAAGTATTATACATATTGGATTCAAGGGCGGTGTGCCTCAGTGGCAACTGGGGAAGTTTAAAGGTAGTGGGATGCTGTCCCACCCCAAACTTGTTAAACTTTACCCACTTAACTCCATAAGATACATGGCCCTGTTCAAAATCAGCATTTTCCCTGATCATCAATAAAGGGGAGAATGGCAACTGCAGACTTATCAGTTGTCTATTAGTTTATTAGTAGCCCAATCCCAATACATTTGCTTTACAGGTGATACTCGAAAAATTAGAATATCGTGCAAAAGTTCATTTATTTCAATAATGCAACGTAAAAGGAGAAACCAATATATGAGATAGACGCATTACATGCAAAGCAAGATAGTTCAAGCCATGATTTGTCATAAGTGCGATGATTATGGCTTACAGCTCAGGTGTTAGGAAAAGAGAAAAGGTATTTTTTTCCCCAAGAAAAAGGACTAAATTGCTAATGTTTATCAATATTTTGACACAAAGCTTCATTCCTACCACTAAAGTATTCTGCTGCCCCCCTCCGTCACAGCCCGTCCTGCCGGTAAATAAAGAGTTAGAAAACCTTTTTAAACTCACCTTATTTCACGTGAGGTCCCTTGGCGCTGGCTCTGTCTCTGCCTCCTCCGACATCAGCACTGAAAGGACCCTAATGCATATGCACAGCAAGCGTTACGCGCGCATTAGTGCTTCACAATAGGAAAGCATTGAATCAATGCTTTCTTAAGGGGAATTTGAAGATGCTAGACAGCAGGAAGCGCCTCTAGTGGCTGTCTGGTAAACAGCCACTAGAGGCAGGCTTAACAAGGCAATGTAAACATTACAGTTTCTCTGTAAGTGCAATGTTTTAGATTGCAGGATTAAGGGGACAGGAGCAGTGCACCCAGCCTATAGTGTCCCCTTAAGGCTCTGAGAGGTAGAGGAATTTCTGACATCTGAACTGTCACTTCTCTGTAAAATGCACCATTGATAAATCATTGAATATAATGTAAAAATGCCACATTTAGATGTAATGCATGAGTAAGAGAATGACTACAGGCAGGTACTTAGAAAGAAAAGGCATATATGCTAAAGCATGGTGTCATCAAAATAGTGTCAGCTAGAAGTTGCACATTTTGAATAAAAAACTTGTACTATTTGGCTGTACACACACTTAGTTAAGGGGGGGAGTGAGTCCATCAGGAGACAGCTATTATCAGTAAAGGACTAATAAGTCAGCAGGTTTAAACATTCCCAGAGACATGGCCAAAGAAATAAGGAGACAATGAAAAAGAACAGCAGATGATAACAAATGCAAAAATAATATTCTTTGTATCACAAAGCCATCGTATCAGTTAGCGGATTTTGGTCTTGGTCCGTTACTAAGGGCAATTCAGGTGACTACTGATGTTGTCCGACGGCCAGTTGGTTTGTGGAAAGAATGGCCTGATTTTTCAGATATCCCAAAGCTTCGTGAAAGTAGCAGATGTCGGGGTCGGATCTGACCTTGCTAAGCAGGTCTCTATGGGTATCCAGTGGTGTGAATAATTTCTCTGCATCCGATAGCTGTGCAATTTGGATTTACTGTCCTTCTTGGAGCACTAAGTGTTTTATCCCGGGCCCCAACGATATGGAATTGCACGGTCTCTTGGTAGCCGAGTAATTCGCTTCATTGAGTGTCTCCATGACACAATAGACGTGCTCAGCAGAGGTTAAATCAGACTGATACATAGTAAACACCAATAATAAACAACAAAACAATCAAATAGATACATAATAATAAATAATACACAGACTCAGAAATGTTGCAGAAAAGGCCATGGTCTTTTATTTAGTTTTAAAATAATACAACCAACACTTAAAGAGACACTCCAGGCACCCAGACCACTTCTGCCCATTGGAGTGGTCTGGGTGCCAACTCCCACTACTCTTAACCCTGCAAGTGTAATTATTGCCGTTTTTTATAAACTGCAATAATTACCTTGCAGGGTTAACTCCACCTCTAGTGGCTGTCTACTAGACAGCCACTAGAGGGAACTTCCTGATTTATAGCAAAGATTTTCTATGCTAGAGCGTCGCTGGACGTCCTCACGCTGTGTGAGGACCTCCAGCGTCGCTCATTTCCCCATAGGAAAGCATTGAAAATCTTTTTCAATGCTTTCCTATGGGGAGCGCTAATGCACATGCGCGGCATTGCCGCGCATGCGCATTAGGTCTCCTCGGCCGGTGGGCGGGATCAGTCTCGCTCACCGGTCTACGGAGTCAGTAGGAGGAGCGGCGCGGAGGAGGAGACAGTGACGAGGGACATCGTTGCTGCCTCAGGTAAGTGACTGAAGGGGTTTTCACCCCTTCAGTAACCGAGGATTGGGGGGTGGGAGGGAGAGGGACCCTCCAGTGCCAGGAAATGGATTGTTTTCCTGGCACTGGAGTTTTCCTTTAATAACTTTATAATCAAACCATCTCCGGTTTTTAAACCCCCAGAGCATTAACCAAACATCATATATCCCTGACGAAGTCCCTTACCTATCTGGACGAAACGCGTTGGATATTGGACTTTATTGTCTGCTTTTTTATTTATATTTTATAATTTTATTTTGTATGCTGTTTTGTTGTTCCTGCTCTCTATTACCTTGAATTGGATTTGTGCTGCCTATTTCCACACTGCCATCCAGTTCCACTGAGAGTGGAGATATGCCTACCACCTTTTTACGTCTGTAAGTGCTCCCAATAAATATCTTTTTGTATTTTTTATACATACTTCACCATGTATGGCTCTTTTTATCCGTCTCTTTAAGACATACTTCGTTATTTGATCTACTATCAAGATCTATACTTATATACCCCTGGGGGGTGAGAAGCCTGATTTGCATTTTCGTTTGTGAGTTTAACATCTAAACTTTACACTTTCACATTTAATCTTAACAATATTACGCTATGATATATATTTTTATCATTTCAGATTGTATTATAATCTCAAACTGAATATCTTATTCTGGATATATTCTCCAGGTTGTATTAATTATATGCTCATTTGAAGGTGTTTTCCACTTTTTCCTTTTTTTTTCTCATTAACCAAACATCTCCAGTATTTAAACCCCCAGAGAATTAAAACATAACTCACCAGCGTTCCGCCCTATTAGCCAGAACTTCAACTAAATGATCATAAACTCAACTAGTCCACCCCCCTTTAAATTAGGCAGGTGACCTCAACTCTAATAAAAGACCACAACAAATGAATAGGGAGGGAGGGCGGGGAAAACAGCTCAAGAAAGGGGTAAATACTACTTTCTTCAGGGTACTTCTTCTTTCTTCTGGCGCCAAAACTTACCTCAGGACTCCTTATATACCTTGCTTTTCCTGCCTCAGAGTACCCTCGCGGACAAGTGCTCCAATTAGAGCACTCTCCGCGCGGACCCCTGTTTGAAAAACGCATGAGGGCACTGCAACAGCTGTTGCTAAATGCCCTCGTGGTCAGTGCTATTTGCGCTGTGATCTGACCCCTGATTAACCCCGCGACGCACATGTGTACCTAGTCTATGGAGTAGGTACATTCTGTTTGCTCCCAATCAGTTTTAAGAATAATAGTGTGTCCCTTGGGAATCCCTCTGGGCCTTCAGCGCTTTGGGTTTCCTGAAGAAGTGTTCCACCATTCCATTTTTAGGTTCAGCTTGGAAAAGGATAGAGGTCAGCAACTGTCAAACATAGTGAGCAAAATCCAACTCATCCACACCCTCAGAGTTACCCCTGATTCAGAGGTTACATTGGCACCTGTAATCCTCCAGTGCTCCTCTTGGCTTGTTTAAGTTGATCTGTTGACCATCTTGGCTTGTTTAAGTTGATCTGTTACGTTCTGCATGTCTCCTTGCTTACTCTGTGCTCTGTTGCTCACATCTTCCGCGGCCTGCACGCAGGCCGACATTGGGCACGTCGGACTAGTGCTATATCTGCAGCAAAGAGGGTCTTCAACTCCAGCAGGAGATTCTTTATATCTGTCTCCTGTGCCGACGTCGTCTTGACAGGCCTCTGCTGCGGGATTACTATGTTTTTTGATACTGGGGTTAATTTTCTCCTACAAGACTTGTTCAGATCATGAGTGAGGTAGGGCTAATTTTCTGTGCTTCTGTTCAGAAATTGACGTGTAAAAGTCAAAGAGGCCTGATTCTAAGCGTCTGCTTGGGCTCGTGGCTAGCTCTAACCCCGCCTCCCCCTTCCCGTTTAACTTGTTTTAATAGCTTTTTTTATGTAATGCTCCATTTCTTTTACAATGCTCATTAAAGAATTAGCAAGTGGCATCACAATCCAACCCAGTATGGACACATCCATAGCTAATGTTCAATGGCAGAAAATAGCAACATTTAACAATGATTGACTGAGCGCAAAAATGGAGGCGCCCAGCTTCAGGACAGATGTGTGAATTTCTACTTTTAATTTTATTTTGCAGACTTCATAAAAACATATCTGCTAAATACAGGAGATAAGTATCTTAAGAATATTAAAACTCCTGGGTTCCCCTTTAATTATAAATGCACAGACTCGGGTTGCAGTAAACCATATGAAAGCTAAAATGTAGTGAGAATAAAACAGTGACCTGGTTTTAATCTTTAAAGGGACATGCAATACTTGACAATACTTTTTTTAAACCAACAAACACTTTTAAGCAAATATGCGAACTTTGAAAAGTATGTAATAAATGTTTATAACCGATTGAGCTGTCTGTTCTCAGTATTCTCTTGCACTCTGTTATTAAACTTATTATAAACTTCAGCAGATTGCATTATTGGGCACGAATCTTAACTAGGGGAGTTTCTTCAGTTCCCCTCTTACCTACCCATCTTAATTTCAGACCAGTCCATGAACAACAGAAACAGGGCATCACTGAGCAGCAGCACGAGAGAGAAACCGTAGCCTGCTCTGAAAGAATCAAACTGAATATATTCCCTCTCTTCTCAGAATGCACATGTGTAAATCTGTCTGAAAATGCTCAATACACTTTTCCAGCATTCCTAGGGATAGGGCACTGATTGGCTAAATTAGCATCCCCCCTGGAGTGAGTGTGAAAGGAATAAGAACAAAGAAGCAGGTAAATGTGAAAAAAAAAATCATATGTATCTGCTTTTTCAGCCTGCAGAACGAGGCAACTATCTCATTAAAAGCTAAAACTTTTGAATGAGACAGGAGACTCAAAGTGATTCATATCGCTTTAAGGTTTTGTTTTTTTGATATCTCATAATGTTGTTCTTGGCATCTAAATAATATTTAGTATCTCTGTTAAGTGATCCATACATGGATTATATTTATCACATTAGTATCAAATGTCAAAATTACATCAACCATTTATATAGTCCTAGACATGACAAACCAGAAAATCTTTTCTTATCCTGTCTGTTTCTTAAAACAAAAAAACAGTGCAAGTTTTGTGTTTTGCTTTTAGACATAATTTTATTGTTTAATAGTGATAGAAAGGGCAGTTTCCCGTACAGTGAACACATTTCAAAATGCTGAACACTCTATGGCAAGATTGGTCAACAAGAAGACCCCCAGCAAAAGGGTACATATAGGTCTAGAACACCCCGTGGTCTACCTGTTGATGACCTCATCTATGTGTTTAGTGACTAGACCACTAGATCTGTGGTTCACATTCCAGCCACCAGTTCCCTACAAAGTCCAGGTCCCCATTGGAACAAAACTGTAAAATCCCTAAATCCTGTTAAGTAAGGAGCTCTGGGCAACTACTATGGCTATCACTTACCTAGATGGCATGAGGTACATGTTTAAAGGCATGTTGAATATGCATTATTGAGGTTTGTCACTTTAAACTCTTTTATAGGTAGAAATACCTGCAGCCTGGTCCAAAAGAAAGGGAAAAAGAAGAGTCTGGTCATTAATCTTCAAGATTCTAAACTCCCTGGTGGTCTATGGCCCTTCAAAATAGAAAGCATCCATTCTTCAGAGAGCTTTTGCTTCACATGGACTAGATGATCAAATTAGACCTTCGGGATGTTTATCTCACTACTTACTGACCTTACAGAATCTACGTCAGTTCATTTGGATAAATGGCCATTTGCATGCTTTATTTTTGGTATCTCCTTGACTCCTGGCTTATGATAAAACCAGTGGTTGTCTTTCTGGTCATTAATCTTCAAGATTCTAAACTCCCTAGTGGTCTATGGCCCTTCAAAATAGAAAGCATCCATTCTTCAGAGAGCTTTTGCTTCACATGAACTAGATGATCAAATTAGACCTTCAGGATGTTTATCTCACTACTTACTGACCTTACAGAATCTACGTCAGTTCATTTGGATAAATGGCCATTTGCATGCTTTATTTTTGGTATCTCCTTGACTCCTGGCTTATGATAAAACCAGTGGTTGTCTTTCTGTGGAGCACATGTTCACTATTTTGCTCCACTGCTTTAAAGCATTTCTAATATATAAGAACCATTGCTTAATATATATTGGTTTTAAATTCAATATTAATCATTTTGGATAAGCTTTTTAAAAAAATTGAAATTTCTAAAATATATCATATACAACAAAATATGAAATCATTTGAAAAGCGTATCCAAAAATAGTAAGTCAAAGCCAATGTTTCAAAAAAAAAAAAAAAGACAGAACTAACAGTGGAACAGAGCAAGCATACTTTCTTGGGCTCTGTGCCTTAATACATAGAATTAGCAGAATTGAGGAGAAAAAGGGACAACTATCTGACTGAAAACTCCTCTCCTGTTGTGGGAGGTGAAATGGGAAAAAAATAAAATAAAAATAAAAAGCCCATATGGAACAAAATGACGGCTGGAGATGAGGAGTTCTCATGCTCTTTGGTGGATTTTTATTTTGACCCTGACAAAGTGACATCGGCTAGGCTGCTGAGAGAACACAGTAACAAGCAACCTTCCCACAGGTGACCCAGTCATGGCAGTCTAAAAGGCTAATGCTGACAGAATTGTGATCGAATATATCAGCCAACATGGTCTACATTAAGGATGCCATTGAGGGTGTTACCTCCAGGCTTACCCTTCCAAAAGCCTCTTCAAGTTCCCATGACTCCAGGATCACCTCCTTGGAGACCAAAATAGCAGCGATCCAAAAGCAGCAATTAACCACTGTCAACAGGATAGATGCCATGGAAGACTAGCGTAGGCATTATAAGATCTGTGGTGTCTCGGACTCTGTGGGGCTCTCCGACTTACCTCACTTTGTACGACACTTGCTTGGTATCCTGTTGCCGCCAAAGCAGGCCAAATTGGTGAAACTTGACAGGATGTTCCAACTACTGAAACTGGCCACCACACCACCGGCCGTACAAGTGAACCTCATTAACCGTTTTCAGAACCTGCAGGACAAGACCCTACTCTTGGCAGGTACTTGGGGGAAGACTCCATTTCTGTTCGAGGGATCCTCTCTTACATGGTTTCCTAACCTCACCAGAAGTACTATTACATGCTGCAAGGCCATGCAACTGTGTCTACAAGTGCTGCGGCAGCGAAATATTTCTTATAGATGGGGGATACCAGAGCTGCTCCTCTTTGCGCATTAGGGCACTTCATACCGGATGAAGAGTCTTCATACCGGATGAAGAGCTAGAAACCTTCATGCAGCAGCTGAGCCTTGTGAAGACCTCAAGAGTAGGGAGACCAAGTCTGTCACAACTAGACCCCTCTATTATAGCAGAGTTCACTTCACACGACACCTACCCGAGAGCCGACTTGAGCGGCTGCGACTTTAACCCTTGTCTTTCACTTTCTCCCTAGGGAGTTCCAAATTCCACAGCTACTGACCGCAGTTGCATAAGTGTCTTCTCAAGCACTTATTCCTTTATCTTTCCTATTTAGTTTAGCTCTGTTCACTTTCTTCTTTTTTAAGTTTCTCAATAAAGGTATACCAGACTTAAAAAGATACAATATCATTTCATATTGGCCGTAAAGTTATTGGTTCCTATTTTGGTTATTACCATCTCTGGTAACCTGTAAGCAAACCTGGGCTAGTGTGTGTAACACGGCAGGGGTTGAATCCCTACAGGGGTATGGTAGCTTCAATCCAATCTCATAATTTTTAGTAGTGACCCTATGCCCATACGGGATAATTACATTAGTCGCCATTCTTATACCTCTTGTGTTTCTTATATTAAGATCCATTCAATGTGTTTCTTTCATAATGATAGCAGACCTATTAGATTGCATAATCTATTGCAGTTAGTGCTTTCTTGTCTGTATGTGACCTACTCTCATGTTAAATGTCAAAATTAAGAATAAAAAAATGAAAGAACAACACCAATATATTTTATTGAATAACAAACTTCAGTCCAAAACACATTTAGTATACTTTGAATGCATATTTTTGTGAGTTGTATTGCTGTTGAGCTGTGTGAAATGTCTTGACACACCAAAAAGTCTGAATTCTAATAAAATAGAGATGAAGGGTTAAAAAGGACTGCAGTATGATTATATTTCTAAAGAAGACATTCACCTCTTCCATATTAGCTATTTTTCTCAGTGAAGCTGAGATAACGGGTTCCTATGGGAGATGGACCTGGGCTTTCTAAGTAGAGAACATTGATATATCCCTCGCCAGAGTAAACTGATTGATATAACTACATTTTCACTGTTCCAAAAAGGTTGAACCGTCTAATGCAGATTTAGATTTCCCTTCAGGCAGTGGCGTAACATGGGGGGTGGAGGGATACAAATGTAAAAAATAATAAATAAAAATGAAGTAATAATAAATAAAAAATCTCAGAAACTCACAGAAAATCTCCCAATGTTCGAAAATTCTACACAGTTTTTCCACATGGCAAATAAACATTGCCATGTAACATTTTACTGTGTTTTTGTTTTTGCTAATTACAGCCATTCTGTCCTCATGTAATACTTATCAATGAATTACAGAATGCCTGTTAATATCGTGATTTCCCATTTGAAGATACAGCCACTTTCGTTAATAGCCTGCTGGAGCCTGCAAGTGTGTGATTATAATTCAATTTATATAGCAGGAGACAAAAATTTGTAAAGTAAGTTAAGATCTGATTGAGGGCTGCCTAAACAGAAACTAAAGTGATTTATCTTCTAAATGGCAGAGAATTGAGCAGTAAGACTGCATTGGCATGATCTATACACTGAAACTGCTTCATAAAGCTAAAAGTAGTCTTGATGCCTATAGTATCCCTTTAATTAAGTTAAAAAAAAATGTTTTTACCTACTGTTATCCCCTGAGTGCACTTCTCTTGCTGCTGCCACCACTCCTCCTCTGGCTGAAATCACCATTACCGATCCCATTGGGAATCATTGGAAACCTATTGCTCATGGGTCGTAATCACTGTGCTGTGCCACTCAGTATTTCTTCATAGAGATGTACTGACTCAATGCCTCTCTACGGATGGTGTTCAGCATCTCCATACAGAGCATGGAGAAACTGAACGTCAGTCTTACAATATTTTGCAGAACCACAAGCAGGAAGCCCCTCTTGTGGCTGACACTTGGACTTCATTCCATTATGCAGCAACAGGTAAAAACTCAAGTTCCTGGTTGGTGGCCTAAAATATGGTAATTCCAGTTTAAATTGCAAATTGCAGTGATTCAGGTTGGGCCAGCAACTTTTAAATAAATAAATCACTTGGTGCATAACAGTGTATTTGCCATTAACTGGAAAAATAGCCACATATTTAATTAAAAAAAAAAACCTTGCTGTGGGTGCTTCATGCACTTTGTAAAGAATGAAAGGCGTTTCTGCATTTTCCGGAATTAGCCTCCTTTCTTACCCTAAGGAAATAATGATCAGTGTAGAAAAATTTTTATTACGCCAATAATTCTGTGCACCTGTGAACCTCCTACATAGGGCATACTGTTCTGCAGTGTTCGACCTATAGTCACCAACAGGATAATTTACTAAACTCTGAGCTAAAATCAATAGGATAAAATAGAGTAAAATAGGCAACAGCTATAGTCACAGCAATTTTATTTACCTTAGTTTATTTTTTTACATTAATACACTTTTCTTTTATAGGCTATTTTATAGACGTTCTGCAATCCTTGGCAATGCATGTAGCTTAAGCAAGTTTCCAATTCCAAGTAATGTACCAGGAATCCATTAATCAAAGTGTATCATTGACAGATTTAATTACAACAGTCCTTAATGAAGTCTCGCAAGTTTCTGCTTAGGCGTCAGGAAACAAAATAGGAGACGTTTGCCAGTCTGCGTGCATAGTCAAGATTTCAGATGAACACCCACAAAAGAGCATACTGCTGGCATCACAGATAGAAGAGAACAAAACGGTGGCACATCCAGATCCAGTTCAATGAAGAACAAAATCATAAACATAAATAAAAGCCAGTGCCAATGAGGTGATTACCATTATTCTGGAGGCATAAAGGAAGGCAAAAATGCACATCGATAATTCACTTTTTTTTTTTTTTCAATTTAATTTTTATTGAAATTTTTCTTGAAATCAACTTTACCATTGTATGGGTAATGGAGTTATATTTTGACGTTTTAACGCGGTTTAACTGAATATGATATACATAGCATTGTTATAGAAACAGTGTTAGCTTAAGTAGGTCATGTGAACATTATTACATAAAGAAACAATATTACATAAAGAAAACAATAGGTATGGGCGGTGCAGAGCAGGGGAGAACTTAGATGCAGCAAAACACTTTAATGTGCGGTTGAGGACCGTCTTGTGTCTGCGTCTCCCTCTATTGCCCTTACTAAACCCATCATGTTAGAATGCTGGAGTTTGAAGGGGTTCAGCAGGCTCTCATGGCTCTTGATGTGGAACCGACTTGGTTCTAGTCCCGTTTAGCAAGTCTCTGGATTTTGAGGTGCCCAACCGAGTGCCTGGATGTGTTAATGCCCATTTCTTTACTTCTCTGTGAAGGCTGTGCCTTTTGGTTCGGGGATTTAGCCTGCTGTTGGGACTCGAAGGCGTAGTTGGTTGTAGGCTCACGGTCTTTTTTGGGTGTCTCTAGGAGTGCCTCTGAGGTGTTTCCGAGTTTCTGCATCAGCGGTTCTGGGTCTTCTGTTGACGTCAGCGTCGCTGTCGTGTCTCCGCTGGTTATCACTATGGATCCCCCCGGCCCCCAGCGGTACCGTATAAAGTGGTCTCTGAGCTGTCTGGCAGTGGAGGCTAGCTTCCTCCTTTCCGCTAGGGCAGAGAATGGTATGTCCGCGTAGATAGAGATCGTCTGGCCTTTGTATAGTACTGATCCCTGTTCTCTGGAGCACTTCATAACCGCTGCCTTCACTGCAATATCGCGGGTTATGGCAATTATGTCTCTGGGCGCGTCTTTTGGGGCCGCAGCTGACTTTCTCACTCTGAATGCTGAGGTGATAGTGTGCTGGGAAGTGTCGTCTCTAATGCCCATGGTGTCTATTAGGTCCCTCACAAAGGTGAGTATCGTCTCATCAGGTATCTGTTCTGATATTCCCCTGAGGCGCAGGTTTTTTTGTCTGTGGCGTGTTTCTAGGGTAGTCACTGTTTGGGTCAGTTGTTGCACCTGAGATGAGAGGCTGTGCAGTTTGGTGTCGGTGGATTGTATGTGCTTGTCCCTGGAGGCTTCTCTGCCTTCCATCTCCTGTACCCTGTGGCGGATCTCTCCTATTTCTGCCTGGGCTGCTTGGAGGTCTTCCTTCCATACCTTCCGGAGGTCTGTCAGTAGCCTCCTGATATCCCCTTTTGTAGAGGGCGTCGCATCCTCGTCCGTTTCTGACTGATCCGACTCCACTCCCGAGCGGGGAGAGCTCATCGGGTCATCCTCTTCTTGGGAGGCCTCTGATGGCTCCGGCGACCCATGCTCCTCCGGCGCCATTTTGGGCAGATGCCGCGCCGCCGGCCTCTCAAATGAAAGCCGAAAATCTTGCTGCCGGGGAGTACCTGGGAGGTGAGACTTCTTGTGCTTGCGCCCCATAGCTTCTGTGTGTGGGGGGTGTCAGTTTGTTCGTCGCGATTGCTCGTTTTGTGGCTTTTTCGTCGATTATTTCCCCGGCTCTAACGGAGCTTAAGGTAGATGCGTCTGTTCACAAGCGCTGTAGGCCACGCCCCCGATAATTCACTTTTTAAATATTTCAACTTGGCAGATAAATACATTTCAAAGAGGAGATACATGATAACTAGGGCTGCTGTTTTAAAGTTGGTCTCAAGGACAGCTACTCTGTGAACCCTTCTAAAGATAAAACAGAAATATAGAAAACAAATGCTGCGCCAAGTACAAGTATAAAATTAACAATATGTATAATAGTCCCAAAAATAGTCCTTAAAACATAAGTTAATACCTCTGTTTTCAGAGGTAAATGTTGTGTAGGTAGGTATTCTTTACAACTGGGGCTGTCTTCTTGGTTCCTTTTAGATGTATATGGGATACAAAAAATAAAAGGAAATCCAATGGTACAGTATATCAGGCAGGATAGGAGCAATAAAATAAATAATAAAATTCCCACTCACAATTTGTAGGGCCTTAGCCAGCTCTAGCGTGTAGCACCTGAAGTGGTACAGTCCCCACACAAGGATATAACGTGAGTGTTCCTCTATTAGGAGATGGTATCAGGAGCGCAATGGTAAAAAAAAAAAAAAAAAAAAAAAAAAAAGGCAACAATAGTGCTCTTGGTATAATCTACAGATAATTAAGACTTAAGATAAATTATACTCACAAAGGTGGAGCAGGCAAACTGCTCTATGGTTACAGCGTTGGTGGAATAATCCCACCTCGGATTTATTTGCAGTAAAGATGTTTAAAATAGATGTAGCCAGGGAGTAGTTAAAAAGAGGTGATAATAAAGATAATTGGCACAAATACAAGTGTCAAAAAATTGTTGTAAATAATACCTACCTACACAACATCTACCTCTGAAAACAGTGGTATTAACTTATGTTTTAAGGACTATTTCTGAATTTGGAGGCCAAGGGAACACCTTGTACTCTTTGTCATGTTCCTCAAACCATTCCTGAACAATTTTTGCAGAGTGGCAGACTGCATTATCCTGCTGAAAGAGGTCACTGCCATCAACGCACACCATTTTCATGAAGGGTGTATGTGGTCTGCAACAATCTCTAGGTATGTGGTGCATGTCATAGTAGCATCCACAGGAATGACAGGACCCAAGGTATCCCAGCAGGACATTGTCTAGAGCATAACTGCGTCTGCTGCCTGCCTTCTTCCCATAGTGCGTTCTGCTGCCATCTCTCTCCCCAACAAAACAACGCACATGCACCACCTGACATAAAAGAAAATTTGATTCATCAGACCAGGCAACCTTATTCCATTGTTCCATGATCCAGTTCTTTCAGTGCTGGACAGGAGTCTTCATGGGCACTCTGACCATTCTGTAACTACGCAGTCTTATACGCAGCAAACTGCAATGCAATGTGCGTTCTGACACCTTTCTTTTCTGGCCAGCATTAAAGGGACTCTATAGTTACCAGAAGAGATTAATGTAGTTGTTCTGTTGTCTACTCCCTGTCCCTGCAAGCTTTTTAAGGTAAACACTGGCTTTTCAGATGTGTTTACATCACTGCCTAGAAACATCTCTACTGGCAGTCACTCAGACGGCCACTAGAGGTGTTTCCTGGGTCAGTGTTGCATAATGTGCAGCACTGACGTTCAGCGTCTCCACGCTCTGCATGGAGGCGCTGAAAGTTCCTCAAAGAGATGAATTGGTTCAATGCATCTCTATAAGGAGATCCTGATTGGCCTAGTTGACGTGTGACCCAACTGCCTCCTTTCTGATTTGTGGTCCTTTTATAATAGATTTGGATAATAATATGCCTACCTCCTGGAGAGTGTTCTTCACTTGGCCTGATGTTGTGAAGTGTTTTTTCTTTACCATGGGAAGAATCCTGCGATCCTCCACCACTGTTGTTTTCCGTGGACGTCCAGGAATTATTGTGTTGCAGAGCTCATCAGTGCATTTTCTATTCTCAGAATGTACCAAAGTATTGATCTGGCCACTCCTAATGTTCCTGCTATCTCTGATAGATTTTTTTCGCAGCCTGTTTCACTTGCATTGAGATCTCCTTTGACCACACGTTGTGGATTCACAGCAACAGCTTCCAAATGTGAATGCCACACGTGGAATCAACTCCAGATCTTTAACCTGCTTAATTGATGAATAAATAACAAATGAATAGCCCACACCTGTCTGTGAAACAGCTTTTGAGTTAATTGTCCCATTAATTTTGGTCCCTTAAAAAAGAGGGGGCTACATATTAAAGAGCTGTTTTTCCTAAACACCCATATTACACTGTATGTCACTAAATGTTTCATTGCTGTAGAGCCATAGTATGCTATTAATTTCTGTATGCTTTTTTTTGTTGCAGCCCTCTTTAAAACAAGGAGAGGTAAATGAGAATACATTGTTTCCGTCCAGTTCACTGCTGCTTTGTGTCGCATGATGCCACACATGCACCCCTTCAAGCTTGAGCATCTAATGGGTATATGCCATATTCCAGCAGTGCTGTGTACGTGCATCCACTGTGTGTACGATACTGGATGAGCTAACAAATTTTATTTTACAAACTTTTACTACCTTTGTCTGGCAAAGCAATTGAATAAAATTAAAATAAAATTTAAAGAATAAAAATAAAGAAAAAAAATAAGAACAACCACAGCTAACTTTTAGTCAGCTATCGTGTTGCCCTAAAATGACAAAGAGACAATTCCTCTTTGAAGAACTCTGCATACTCTTGACATTTTAAAATGTGGGATATTTGTTACAAGTTGGCAAGTAAAACACTAACCCTGTTATATACAACTTGTCACTGACATTGTTTAAGTGTGTAAGCACAGAGGTTCCTATGAGTGTAGTTTATCTTTGCAATGCTTTTTGCCCTTTGATCGGCTCCTTTGAAGTTTTTTCCAATCCATTGCCCTTCAATCTGATCTGAGATTCGGTACACAACTGGGTGCATCAGGGTAAATCAAACAAAATGTCTGTGTAGAACAAACTTAAAACATGTAAAATGATATACTAGTATACAGGGAAATGGGTATCACACATATTGTTTACAGTACAGCATTTTAATAACAGTCTTTCATCAAAGGGACAGCATTGGACCACAATGATTGTGGTAGAGCTCAATTGCAAGACTAATACTTTTAGCGTTTTGGTCTCACCCCAGACCCCAGACTCATTGCAAATATCACAGATATAAGCATCTCTTTACCTTGTGTCATAATGGGTTCATGGTGTGGACAGTACAACACAGACTGTGACTTTAATGGATGTTTAGTTGGAGTGGTACAGGAGGGGTTGCATAGTCTCCAGCAGCTCCTGTTAAAACATTAGGCAAAAATGAACAGTCAAAAAGTATCTCATTACTGTGTGTGTGTGTGTGTGTCCCTGTCCGTCCATCCGTCTTGTTCTCTTCGGAACTTTCATCCGAGTTCTTTTTCTTTGACATGATGTTATGAATTGAAGGACCTACACATGCCCAATATTATCCTGATTAGCATTTCCACATCCAAGCCTAAATTCATTATCTGCAAGGCTGCAATTCTTTTCATGCCTGTCTGCTTAGTTACCTGTCAATCCTTGTAATAACATCCTGTATCTTTTAAGGTTAAAAGTTAAATGTTAATATATAGGGACTGATAGTGAGAAATGAATAGACCCAATAGGATCAAATAACAGCAGGGCTGCGTCACATACAAAGGAGCGACTTATCTAATAGAACTGAAAAGATATATCTGGTATGTGAGCGCTCCAATACAAATAAACTAATAATTATGCAAATAAACATAAAAATCAAAAATAAAGTAATATGTAATAATGACCAATATAGCTGGGATCACCACAATGACCACCATAAACCAAAATTCAATAGTGATATATTGAATCTCAAGAAAAAACGGGCATATGTACTGGGTAAATCTATCTGAATCAGAATACTATACAATTATGTAAAGTATATACAAAATATCATTTATTGTATAAAACGCCAAACATAAAAATGTGAAACAACATCTCAAAAATGTCCAGTATCAGATATAAGCGTGGTGAATAATATGGGGCCCCTTATTCATTATTCTTGTCGACAAAAGACTGATGTGAAAAATCGGAGATGTGCACATAAACATAAAAAATATATATAAACATGAAAAAGAATTCAAGCGATAAACTCCATGTACATTCCGTAAAAAATATATGTGTAGACGGATAGTGCCCAGACGAATGAACCGTCTCACGGAGAGGGAGCTCGAAAACCAGCCAAACACCCGGGTCAAGACTAAGGGGGAAGCGATAGGGATAGCCCCAAAGGAGAAATCACATCCACCAGATATGGAACACCATGGGGATATCACTAAGGCAACTTACCCTATTCGTCCGACCTTCGGATGAGATACTGGGAGCACATAAACTCCAAACCGTGGGAGCTGCAGGATCTGTCGTTCTCGCCAGGTCACTTGCCGAAAAACAATGACGGGTCGTAAAGGAAGGACCGGCTGGAAAGTTCAAATCAGTCGGCGGTGTGGTGAGGCAGCAGACAGCACGTCTACGCGTTTCGTCCTTGCTGGAGGACTTTTTCAAGACAATGTATGCTGTCTAAGAGCCGGGTATATATACCCACTCTTAATTGTTCCACAAAATGGTCATAATTGTTAATTGATATACTGAGATCATTACATATCTAAATAAAAAATGCTGCAAGTTGATAGAGCAACACCAACTATAATAAATGAAAATATAATGAAATTGTTTATCATTATTTGAACAATGTCATATAATTAACATCGAAAAATGCATATATATAGAAATAAAATTAAGATTAAAAAATTTTTTACTAATAAAATAATTAAATCTCCATTTTCAAAATGATTTTACAGAGCTTGATTATATTAGTGAATCTTAGTTTGCTAGCCTTTTTTTTTTTTTTTTAAATAAAAAATAATACAGTTAAATTATTTTATGAATCATAAAAAATTTATATTTAATTAAGAAAGAGAACATTGAAATGATGCTGAGCACTCATGTGAGATTCATATAAGTGTCATAGTGACCGTAGGGTCTATAGTGAATCACAATATATATATGTGGTTCCCAATTAATTCTCTCCCACATATAGAAACAGTGAGATATCTTCCACTGACAGGGACAAAGAGTATATATTCCAAATCAATTCTTAGATGTTGCATTCCACTTCTTCATTTAACCCATTGGGGGTAAGTGTATTGAGTCTAAAGATCCATTTGGTTTCCGCTGTGATTAAAGCTAATTTTCTATTAAGTGTATTCTGTGCAATATGCTCAATGCCCATTACTATTAGATGTAAAGGATTACTGTCATGGGCCATTTGGAAGTGTCTGGCCACCGAGGATTTTTTATCACGGTTACTGATGGCTCGTCTGTGTTCCCTGAACCTAGCTTTTAATGGTCTCGAGGTCTGACCTACATATAGTAAGTCACAAGTACATATCAGCAGATATACGACAAATGAAGTATTGCACGAGATTCTAGTGGTTACATGGAAGTTCTCATCTTTAGAGGATGAGGAAAAATTCTTCCTTCCGTGACATATGTGTTGACACGTTAGGCATCGAGTAGCACCACATTTAAAATTTCCTGCTTCACATAATACCGATGTTTTATTGGTTTTTGTAGTTGGAAATTTGGAAGGGGCCAATAGGTTCTTTAAATTCCTATTTTTACGGAATGTTACTCTGGGTACTTCAGGGATACTGAATCGAAGCCATGGATCCAAACGCAGAATTGACCAGTGATTTTTTAAAATTTGAATGATCTGATTGTACGCCCTATTGTACGTAGTCGAGAAAATGGGACCTTTATTCTGACCCACCTCTCTAGTGCTGATGTGAAAGTCATTCCTTGATTTAGGTCTCCTTTTGATCGGATGATTCTCCAGTAAAAATAGAATCTCCCTATGTTGGACTGAGGGGAGGGGTGGTGGAATCGATGTATCAGCTGCAAACCCAGGGATGATAGTGGAGTTAAATACGTAAAAGTTAAATGTTAGTGCTCTGCTACAAACCTTTTACAACGGTACCCCAAATTACTCCTCTTTGTCAGTCAGAAAATACAAGGCCAACTTCTATTTTCACTTGCAGGACTTGTCTACGAACGCCTATCAGCTTATTGTTTGATTCTTTCCTTAGTGCAGAACACCAATGGTGGCTTGTCCACTTACAGCCTTCAAATGGTGAGAATGTTTGAGCCGAGGCTGGGTTTACCATAAGGCAGAGTAGGCACCCGGCTACAGGGACCTGTTTTTTTTTAAGGGGGGGTTACTCTGCCTGTAAAAAAAACCCCTCCTTATTTCCTGTCCTGTGTTTACTGGCTCCAGCACTCTGCGATCACTGCAATTGAGCAGTGAGACTGCAGGGGCCTGATCTATACACCAAAACTGCTTTATTAAGCTAAAAGTGTTGTGTATTGTTTTGGTGCCTATAGTATCCCTTTAAAGGGACATTATAGTCACCCAAACTACTTCAGCTCATTGAACTGGTCTGGGTGCAGTGTCCCATGTCCCTTAACCCTGTAATAGTTGGGCACTATAGGGGGCAATAGTGTCAGGAAAACAACTTTGTCTTCCTGGCAGTATAGTTTCCCTTTAATCTCTTGTTGGCTATGCCCAGCATATAGGGTAGCTCATTTAATTTTTATTTTATTTTTAAAGTTATATTAATACATACTCTACTACCCACACTTAATATATACACACACACACTGTTTTAACACTATACACAAACTGATACAAATACTTTGAAATACATGCACTCAGAAATGTATACACATTGATACATATGGACACACACTATACACACGTACACTCTCTCTCTCTTCACGTGTGTGCATATACATTTTTATCCTATTTAAAAGTCCATACACTTTTTTAAAAATTCATTTTCCCAGGCTAACTGTAAAAAACATAGAATATAGTCAATACATAATTAAACAAATTATTCAATTTGTTTTATGTTCATACCTCTAAACCAGTGGTAGTCAACCTTTTTCTACCTACCGCCCACTAATGCATCTTTTTGGTTGAAAAAATGTCCTTACCGCCCACCAGTTTTCGCGCAAGTGCAGAATATTTTTTCGAAAGGAGGGTGTTTTAAAAAAAATGTACGTACATTTATCTTTTTATTTCTACTTAATGCATGTATATAATGTTTTTAACTTAAATATAATATAAATGAGAAAACAATAAAGTAAATTGAAATTACCTTTACTAGTGATCAATGAGATCCTTGAGGATGATGCTGCAAGACCAAATATTTGATATCTGGTTCGATTTTCGTAAGGAACAAATGAAGGTCTCCTCTTTCGGTGATATTCAGACGACTTCTCTGTTTGCGCATAATATGATTTCTCATCTGTGCGTCAGCTCCCCTTCTCTCCCTCCTCAATTCCCCTCCCCAACTTTTTTTCCCCTTTTTTTCTTAAATTTTTTAACCTTCCTTATAGCAATGCCCAGTAGGAAGGCTGAGCTAGGTATCCCACTTACTATAGCCCACTATAACAGACAGGCGCACACATACATACATACAGACACACACACACAAGACACACAGACAGACAGACCGGCACACACATACATC
This sequence comes from Pelobates fuscus, assembly GCF_036172605.1. Lineage (NCBI taxonomy): Eukaryota > Metazoa > Chordata > Amphibia > Anura > Pelobatidae > Pelobates > Pelobates fuscus. Next base: position 116,920,173 of record NC_086321.1, read on the forward strand.
CAGACACACATACATCCAAACAGACAGGCACACATACATACAGACACACACACACAGACATGCATACAGACACACACATACAAAGACACACACACGAAGACAAATACACACATACAGACACAAGACACACATACATACAAAGACACATACACACAAAGACAAGACACACATACACACATATATACAGACACACACACAAGACGCATACAAAGACACACATACATACAAAGACACATACATAAGACACACATACAGACACATACATACAGACACACACAAGACATACATACAAAGACACATACACAAACAAACACACACATTATATGGAAGTCACCCTCCTGTTTCCTACCTTTAAGGTGCAGGAGGGTGATTTTCCCTGGGGTCCAGTGATTCCCACTCTGACTCCCTCCTCCTTCCTCCCGCGCGAGCTCTCTGTATGCTGGGAGGAGTGACCGGGGAATCACTTCCTCCCAGCAGAGATAATGTAATCACAGGGGGCCCGGTCGTGCTGTTAAAGCGCCCAGCGCTGACCGGGCCCCCTCACAATCCACATCCATTGGGTGGCCCTGACAGCATGGGCCACCCGATGGACCCCTCCATATTTGCCACCGGGGCCACAAGTGGTGATGGCGGTACCCAGTCGCAGGGGTACCGCCAGCTCGCACCCGCCCGCCCGCTCACCCAATCTCTCAAAATTAGAAAATCCCTACCACCCACCTTGAATCCTGAAGCGCCCACTAGTGGGCGATAGGGACCAGGTTGACGACCCATGCTCTAAACAGTCAACTGGGGGTACTACTCTCTCAGTAGCCTTGCGGAGCACTATACTAGTGAGCTTTCTTTTTATATCAGGAGACTGCACTAAGAACCAGCTACCAAATACGTTCCTGCTCCTCTACCATCTGTGGAGATCTGGGGATAAAGAGTCCCACATTTGGGACTTTGGCCTCCATGGTCCCCCTAGCAACACCTATGCCAGTTTCCATGGTTCCCTTTTTTAACTTCATCTTTTTTACAACAGTTACTTTTGTTATGTGTCACTTTCCAGCTGCACCGTACAGCAACACTGGCTTCTATATAAATAACACACACAAAAATGGCCAATGTTATTGATGTGCTCATGGACATAGTTAAATAAGCTGAAAAGCGACATGTACCCAAGAAGTTCAGCCTTTCTCACATCTGTTTTTGCTGTTGATTCAAAAGAAGGCAAAAAACCCAGTCTGAATCATTTTCAATTTTGCAACAAACTAGGAAAAAATCCTCCTTGACCCCATAATGGCAGTCAGATCAAGAACCATGACATTCCTTCTTGACCCCATGATGAGAGTCAGATCAAGATCCATGAATATTGAATAAGAAGGATGTCTGCTGTTTTTATGCATTCTTTATTGGAAACAGAGAGCTGAGTCTATTTTTCAGATTGTGTCTTAGTTTATGACTTCCTGATGGTGTCTCTAAAACTGTGCAGCATACTGGTTAACAAGAGGTAGTTGTGGGTCTCAGATGGATCAAAATGATTCTGAATTTCCTGATGACATCAGAGTGAATACATTGCCCCAGCCAGTGGCTTACACACAATACATGGGGCTCCCCCATCCCTCCCCACCGCCACCCCATACAGACACACACAGAGATACACACAGACACACATACAGACACACACACACACACACACACATAGATACATACCACATACATACAGACACACAGACACAGATACACATACATACATACATACATACACATACATACAGACACATACATACATACATACACATACATACAGACACACACATACATACACACACATACATAGACACACACACAGACAGACAGACACACATACACATGCATACAGACACACATACACAGAGACACACACACATACATAGACACATAAATACAGAGACACACACACAGATAAATACAGACACATAGACACACACACATACATACACACACAAATACATATAGACACACAGACATATACATACAGATTGATGACTATTGCACCCTCCATCCTTAACTCTTGTTTAGTTAAATGTTTGTTTTGCTAGTGTTAGTTATTGCACTCTATGCCTCATTAATTTATGATGTTCCCTATTTATGTATTTTCCTATCTTATCTCTGCCATTCCCTCATTTATCCTTAAATTCAAATTCCATTTCATCTGCTTTTTTCTTGATTTTATTTTTAACACCCCAATGATTCTCCACCCACAATCTGCTTTATCTAACCCCAGATTTTCTCCTTTATAGCCTGGGCCCCATAAAATATTGAAACAGCTACACTCAGGACTCCCAGCACACAACCCTGCAGGACTTGCCATAAGCAGAGGTAGCATTTCTGGATGATCGCTTCTCACCCACCCTCCCCATGGTAATCATTACATTTATAGATAGCTCTTACCTAGCTTTCCTGTTAAACCAATTATGTCCACCAAGCCCTCCACACCCAAAATAGCTATACTCACACAATACCTCTTTAACCCTTAACCCTCCTAACCACAGCTCTTAAAAACACAGCACCTACTCTCCTACTGATATTCTCACATCTATTTTTCACTTTCTCTCTCACTTCCCTCTTCATTAAAATCTCTCTATCATTTTACTTACCTGTTCCTGCTAACACCATCTTCATTGCTCCCTCTCTGCTCCCATCATCTCTGTATTCATCACATGCACTTTACTCATATTTATCCAGCCTTTCTCCACACACCCCTCCTAAATACCTTAAATACAAGCTCTCATCCCCAACATTTAAATCTTACTCGCACCTTCTCTTCCTTTCCACCCTACTACTCCTAGCAGCAGGTGATGTCTCTCCAAACCCTGGTCCCTCCACTACTCAGCCACCTGGTACAAACTCCAGAAACCACAACAACCTAATACCCATTCCATGTAATTCTCACTATAATTCCTCTTTTAAAGCTGCTCTCTGGAATGCACGCTCTGTGTGTAGCACCTTTAAATCTACTTCCATCCATGACCTATTTATCTCACACTCCCTAAACCTACTTGCACTAACTGAAACATGGCTCTCTCCCTCAGATACTGCTACCCCTGCCTCACTATCCTTTGGTGGTCTTCACTTTACCCACAATCCAAGACAAGCAGAGATTAAAGGTGGCGGTGTAGGTTTTCTTTTCTCACCCCACTGCTCCTTTAAAACCCTGCCCACCCCCCCCCCCTTCCCTCTCTTTCCCATCATTTGAAATTCATTCAATTCGCCTTTTCAAACCCTTCTCTGCTAACATTGCCGTTATCTATCGTCCCCCTGGTTCCCCTCTCCTCTTCCTTGACCACTTTGCTGCCTGGCTACCCTACTTCCTCTCTTCCAACATTCCATCCCTAATTCTTGGAGACTTCAATATTCCCATTAACCCACCTTTAACCCCAGCAGCCTCTAAACTAATTTCAATTATTTCCTCCCTTGGACTATTGCAGTGGGCTAATTCTCCCACTCATGTAGCTGGCAATACCCTTGACCTTATTTTCTCTTATTCATGTACATTATCTAATATCTGCAACACCCCATTTCCTCTCTCTGATCACCACCTCTTATCGTTTGCTCTCAATTACCCCCTCACCCAACAACCTCAGCCTAACCCCCCTCAGCTCAGGAGGAACCTTAACTCTATTGACCTCCAGCAGCTCTCAGCTGACATTGATTCACAACTGCTATCCATCCCTTCCCTCTCCTGTCCCTCACTGGCCATCTCCACATATAACACTACCCTCACATCTGCCTTGAACGCTGCAGCCCCACTCCAAACATGCACCTCGAGGAGGACACGACCCCAACCTTGGCACAATAAATTAACACGCTATCTGCAGAGCTTCTCCCGTTGTGCTGAACGCTCCTGGAGGAAGTCCCGGACCCAGGCAGACTCTCCATTATAGATTCATGTTGCTTTCATACAGCACAGCCCTTGCCCTCGCCAAACAGTCCTACTTTTCCTCTCTCATTAGTTCATGCTCCCGCAATCCCAGACGTCTCTTTGACACCTTTAATTCCCTTCTCCGCCCTGCTGTGGCCACCCCCCAAACTAACTTTACAGCTGATAGCTTTACATGTTACTTTACTGACAAGATTGAACAGCTAAGGAAACAATTCTCCCCTCCTTGCCATTCTCTTTCTCAACCACACGTAAATCATGTTTTCCCTACCCTCCAGACTTTCTCCCCAGCTACTGATCAAGAGGTGGCTGCGCTTCTCCGTTCATCTCGCCCCACCACTTGCCCGCTCGATCCTGTCCCATCTCACCTCATCAGATCTCTCTCCCCTTGTCTTGTGCCTACCCTAACACACATCTTTAACTGCTCTCTCTCTTCTGGCACTGTTCCTGCTGACCTTAAACATGCCACTGTATTACCTATCCTGAAAAAAACATCTCTCGACCCATCCTCCCCCTCTAACTATCGTCCCATATCCCTGCTCCCTTTCTCATCAAAGCTTTTGGAAAGACTTGTCTTTACCCGTGTTTCTCACTTCCTTAATTCCAACTCTCTCCTTGACCCTCTTCAGTCTGGCTTCCGCCCTCTCCACTCTACTGAGACCGCTCAAAGTGATGAATGACCTAATCTCCGCTAAATCCAAAGGTCACTACTCCATATTAATTCTCCTTGACCTCTCTGCTGCCTTTGACACCGTTGATCATGCTCTCCTCCTTCAAACTCTTCAATCGCTCGGTCTCTGTGACTCTGTCCTCTCTTGGTTTTCCTCCTATCTCTCCCAACGCTCATTCAATGTCTCCTTTTCCAAGGTTACCTCCTCCCCTCATCCTGTCTCGATTGGAGTTCCCCAAGGCTCTGTCCTTGGTCCCCTTCTATTTTCTCTTTATACTGCCACTTTTGGATTCCACTACCACCTGTACGCCAATGACACTCAGATATACCTCTCCTCCCCAGACCTCTCCCCTGCCGTCCTGCAACGTGTCACTGCTTGCCTTTCCTCCATCTCTGACTGGATGTCATCACGCTTTCTCAAACTTAACCTCTCTAAAACTGAACTCCTTGTCTTTCCTCCTCCTAATACTGATCCTCCTCTCTCGCTCTCCCTTCAAGTCAGTGATATCCACATAAGTCCATCCCTGCAAACGCGCTGTCTTGGCGTCATACTTGACTCTGGTCTCACCTTTGAGTCTCACATCCAGTTTGTTGCCAAGTCCTGTAGGTTCCAACTCAAAAACATAGCCCGCATCCGCCCCTTTCTTACGCAAGATGCTACCAAGGAGCTTGTCCATGCTCTAGTAATTTCCCGCATGGACTACTGTGACCCTCTCCTGATTGGTCTCCCCAAAAGCCGTATTGCCCCGCTACAGTCTGTAATGAATGCTGCAGCTAGACTGATTTTCCTCTCTAGTCGGTCCTCTCACACCTCGCCCCTCTGCCAGTCCTTACATTGGCTTCCTGTATCCTACAGGAGTAAATTCAAAGTGCTAACCCATACATTTAAAGCACTGAACAATTCCAGCCCCTCTTATATCTCTTCACTGATCCATAGGTATGCCCCTCCTCGTACCCTCCGCTCCGCCTGTGACCACCTCCTGACCGCTGCTCGCACCCGTACGGCCAACTCACACTTGCAGGACCTCTCGCTCCTCTCCTATGGAATAGCTTGCCTACTGCCATCAGAATCTCCCCTAGTCTTCAATCATTTAAAAAGGGCCTTAAAACCCATCTCTTCAGGAAAGCTTATGGCCTCCCAGAGTAATCTCTACCTTACATACCTGTCTCTTGCTCTCTCCTATGGGACAGTGCTTTGCTCTCTCCTCCAGCTCTGCTTCACTCCTACTTGATATTTCCTGTCCTAATGTTTCTAATACCCCACCTCCTATAGTCTGTAAGCTTGTTTGAGCAGGGTCCTCTTCAACCTATTGTACCTGTAAGTTTTCTTGTAATTGTCCTATTTATTGTTACATCCCCCCCCACCCCCTCTCAAAATATTGTAAAGCGCTACGGAATCTGTTGGCGCTATATAAATGGCAATAATAATAATAATAATACATACAGACACATACACAGAGACACACACACACAGATACATACAGACACATACATAGACACATACACTAGCACACACATGCAAAATAGTTTAGTCACCTTCCTATTACCTACCTTTTAGGTGCAGGAGGGTGACTTCCCTGGGGTCCAGTGGCTCAGGTTGATGGAGTCAGAGTTCCCACTCTGACTCCCTCTCCTTCCTCCCGCGCGGTTCCCGGTGGTTGCTGGGAGGAGTGACCATGGCAGTCACTTCATCCCAGCATCTGACAACATCAGAGGGGGCCCGGTCACGCTGTTACCGGGCCCACTATGATGAGGATATTCATTTCCATTAGGTGGCCCTAACAGCATGGACCAACCGATGGGCCCGTTCACCTGCGGCCCCGGCAATAATACCGTGCGGCAGAGGCCGCAACACATGGCGGTGGGCACCCGGTCGCAAGGGTCCGCAGGGCAGCTGGACCCCCTGGAGTGATGGGCCCGGTCGCAGCTGCGACCCCTGCGACCGCGGTATGTACGCCGCTGGCCCCACTGCTGTATGTGTCACACTGTGCGTTCTGAATATTTCATACTATAGCATGCTTTGCCTGTACTTTATTTTTATTAAACAAAAAAACTATGTGTTTTTACACTTAGGATTAGTTTGAATGTGTGATCACACTCCTATTTATCTCACCATATATTTTAGACATCCCACAACATTTTGTTTAATTACATATTGAATATATTCTATGTTTTTTACAGTTGGCCTGGGTTATTGGTGAATGCTTTTCTTAAAAGGATACTATAGGTACCCAGACCACTAATGATGCTTCCTGGTCCAGTGTTGCACAGTGTGCAACACCTATGTTCCGTGTCTCCACGCTCTGCATGGAGATGCTGAACGCTGCCTATAGAGATACATTGATTCGATGAATCTCTATGAGGAGAGACTGATTGGTGCAGCTCAGCGTTTTGCTGCACATGTGCAATAGCCTCCCAGTGCTTTCCTATGGGAAAGCATTGCATTGGCTGAGATCATCAATATCTCAGCCACAAGTAAAATAACCTTTTATCTCCACAAATAGGTGGGCCGGGCACCTAAACAATTAGTTCAACACTATAGTGTTAGGAATACATGTTTGTATTCCTGACACTATAGTGTTCCTTTAAATCCTCCTTTTTGTGGCAGTCTACTTACAATGTGTGTACTATTTCTGACTTTGACTGTGGCATTGTAAATGTGTACCAGTTTGTGTAGACTTTTCCTGAGTGTGTGTAGAAGTATTGATACCGGAGAAACTGACGGAAGCCAAGCACAGAGAGATGGACACAGGTTTCTTCAGGAAGGAAGAGATTCTTTATTGGATCACCGATCGGGACTCAGAGGGACTAGCGTCACCAAAATACAGCAAATTCTGAGCCCCGGACAATAGTGCAGGCTCCTTATATAGGCACATAACTCCTCCCATATTAAGCTCCACCCGCACATTCTCTTAACCAATCAATACAAATAAGAATTAACTTCCTGTTTGACCGCATGGCTTGTCCAGCACAATGGAGGAGGGGGAATACTATATCCTGTATTCTTGCACATGCTCCGTACACTACTGATCGTATCTTGCCTGGTGCAACCAACTGATCGATACGTCAGCATATGCACGTACACATGCCACGTGGTAATCTCGGCCTACTAAATTTATTTTTACCGAGATTCCACCACATTCCCCCCTTTGATGCCTCTTGATATTTTACAATTACTTGAGGCATCACATAACCTTGGTTTTGCTTACACCGCAAGTTACCTTGAACCAGACCAGACTTATCTTATGATGTGAATCTTCAACATTCATCTTCTTGCATTGGTTCTCCCTGATCTAGAGCCTTATATTTATATATCGCCATTATCTGTGCAGCAGCCTTCCTCTCTGCTATACTTCCTATCAGGCTTTGCACAGACCTAACTACTAAGGGTATAAGACACGGTAGGAGTAGACACAACAGTAAAATCAGTAGGACTCCACCTACCACTGCCTTAAGCCCTCCAAACCACTCATACCAGCTACCAAACCAACTACTTGGATTGTACCCTTTCCATACCTGAGTAGGCACATGCGCTAGTTTAACCATATGGCTAGTAAGCTCAGCTATTGCTTGCCCTTCGTCGTCTATTTGAAGACAGCAATTGCTTAGGTTAAACTTCCCACATACACCTCCCTCTACTGCCAAAAGGTAATCCAAGGCTAATCTATTCTGGTATACTGCTGTCCTCATCCTGGTATTATGTTTCACTAGGAGATTGAGAGCTTGTGATGTCTCATTTGTGATAATCTCAACCACCGCCTGTAATCTTATAATACGGTTGAGCATATAAATAGGGGTTCTATAACCAAAGGTACCATCCTCAGCCCACGTGGCTGGCCCATAATAATCTATGATACGCTGGGGAGGCCATTCATTATCTTCCCAGGTACCTATCTCTATGGGTCCCCTTTTCTTCCTATGATTCACATCATACACTTTAACACCTAAAGTCTCACCTGTTTCAATCGGTAACAAGAAGAAGGATGGTTTGAGCATACCCAACACACATGCCCCTTCCCAGTCCTGTGGCAGCTCCGAATAGGCTTTCTTACCACAGATCCAGTACAAATTTGCTGGGGCTCTCCAGGTAGATGTGATGGATAGATCAAACCACACATCCTTTAAACTGGCATATCTAGCAAACGGGTTAGATGGTTCTGAGACATTTGAAGCCGACCACCAAGTTGTATTCTTTGTATCATCATCATAAGCTTTTTGCCCTAGACAAGTTAATTCTCCTACAGAAGTATTATACATTATTCCTTTCCTTGCTATGCAAACATAACCTATGATGGAGGTCTTTAATCTCCACTCAGATTTACCTCTAACACTCATATGATAATCGGCTGGTGCAGATATTAGTTGGTCAACTGCCTCAGAACCGGACATTACCTCCTTTGCTTCCCAAGGCCATTGGTCTCCCATGTTAGTACCTCCACACACATAGCAGTTGGTAACATTAAGACTACCGGCAATACTTTCGGCTAAATCTATGAACAGGTTTTTAGCGTTATGGGGGATCTTATTATCTATACTCATCTCTTCATAAAAGGAATGGTATACTTGATGAGTCTGGGAGGATACCGTATCAGTCTCTATTCCTATAAACAATAATGTCCCAGGATCTAAACCCGTCCCGTATATCTGAAACCCAAATAAATTGCCATACTTATCTAAGAACTTGTCGGGGTTATTAATAAGTATATGGACTGGGTTACATTCCATAGACTTACAATATGGGCTAGTCGGCAACTTAGTCACTATCATGTCTTTGTCTACTGTCTGTCCCCAAGTCGCCCACCCCACACAAGACCAATATGGACAGAAGTTATAGTCTTTATTTGGGCATCTAGGACTCACATACTTATTTTTACTACTGGGACAAATATATTTATCGTTAGATCCATACGTCCTCTCCCATCTAAGATCCCCACATACATTCCACGGCTTTCTACCACTCGATATCGCTTTGCACGCATCAAATAGCAGAACACCCGAAGAATATACGGATTCTAACACCGTCTTGTTAATTAGGGTCCCCTGAGGATCTCCATTCCTGAGAGTCAACCAAATTGTACGAGGCTGATACTCCGGACTGAAGCACTTAGGTTCTCCTACTCCTAAATGGCATACACTATAGTCTATATTTAAGTATCTACATCTTGATACATCTCCTTTACATTCGTATTGTGAATGCCAAATTAGGGTTTGGGAAATATGGTTACCTGTTCTCGTAGTCTTAATGCATACCTCACAGCTAGGAGTGTCGGTACCTCTACCTTCCTGAATATAAAAACACATATAAATAAACACAATCAAAAGCACATCTTTCGCCGTCATCCTCAGTCTTCGTCCGTGCGATGGAACCTCAGCTTCCAGGATGTGAGGGCTGCAGGGAATGGAGTTCTGCTCGTCTTCACAGGTGTCCCTTCGGGACTTTCCTGGCTTATACACTATGTGATGGTAAGAGGACAGGCTTTATTATGGCCTTCTCACTTACACCTGTAACAATAAAATTTGTAATCCACAATAATTCCTCGTTACTCCGACTGAGTAGTGCGTTTCAACCGGATCTTGCAGGGATTCTCTGGATCTGCTGTAACTTGCCAAGAATTGACTGCTGCTGGTTTAACCCTGGAGTGATGTATCCACGGAGTCACTTCTGCTACTTTTATCGCTGTAGGGGTAGACAAAAGAACAACATAAGGACCTCTCCACTTGGGCCCTAACGGTACATTATTCCACTCTTTAATCCACACTTGGTCTCCTGGATGATAATTATGAACAGGGGGATAAATATTCACAGGTAATCTATCTTGTACCCATTTCTGTACCTCCTCCATAGTCTTACCCAACTCTACAACCTGCTGCCGGGTAATTCCTTCTCCCAACTGACTCAAATCCCCCCTTAAGTTACCAAGTACGGGAGGTGGTCGCCCATACATAATTTCAAAAGGAGAGAGGCCCATCCTTCTGGTAGGGGTACTGCGGATTCGCAATAGAGCTATAGGTAAGAGAACGTTCCACTTAAGTTGGGTTTCCTGACACATTTTAGCCAACTGGTTCTTAATAGTTCTATTCATTCTCTCTACCTTACCAGAACTCTGGGGTCTATATGCGGTATGAAGCCTCCACTTTATACCAAGCATATGAGTCAGTTGTTGTAGGCACTGATGAACAAAAGCTGGACCATTGTCCGATCCTATAGAACAGGGTAGTCCATATCGGGGTATTATTTCTCGTAGCAGGAATCTCACAACTTCTCCTGCTTTCTCTGTACGAGTAGGACATGCTTCTACCCAGCCTGAATAGGTGCACACAATTACCAGCAGGTAACGATGTCCACCCGATTTAGGCATCACTGTAAAGTCTATTTGTAGATCGGACATGGGGAGTCCCCCCATAAACTGGACTCCTGGTGGCTTTACTGGTCCTTGTCTTGCATTATTCTTAGCACACGTTACACATCTGCGTACAATGGCCTGAGTCAAGTTGGACAATCTTGGTATGTAGAAATGTTTTCTGAGAGATTCTTCAGTACTGTCTCTCCCAGAATGTGTCCCGTTGTGATAATTTTGGACAATTTCTACCGCTAGCGATGCTGGTATAACTATTCTTCCATCTTCTAGCTGATACCACTTGTTCTCCAGATACTTTCCCGGTTCAGTCTTTAACCACTCCTCTTCTTGAGCTGTATAAACTGGAGTCCATTGAGACAGTGGGGTTGGTATTAGAGCAGCTATATGCCCCACATACTCCTGTCTTCCTGATTCAGCAGCACGCTTAGCTGCACTATCTGCCATCCGATTTCCCTTGGTTACATCACCATCTCCTCTCAGATGCGCTCGACAATGTATAATACCGACTTCTTTCGGCTCCCACACTGCTTCCAATAGTTGTAGGATTTCAGCTGCGTACTTGATTTCTTTGCCTTCTGAATTCAGTAGTCCTCTTTCTTTATACAGAGCTCCGTGGGCATGAGTGGTTAAAAACGCATACTTAGAGTCCGTATAGATATTCACTCTTAAACCTTCAGCCAATTGTAACGCTCGTGTTAGTGCTATTAATTCTGCCTTTTGTGCTGATGTTCCTTTCGCCAGTGGCCGGGCTTCTATCACCTTGTCTATTGTTGTTACTGCATATCCTGCATAGCGGATCCCTTCTTTCACATAACTACTGCCGTCGGTGTAATATTGAACATCGGGGTTCTGGATGGGAAAATCACGAAGATCTGGTCTACTTGAGAATACTTCATCCATTACTTCCAAACAATCATGTTGACTTTCAGTAGGTTGTGGCAAAAGGGTAGCTGGATTTAAGGTGTTTACAGTCTCTAAATGCACTCTTGGGTTTTCACACAACATTGCTTGATACTTGGTCATACGGCTGTTACTAAACCAATGATTTCCTTTGTAATCCAACAACGTCTGTACTGCATGTGGAACTCGTACATAAAGTTCTTGACCCAGAGTGAGTTTATCGGCTTCAGCTACTAGCAGGGCGGCTGCAGCTACGGCTCTTAGACAAGGTGGGAGTCCGCTGGCCACTGCATCCAGTTGCTTAGACATGTAGGCAACAGGTCTTTGCCATGATCCCAAGTACTGTGTCAATACTCCCACAGCCATTCTTCTTTGCTCGTGTACATATAAGTAGAATGGTCGTGTGTGATCAGGTAGACCTAATGCTGGGGCACTCATCAAAGCCTTCTTCACATCTTCAAATGCCGTTTGCTGTTCTTGGGTCCATAGGAAGGGGTCGTGCTCTGTACCTTTGATGGCTGCGTACAGAGGTTTTGCTAGTATCGCATAGCTGGGAATCCATATCCTACAGAAGCCTGCTGCCCCCAAGAATTCTCGCACTTGTCTTCTATTCTTGGGTATTGGTATTTGGCAGACAGCTTCTTTTCTCTCTGGCCCCATAATCCTTTGACCTTCAGAGATATGGAATCCCAGATACTTGACAGTTGGCAAACACAACTGAGCCTTCTTTCTAGACACCTTGTATCCTGCCTTCCAGAGAATGTGTAGTAGATCGTGCGTTGCTTGCTGACAGATTTCTTTTGTAACTGCTGCTATCAACAAGTCATCTACATATTGTAACAAGACACACTCTCCTGGGATGGACTCGAAATCCAGTAGATCTTGACTTAAGGCTGAGCCAAATAGGGTAGGTGAATTTTTAAACCCTTGGGGCAGTCTTGTCCAAGTCATTTGGCGTTTTGAGCCTGTTACAGTGTTCTCCCATTGAAAAGCGAAAATACATTGACTTTCTGCGGCAATTCGGAGGCAAAAGAAGGCATCCTTGAGATCTAAGACTGTGAAGTAAGTAGCCCCGCCCGGAATTAAAGCAAGCAGGTTATATGGATTGGGTACAACTGGATGTATACTAACAACCGCATCATTGACTGCTCTTAAGTCCTGTACAGGTCGATACTCATCTGTACCGGGCTTTTGAACAGGCAGCAATGGGGTGTTCCAGGGGGAAGTACAGAATTTTAGGATACCATACCGTATGAACTTATCCAGATAGGATTGGATGTTCTTCTTAGCCTTCTGCGGGATGTGGTATTGTCTTAGGCTTACTGGATAAACTTCAAGTTTCAGTTCAATTTTTATAGGTGGAATATTGCGGGCCAGTCCTGGTGGGTTGTTCTCTGCCCAAACTCCTGGTATGTTAAACAATGTCTCATCACTCCTAGGGTTTTGGCTAGTCAACACTGTATAAAGTCGCCACTCTTCTTCCTTTGGTACGGATAAAGTCATAATACCTGAAGGTCCATTAAACTTTAAAGATGTTGTTCCATTTGGTAGGAACGTAATCTGCGCTTGTAATTTTGATAGCATATCACGTCCCAGCAATTGGACTGGACATTCAGGCATATAAAGGAATTGGTGTTTTACTACGTGGCCTCCCAATGTACAGAGTCGACTTTTAAGAACCGGTCTTTCAGCACTTCTTCCAGTTGCTCCTATCACAGTAATAGTCCTTCCAGATGGAGGAGCAACTAGATTAGTCACCACTGAATGTTCGGCACCAGTGTCGATCATGAACGCACTCCTTTTCCCCCCTATTGATACATCGACCATAGGCTCCGCTCGACCAAGGGGGATGGAGCCCGGTCGGTATCAATAGTCCTCCATGACCGTGTCAGCCAGTCCTACGAAGTCCCTACCTTCTCTATCGCGGGACCTTTGCGCTGCTGGAATATACCTGTCTTCCCTAACACTTCCTCTGTTCCCATTACTCCCTCTATAACCATTACTCCCTCCGGGGCCTCCTCTACCTCTCGCTCTGCCTCTAAAATTTCCATAACCTGTCCTAAGTCTGTCTCTCTCAGACTGTTCTCTTCGCGGACACTCATTTCTCCAATGCCCTTCTTCCTTGCAATACGCGCACTGATCCCTACTCAAAGGCTCCCTACTCCATCTATTATTGCCTCTATCTGGGCCCCGTCTATCTACGCCTGCGATCGCTACCGCTAGCATATCAGCCTTTTTACGCATCTTGCGCTCTTCCTCTTTCTTATTTTCTGTATCCCTGTTCATATAGACCTTATTTGCTACCTCCATTAGTTGGGTGATGGACATACCTGCAAACCCTTCTAACTTTTGTAGCTTGCGCTTAATATCTCCGTATGCTTGGCTGACAAAGGCGGAGTTAACCATTCGGGAATTGTCTGCGTCTTCCGGATTAAAGGGGGTATACAAGCGGTATGCCTCCAATAATCGGTCATAAAAGACACTGGGCGCTTCATCGCTTTTCTGAATCACCTCAACTGTCTTCGACATGTTAATGGCTTTCTTTCCTCCTGCTTTCATGCCAGCAATTATAGCGTCTCTATAGGCTCTGAGTTGAACCATATCAGCACCATTTACGTTCCAATCGGGATCGGTATTGGGATAGTGTGTTGCGGCCCATGCTGCTGGATTAGCTTGGTTCAAAGCACGGGCTCTATCTTCTAATGCTTTAATGGCTGCTTGATTTATTCTGGTCCTTTCCTCATTGTTAAATAAAGTCATTAGTAACTGCTGGCAATCAGCCCATGTCGGATTATGCGTCTGTACTATTGAGGTGAACAGATCAGTCATGGCTTGTGGTTTCTCAGTATACGAGGAATTATGGGTCTTCCAGTTTAAAAGGTCGGTAGTGGTAAATGGGACATATACGAAGACTGGGTCAGCGTGTGCCATTTGACCTGCGGCATCGATATAAGCTGACCCGGGATTTAGGCGAAGAGGCATCTGATAGTGCTTTAATTGTTGGGCACCAGTCAACTGTCGGGTTTGGATGGGGCTACGTAGGGAGGCGTCAGTCATGGGTTCCGGTCGGGGAGAGATAGGGTATGGGGATGTGGGAGGTTGGTTTTGGGAAAAGGTCGTAAATAGAACACTTCGAGCCGAGCTAGATGAAGCTACCATGAGGCGACACTGCTCCTCGTGGCATGTCTGGAGCCATTTTGGCGAGTCATTTACGGCCTGTCTCCAACAGTCAATATAAGGAAACTGGCCGTAAAGTTCAGGCCTACCTGATACAGCCACGTGTAAGCGCTGTACCAGAGTTGGATCCAAACTGCCACGTGGCGGCCATGCCGCAACCAAAGTAGGCCACTCCCTAGTGCACAAAGTAACTAAACGCACAGAAGACATCTTAACCCCAAAATCACAAACCTTAAATCCCTTTTTAAAATTCTTAACCATACATCCTAAGGGATCCGGAATCGTTGACTGCGACGCACCCATATTTAACAATGGAACGTCGTCGACAACGATTACTATACACGCGTACTATTCAACAGTCACACCCGTTTCCTCTGGCAACAGCACCACGTGGTACGGTTACCAAGTGAAACGTACACAATAACACAATAAACACTCAGGGAATTCCCGTACACACACAGCTGCTACACCAGTCACTATATAATCAATATTATGCCCTTTGGCGTAACTATACAGTCACCCACGCTATAATTCTCTATATATGAATTACCCGTCTATAACACACCCCAGTAACATCGTCTTTTACAAATAGCGGTTACAGTACGGTTAGCATAGGTCAAAGCACAAGTTAAGGTCACAATACAATTATTAGTGGTTATGGTGTTAAACATGCAATGGACAACAATGATTAGTACTTATATACAGTGTCAGTAAATATACAGGGTTATGGTACCGTGCACTATAATACAGCAACACACTATTAACACTCTCGCTAGACGGCTGAGCTCGCGCTATCTAACAAGATATACACTTTACTAAAACAATCGTTAACACATTTACAATTCCCAACTAAACTATTGGCCAGTACCTTGAATGGACTACCTAAAAACAATCTACATACGTTTTGGTTAGCCACACTGCCCAATCACCACATATATAGCGAGCTAGAGGACCGAATTTACACAGACGCCTCTTAGTCGTACTATCAAAAGTCTAGTGGGTTCCAAATTTACACGCCTTCCCACTTAGCCCAGATAGGATGAGAACTAGCGAACCGAATTTACACAGACGCCGCTTAGTCTCCCGGTCCCTCCGACCTAGCGAACAAAATATACACCCTAGAACGCTAGTCTAGACAAGACACCGGTGTCCGGCTAGGGCTTATTTTACACCAGAGCGCCCTGCCTGACTAACCAAATCAAACGGTCTGACTAAAGAGCGTTCGATCGAGCGGTGCGCCTTCGCTCCTTCCCTCCGACAGAGGGGGCAGATACAGATTCAAAAACCCCTTTGGGCCTACCGCACAATCGGTATACCCCTAGCGGGTCCTGCCGTCTAAAACAGCAGTTGTCTTACCTCCTCGTTCCTGAACCTGAGTTCACACTCATCGACGGGGACACCCCAGCACTTCTCACGTAGAGGCCGATGATCTCCTGGACAACGGCCCAGTGGCGCCGAGACGAAGGGAGGTCCACGCAGAAGTTCAGGGGTGCAGCCGTAGAGAACGTGGGCAAAGATAGACCGTCTCACGCCTCTGCCTCTCAGCTACCGTTGAACGATGAGCTTCCCGGCCAATGCACCAAATGATACCGGAGAAACTGACGGAAGCCAAGCACAGAGAGATGGACACAGGTTTCTTCAGGAAGGAAGAGATTCTTTATTGGATCACCGATCGGGACTCAGAGGGACTAGCGTCACCAAAATACAGCAAATTCTGAGCCCCGGACAATAGTGCAGGCTCCTTATATAGGCACATAACTCCTCCCATATTAAGCTCCACCCGCACATTCTCTTAACCAATCAATACAAATAAGAATTAACTTCCTGTTTGACCGCATGGCTTGTCCAGCACAATGGAGGAGGGGGAATACTATATCCTGTATTCTTGCACATGCTCCGTACACTACTGATCGTATCTTGCCTCGTGCAACCAACTGATCGATACGTCAGCATATGCACGTACACATGCCACGTGGTAATCTCGGCCTACTAAATTTATTTTTACCGAGATTCCACCACAGTATGTATTTAGCATGTGTGTCAGTGTGCATACTGTGTGTGTATTTGGCAGTGTGCTAGTGTGTGAGCATGTGTAGCATTGTGTGGTGTGTGTAAAGCGTATAGCAGTGTGTATCACTGTGTATATACTGTCTAAATGAGTGTGCATATAGCAGTGTGTGAATGCTGTGTCTAAGTGAGTGTGTGTAGATGATGTGTATACTGTGTCTGAATATGTGTGTGTGGGAATGTGTGTTTATAGCAGTGTGTCATTATGTGTGTACTTTGTCTGTGTGCGTATAGTACTCTGCATACCGTGTCTGAGTGTGTCTGTGTCAGTGTGGGTTTCTGTGAGTGTTTGTATACTGTGTATGTGTGTTTGGCAGTGTGTGTCATTGTGGGTATACTGTGTCTGAGTGTTGTGTGTGTCATTAAGTACTTATGTATGTACATCCCATGTATAATAGTGGTGGATCTTCTGGCTCAAATTCTCTCACCACTCACCAAAGTCTAATCTAGGCAGGCTAGAAGTAAAAAAACAAAATCTAACAAAAAAAAAGCATTGTATTAACATGATTCACAAAAATGTGAATTGACTGTAAGTCGAAATAAAATGTCATGTTTCATTTTAAAACAAGTCAAATTGAATTTTACATTTTAAAGAGAAAACAGGCTAAATTAAAAGAAAAAAAAAAACTCCTTGTATTATCTATGTTTTTCAGCTGGACTTTTTTGGCCTAAAATTTGAAATCCACTTTTAATTTCTATCAAAACACATTCTAGTGAATAAAACGGTTGCAGTGAAAACATTTTTCTGCATTATTCAGCAAGCTGTTTTCAATTTTACTTGTGTTTTTTTTTCTTCTAACTACTGTAGTTTGAAGAAAAGATTAACCTGTTAATCGACTAATCTGCTGAACTACTTAGCTAAACATTCTCCATCAAGTCATCAACTCATGCCACGGAACTGGTGCTCTATAATGTGAATGATCTCCCTAGCTCCCAGAGCCAAGGCCAACGTGGAACATGTGGTCAGCACATTGTCTCTGATGCGGGCAGATCAGTTTTCGTTTAATTCCTCCTGTTTCCAAGTCCAACAGGTCTTTGATCTTGCCCAGTCCCACATATTGTGCATCCAGTATATTATTCTGTGTGGACGGTTTGAAACAGAGATCTAACAAATCTAATTTAAAATATTTATTATCAATGGAATCTCTTTTCACCTCATTGCGCTTAAGTGACATAAAAATACATGTAGACATACCTGACAAAACGTACATGCAGTTTTACTTAAAGATCCTTTAAAGGAACACTCACACCACATAACAACTAAAATTTATTTATGTTGATGTGGGTTCAGGAGTGTCCAGGCACCTTCTTAACTTCAGGGGGTTAAACCACTTGACAACGGATCAACCCAGAAATTGATAGTCCGGTGGCCAGTATACCTGCCTCTTGGCTAATGTTCCTTCGCACTGTGCAGTGTCTACAAGGGATAACCAGGAGGTCACAGATAGGCTGAAAGGTTCATCTGATGTTTAGTATAACATTGCCTCTTGATTCTTCTGCTCAGCTGCCACACTGATAACGAATTGTTGCCTAAAACACTTGTGATAGGCTGAAAGTGTCAGCGTCACCTATGCACTGGGACTGTTGAACACGGAACCACGTGTTACTTAGATAATTATAGAATGCTTGCTTTACACGTCACCTTTTATTATATGAGTAAGAAATATTGAACCTATATATACTATTGCTCACCTATATGATAATCTAAAATAACAAAAACTCTAAACTACATAAAGTAACAGAAAAATAAACTTCTGAGTAATTACATTCATGTAAAAGGCCAGGTTCCAGTAGACACACTGACATCTGCCAGATTTGCACATGATAATCTTACTTTGCCTTTGGCTAATAGGCTTTGTTTCAACTCAAATTCTTAAGCATTTTTGAAAGTTCTTGTTAAAACGGCCTCATCCACTCTGCTTCAGGCCTGCCCGCAGCAAAACCTACAAAATGTGCTAAATGAATTCCAAAGAGGTTCATCAAAATTTGTGTTACATAAATATTAAGATTTGAAGGCATAGCCAGCAAAATAAAAATCTATTTGACATAGGCTTGCATTTAGATCAATGTTTTGTTTTCATTAAAAACATTTTTGCAGAACTTTAGGTACCAAATGTTGCACACACATTGAGCGTCTCCACACTCTGCACGGAGATGCTATACGCTCCCAATATACATGATACACTGATACAATGTGCTATAGCATCGCACAACTTTCCTATAAGAATGTATTGGGTAGGCTGAGGTCATCAAAATTGCTGTTAGCTTTTTTTTTTAATGAATGCAATTATAGGAACACTGTAATTGCATATGAATATTGTAACATTGCAGCTACAGTATCATTAGGTGGCAGATATGTGTGTATTTGTTATCCACAGAGCTCTGTAAAATGTCTTATTATGTAACTTTTGAAAAACCAAATAGAATATAATAAAACAAATAAATAAAAAAAAGAATACAAATATAACACTATAGTGCGGTAGTCACTGTTTAGGTGACCTGGCCCCTGCTGCAAGGGATAAAAAGGTAGTTTACTTACTTTGTCCTCTAAGAACCTCTGTGTTCTGTGAAGCACCACCTTTTTGGTTGAGAGCTTAAAGGTATTTTTAATAAGAAGGAATATCTTCCAGCTGCCTTTAAATGTGTTAACAATGTATATGTATCTCTTGATTCATCAGAGCTTCAGTTGTCCACAACCTAAAAAGTATCTATCTACACTGCAGGTGAACCAAGAGGTCTCCTAATATTCTGATTCCAGCCATTTGGTGAGAGATGGTCTTCAGATATCTAGACTGGTAATAAAGAGCAGCCTTGGAATCAGTGACTGGCTGCAGGAGCTCTTCGTATCTAACAGGAGAAAAAAAAAAGTCTCACCAGGAAATTAGCTGTATTCCAATGGACTAGTCCAGACTAGTTAAATAAGGATTTGCCGAATTCACAAAGTCCTCTGACTGTGACATCACCACTGATGGTCCGGTGTCCAGTAAAGGTAAGATTACTTACCTGAACCTGCCCCTTGTGGACGTCACCATCTTTCTCACTTTCTCGCTGCTCCTCTTCAACTAACGCCTGGACCTGATGTACTATTGCGCATACATGAGAGTACAGCATTGAGGTCTATGGAGGATACTGCAGGATCCTCCGTAGACAATTCCATGTAGTCGTCACTGGTGACGGCTATGGGGATTGACTCTTAGACTCCACCTTGAGTCTAAGAAAGTCTGGCGAAGGAGAAATACAGAGTACTTAGTATATCTCTTGGCTGGGTTGGAATTTCAGTAAAATTACAACACAATCAAAATGAGTACTTAATAAAGATTCTATCTTTATGAAATACTTATTTTTCGAGGGGAAGAGGGGGTTACAGTGCCACTTTAACATAAGCTTACTATGTAGTATTGGCTAGCAAATGTATAGATTTGGGGGAAACCTAATTAATATAGGTGTTTCACCCACATGTCAATATATTCGGCATTGACAAGGGAAAGCAGGCCACAGGCAGTCCTTCTGCGTGTGCTGTGGTTGCTATGGAAACTCCTTAGCTCCTATATGAAGGCTGTGCAAGTCACATGCAGGAAGGTGTGCCTAGGGCTGCATAAACAAAGTAATTTAAATGCTAAATGGCAGATAATTGAATAGTGAGACTGCAGGGGCATGATGTATACACCAAAACTGCTTCATTAAACTAAAGTTGTTCAGTGACTATACCATCCCTTTAATGTAAAAAACAAAAACAAAAAAAAAAGTGGAAAGGCCAGAGTAGCCAAACTGAAAGCATAGCTTTCCAATTTGGCTAGTCTGACCTTAAATTAGAATTTCAATAATAAAATTCTCACTTTATTGAATAACCTTGAAAGTATTATCCCTAGTAAACCACAATCAGGGTTATTTACTAAAGAGAGAATTAAAAGTAAAGTTCAACTTAAAGGCCAAAGTAGCCGAACTAGAAGCATAGCCGATTTGGAGAATTTTTTATTTTTAAGGTAGTTTTTTTTTTTTTTTTTTTAACCTTGAATTTGAAATTCTCTTTTAATTCTCACTTTAGTGCATAATTCTGTATATAAATACATTCACAGCTTTACTGACAATGGTACCCTTTAACATTAAGTTTCCCATGCAATGTCTACTTTGAAAGGAAAATGAGCACTCTATTCCTTTGGTATTGGTTTGTCTATAGTGTACTGTTTATTTCCCCCATTTCTACAGCGCTGCATAATATGATGGTGCTTTATGAATACCAGCAATAATAAAAAAAATAAAAAGCCAAAAATAGTAGTATATTTCAGGGAGTTTCTGCTTTACTCAGGGAGGAAAGAAATGAAACATTTAAGTGGTAAACAGATTGGGATGTGAAAGAGCACTTTGTGATGTATGTGGTGCTTTCGGTTGGAGTCAGCTGTTAATCTCGGTATCAGCCATACATGATCTTTTCAAGCAGAACAGTGTTGTTGCCCAGATGTTCAGTAATGTTGAATCAGCTTTTTACATAGCCCAATGTTACAGTATGTTAGTTTTACATAGCCCAATGTTACAGTGTATGTATATATTACACACAGTGTACAGTGTTTGGGCCAAATAGTTTTTATACACTAATAATTGTTCAGCTCAATCAGCTTATAGACCATTATCACAGTTACAGATTTTACAGGACAGGTTTTAATTCAAGCATCTCACTGGCACACCAAGGTCCCCCCATTTTACTCTGGAGTGAGCAGCCACAGGCGAGTAGGGGCAAAATTTACTGATACCAAGAAATTTTTACTTCGTATTAGTAAATTTGGCTGAAAGACCAATTTAGGTCTTTCAGCCTTTTGGTAGATAACTCCCTACCATGGGAATTAGGGAGTTATCTACTAAGCGACTGCAATAGAAGTACCGAGGTCCCAAAGTTCCGAAATGCCGAATTTCCGAAGTGCGAAAATCCCGAATTTCGGAATGCCGAACCGAACCGAAAATGTTCCCCATGCACATGCATAATTTAGAGTCTCCATAGTTCCATTCTTGGTTTCACTAGGATTTCACTAACTGTCTACCTTGCAAGATAATAGTCATCTTAAAGTGGACCAAACAGGTCCTATCGTATTGAGGTAGGAGCAAGTGGGAACTGGATTTTAGGTGTAAAAATTGTTAAAGCAGGATTACCTTAAGTGTCTGCCTATGCCCAGGTGATCGATAGGACCTTAGAACCATGATTTTGCTTGGAGCCATTCACGGTCTTTTTGCTAGGAGTTAAGGTCCCAAACTAGTGACTTACCTAGGGCCCTATGGGATTCTTCTCTGGCAGTAGTGCAACATCCATATACCTCAGAGCTGGATGGCTGTAACTAAAATATTTAGACAAGTCAAGTACAACAGATGTGTAAAGACTTTGCATGTCTAGGAATCCAGCTTCCTAAAATGCCACCAGAATTTGAAAAGTATGTGTGGAGATAAAATCCTACATGCAGTAGGTACAGTTAACACCAAGTACCCACACTGTACAGAGCATTGCATGCTATGGTTACAGCCAACAAGAATCTGAGTGCTGTACCAAGTGTGCATCTGTAGCTAGACTGAAGTTATGAGGTTGATCATGTGAGTGGAAGAAATTTAGGCTTTTACAGACACTATTGGATGCAGAGAGATAGAATGGGACTGGCTATAAAAAAATTTTTTTTTTTTTTTTTTAAATTGTATTTAGTAAAAACCAGCACTAGAACAGTAGGGAAATGTTAAGTGGGGAGGGAATTAATGAGCCATATTGAACAGCATACACATTATCAGGAAGGGGATTTAAATTTGGGGCAGGGTAATAAGAAAAGAAAATAAAAAAAACTTTGGAGGGAAGCCAACAAATACCTCCCACAGATCACATTTAGTGCTGATTGTGGAAATAGATCCTTTTCATTTTGCTCAGAGGGTTTTAGGCACTTTGCATCCGTACCACCTACAGGCACTCTACCCGAGAAGGTTGTAGCACATATCTTAAATAGACAAATTATTCAAATGCAGGAAGTGGGGGGACACTATACAATGGAGAGGCAGCCTGTTCCAATTTTACAGCTACTTCAAAAAGGAGTGGTGCTAGCCCCACCATTAATAAAAGTTAGTAAACATGTCTTATTGGCCCGCTGCAAAAGGTTTTATATAAACTCTTGAATTTGGGACAGCATCCAGATCTGTGTTTGCCATCATATGGATATAAGACACTCCAACTCTTACACTCACCAAGACATACTATTAGTGAGATATAGAGAACCCTACCTTGACATCGTAATCATCATCCTTGCTTACATGGCAGATATCCAGTGACTGCAATTCTTACCATTTTCAGATTTAATATTACTCAAATGAGTCTCACATATGCATTGACACCCACAAGTCATTAAATCCAGCCAAGTACCAGTAGTGATTATTTCCAAATTAACCCAACTCTTCCCCATAAAGAAGTTTTGGGACATATGGATCACACGCTCAGCTATTGACACAATCCACAAGAAATGCTTCTCTGAGAGCAACTCACTTCTGCTTTGAGCAGGCATTCAAAGATGAGGAAGGCAACCCTCCTGGCCATCTATTTGACAGCAGGGAGGTTACCAAGTGGGTTTATAGAAGCCAATTTCTCTTGAATGAAGCATGCTTAGTAGTATGCAAGACAAAGGGGACATACTATTAACATCCTAAAGAACTTAAGCCAATCCATTTAATGTTAACACAAAATTTCAGTTTAAGACTGTGCATCCCCTAAATTCATCCCCCCTCAAAAAATGAGACAACGTGCAACAAGACTGATTTTGATATTTTATTTAAATAAAATGGAGAAAGCATCTTCTAAAATTAAATCATGAAATGGTCATAGCACTGGCAGTTAATGCATTAATTTACACAGTAAATTTTATGGTTTCATGAGATAACGGGGTTGAAAGATCCTGTACACTGCCGAATTTAACAATCCAAAGCATTTACCCAAATTGTAAAGCAATGTACCCATATGTTTCAGCATATGGGTTTCATAGTTCTCATGCGTGTCAGGAAATTTGTACCTTAACAGGTACATTAAAATACAAGTTACTAGTCAAGTGGGAATTGTAGCTCCCTTTCAAACTCTTCACATAGAACAGTTTTATGAAGAACTATCTGCAAGTTGTAGACTCCCTCCACCAGTGATCTGTATTGGGAAGGGCCAAGGCAAAGCCCAATGTCAAAAGCTAATGCCTATTACAATTACTGTAAAAATGTATGTTTAATTTAAAGTCCTTTTCTATTATAGTATAATATAAAAATAAATACAAATAATGTAATCAGAGATACCTAAAGGCATTTCATTTTATAGCCCCCACATGTTTTTATATTCATCTTCTGCATTTTTTGTTGTATATGAGCTGGTACATAGAGTTGCAAATGGAGGTATTATTGGCAAGCACAACTAAAGACAAGTAGGTCTCTATAACCCCAACATGTATAAATAAAACCCAGATAATAAAGAGTGTGGATCCTGGGCACATTTATTAATACAGTGATTAACGATTAAAACCTGTTCTCATTAAATAGGTTGGGTGTGCAGTAATTTACCCCTTTAACTCCATTGTATGATGTATGCACTTGTATGGGAGATAATACATCCACGCACTTCATGAGCCGAATTAAAGGGTGTATATAGGCAGAACAACCTATGACGCAACATATGTCTAAGTACCACCAGGTTCGATCAGGCTTATTAGGAGTGGCCGCATTGACCTGGGACTAAACCCTTAGGCAATTTGTAGTGCTCAGAAATTACTGGGAAAGTCAAATATAGACAAGTAGGCAATTCTTGTTTTACAGGTCCACCCAGTTCCTTTACATCTAAAGTAAACCAGTGCATGAAAGATTTGTACATGGCGCCAATGATTCCAGGAGGTGATGAGCCAGCAAATAGCTGCACTTAAAGAATTTGAATGAGCCTGTGTTAATCCTTACTGTAATTTTATCCATGTGCTACAGTTCCTTATTTTACATGCTCCATCCTTCATTATGGACTGCATGACAGATGAACTTTAATTTTACTCCAAACAAGGTGATCTAAACCTACCTCGGTCATACAGATTCCCGATTTCCAAAAAGACTCACAACATATCCATTCTAAATTGGGTATGAAAACAATAACTGATGGTATCCACATTACTTTGTTAAAGTCTGACCTTTGTATACAAGATGAGGAAATTGACACAGTTACACTGCATACAGAAGCAAGTGAAATGTCTTCAACTATGCATGTTCATGCTTGAAACACCATTACGTCACATGAAAGCGAAGCCAAAATATTACGCTTCTTGCCGTATGTAGTACTACATGTGGGTGTAAGGATATTTCCAGATAAAATATAACGAAATTAGTTACAATGGACACATTCTTTTTAAAGAAATAAAAATGGATTGTATGCCTATAAGAATTATCTTAAATTGAAGGTTTTGTTTTTGAGCAACTTGAGACGTGTATGCCTACTACACCTTTTAAAGACTCCCCTTAGGCACTTGAAACTATACTGTAAGTGCATCCTACATACAGCTGGAATGAGCAATACTTCAGCTTGTCTAATATAGCAGGAAGAAATATTTGGTTGCATGAATAAGTCAATGGCTTTCATTTGCTCAAAATCCCACTATAGAGTTGGAATAGTCCATCTTCAAACTCTGTATTCTGATTCCAATACAGACTTGTGTCAGGAGATGAAGGGGAACAAGACTGGTTCATGTGGACACTGAGAAGTTGAGGAAAAAGTTCACTGGTGAAAGAGTCCTCCCATACTTGGTCAGAGTTTAAAGGGGAGGATAATTCACTTAAGGGTGATGCACACCCTTCATACCCAGAGTCACTTTCTGTATCCAGTATTTTTACTGGTTGCTCCAGGTTGTCTTGAGGAGCTGACAATAAACTTTGCATTCCAGGGACAGGGACAGGGTCATCTTCTTGAGGCTCCGGTTTCACATAGGTGGGGTCAACGTGTGAAGGACTAAAAGATGCTTCCTCCATTTTAACTATGCAGGTTTCGTTGCCCAGCTCAGAGTCTTGCTCAGAACTTAAGGGCTTTGTGTAGACATGATCAAATCTTATCAGTTCATTAATGGCCTCCAGCTTTGCTGATGGGGTCCCCACAGGAGAAGATGGGGAGGTGGGTATGGAATTGGATTCTGCTCCTTCGACCTCTTCTTGTGGGCTCCAGGACATTGCTGCATCACTGGTAAGCAACAATTCTGAGTCAAGGCTTTCCAGGATGCCCAGCAACATATCAGACTGAAAAGAAGAAAATAACTCATTGATCCACATTGTAGATAAAACAGTTTTTTAAGATTATAGTGTTTTATTGCTAGACATATGAAATAAACCATACAAAGGGCAGAGCAAACTGGATGCAATTAATGCTATAAGCAAACTCTTAATCATCAGCTTAATATACAAAAATACAGCCCGTTTGCCATGCTTTTTGCCACTTGTACTGTGAAAGTTCAATGCATTATTCGTTTGTTACTGACTCCTATTAACCAAAGTTTGAAATGTCTACTTGATGACAATAAATCACTATCTCCCAATATTTGCACTATAGTACTGCTGAAATCATTACAGCCCAACAGCCTCGTTTTCATTATCCACTCAACTCTTTAAAAAGAGCTACAGGAACAAGTATGTTGACTCCGCACAAGCAGATTCGGCATTTATTTTATGGATATATGTAAAGAGTTGACTCATGCTTATGAATCCCCAGGTGGCATTTAAGTAAAGCCATATGCTCCCAGTCTGTCTATTTCTATGAGCATATAAGAATGCATGTCTGAGTTCAGTAAGTAAGCGAATATATATCTAATTGAATGCTATTGCCAAGTCAGTTTTAAAAATTTTAATTTGCCCTTTGGACTTCTTCTGCAACAAAATTGAGTGAACAAGGCAAACACTATTGACAGAGGAATTGTTTGTACAAACTGTTGTGGCTCTGAACCCATGTGTTCTCTAGCTTTAACCATAGAGGTTTTAGTTCAGCAGTATATGTGCACCACTATTACAGCTGTAGGCTCATCCATGGTAATGCTCATTGATAACCTGTTGAAGGCATTTCTCATAATGCTCAGCTAGCCATTTTATTTTCGCTCTTTTTTAATTAAATAAAAAAAATCATGTCAGATGGATTATCCTGGAATATAAGTTATTTTTAGAAGGGCAGTTTCTCACCTCAGAGTCTGAAGAGTTAGGGCTGTCAGGATCCATGTAGACATGGTCAAGGTCGGGGACATCTGGGCCTGCTCCTGCTGCAGAGGTGCACGTAGTCTGAGTGCTGCGGACTCAGCGGACCCGGTCTCCGGCCTAACCTCATCTTGTCTGGACTGAGTTATAACCTGCAGAATGGACAGTGATCACATTAGGTAGGTCACAGATGTAATGTGCAGCACAAATAAACCAAAAAGTACAGCACACAAGAATAACTAGAGAAGGAGTCTTGAAACCACAATACAATCTGCAATGCAAGATTACATAACCAGGCCTAAAACCTTACAGACCAGAATTTTAATGAAAGTGGAAGGAGACCGAGAATGGACCATAAACCAGGCATAAACTTTGCAAGTTATGCCCAGTGAACTTTGTGCCAGTAGCAACAATGAAAACTGAATCCCAATATTGTTGGCAAAGATAGGCGATTGGAAGTGGCCTTATAGAATTTTGAAATGTATTTTATGAGTGTGCTATTCCTTGATCTGTAATCTGGGTGGGGTGGGGGGGGGGGGGGGAGGGGGGGAGGAAGGGTGTAAACTGAATGCAAGCAATTTTCACTATGTTGGAGGCACTGTACACATATGCAAATTTGAAAGACACCAAGAATTACTATTGTATAACTCATCTGTTTGCTATGATTGCACTTCCTTGACACATAAGGAACTAAAGGTTAGATTGTGAGTTGTTTGACAGGGGAGGGGTTGGCAAATAAACCAGATTAGTCCCTGGAGCTTGTACCCAAGAGGAAAAAGTATGCAAAGAAGCCGGTTTGCAACATCTGCTACATGCATTATAGGAACACTCCAGGGTGGATTGCACCACCTTTTAAGACATACATAATGAAACATTATATATAATTATTGCTTAACCCAAAGTCTGCATGTTCAGTACTTTCTCAAATTAATGTGAAATGACCTAATATGCAAAAATTGAACAAACAACAGCTCCTCGTCGGATTTAAAATTCGCGTGGAGCAATTTACAACTTATTTTACACCAATGTTCATTTCTTTACATTTGCTCTTATAGAAGTGGAAATCTAGAAGCAGTATTGTTATTTTACCAGGAAGATCCTGGCTGAGAGATTCACTTCACAATAATATTCTCCAGAAAAGAGAAGTGTTAAAGCACTCACCTCTAACTCTTCCTTTTCTTGTTTAACCTCCAGGGCACCAAGGCCCAGTCTCTGTCGTAGCTCCTGGTTTTCAGCCACTAGGCCGTGTGATTTTTCTCGTAAAAGCTTATTTTCAATTAGGAGTTTCTCATTCTGAAAAAAATAAAAATTAAAAAAAAAGCACGTTAGTCACAATGGGGACCCTGAAAGCATTTTAATGGGGATTCTCATCATACCAATTATTAAACATGTCGACTCACATATTGATTAATGCATGAGAGGGACACTCAAGCCAACAACGAGTGTCATTCAACCAACCACTAGGAGCTTTAAACTAAAATGGATTTAATATTGACTTTCGTCTAGAGCCTTATATTTAATCATTTTGGCAATGTATCTAGGAGTCACATTTAGCAATTTTAGGAGCTGTTCACACTAGAACCAAAATGTTTCCATGACTAATCTTCTGCTTCAGTTGTATAAAATATTATATTTCAGAAGTGCAGATGCAAGTTGGATAATGCTTATCTTGAATAAGTTATCTGCCAAGATTTGAATGGTCAAAGGCACAATTAAATTCAACATTCTGGTAATGTTATTGTGACACAGAACAAAAACTACACCAATGTAACACTCATGTTGACTAGCCTTGCAAAACCCCTGGGGCACTTTCAGAGTGTACACGTTTTTAAACTGTATTGAGACAAAGGGAAACAAAAATAAAAGAAAGCCTTTTCGGTTAATGGAATCATGGTACCCAGACAGGACACAGGGTGCATAGAACATCATTGACTTGTATTCAAGGCGTGTCTGAGGGGCTTACTAAGACATTTTACAGATTAATATACTTCGCAAATTGAAGATTCACTGACTGATAAGCGAAGGGGGAGACAACAAAAATACTCCCTCCAACTCCTCTCCCTCCTGAAACAAACACAAACAAACTCAAAAACAATAGGACAGACATTTACATGACTTAGCAGTAAAGGAGTAAAACAAGCAACAGATAATGGCTTATCAATGTGGCCATCTCTAAAACAGGTAACATCAAAGCCCTATAAGATCATTTGTTTCTACATGTATAAAATTGTGAGGGTGGCAGTCTGGAAAAGACATGTTCTGAGAAAAAAAAAAAATACAACAAAAAACACAAAACAAGGTATCACTCAAATTACCTCAATTTCTAGATCCAGCACTTGTTGCTCGAGTTCACCCATTCTAGCTTTTTTCCTGTCCCGGGCAGTCTGTGCGGCTACTCTGTTTTTCAGTTTCCTACAGAAGATAGAGAGCAAGAAGAATACATGTTAGCATTGAAGTTACCCCTTGAAATAGATTTAAATATGCAGATCGATTATATAAACAAAAACGAAAATGCTTGCTCTATGGAAAACTTGAATCCTCAGACAAAGGGGTGTGGGGCTAAGGATCTCTTGAGGAGCCAATGAAATGGTTGAAACTTGACACTCCAGCATGGACTATGTTACTCATGACTCTCAGCCATCAATTCTACTAGGTGAATTCCAATTGCAGTTCTTTTTTTCCTTCTGGAACAAGAAAGGAGGAGCTGGAGTGGGTTGATAAAAACCTGTGTGATTACCAAGAGTTGCATCAGCTAATAGCAGTCATAAAAAGAGAGGCATACAGAGTCACTGACTCATTGAGATTGCAAATGTGCAATTTCCCCATTCAGAGGACCTTTATTTATAGGATTTGTGTAAAGAAAGTTTGCTTGCCTGTTAAAAAAAAATAAAAAGTTTAAAAAAAATAAATAAATTTTAAATCAAGCGACGCATGTTCCTTTAAGCCGGACTGTCACTTTGGAAGTTAAAAACGGAACAAAAAATAAAAAAAAATATGAACATCACATATCTTGTTTTAACCTTATCCCCCACACCAATGAAATGCAAATTATTTAATAAAAAAAACTTTTAAAATAAAAAGCAGTGACATCACAATCCATTTCAGTCCAGTCACACAATGTAAACAATTGGAACAGAAACATTGGGGGGTTACACAGAAAAAGGGTCTGAGGTGAAAATAAGGGACACAGGTTCCATTGGCTTAAACGGTGATGGCTCTAATTTTAGCACTTTGCCCATGTTTGTACAAACCCATCATATTAATTTCTTATCTTACACTATGTTCAATAATAAAATAGAGAACAAGATTGTAATGATGGCTGGCAGAGAGTCAACATGATGCACCCAGTTTCAGTAGAAGTTTGAGTTCCTACATTTAGTTATTTTTTTCCAAACCTCACAAAAACATTTGGTAAAAACAAGGGATAGGAAAACTTAGACACCATAACCACTACAATAAGCCGTGGTGTTTTACTTAATTTTTTTTGACACTGTAGTGACCAAAACCACTACAGCTTAATGTGGTGGTTATTGTGTTTACAGCATGTCCCTGCAGGCGGAGCAATGAAAATGTTGCCTTTTCAGAGAAAAAGGCAGTGTTTACATTGCAGCCTAGTAACACATCTAGGTGCAGTCACTCAGGCTGCCACAAGAGGCGCTACCTCCAGTGCTGCACTACGTGTAGCGTCTCCACGCAGAGTAAAGAGATGCAATGATTCAAAGTATCGCTATGAGGAGATTCTAATTGGAGCAGCAGTGTTTTGTTGCGCATGCACAATAGCCTCCCATTGATTTCCTATGATAAAGCATTGGATTGGCTTAGATTATCAACACTGATGATCTCAGCCGTGGAGAAAAGGTAGGATAATAATAATAAACCTGTATTATTATATATATATATATATATATATATATATATATATATATATATATATATATATATATATATATATATATATTTTTTTTTTTTATTTTTTTTTAAATCGTCTTTTCAGTCCAGAGAGGAGCAGCAGACACCTACACATTTAATCTAGAAAAATCCTGTTAGGAATACAGGTTTGTATTCCCAACACTATAATGCTCCTTTTATATTCGTCCACCCACTGTAAAAAAACTCTGGAATTTGTTGGCACTATATAAATAACATAATATTAAAATCCAGGGTTCTGACAGTTCCCTTTCAGTAATCCTGAACTATTCATTCTAAAGTTTCCATCACAGATATATCGCCAACTGAATCCTTAAAACGAATAAGGCAAGGTTCTGGTCCAAACTACTAGAACAAAGCAGAGTGTACAACAAGTGCAACAATAGGTCTCCTTCCTAAAGTATATATAAAATATACACAACCAAAAACGTCTGCTTCTCTTTGCATTTTGGTTTCTTGATTGCTGAACTTGTCACTTCTTGGTGATTCCAGGACTACTTGCTTTTTTTTTGCAGAGTCTGCATTTTATTAAAAGATATACCGTATATTTAATTTCCTCTTTCTAAAGAAGTCTGCTGGAGGCCTGCACCACACAGGATACAATTCTCAGATCAC
Organism: Pelobates fuscus; assembly: GCF_036172605.1. Taxonomy (NCBI): domain Eukaryota; kingdom Metazoa; phylum Chordata; class Amphibia; order Anura; family Pelobatidae; genus Pelobates; species Pelobates fuscus. The sequence goes on from NC_086321.1 coordinate 116,951,983, forward strand.
AAGACAGATTATGTCACGTGCTTGTTCTTACAACTCCTGCAGTTTTATTTTAAGTCACAGGGAATGGATTAAAAGAAGACAGCAGCAAAGATGTGCAGGCACATTTTTAGAGTGTCATTACCCCGCAATAGGTTGACAATCCCCAGATTAGATGGGCTAAAAAGACACCAAGCAACATTCACTACAGCTTATAGTGGACACGGTGGATATTTATTGCCATAACCCCATTTTGTGTTAAAATATTTGCCAAAACATTATTCTTCTTCTGGGAGGGGGGTGAGAAGGGGTGGGTGTACCGCAAACATTTTTAAATGCGTGTTTAAGGTGTATGCTTTTCAAAGGGCACTCTAACCTTTTTATTTCAATGAATGGAAGCTATGCAGTTGCCCGTCTGTTCCTCCATTCATTGTAAAACCATTTTTGAGCACTTTAAAGCTAAATAGGGGTCCCAAGCCACACACAAACCGGCTCCAACTGGCGGTATTCGCTACGGAAGAGATAATAAACTCCATTCTAGTCATACTAATTCAAACCAGAAATTAATGTTATGTTGGGCTGAAAGCAGTCAGCTGACACTTTCAGCTAATCACGGCTGCCCATTTCTGCTCAGACTGCTGGAACTCTCATGCAGCATTAATACATTAGAAGGAACTCTACTCACTATAACAACTTAATCTTATTGAAGTTGCTATAGTGCCTACAGCATTCCCCTTCCTCTTGAATCTGTCAGCAAAATGTTTTGTTTTACCAATTAGAAGGCTTGGAAACCGCAGCCTCTAGTCATGCATTGTGCCCTCAATGAGGCTCTATGAGAAGATTTTGATTATTAGATTGCAGCGAGCACCTATAGCCACCAATGCTCCACTAGAAGCCAAGGGAGACTTGATGCTTGAGAAAACTCAAGTTAAAATGATATGTTTATATTTGTATTCCTAACGCTATAGTGTCTCTTTAATAAAGGTTTAACGCTGAATGGAAGGACAACACCAGGAGACTCCAGACACTATAACCACTTCAAAGAGATGAAGCAGCTACAGTGTCCATTTAAATTTGTGCTTAAAGCATATCTGTTATTTTTGGGGAATTCAGGTATATTTTACAAAGATCCCCAAAAGTGACAGATCTGGTGTTGGTCTAGTGGTCTCACCGTGCAGAGGAGGTAAGCTTTACTTACCTCCAGCTGTCCCATGCGGACAAAGCCATCCTCACCCTGCTGTCATCTTTGGTTCTTGGTGCTTCATTTGCCGGGAGCTGCGACACACAAAAGGTCTCTAGAAGATCCCACAAGGTCACAGGACCACCTTAGATCGATATCTAAATTTCACAGTTGTCAACTTGACAAAGGCTCTTGTAGGAGCCGAAATGTTGACTTTACCTGATTGTTTCTTTTAAGAATAAACAATCAGGTGCGCACAGCTATTTATATTTATTATAAATGTCAACTGTGACAGCTGCTGAGATTGGACAAATGTTGACGACAAAATTTCAAATTTTGTCAACCTCAGATTTATCACAAGACAAAGTAATCCGTACTTTGTCTTATGGCATCTTTGAATTAACTGAAATACCAACGCAGCTGGTACAGTTACACTGCTGAACCTTTATTTTTAATAGAATGAGAAGGGATTTAGAATTTTAGACCATTACAAAATATATATATATATTTGAAAAGGCACAATGTTAGCACTGAATAAAACTAATTGAGCTCAGTTCGAGCTATGGTTGCATACATACTTGTCACTATATGCAAGTCCACCTATATTTAAAGTACGGATTCATTAACCGACATCAAGATTGTAAATTTTTAACCTTACAAACATGGGAGAACTTTGCCATCCCCCGCCTTCGATACCACAAATTTACAACACAATAAATGTAATCTTCATCCAAACCTCACAGCCTCAACAGCAAGTATTGCACAATGGACCAGTTACAGAAAGGTGGAGGTTTATTTCTAGATATACACATAATTGATTCTTTTTTTTTTTCAAAGCTGAATGACGCCAGCAAGCCAGCTCGCCTTCCACTGCCACGCAGGCAGGATTAGAGAACATTGCTCATCTTACCACATGGCAGGATATTACAAGACTGTCATCAGCCCTACAGCACAGGATATGGGCTGGAATAGAGCGCACACACTAAATGGACACTACGAACAGAGTGTGGGCACATGAAAGCACAATCCCCTGGCTATGATTATAGTACCTTGTACTATACACTTATCTCCTGAATATTTACTGTTACTGTGTGTTTTACAGCCACCCTCCTCCTTCCCAACCCAGTGTTGCAGGGCTGGGGAAATTCCTGTAATATCTTTCTGTGTGGGAGGGGGAATAAATGCTGGCTAACACTGCTTGCGTGGCAAAAGAAAGATCTGCTTTGGGATGGTCATTTAACTAGAACAAATGTATCAGATAAATAGGTGGCAGGGTTATAGTGTGACTATATTATCCAGGATTATTGGATTATACAGCCAGGCCAGTCATACATAACCAAACTGGAAAACTGGTCTAAGCTAACATATGTATTGCCATGGTGTCAAGATTGGTATTTTAAATAATTACTACTGCCTGGTTAACAGGATCTAAGGAGTCCAGGGCATTTTTGCATTAATTATTTCAACCTGTAGTCAGAGACAACCAAACAATGTATGTGGGAAGCACTCCCAAGCAAATAATAGAATGTTTGATGTATTAACCCTAGAAAGGTTAACGTTAAGAAATCTGATCACATGAATCTGATTACAGAAAGAAACCAGGACAATGCAATGTTAAATACGTCTATATACAGCCTGGAATGTAACAGAAAACTGATCTCCAAGGATTATTTGTAAACACAACAAAAGATTCCTGAAAACCATACAGTATTTCATTTTGTATTACACTATTCACACAGCACCGAACGAAACCATAAAATTCCATGAAGAATTCTTACCAGTGAGAAAGAATTCTATAACCTGTCATCGAATGTCCTCCATAGCACAAGAGCACGGTCACACAAAAACCCTAATCACTATGCTCACAATATCAATAAATACGGTAGCTATAGAAAGCAAGCATACACACCCTGCCAGACAGGGGGACCCGATATACTGCATCCCACAAACACCACTGTAACCGATAACATGCCTTTTATTATAATGTATAGACACCCTATATTATATTATCGCATGCCCCTTTATAGACACCCTATATTATATTATCGCATGCCCCTTTATAGCCAGACACCCTATATTATATTATCGCATGCCCCTTTATAGCCAGACACCCTATATTATCGCATGCCCCTTTATGGCCAGACACCCTATATTATCGCATGCCCCTTTATGGCCAGACACCCTATATTATCGCATGCCCCTTTATGGCCAGACACCCTATATTATCGCATGCCCCTTTATGGCCAGACACCCTATATTATCGCATGCCCCTTTATGGCCAGACACCCTATATTATCGCATGCCCCTTTATGGCCAGACACCCTATATTATCGCATGCCCCTTTATGGCCAGACACCCTATATTATAACATGCCCCTTTCTAGCCAGACACCCTATATTATCGCATGCCCCTTTCTAGCCAGACACCCTATATTATCGCATGCCCCTTTCTAGCCAGACACCCTATATTATCGCATGCCCCTTTCTAGCCAGACACCCTATATTATCGCATGCCCCTTTCTAGCCAGACACCCTCTATTATAACATGCCCCTTTATAGCCAGACACCCTATATTATAACATTGTAATAGATCTCGGAGGGCTATGATCATAGTACAGGCAGACTCCCACCTTCTCAGTGCCTTCTCCTCCGGTGACAGGTGGGTGAGTCTCTGCCTCTTCCGCGGTGGGTGATCACCGGCGGCGGACTCCGGGCTGGACGGGCTGTGTATTGGGAGCATCATGGCTCCGAGCGCTGCCGGCTGGCACTCTCCCTGCTCGGACTGGCTGCCCGATATGAAGATCACTTTGGGGGCTCCCATCACCACCATCCTGGAGAGCTGGGTGGGCCTGTCAGGGTGGGGGCTGGGCAGCTAGGAGGAGGAGGAGGGGGCGAGACGCCGGCTATTTACTTACAGGACTTCGCTCTGAGCTCGGGCATATCTACCCGGCGTGTCTCCACCCTATTGGGCAAGGCCCGTGACGTCACGCGGCGCGGGCTGCGATTGGTCGGCTGGTGACGACAGTGAGTGTCCCTGCCCTTGGCCCCTCAGTGCGGGGAGCGGGGGAGGGGAGCTGGGTCAGTATTTACTAAACCCGGACCTGGGAGGAATTCACCAGGGAATTACACGGATTTCAGGCAAAAATAACTGAACAGAAAAAACATATGTTTGAAGTTCTCTTGAGAATTCCCAACAAGCCACTCCTTAGAGAACACCTCCTGCTGGTGTACAGCCCAGGGGGAGCTGGGGGTCTAGGGGGAGTAGGTGGTGAATTATATTCGAAGTATAAAAACGAAATATTTAGCAACATTTCTTTTTCTTTGGGTGGGGGTCTCTATTTTGGATTTATTATAAACATTCTCTGAATCCACTATTGTCCCAGTTTGGATATTTTGGTTTACAATGTTAAATTCCATGATCAAATCCCTACACTATGTGGTTTAGTGAATAACCTTTTCAAACTAGCTATTTCGACCTACATTTTACAATTCCCTAGTCAGTTCTTGTTTCCCTAGTTAAGTGACTAATCCATATAAATGTCATAAGTCCTGCATGACACATAGTATCTTTGTGTAACATTGAATTCCAAAATGTCATCCCGATCATTCCAAGTCGATTTCATATTAAAGACCAAAGTAGCCAAACTAAAACCATAGCCACCTTGGAGAATTTTTTTTCCAGTTTGGCTATTTTAGCCTTAAATTTGAAATTCACTCCAAATTCCTGACAGGTCTCAATAAATAGTTCTGTTAGTGGGAGCCTGGCAGTGACGTAAATTGCATCACTAATGACGCCCGAAAGGGCAGTGCACCATTAGTACTGGGCTGCTGCCAGACAACCATGGGCAGAGTACTCTCTTATATGCAATATGCTTGTGCTTGCTTAGTGCAGGTTAAGTGCATTTACGATCAAAGAAGCTTAACCCCTTAAGGACCAAACTTATGGAATAAAAGGGAATCATGACATGTCACACATGTCATGTGTCCTTAAGGGGTTTAAGGACCACTATAGGCACCCAGACCACTTCAGCTCAATGAAGTGGTCTGGGTGCCAGGTCCGTCTAGGGTTAACCCTGCAGCTGTAAGCATAGCAGTTTCAGAGAAACTGCTATGTTTACAATAGAGTTAATCCAGCCTCTAGTGACCGTCTCACTGACAGCCGCTAGAGGTGCTTCCGCGCTTCTCACTGTGAAAATCACAGTGAGAAGATGCTGACGTCCATAGTAAAGCATTGAGGAATGTTTTTCTATTGACTGATTGAATGCGCATGCGGCTCTTGCCACGCATGTGCATTCAGCGCTGACGTCGGAAGAGGAAGGAGAGATTCCCAGCGCCGAGGTAGCCCGGTGCTGAAGGGAGGTAAGAGTTTAACCCCTTCCTCCCCCTTCAGCCCTGCGAGAGTGGGACCCTGAGGGTGGGGAGACTTAAAGACCCTATAGTACCAGAAAAACAAGTTTGTTTTCCTGGCACTATAATGGTCCTTTAATGGAAAAAAATTCTCTAAGGCAGCTATGCTTTCAGATCAGTTACTGTGCCCTTTAATTTGAAACTTACTTTGAATTCTCACTTTCTAAATAACCCTGACAATCTCTCATTGTGCTTTCTTACTTGTCTTTGGTTTCCTCAGATGCAAGATACCAGAGTCCAGGGCAGGAACCAAAAATCAGTACTGTCATGCTGAATTTGGGACAGTTGGGAGTTATGAATTTTGTAGCATTGCTAATACTGTTACAAAATCATTAGGTGAGAAGCATACCTCCCAAGTGTCCCTATTCAGGATGGATAGTGCCTATATTTGGGCTTAAATCCCTTTTTTCTAGGAGCTCCGTATTGTTGGTGTGTCTGAGTGTATAACAGTTCCACAGCAAAAATACTCCCAGTAATGTGCCTTTAAATTATAAATCGGTCTGTGTAAATAAGATACATTGCTCTTGTTCTGAATTATAATTTAGTTGCATACATTGTTATAAGAAAGTTACCTAATACTTCTCAGAACAACCCAGCCCTTGGACACCTCCCCATAAAATTAAAGGGTCACATTTTGACCATTTAAAATGTTGGGAGTTATGGATTTTATTAATGACACGGAGGCTCCTATTATGCTATCTCTTTCTTACTTTATTCCTCAGCAGCAAAGAAAAAATATAACTGAAAGAGAAAAAATATGTAGAATATGAATATATAACAGATACAACCATATCTGCCTAGTAACAGGGCAGCCAATCAGTCTCTAGGAACAGTCCATAAATCTCCATCCTTGTATTTCCACTTCCTCTTTCTTTGCTGCTGTCCTCAGACCAGCTAAGTATTATTTTTTCTCTCCTACATAGTGTGCTTGATTGTATTTACTAGGGTTTTGTACCCTGTTTTTACTGCCTAATTGTTATTGTTGATCACATTGTTTGCTATTTTCTGTATATCTGCGTTTATTTAGTCTATTTTTATTGATGTTTTATTACTGTTTGCCTCCCCTGCGTTTTTCCCGCCGCTTCCCCTGTCTGTGTTGCCTTTTCACTCACCCAGACAGGGTTCGCGGCTAGCAGGGGTGACTTACATCGGAGTTTTATACTCCTTGGTTCCCTTCCCTCTCCCCTCGCGGCTGCGGTTGCGGCCGCGTTTGTTTGCCGACCCGATCGCTATCTCCTCGCACCCGCTGGTGCGAGGGAGTTCCCGGCCGCGTGTGACTCACGCGCTCCCCGGCCATTGGCGGGGGAGGAGCTTTGTGGCAGCGCGGAGCGCTCTGCACACGGCGCCCATCTTCTGCCTCATCACACGAGGGCTGGGCGGCTTTTTCAGCGGGTCGGCTCCCTTACCTCTCCCTTATAACTGTTCTGTGCAGGTATTTGCTTGTGGGTTAATCAACCCCTTATTGTTAGCTTTGTGTGTTCTCCCTAATACTGCTCTGACTCAGTATTGCATCGGTTGCTCGGTGCCTGATTATTATTATTTAAAGGGGCAGTACGTAAATTTATTTTCTGCTCTGCAAATTATGCAGGCTGGAGGTGAGGGTTCTGGTAGCCCCAGTTACCCCATTATGGACTCCTCTCAGACCCCTACTGCAGGGGACTTAGGCCTTACTCCCTCCCAGGAGTTCCAGGCCCTTATTGATTCGACTATGCAGAGGGCTCTGGCTTCGGCCTTGGGGACCGTGTCCTCGTCCCTCTCCCACACTATTCAACAGGCGTTAACACTGCCTTTGGCCCCTGTCATGTTGCCTGCTCCCATGCCTGCAGTTCAGACTCAGGCGGGTCGCAAGGCTCAAACTAAGGTTAAACATGTCTCTCCAGATGTGACGCAGGTGTTACCTGCCCTGACTGACGTGCCCATGGCCGTCCAAGATGGCGCGTTTCCGCGCAAGAGAGCCGCTGGCCGGGCAAAATCGGCCAGAAAATGGAAACGGGCGCGTGCCCGTGATGATGGATCGGATACCGATCAGACTGGAGAGTCGGATTCGGACCCCCCTGATTACGCCTCCTATGAGGAAGGGGGCTCCGGCGATGAGGCGGAGTTTGACGCTTCGGCACTTCCTCCGGGTGAGGGGCAGGACATCTGTGATCCTCAGGGTTACCCCCTGTTCGATCCCGATGACCTTCGCCATCCTCGCTCGGCGGAATGGGACCCGCCCGCGCACATTGCCAGTTATCTGGCACTTCGTATGCGTACCCCTCTCTCCAAAGAGGGGCGCAGTAAATTGAGGGCCGAGTGCCCGAGGCCTTCCGTGCCTGATGCGGCGTGCAAGACGCCGGAGGTTGACCCTCAGATCTCCCAATTCCTGGCTAAAACAGGTTGGAAGCCCAGGAAGGGGCTGGAGTTTTCAATGCATAATTGCCAGGACAAGATCCTGGACACCCTGGGCCCCGCTGCCAAGCTCTATGAGCTTTTGGAGGCAGCTAAAGCTGGAACAAAACCCATCGACCTCGATGAGGCGATTGGGTGGGTCCAGAGGTTGATTTGCCTCCTTGGCAACGCAAATACAGCCATGTCGGCTGAACGCCGCAAGGCGATTTTGCTCAAGATTGAGCCAAAGTTAGTAAACCTTGCTGTGAAGGAGCCAGGTGCCTCGGCCAAAGGTATGCTCTTTGGGGAGTGTTTTGTCAAGGATTTGGGCTCCTTTGTGCGTACCTTCACCGCTCTTGATAAAGCGCAGTCTAACCTAAAGCGGGTTTTTGGCCCTAAGGTTTTCCATGGGGCCGGGAGGTATAGGAGCCGTCCGCCCGGCCGTGGAGCTCGAGGTCCCTCGCGGACCCACAGAGGCTCCTTCTCCGCCCCCCGAACCTACCAGGAGTATAAGCCAGCACCCTTCTTCCTCTCACGTGGGAGACCTTGGCGAAGTCGAGGAGGTCGTGGACAACCCTCATACAGACGCCCTTACGGTGAGTACCCCAAAACGTATGTTTTGCAGAGCAAGTGTGGGGGGCAGATTAGCGCTATTTCTAGATATGTGGGGTATGATCACCACAGATGTATGGGTTCTGGAGACGGTCAGGGGTTTCCGCCTGATCTGTTGTCTCCCCCTGTCCAGACTTTTATCCCACAGGAACTGAGACTGCCGGACGATCAGTCCGGGCTAATTACCGCGGAGATTGCGGAATTGTCTGCCAAACGAGCCATTCAAGAAATCCCCTACGACCACCCAGGATTTCTGAGCAATTTGTTTCTCATCGCCAAGAAAGGCGGAGGTGTCCGCCCGGTGATTAACCTCAAACACCTAAATTTTTTCCTCCGTCACCATCACTTCAAGATGGAGGGTGCCCACTGTCTCCGGGACCTGCTCCGTCAAGGAGACTGGATGGTCAAATTGGACCTCAAAGATGCCTACTTGACTATACCCATGGCAAGAGAGCACTGGGACTTATTGCACTTTACGTGGCAAGGTCATCGATGGCGGTTTACCTGTCTGCCGTTCGGTCTATCTTCGGCTCCATGGTGTTTCACGAAGGTGATGAAGCCCGTGGTGGCTTTCCTCAGGGCTCGGGGGGTCCGCATGATTATTTACCTGGACGACATACTGATTATGTCCTCGTCCCCCGACCAACTTCTCAGACACCTGGGATGGACGGTGAACCTCCTGGAAGGCCTGGGCTTCCTCGTGAATTGGGAAAAATCCATTGTGGAACCGGTACAGAGGATAGAATTCCTGGGCTTCGAGGTCGATTCGGTCACCCAGTTTCTGTTCCTACCGGAGACCAAACTCCGCTCGATGAAGAAGGAGATACGGCGTGCACTACGGGCCACCTCTCTCTCCGTCCGGCAACTGGCGAGAGTGATCGGCCTCTTGGCCTCATCAATTCAAGCGATTTTTCCCGGGACCATTACACTACCGGGCCCTACAACGTTTGAAAGGTTTCCATCTTCGGGCCGGGGGCTCGTACGAGAGCGTATTGACCCTGGACGACGACTCCAGAGACGAGCTACGATGGTGGTTGGACCACATGGAGGCATGGAACGGCCGGGCCATCTTCGGCTCCGCGCCGGACATGGTTATAGAGTCGGACGCGAGCCTACACGGTTGGGGCGCTCGCTGTGGCAGTGTCTCCACCGGTGGAAGATGGTCCGAGGTCGAGTCGACTTTACACATAAATTGCCTGGAACTTCTGGCAGGTTCGTTCGCCATTCGGAGCCTATCTCCGACTCAAGGGAATTGCTGCGCACTCCTGCGCATGGACAATGTGTCCGCAGTCAGGTACATAAACCACCTGGGTGGTACGAAATCGAAACAGCTGGCGAACCTGGCAAGGGACTTCTGGCAGTTTTGCCTCCACAACGCTATATCGGTTACGGCCGAACATATTCCGGGACTGGACAACGAATGGGCGGATTGGAATTCGCGTTACCTGAAAGATTCAGGAGATTGGCATTTACTATCCTCAACCTTCCAAAGGATAGATCGGCTATGGGGTCCTCTACACCTGGACTTGTTCGCGTCCAGACTGAACTCCCAACTGCCCCAGTACTTCAGTTGGAGGCCGGACCCAACAGCCGCTGTGGTGGACGCGTTCTTACAGACGTGGCCGCAAGGGCGCCACTTTGCGTTCCCACCGTTCAATCTGATATCCCGGACGCTGACGTACGCGACCAGACAGGATTGCACGCTAGTAATGGTGGTTCCCCTGTGGCAATCTCAACCGTGGTTTCCCCGTCTCCTGGAAATGGCCATAGACTTCCCACGGATGATCGAAATGAGGCCGGATGTGCTTCTGGACCCGGATGGGAACTCGCACGAATTGGTGGATCAGAACTTGCTCCAACTCACGGCTTGGCTGATCTCAGGAGACCCTGGTGTGTCGCGGACGTTTCGCAGGCGACTGCTCGACTCTTGGAGAATGCCTGGGCACCAGGTACCAGACAGGCTTACAAGTCCGCATGGCGCGTGTGGTCTAGCTGGTGCTTGGGAAGATTGCTGGATCCACTTTCTGCTCCTCTAACTGCACTGCTCAGTTTCCTGACTGAACGTTTCGATTCGGGTTTGGCCTATCGTACCCTTAATGTTTATAGATCGGCTATTTCGGCCGGACACAGAGGGATAGATGGATCTCCGATTGGACAACATCCTGTTGTGTGCCGACTGTTGAAGGGTATCCGTTTCGCTAGGCCTCCAAGCTCTAGATACTCATCATTTTGGGATGTTAACGTTGTCCTTGGTTTCTTGGACTCCTGGCCCTGTAATGAGGACCTGACTCTCAAACAGTTGTCATGGAAACTGGCCATGCTTCTGTGCTTACTTTTGTGCAAAAGGGTATCGGACGTCAGGGCTCTGGATTGGAACGCAATTTCGTTCACCCCCGAAGGTGTGTCGTTTAATATCTCAAGGAGGACTAAGTCGGCTTCCAAGTCGGTGGACTACCCTAGATGCTCCGTCAGACCTGCTTTATGTCCTGTGGCTTGTCTCCAGGTCTATTTGGCTCATACTCGACAGTTGAGGTCAACGGACTTGCCTCCACTATTTATTTCCTTTAAGGCACCGTTTCTACCAGTCTCCTCGACTACGTTAGCCCAATGGGTTAAGGGTCTACTTTCCGCTGCAGGAATTGATACTTCGATTTTTTCGGCTCATTCGGTTAGGGGTGCCATGGCATCGAAGGCTTCTACGATGGGATGTCGTCTGGATGATATCTTGAGAGCGGCGGACTGGTCTAAGGAATCTACGTTCCGTGATTTCTATTTCCGCCCGATTGAACATGTTTCTTCGTTGGTTGTGGCTCAGCTTTAAACTAGCATAATAGGAGCCTCCGTGTCATTAATAAAATTCCTAGATTTTACTATTAACATGACGTAAAGTCATGATTTTATTAATGACACGGAGGCGAGTATTATTCCCACCCACCCGCCCATGGATCTGGGGTAAGTTTGCATTTATGGTTCAATCGGGGTGATCTTCTTCCTCATGGTAAGTACACTTGATTTACTTGTATTGAATGCATATTCTTGTAGGGTGTGACATATATTCATATTATTCTAACTAGGATGCTCGTTATGTACAGGTATTATGTATACGATATGTTACACTCAGGTCCTAAGTTTGGAGTTTACCACATATTTCTTTGTTTTACAGCTTGATTTCGTTATGTGGAAGTTACCAGTTTGAAAGTTACTCGTTACTGATATGGATGTTTCGGTTTGGGTCTTCGGTTCAGAAGGCAAAGAAGAGGAAGTGGAAATACAAGGATGGAGATTTATGGACTGTTCCTAGAGACTGATTGGCTGCCCTGTTACTAGGCAGATATGGTTGTATCTGTTATATATTCATATTCTACATATTTTTTCTCTTTCAGTTATATTTTTTCTTTGCTGCTGAGGAATAAAGTAAGAAAGAGATAGCATAATACTCGCCTCCGTGTCATTAATAAAATCATGACTTTACGTCATGTTAATAGTAAAATCTAGGAATTATACCACCCAACATTTTGAATGGAGAAAGAGAACACTATAATTTTAGGGTTGTTAGTCGATTATGTCCTAGTCACTAGTGTGAGCATATCTGAAACGTTTTAGGTGATTTACTAATAACAATGTATGCAATCAAAATAACAATTACTACCGCCTAACTCACACACGAGCACCCAGTACCCACGTAACCGAGCCACAACGAGTAACTGACAATGACGGACAAGCAGCAGAGACACAGTGCGAACAACGTGACCAGCCAGTCTATAGCTATACCTACGATCTAACACTGACACCACTACCCAACTTGCAACCCACATGCCAGACGCAGGCCTGATACCTTATATAGACCTGCATTACCCTTTCGACTACTTAACCTGAATAAGTAATGCATCCGTGTGAATCCACACTAATAGTACCGACTTGCTAAAATTTACACATGCCGAGCTAACTAGATACTGCGATAGAAATCTAAATGCAAGCAGATATACATGTGTATACATATTAATGTTGAAAGCTAACGCAAACATATGAATACCTGCTAATATATTAGCCATTCTTGCTTTATGTTCGGTAAAGATAAGTTTACGTTAAGCGACTTACAAAATAATATAAAAAATTAGGCATTGATAACATGGAAATGTAACTAACGGTGATATCGCTATCTTAACCCTGCTCTGTGAAAATTCTTGCATTTCCCTTTCTTTTTTCTGTACCCTTCACACGTGCCTTAATAAAAGAAAGACTGACAAAAAAAATAACAATTACTAAAATGTAATTTAGAACAAGAACAATGTGTCTTATTTACACAGACTGATTTCTAAAAACATCTATTGTAGTTTAACCCCTTAAGGACCAAACTTCTGGAATAAAAGGGAATCATGACATGTCATACATGCCATGTGTCCTTAAGGGGTTAAATACACATTAATGTGTATTATTTTTTGCTTTGGAACTATGTTATACACTAAGATACAACAACATGGAGCACTTAAAAAAGAGGGACATTAGGATAGAAAAAAAGGAGGGCTCAAAAGATAGTCTGTCCTTCCTAAATATGGTCACTTGGGCAGTATGGATTTGCCATGAGTATACTAACTAACTTTGGGGAAAATCAGAATGTCATGAAACAAATAGCATCCAAATTCTATACTAAATTTGCATCCAATTTTAGCCATTCAGTCATAGAAAATAAGTGAAAATATATAAATGAAAAGAAGTAGCCTTCTAGCACCATAATTACTACAATAGGCTGTGAGTTCTAAAACAAATCAAAACCAAAACAGTTTTTCTATAAGTTGTGTGACTGAGTTTTTACTGTACGTCACACTTGTGATGGATAATTCTATACCAGTCCTATGTTTGGTCAATTAAGTGTCAGGTTATTGAATCAACACCACAACTGGGGGCCTCTGCAACCTAATGGTTGTTATGAGTATTTTATGCTTGAACTTTTGTCTGATGCAATTTTTTGTCCGGAGGTGAAATCAGCTGAACAGAATCTCTTGAATTTCCTGTTTTTCGAGTACTTAAACAGAAACATAACTTGGTTGGAACAAAAGTTTTAGCAACCTAATTCATTCTATACACAAACAAAATACGGATTTTACTTCTTGATGATTACACAATGGGGACAAAATGCAGCACCCTCCCACGTTTGACAGTACTGAGAAGCTGAAGTTGTTAACTGGTATATAATCTATTTACACATTGTTAGTTTACACAGCTATTGACTGCAAATGACCCTAGACCATCAGCTGGGCCCTAAATACAATGTCAGGTTTATTCACTAATGTGTAAGTGGTCAGATATTCAAACTGAAACTTCATTGAATTTAACATTTTAGGTCAAAATATGTTAACTATAAATACTGGTATAACTTTCCAATGATTCACTCATACTTCCCAATAATACACTTTCAGGGTCATTCACTGAAGTGAGACTTGTGAGTAATGAGGGGAAATTGATCAAAGTGTATTTTAAATGTAAAGTCAAAATAGCCAAATTGACAGCATAGCTGACATAGAGAATGTTTGGTTACTTTGGCCTTAAATTTGAAATTCACTTTAAATTAACATGTAATTCCACATGAATAGCCCTTACAATGGCCTCTATTTTATACAATTTCCATATGATTCAATACAGTTAAAAAACAAACAAACAAATGATTTATCTATAGAAGTTACCATTGTAGTCTATGGGAAGCTTTGTAGCTAAATCATTTGCAAAGTTTTTCTAACAGTATTGAATCACTTTAGAAAGCTAATCAAATCGAGACCAATGTTTGGTAATTCTTGCAATGCTTATTCTTACCCCTAATAATACATAGTGGAGGTCTCAATCTTTAAACATGTAAAAACAAGAAACATAAATCAAAGAGTGCAGGTACTTAAAAAAAGTGCAATGGATTTCCATCGAAGCTCGGGGGCCAGAGATGATCTGCTCTGCACCAGGACTCTGCTCTACCTCTGATCGGCATAGGTTGACCTAGGCGCCCAGGCACCAGGAGGTGGGGGGTGCTGCGCGGAGCAGGCCGATGGCCTGGCTGTCACAGGGAGCCCAGCAGGTGGCTAGCTGGCCACCTAAGGGTGCCCCTAGAATGCGGTTATGTAGCAAGGCAGAGTAGGCACCTGCTTATCCCAGAAGGCAAGTGCCTACTCTGCAGCAATATACCAGCTAGGTGATGAAGGAGGCAGGCGGCGGCGAGGAAGCACTGCCTGTGCTGATGATCTTCCTGCTCCCTCGCGCGCCCTCTGTGGTGATGCCAGGAGCCGGAATATGACGTAATTCTGCCCCGGCATCACTAAACATTGCGACTGAGGAGATAGGAGCAGGAAGATCATGAAAGTCGTTGGACCCCGGGGGGAGGACCCAGAAGACTCCTAAAGGTAGGGGCAACAAACAATACAATAGCGTCTATGGCACTAGGATCGGGCCTGCTTCCAGGCACATTATTGACCACCTTCCTCTCTCAACCTGCTACACCACTTACTTTCATGCCTCTCATTTTGTTTATGCTATTTCTGTGCTTTCTCTTGCTTATTATTATTATTATTTAATTCTCTCCACATGTACTTAGCTTGTGGCCTCCTAGGGACACTACTCTGCTAGATAGCTCATTGAAACATGCCTTTATTCTAAAAAAATGTGCAGTATACTGGACATGTTGACATGTATGTTAATTATCTTGCCACAAAGCAATGCCATAGTTACTACTGTTTTGTTTATTTATTGTAGAACAAAATAAAGAATAAAAGCAGAAAAAGTGCAATGTGCAAAGTGGTGTGGTGATAGAACTCACATTTATTAGAGCCCAAAGCAGATTTGCTTTTAAGGCAGCAACCCACCTTCTTCAAACGATCGAAGCTCTCAAAGAAAGCAGAAATACTAATGTGAGTTCTGTCACCAGATCACTCTGCCCATTTCACTTTTTTTTATTTTTTTTAATTCTTTATTTTTGCAGTGCGTATAGTGGTCACAAGCAAACATATGGTACCCCAACGGCAGTCCATATGCTGATTTCAAGACATTAGTTACAATGGGGATAGATAGACAATGCACTTTTTTTTTTTAGATATTACGTAAAGATAACAAGCTAAAGGTGTCGCTTTATGGTATAACATTGCGTTGAAGTGAACTAGTTGCACATCAGATTGTAGATATATTGCATTAACAGGTTAGACAAGAAACATTAAAGACATAGTTGAGTTCCATGCTTGAGAAGGGAACGATTATGGTGTCATAGACTGCCTGCTATCTATGCGTACAGGCAGTGGCGTACACATGACCCATGGGGCCCTGGTGCGAAAATTGATCCGTGGCCCCCCCCCCCCCTCGCGCTTACTCTGCGCGGGCCGGGGCAGCAACACATGGCGGCGGGCACCTGGTCGCAGGGGTTGCGACCGCGGTATGTACGCCACTGCATGCAGATGCACACACACTTAAAGGACCACTACAGACACCCAGATCACATCAGCTCAATGAAGTGGTCTGGGTGTCAGGTCCCTCTAGTTTTAACCCTGCAGCTGAAAGCATAGCAGTTTCAGAGAAACTGTTATGTTTCACTGAGGGTTAATCCAGCCTCTAGTGGCTGTCTCACTGACAGCCGCTAGAGGCGATTCCGCCATTTTAAGACACTGAACGTCCATAGGAAAGCATTGAGTAATGCTTTCCTATGGGCGGTTTGAATGCGTGCGCGGCTCTTGCCGTGCATGCGCATTCGGAGCTGAGAGGCGGAGGGATCCCCAGCGCCATGGGAGTCCGGCGCTGGAGAAAGGTAAGTGCTGAAGACACACACACACACACACTCTCACGAACAAATGCATACACACTAGCTAACAGACACACACATTTACTGACAAAGACACACTCAGCGGCAGACATACATACACACTCACTTACAAAACATACACTCTCACTGACAAACACACACTCACTAACAGACATCAAACAGACTCACTAACACACACACACACTCAGTAACAGACACACACAGTAACACACTCACTGACACTCACTAGCACACACTCTAACACAAACACTCACACTAACACACACACACACACTAACGCTCACACACACTAACACACACACACACTAACACTCACTCACTCACACACACACTAACACTAACACACACTCACACACTAACACACACTCACACACACTCACACACTTACACTTACACATGTTTTTTTATTTTATTTAATCCCCCCAGCCTCCTTACCTTTTGGAGTGCTGAGGGGATTCCCTGGGGTCCAGTGGTGCTGCTGGGCTCCTGGGGGGGGCGGCCACCTGGCCGGCTGGCTCGTCCTGCGGGCGCGCGAGGGAGCACTCTCCCCTGAGTGCTTCCTCTTCAGCTCCCTCGCGCGCCGCGTACTGATACCGGCGCCGGAAGATGACGTCATATTCCGGCTCCGGTAGTGCGGTGCGCGAGGGAGCTGAAGAGGAAGCACTCAGGGGAGAGTGCTCCCTCGCGCACCAGCCGGCCGCCGGGTGTAAGCAGGGCCAGCCTCGGGGGGCCCGGAGGTGGCCGGCTCCTGGGCCCCCCAGGAGAAGAGGCTGGCCCAGAGCGTACATACCGGGTCGCAGGGGCGGCCGGGCCCCCTGGTGGGCCGGGCCCGGTCGCAGCCGCGACCCCTGCGACCCTGGTATGTACGCCACTGCGTACAGGAGTCAAACTGACTATTGCCACAATGAATGAGTTAATCTAAGACATGGGGGTTGCTTGTACATGACACAGACTGGTAATCAGACTATCAGTTTAAGAAAAGATCGCTTGATTTTGTGGTATAACATGCTGTAATAAGTGAAAACACCGTTGTTGAAACCGTCCACATGCCTGTCTCAGTCCATTGTACTGTATGTAGCAGGGCTTGCTGAGTCCTTCGATCTTGTGGCTCACCTGCCTCCAACCCGATGTTGTTGTGAGCGGAGGCTTGATGGGCGGGCTGGTCCGGTGTATTCCACTGTGCCAGCCCCGGGCTCTGCTTGAGCGGCCGCCTGTGCCCTCGGTTCTGGTTCCACTTCTGGCCGGTAACGGGCTGCCTGGCTGATGGAGTGTGCGTGGGCTTGGGGCTGCGGTTCGAGGAACGTCCTCTAGGGGCTCAAGGCCCAGGAAGGCTGCTGTGGAGACCTGATCCAGATCTAGGGTATGTGAGCCGGGTAAGCCAGGAGGTTGCTGCGGTGTGTGGCTGGGCTATGTTGTTGCGTTTTCACCGGCGGTTTGTGCACTTGCGTCTGGCTGGGGTCTTCAGGTCGCCATGTTGGAGGCATAGTGTACATGCGTAAACACTCTGCCTGCTGTTCGGAGAGCCTGTCGTGCCACCCTGCCTCTCCTCTGTGGGGGCCGGGATGACCCCCCCGGCCCGAGGGGGGGGGACCGGGGCCTGTGAGGTGTGTTACAGGACTGTGGTAGGGTGACCAGGTTATCGCAGGACAGCGGCCGTCTGCCCCGCGTCTACCCCGAGTAGGCCGCAGGCTCCGAAGTCCCGTACCACTGGGGCCCCGAAACTCCTGATCTCGGAGTCCACGGTGGTGCCCACCCCTATCCTGCACACTTCTGCGGGCCATTCCGCCTAATTGTCACCGGTAAGCCCATGCTTTTCATCTGTTGGAGGTGAAAGTTGCTGGAGCCTCAGGGACATGCGACCGGTCAGCATGGCGGTCAGGCAACGCCCCCCCACCCATTTCACTTTTTTAAGTACCATTTATATGCCCTATTTGTTTTATATTTCTTGTTTTCACATTTTTTAAGATGGAGACCTCCACTATGTACTATTAGGGGTAAGACTAAGCATTATAAGCATTACATGTAATTACCTAGCCTCCAGTCTCCACTACTAGTTTTGTGGTGGAATCTCGGTAAAAATAAATTTAGTAGGCCGAGATTACCACGTGGCATGTGTACGTGCATATGCTGACGTATCGATCAGTTGGTTGCACGAGGCAAGATACGATCAGTAGTGTACGGAGCATGTGCAAGAATACAGGATATAGTATTCCCCTCCTCCATTGTGCTGGACAAGCCATGCGGTCAAACAGGAAGTTAATTCTTATTTGTGTTGATTGGTTAAGAGAATGTGCGGGTGGAGCTTAATATGGGAGGAGTTATATGCCTATATAAGGAGCCTGCACTATTGTCCGGGGCTCAGAACTTGTGGTATTTTGGTGACGCTAGTCCCTCTGAGTCCCGATCGGTGATCCAATAAAGAATCTCTTTCTTCCTGAAGAAACCTGTGTCCATCTCTCTGTGCTTGGCTTCCGTCAGTTTCTCCGGTATCATTTGGTGCATTGGCCGGGAAGCTCATCGTTCAACGGTAGCTGAGAGGCAGAGGCGTGAGACGGTCTATCTTTGCCCACGTTCTCTAC
The DNA here is from genome assembly GCF_036172605.1 of Pelobates fuscus. Lineage (NCBI taxonomy): Eukaryota > Metazoa > Chordata > Amphibia > Anura > Pelobatidae > Pelobates > Pelobates fuscus. Next base: position 116,970,892 of record NC_086321.1, read on the forward strand.
GGCTGCACCCCTGAACTTCTGCGTGGACCTCCCTTCGTCTTGGCGCCACTGGTCTGTTGTCCAGGAGATCATCGGCCTCTACGTGAGAAGTGCTGGGGTGTCCCCGTCGATGAGTGTGAACTCAGGTTCAGGAACGAGGAGGTAAGACAACTGCTGTTTTAGACGGCAGGACCCACTAGGGGTATACCGATTGTGCGGTAGGCCCAAAGGGGTTTTGAATCTGTGTATCTGCCCCCTCTGTCGGAGGGAAGGAGCGAAGGCGCACCGCTCGATCGAACGCTCTTTAGTCAGACCGTTTGATTTGGTTAGTCAGGCGGGGTCCTGGTGTAAATAGCCCTAGCCGGACACCGGTGTCTTGTCTAGATTAGCGTTCTAGGGTGTATATTACGTTCGCTAGGTCGGAGGGACCGGGAGACTAAGCGGCGCCTGTGTAAATTCGGTTCGCTAGTTCTCATCCTATCTGGGCTAAGTGGGAAGGCGTGTAAATTTGGAACCCACTAGACTTTTGATAGTGCGACTAAGAGGCGCCTGTGTAAATTCGGTTCTCTAGCTCGCTATATATGTGGTGATTGGGCAGTGTGGCTAACCAAAACGGGTGTATATAGTTTTAGGTAGTCCATTCAAGGTACTGGCCAATAGTTTAGTTGGGAATTGTAAATGTGTTAACGATTGTTTTAGTAAAGTGTATATCTTGTTAGATAGCGCGAGCTCAGCCATCTAGCGAGAGTGTTAATAGTGTGTTGCTGTATTATAGTGCACGGTACCATAACCCTGTATATTTACTGACACTGTATATAAGTACTAATCATTGTTGTCCATTGCATGTTTAACACCATAACTACTAATAATTGTATTGTGACCTTAACTTGTGCTTTGACCTATGCTAACCGTACTGTAACCGCTATTTGTAAAAGACGATGTTACTGGGGTGTGTTATAGACGGGTAATTCGTATATAGAGAATTATAGCGTGGGTGACTGTATAGTTACGCCAAAGGGCATAATATTGATTATATAGTGACTGGTGTAACAGCTGTGTGTGTACGGGAATTCCCTGAGTGTTTATTGTTATTGTGTACGTTTCACTTGGTAACCGTACCACGTGGTGCTGTTGCCAGAGGAAACGGGTGTGACTGTTGAATAGTACGCGTGTATAGTATTCGTTGTCGACGACGTTCCATTGTTAAGTATGGGTGCGTCGCAGTCAACGATTCCGGATCCCTTAGGTTGTATGGTGAAGAATTTTAAAAAGGGATTCAAAACTTGTGATTTTGGGGTTAAGATGTCTCCTGTGCGTTTAGTTACTTTGTGCACTAGGGAGTGGCCTACTTTGGTTGCGGCATGGCCGCCACGTGGCAGTTTGGATCTAACTCTGGTACAGCGCTTACACGTGGCTGTATCAGGTAGGCCTGAACTTTACGGCCAGTTTCCTTATATTGACTGTTGGAGACAGGCCGTAAATGACTCGCCAAAATGGCTCCAGACATGCCACGAGGAGCAGTGTCGCCTCATGGTAGCTAGGACTTGTTCGTCCACTAGGACTGGTGTTAGGCCCATTTTGGACACGCCCCCTGAGTCCGAGATCCCTTTGCCGCCCCCTTACTTTCCGTTAAGAAGAAGTGACGCAAACGCAGGAAGTCCTGCAGCCCTCCCCTCATTACCCCCATCCACTTCCGCTTCCTCCTCCAGTACAGGATCCACCCCCCCTCGTACTAAATCTCCCCTTCCGGAACCAGAACCCACCCCCATTAGAAACGAATATCCTGATTTGGCGCCACTTCAGACTTCCGGTCAAGCTTCATCTAGCTCGGCTCGAAGTGTTTTATTTACAACCTTTTCCCAAAACCAACCTCCCACATCCCCATACCCTATCTCTCCCCGACCGGAACCCATGACTGACGCCTCTCTACGTAGCCCCATCCAAACCCGACAGTTGACTGGTGCCCAACAATTAAAGCACTATCAGATGCCTCTTCGTCTGAATCCCGGGTCAGCTTATATCGATGCCGCAGGTCAAATGGCACACGCTGACCCAGTCTTCGTATATGTCCCATTTACCACAACCGATCTTTTAAACTGGAAGACCCATAATTCCTCGTATACTGAGAAACCACAAGCTATGACTGATCTGTTCACCTCAATAGTACAGACGCATAATCCGACATGGGCTGATTGCCAGCAGTTACTAATGACTTTATTTAACAATGAGGAAAGGACAAGAATAAATCAAGCAGCCATAAAAGCACTAGAGGATAGAGCCCGTGTTTTGAACCAAGCTAATCCAGCAGCATGGGCCGCAACACATTATCCCAACACTGATCCCGATTGGAACGTAAATGGTGCTGATATGGTTCAACTCAGAGCCTATAGAGACGCTATAATTGCTGGCATGAAAGCAGGAGGAAAGAAAGCCATTAACATGTCGAAGACAGTTGAGGTGATCCAGAAAAGCGATGAAGCGCCCAGTGTCTTTTATGACCGATTATTGGAGGCATACCGCTTGTATACCCCCTTTAATCCGGAAGACGCAGACAATTCCCGAATGGTTAACTCCGCCTTTGTCAGCCAAGCATACGGAGATATTAAGCGCAAGCTACAAAAGTTAGAAGGGTTTGCAGGTATGTCCATCACCCAACTAATGGAGGTAGCAAATAAGGTCTATATGAACAGGGATACAGAAAGTAAGAAAGAGGAAGAGCGCAAGATGCGTAAAAAGGCTGATATGCTAGCGGTAGCGATCGCAGGCGTAGATAAACGGGGCCCAGATAGAGGCAATAATAGATGGAGTAGGGAGCCTTTGAGTAGGGATCAATGCGCGTATTGCAAGGAAGAAGGGCATTGGAGGAACGAATGTCCGCAAAGAGAGCAGTACGAGAGAGACCAACCCAGGGCAGGCTACGGAAACTTTAGAGGCAGAGCGAGAGGTAGAGGAGGCCCCGGAGGGAGTAATGGTTATAGAGGGAGTAATGGGAACAGAGGAAGTGTTAGGGAAGACAGGTATATTCCAGCAGCGCAAAGGTCCCGCGATAGAGAAGGTAGGGACTTTGTAGGATTGGCTGACACGGTCATGGAGGACTATTGATACCGACCGGGCTCCATCCCCCTTGGTCGAGCGGAGCCTATGGTCGATGTATCAATAGGGGGAAAAAGGAGTGCGTTCATGATCGACACTGGTGCTGAACATTCAGTGGTGACTAATCTAGTTGCTCCTCCATCTGGAAGGACTATTACTGTGATAGGAGCAACTGGAAGAAGTGCTGAAAAACCGGTTCTTAAAAGTCGACTCTGTACATTGGGAGGCCACGTAGTAAAACACCAATTCCTTTATATGCCTGAATGTCCAGTCCAATTGCTGGGACGTGATATGCTATCAAAATTACAAGCGCAGATTACGTTCCTACCAAATGGAACAACATCCTTAAAGTTTAATGGACCTTCAGGTATTATGACTTTATCCGTACCAAAGGAAGAAGAGTGGCGACTTTATACAGTGTTGACTAGCCAAAACCCTAGGAGTGATGAGACATTGTTTAACATACCAGGAGTTTGGGCAGAGAACAACCCACCAGGACTGGCCCGCAATATTCCACCTATAAAAATTGAACTGAAACTTGGGGTTTATCCAGTGAGCCTAAGACAATACCACATCCCACAGAAGGCTAAGAAGAACATCCAATCCTATCTGGATAAGTTCATACGGTATGGTATCCTAAAATTCTGTACTTCCCCCTGGAACACCCCATTGCTGCCTGTTCAAAAGCCCGGTACAGATGAGTATCGACCTGTGCAGGACTTGAGAGCAGTCAATGATGCGGTTGTTAGTATACATCCAGTTGTACCCAATCCATATAACCTGCTTGCTTTAATTCCGGGCGGGGCTTCTTACTTCACAGTCTTAGATCTCAAAGATGCCTTCTTTTGCCTCCGAATTGCCGCAGAAAGTCAATGTATTTTCGCTTTCCAATGGGAGAACGCTGTAACGGGCTCAAAACGCCAAATGACTTGGACAAGACTGCCCCAAGGGTTTAAAAATTCACCTACCCTATTTGGTTCAGCTCTAAGTCAAGATCTACTGGATTTCGAGTCTATCCCAGGAGAATGTGTATTGTTACAATATGTAGATGACTTGTTGATAGCAGCAGTTACAAAAGAAAAATGTCAGCAAGCAACGCACGATCTACTACATATTCTCTGGAAGGCAGGATACAAGGTGTCCAGGAAGAAGGCTCAGTTGTGTTTGCCAACTGTCAAGTATCTGGGATTCCATATCTCTGAAGGTCAAAGGATTATGGGGCCAGAGAGAAAAGAAGCTGTCTGCCAAATACCAATACCCAAGAATAGAAGACAAGTGCGAGAATTCTTGGGGGCAGCAGGCTTCTGTAGGATATGGATTCCCAGCTATGCGATACTGGCAAAACCTCTGTACGCAGCCATCAAAGGTACAGAGCACGACCCCTTCTTATGGACCCAAGAACAGCAAACGGCATTTGAAGATGTGAAGAAGGCTTTGATGAGTGCCCCAGCATTAGGTCTACCTGATCACACACGACCATTCTACTTATATGTACACGAGCAAAGAAGAATGGCTGTGGGAGTATTGACACAGTACTTGGGATCATGGCAAAGACCTGTTGCCTACATGTCTAAGCAACTGGATGCAGTGGCCAGCGGACTTCCACCTTGTCTAAGAGCCGTAGCTGCAGCCGCCCTGCTAGTAGCTGAAGCCGATAAACTCACTCTGGGTCAAGAACTTTATGTACGAGTCCCACATGCAGTACAGACGTTGTTGGATTACAAAGGAAATCATTGGTTTAGTAACAGCCGTATGACCAAGTATCAAGCAATGTTGTGTGAAAACCCAAGAGTGCATTTAGAGACTGTAAACACCTTAAATCCAGCTACCCTTTTGCCGTAACCTACTGAAAGTCAACATGATTGTTTGGAAGTAATGGATGAAGTATTTTCAAGTAGACCAGATCTTCGTGATTTTCCCATCCAGAACCCCGATGTTCAATATTATACCGACGGCAGTAGTTATGTGAAAGAAGGGATCCGCTATGCAGGATATGCAGTAACAACAATAGACAAGGTGATAGAAGCTCGGCCACTGGCGAAAGGAACATCAGCACAAAAGGCAGAATTAATAGCACTAACACGAGCGTTACAATTGGCTGAAGGTTTAAGAGTGAATATCTATACGGACTCTAAGTATGCGTTCTTAACCACTCATGCCCACGGAGCTTTGTATAAAGAAAGAGGACTACTGAATTCAGAAGGCAAAGAAATCAAATACGCAGCCGAAATCCTACAACTATTGGAAGCAGTGTGGGAGCCGAAAGAAGTCGGTATCATACATTGTCGAGCGCATCTGAGAGGAGATGGTGATGTAACCAAGGGAAATCGGATGGCAGATAGTGCAGCTAAGCGTGCTGCTGAATCAGGAAGACAGGAGTATGTGGGGCATATAGCTGCTCTTATACCAACTCCACTGTCCCAATGGACTCCAGTTTATACAGCTCAAGAAGAGGAGTGGTTAAAGACTGAACCGGGAAAGTATTTGGAGAACAAGTGGTATCAGCTAGAAGATGGAAGAATAGTCATACCAGCATCACTAGCGGTAGAAATTGTCCAAAATTATCACAACGGGACACATTCTGGGAGAGACAGTACTGAAGAATCTCTCAGGAAACATTTCTACATACCAAGATTGTCCAACTTGACTCAGGCCATTGTACGCAGATGTGTAACGTGTGCTAAGAATAATGCAAGACAAGGACCAGTAAAGCCACCAGGAGTCCAGTTTATGGGGGGACTCCCCATGTCCGATCTACAAATAGACTTTACAGTAATGCCTAAATCGGGTGGACATCGTTATCTGTTGGTAATTGTGTGCACCTATTCAGGCTGGGTAGAAGCATGTCCTACTCGTACAGAGAAAGCAGGAGAAGTTGTAAGATTCCTGCTACGAGAAATAATACCCCGATATGGACTACCCTGTTCTATAGGATCGGACAATGGTCCAGCTTTTGTTCACCAGTGCCTACAACAACTGACTCATATGCTTGGTATAAAGTGGAGGCTTCATACTGCATATAGACCCCAGAGTTCTGGTAAGGTAGAGAGAATGAATAGAACTATTAAGAACCAGTTGGCTAAAATGTGTCAGGAAACCCAACTTAAGTGGAACGTTCTCTTACCCATAGCTCTATTGCGAATCCGCAGTACCCCTACCAGAAGGATGGGCCTCTCTCCTTTTGAAATTATGTATGGGCGACCACCTCCCGTACTTGGTAACTTAAGGGGGGATTTGAGTCAGTTGGGAGAAGGAATTACCCGGCAGCAGGTTGTAGAGTTGGGTAAGACTATGGAGGAGGTACAGAAATGGGTACAAGATAGATTACCTGTGAATATTTATCCCCCTGTTCATAGTTATCATCCAGGAGACCAAGTGTGGATTAAAGAGTGGAATAATGTACTGTTAGGGCCCAAGTGGAGAGGTCCTTATGTTGTTCTTTTGTCTACCCCTACAGCGATAAAAGTAGCCGAAGTAACTCCGTGGATACATCACTCCAGGGTTAAACCAGCAGCAGTCGATTCTTGGCAAGTTACAGCAGATCCAGAGAATCCCTGCAAGATCCGGTTGAAACGCACTACTCAGTCGGAGTAACGAGGAATTATTGTGGATTACAAATATTATTGTTACAGGTGTGAGTGAGAAGGCCATAATAAAGCCTGTCCGCTTACCAACACATAGTGTATAAGCCAGGAAAGTCTCGAAGGGACACCTGTGAAGACGAGCAGAACTCCATTCCCTGCAGCCCTCACATCCTGGAAGCTGAGGTTCCATCGCACGGACGAAGACTGAGGATGACGGCGAAAGATGTGCTTTTGATTGTGTTTATTTACATGTGTTTTTATATTCAGGAAGGTAGAGGTACCGACACTCCTAGCTGTGAGGTATGCATTAAGACTACGAGAACAGGTAACCATATTTCCCAAACCCTAATTTGGCATTCACAATACGAATGTAAAGGAGAGGTATCAAGATGTAGATACCTAAATATAGACTATAGTGTGTGCCATTTAGGAGTAGGAGAACCTAAGTGCTTCAGTCCAGAGTATCAACCTCGTACAATTTGGTTGACTCTCAGGAATGGAGATCCTCAGGGGACCCTAATTAATAAGACGGTGTTAGAATCCGTATATTCTTCGGGTGTTCTGCTATTTGATGCATGTAAGGCGATATCAAGTGGTAGAAAACCGTGGAATGTATGTGGGGATCTTAGATGGGAGAGGACGTATGGGTCTAATGATAAATATATTTGTCCCAGTAGTAAAAATAAATATGTAAGTCCTAGATGCCCAAATAAAGACTATAACTTTTGCCCATATTGGTCTTGTGTGGGGTGGGCGACTTGGGGACAGACAGTAGATAAAGACATGATAGTGACTAAGTTGCCGACTAGCCCTTATTGTAAGTCTATGGAATGCAACCCAGTCCATATACTTATTAATAACCCCGACAAGTTCCTAGATAAGTATGGAAATTTATTTGGGTTTCAGATATACGGGACGGGTTTAGATCCTGGGACATTATTGTTTATAGGAATAGAGACTGATACGGTATCCTCCCAGACTCATCAAGTATACCATTCCTTTTATGAAGAGATGAGTATAGATAATAAGATCCCCCATAACGCTAAAAACCTGTTCATTGACCTAGCTGAAAGTATTGCCGGTAGTCTTAATGTTACCAACTGCTATGTGTGTGGAGGTACTAACATGGGAGACCAATGGCCTTGGGAAGCAAAGGAGGTAATGTCCGGTTCTGAGGCAGTTGACCAACTAATATCTACACAAGCCGATTATCATTTGAGTGTTAGAGGTAAATCTGAGTGGAGATTAAAGACCTCCATCATAGGTTATGTTTGCATAGCAAGGAAAGGAATAATGTATAATACTTCTGTAGGAGAATTAACTTGTCTAGGGCAAAAAGCTTATGATGATGATACTAAAAATACAACTTGGTGGTCGGCTTCAAATGTCTCAGAACCATCTAACCCGTTTGCTAGATATGCCAGTTTAAAGGATGTGTGGTTTGATTTATCCATCACATCTACCTGGAGAGCCCCAGCAAATTTGTACTGGATCTGTGGTAAGAAAGCCTGTTCGGAGTTGCCACAGGACTGGGAAGGGGCATGTGTGTTGGGTATGCTCAAACCATCCTTCTTCTTGTTACCGATTGAAACAGGTGAGACTTTAGGTGTTAAAGTGTATGATGTGAATCATAGGAAGAAAAGGGGACCCTTAGAGATAGGCACCTGGGAAGATAATGAATGGCCTCCCCAGCGTATCATAGATTATTATGGGCCAGCCACGTGGGCAGAAGATGGTACCTTTGGTTATAGAACCCCTATTTATATGCTCAACCGCATTATAAGATTACAGGCGGTGGTTGAGATTATCACTAATGAAACATCACAAGCGCTCAATCTCCTAGTGAAACATAATACCAGGATGAGGACAGCAGTATACCAGAATAGATTAGCCTTGGATTACCTTTTGGCAGTAGAGGGAGGTGTATGTGGGAAGTTTAACCTAAGCAATTGCTGTCTTCAAATAGATGACGAAGGGCAAGCAATAGCTGAGCTTACTAGCCATATGGTTAAACTAGCGCATGTGCCTACTCAGGTATGGAAAGGGTACAATCCAAGTAGTTGGTTTGGTAGCTGGTATGAGTGGTTTGGAGGGCTTAAGGCAGTGGTAGGTGGAGTCCTACTGATTTTACTGTTGTGTCTACTCCTACCGTGTCTTATACCCTTAGTAGTTAGGTCTGTGCAAAGCCTGATAGGAAGTATAGCAGAGAGGAAGGCTGCTGCACAGATAATGGCGATATATAAGTATAAGGCTCTAGATCAAGGAGAACCAATGCAGGAAGATGAGTGTTAAAAGATTCACATCATAAGATAAGTCTGGTCTGGTTCAAGGTAACTTGCGGTGTAAGCAAAACTAAGGTTATGTGATGCCTCAAGTAATTGTAAAATATCAAGAGGCATCAAAGGGGGGAATGTGGTGGAATCTCGGTAAAAATAAATTTAGTAGGCCGAGATTACCACGTGGCATGTGTACGTGCATATGCTGACGGATCGATCAGTTGGTTGCACGAGGCAAGATACGATCAGTAGTGTACGGAGCATGTGCAAGAATACAGGATATAGTATTCCCCTCCTCCATTGTGCTGGACAAGCCATGCGGTCAAACAGGAAGTTAATTCTTATTTGTGTTGATTGGTTAAGAGAATGTGCGGGTGGAGCTTAATATGGGAGGAGTTATATGCCTATATAAGGAGCCTGCACTATTGTCCGGGGCTCAGAACTTGTGGTATTTTGGTGACGCTAGTCCCTCTGAGTCCCGATCGGTGATCCAATAAAGAATCTCTTCCTTCCTGAAGAAACCTGTGTCCATCTCTCTGTGCTTGGCTTCCGTCAGTTTCTCCAGTATCAGTTTATAAGAGGAGAGCTTATACACCTGTTTTGAATATAAGAATAAGGGTGATGGATAGAAGGTATTCCTTCACATGTGTTTTAGAGCTGCTGGTTTTATCACATTTCATTACTGAAGTGCTTTACCACACTTACTCCTTAATTTTTTTTTTTTTTTGTGTGTGTGTGCAAAGTTGTATTTCTTGCTCACTCCATCAATCATCAGGCTGAGTACCTGAGAGAAACAGGTGTTACTGTTGAGCTCTGCTGTGGTTTTTAATACAACTTACTATTAGAGTAGTATTGATTGTGAGAACAGCTCCGTTGAGTGTCTTTCATTCGGAGAAGGGAAGGATGACACCACAAGCCTGAGACCAATCCTCTGTATCCCTGTTACAGTCAGTGGCAGAGACAGACGATTTCCATTTTCAAACCACTATTCCACAGGAGTGTTTGGAGATGAACTATCACCAGTTTAAATATACGGCATTGAAAGATAGCCTCAAGTCCAGAGAGAGAGAGTGATGTGTGAAAAAAAGTAAAGCCCCTCTCATTGGACACCAGGAGAGCAATAGACTCTCAAACTCAATAGAAAGTGACTTCATCTGGGAATTGAAACCATACTTGGTAACTTATCGTCCTTCACCCAACCTGGTGATAGTGGAGTGGGTAGCAAGATATTATGGGAACGGGTGGAGAGACAGTTCAGAGAATGACACTGAAAAAGAGCAGGCTTATCATCCTTCACCCAACCTGGTGATAGTGGAGTGGGTAGCAAGATATTATGGGAACGAGTGGAGAGACAGTTCAGAGAATGACACTGAAAAAGAGCAGGCTTATCAGCTAACGATGGAGTTATAACAACCATCAGGGAAATCACTGTTTCCACAAAATGACAACAGCAAACCAAAAGCTGCCCCATAATGCCTTCAAACGGTTTAAAAAGTCAAAAGGGACCATTGATGTCTACTAGCTGGGATCTGAATGGCAGTGCCTTCTCCAGGACAGACTGGATTACTATTATGGCCAGCAAGCCATCTAGATGTGCTGCTTCTCACTGGGAGGTGCTGGATGAGTTTGTTACGGAATAGACCGTAGTAAAGGCATAGTTGGAGGCAAAATAAGTGTGTGCAGCATTAAAGCAACACAAATATGTATTCTTAATGCTATATTGTCCACATGCCTACTCTTTTCCCGTCCCCTCACCCCGGTGTATTAAAATAAAAATAGTTTTTAAAGTTTTTTGCACATCCATCGATGCTGCTTTCCATCTCTCACAACATCACGGAGGAGGCATGGCCAACCCAATGCTCCTCATAGATTGGGTGCCGCATGTGTGCGCATCTAAATTTCCCCATAGGAAAGCTTTGAATCAGTGCATTTCTAAGGGGCTCCTGCATCACGTGACCGAGTTTTACTCAATCAGTGCAGCAAAAGTGCCACTATTGGCTATCATAATAGCAACCACAAGAGGTGAACTTAAACCTGCAATTTTAGTTTCTAAAAAAAAAAATCAATGTTTTACATTGCAGGGTTAAAAGGACAGGGACACTGCATCCAGACCTATGATTCAAGAAAAGTAATACATTGTTTGCTCACTTGGAACTTAAAGAAGATTTCAAGTCCCCACGTGCTTTTTTGCAGGGTTGTTGAAGACATGTATTTTTAATTTGATATATTTTTTCACTGAAAAGAGTGGAGGATAGAATAAATAAGAAGTGGTACAAAGTAATGCAGTAATTCAACCTTTAAATCATCAGATCAGTGTCAGGATACAAGAGGATCCTTAGCAATATATGTCAGCAACCTACCAAAGAATAGGAAGAGAATATAGATAGGCTTGATACCAGACCTTAGAATGGCCAGACATTACTGTTACACAGACAGAGTTCAGAGATCAGAACTAAATACTAACATAATTCAGGCTAGGGAGAGTATACCACTTAGGACCAGGTCGAGTACAGTGAATACAGGATAAAACAAAGCCTCAGGTCTGGAACATAACCGGGTCTGATACACTGAACACATGGACTGGACAAACTAAGAGATAGCCAGGTAAGGAATGGATAAACAAGGAATATTGTATGAAATGCCAAAGGGCGTGTGAAACCACAAAAGGGTAGTTGTCAACAGGGCCTTATTTAAAACGTCAGGTGCCTCTAGGCATAGTTATATAGTAACATAGGCTGAAAAGAGACATGTCTCCATCCAGTTCAGCTTTCCTCACATCTACTTTTTGCTGTTGATCCTAAATAAGGCAAAAAAACCCCAAAAAAAACCAGTTTGAAGCACTTCCAATTTTGCAACAAACTAGGAAAAAAATTATTCTTGACCTCAGAATGGCAGTTAGATGTATCCTTGGATCAAGAAGCTATTAACCTAGATTTGAAAAATTATATAATTGAATATTATGTTTTTGCACGTATGTATAGTTGCTTTTTAAGCATCTGTATGAACTCTGATAAAACCACTTCTTCAGGCAGAGAATTCCACATGCTTATTGTTCTTACGGTAAAAAAATACTTTCCTTTGCCTGAGACTAAATCTCCTTTCTTCCAGTCTAAACACATATGTCCTAAGTATAGTCCTGCTTGTGAACTAGGCATAGAATTCTAAGACATTAGTAAAATAGAAATTGTGGTAGCTTTTCAACTTGCCAATAGCTGTGTAAAATGATGAAGGTGCAATAGTGAGATTTTGTTCATAGAACAATTTATTAAATTGTATTAAAAATGTGGTCACAGTTTTAAAAAGGCACTTATGTATATAAAAAGGGCAAAATAAACAGGTAATAATTATATCATAACATTATAGTCCCCTCAATAGAAAGCCAGTAATAGGCTGGATCTTTATTTCAGTTAATGCTCTCAGGCTCTCAGCCCAGAAGTCTAATGTTGGTTCTGCGCATGTTTGGAGTCAGTTATCAATACGTACATGCTGGTGATGCACAACCAAAGGCAGTATGGCACAGCACAGCTCTCTGTCCTATGATTAAGGCTCTTAGGAGCCGAAACGACGCACTTATTTTGGTGAGGTGGTGAACACACGAATAAATTCACCTTCTATATCCTGGAGTGCTGCCTGTGTTTTTCTTCTTTGATACTACATTGGTGGATTCAGCGGTGTCCATCCTATACACAGAGCGCCTCCTTGGTGGAAGGCCGGAGCATATGTGCAGGACCTGAGTGCAGGGTATTCTGTTTTTGTTGGGCTCTCTGTCCAGTCCTCCCCTCAGTCTGCCCTCCCTGAAATCTGTCCTTTTCCAGCATTCCAAACTCTAGCTAGTGGAAGTTACATCAACAGAGGAGGTGAGATTTAGTTTTTTTTTGGGGGGGGGGGGAGGGGGGGAGGAGGGTGGTCACAGGATTTTTTACTACGATTAAATTGGAAGGTGAATTCAAGGGGAATTTCACATTTGAGACCAAAATAGCCAAACTTAAAGCCCAGCAAATTTTTTTCAGTTTGGCTAGTTTTGCCTTAAATTTGAAATTCAATTTGAATTCTCACTTTAGCAAATGACCCTGTTAATATGTATGAGGGGAATTTACTAGAAGCTTACATTGTTCATTGTTCTAATGTATGTGACCACACAAACCCATGTAGGACCATATAAGATGATGTTTTTTTGTGTGAATAGTGATATATGCAGACTAAATGTAATTTGGATCTTATGTTTTAACAAATTCTTCTATCTCCACCCAGTAATAATGGAGAGTGTACTCTCATCCCACTCACACACATTGCCCCGGCAGACCTATGTACACAATGTATTGATCTTACTCCAGATGAACTTTGTAACCAGTGCTTGTTTTGTATTATACACAGTGGGAACTTTAATCGCCATATAGTAAAAAGCAAATTGCACAATTTAGAACAAAACAGCTGGATTGCAAAATATATGAAGCTCAGATAGAGTTACAGCTTAGCTATATTTGCCTACCACTTGAAATTAAATTCCCCAGAAGTCATTATTTAGTAAATTGAAGACAAGTTCCCTTTCAAGTTAAACTCTAATGTTATAAATAAATAGATTTAGGACCTCAATTGAAAAAATAAAAAAAACGTTTTAAAAAAGACATTAAACTTACATGAGCAAAGACAGTCCAGATGCTAAAAGCGGAGACCTTTGAAAATAGAATGTCTTAAAGTGGTACTTTACCACCCTCCCCCTCCAAAATGAGTATTTCATAAAGATAAAATTAATTTGCTGTGTTGGAATTTCACTGAGGTTCTAATGCAGTCAAAGGTATTCTAAGACAAAGTAGAGACTACATGGTCTTAGTATTTTACCTATACTTGACAAGCACCACTCGATACCCCTGTCACAACTCCCGAGCGCAGCCTTACATTGTTGGTGAGATACATATTTAAAGGGACACTATAAGCACCCAGACCACTTTATCTCATTGAAGTGGTCTGGGTGCACTGTCCTTGTCCCATTAATTCTGCAATATAACAAAATTGTCTTAGTCTTAGAGAAACTGCATTGTTTATATTGCAGGTTTAACCGCTTAAGGACCAAACTTCTGGAATAAAAGGGAATCATGACATGTTACACATGTCATGTGTCCTTAAGGGGTTAAAGGGACACTATAGTAATCAGAACAACTTTAGCTTAATGAAGCAGTTATGGTCTATAGACTATGCCCCATACAGTCTCACTGCTCGATTATCTGCAATTTAGAAGGTAAATCACTTTATATTCTTTGACAAATACAAACATTGCAATTTTTTAGAGAACATGTATGTTTGACGCAGGTCTCTGCGTCAAAACTACTGTATTAACAGGGTTAATTACCAAGGAAAGAATTGTGAATTTCAAATTCAAGATAAAAAACTGGAAATATTTTCTAAAAAAAAAAATTACTTTGAATTCACCATGGTTTCTCACTTTAGTGAGTAAACCTGTAGGATCTAATAGTTTTTGCTCAGATTGTCCATTTACCTTTATTCTATTTAATGATTGCAATAGGCTTGAGCCTATTGGTACATTAAGAGTTAAGTAAAATGAAAATAGTATATCCTGGAGACTATCATTGCTTGGATCATTTCCTTTTTTAGAATGTAATGTTTGAAATATCCTGCTGTTTGCTAACATTTTACACACCTTGCTGTGTCCTCTAATTTACATACAAAAAGCAAGTTAAAATAAAGTTGAGAGAAAGGAAGTAATCTTATTAACTGAGAAAATATGTATTTGCATTGTAATTGGATATTGACTCCAACTCAGTAATCGGGTCCCAGTAGCAGTGTCTTTTTAGTGACACAAGTGCCTTATGCAGGTTAATTCTTCTCAGAGGGAACTTGTTAAAGGACCACTCTAGTGCCAGGAAAACATACTCGTTTTCCTGGCACTATAGTGCCCTGAGGGTGCCCCCACCCTCAGGGTCCCTCTCCTGCCCGGCTCTGGAAAGGGGAAAAGGGGTAAAACTTACCTTTTTCCAGCGCTGGGCGGGGAGATCTCTGCCTTCGATCCTCCTCCGTTCCGCCCCGTCGGCTGAATGGGCACGCGCAGCAAGAGCTGCGCGCGCATTCAGCCGGTCGCATAGGAAAGCATTTACAATGCTTTCCTATGGACGCTTGCGTGCTCTCACTGTGATTTTCACAGTGAGAATCACACAAGCGCCTCTAGCGGCTGTCAATGAGACAGCCACTAGAGGATTTGGGGGAAGGCTTAACCCATTAATAAACATAGCAGTTTCTCTGAAACTGCTATGTTTATAAAAAAAAAAATGTGTTCACCCTAGCTGGACCTGGCACCCAGACCACTTCATTAAGCTGAAGTGGTCTGGGTGCCTAGAGTGGTCCTTTAAGAGGGTGGTGTTGATGTGTTGATGTGAATGGTTTATAGGATGCAATAAAAAAGTTATCTTTTATTGTAAGTTTTGATATGCTTACTAAGAGTAAAATATTTATTCAGTCATTGGAACCCATTTTCCTTTGTACTATCTAGAAACAGGGAGTTAAAGAGATCGAATTCCATAGCCTAGAATTATTTTGACTTAACTGCCTATTAAACATTACAAATACCTCATCTTGTATCTTAAAATACCCCCACAATTCCGACAGTCGTACTGGACAGGATCTATATGAAACCATAAAATGGGATTACTGCCTCTTACTAAACCTGACGGTAAGCAATGGCATCTATCAGAAATCCCATTAAACTCACTTTTCTTGTCTTCTTTCTTCTCACTGTATCTTCCACTTCCTTATTCCTTATCGTCACTGCACACCACTTATATTTTGTATTTCCTCATCTCTTTACTTTTAATCTTTCAGTATTTACGAGTTCCTCCATCACACACGACCACTTTTTCTATCACCAACCAATAGTGAAATAGAAGCAACTGAAGACACTTAGAATGCTCCATAATAGGTCTATCCATTGTCCCACAACCACTTTTAATTTTACCCACTTAGTTTTTTCATTCTATGGGCCACCAAACTGGGAATGCGTATAATAATAAGGTTTTCTCATAAACATTCTCAGTTATTTAACATTTCCAGCCTACTTTCAGATGAGCTTGTTGGATGGGTTGCTATAAATTCAATCCATATATCAGCTATCCTATAATTTATATACTGAAAATAAAGGTTTGCATAAATAAGGGATTCAAATAAAGTTCACTGGGAAGAGATAGTAAATTGTGTGTATATAAATAGTGCTGGAATTGCAGTTGTTTTAAGAAACTGAGCATTCCCTGGAATCTTGCATGACTTCATGACTTAGGTATTTCTATGATCCTATGCTTAGTGAAACGTTTTTATTGAATGTTAGAGCGCCAGATATGTGGTCAGGGCAAGGCCCTATCCCTGCACATAATAACAGCTGCACTCACCTCGATAGTGCAGACCTGAAAATCAGTGATACCCCCTATTGGACTTAGAGTCTCTAGGGCGTATGAGTACATATCTTTTAGGCTGAGGGATAAACTACGTAGATTTGAGGAGATATGGGGTGAGTGGTTCGTGGGATGAAGGGGTGCTGACGATTGGTACGCGGCATTGTGGACTCTTGAGATCTGCACTTTCCCTGGAAGCCATGTTGTTGGTATCATGGATAAGATTTGGCTACAGATCCTCCGTCTCTGCTTCTTCTCTTGCTCCTCTCCCCTCCTTTCCCCACTGTTGTCCGACCTGTCCTTACTTCCTCTATTTATCTGCTTCTCTCTTCTGTGTTTCCCTCCCCCCTTGCCTTTACCCCATACTACTGCCCAACCTTCCCACTCCTGGTTTGGTCAGGGGAGATGGTCTTGAACAAATGGTGGTTACCATTGCAGCAATACCATCCCTAGGATTAGGGTAATATTATATGTGAAGCAATATACAAGAAAGTCTCAACAGGAGGAAGGACATGGACATCATTTCATGTTATCTTATTCGCAATACCCAGTTAATAGATACAATCCTGAATAAACATTTAATTTGAGTTATGTTTGTACTTAATCACTCTACTTCAATTTCATTCATTTCACTCTACTTTACTTCAATTTCATTCATTTAATTTAATTTCATAAATTTAATTTCATTTAACTTACCCCCTCTGCATATTTTGATGCAGTGGCATTGTATGATATTGACTTAATGCAAGATTGGCGCCAAGTAAAACTTATTGTTAGCTCTAATGTTACAACTGTAGCCATTTTGTGTTGGTTATGATACAACCTTCCGCGTTAAGGTTAATTTGTGAACTGTATTGCATACCTGGACACGCTACTACCTTTGTACTATTTTATTTGAAATCAATGAAATATGATACATTCAAAAACATTTTCTGTGATCTTATACAAAAAGACATTCAGAGGAGTTCAAATAAGACATATTTAACACAAATCAACATAGTAAACACAAAATATTACTTTGTAAAGGTGAATAAACTAGCAAAACACTCTAACATAAATCCTCAATAGATCAAATCCATGGATTACAGAGTAGTATTATCAATTTATCAAGACATATCCACACCTATAACATATAATATAATAAATATAATATAAAACATATAATTCAAAACATACCTAAGCAGAGCCTCTCAACATTCCTGCATAAGCTGTTTTCAAGAGAGGCCTTTCCATGAAAAGTGTGTTACAATGAAACATTAAGGGTTCTCTAACTGGACAAAGTGGGTCATTTTATTGTAAAGGGTATGGCCAGGGGCAGAACTCTTAAGCAATTGTTGGTTTTCTTCATCTAAGAGTAGCTACTTATGAATTAATTCAAACACTTTTCTGACAGAGAGGTATATGCTTTCAAGTCTACCAGGTTCCTGGATTCCATGATCACTCAGAGTCACCTATGCCGTCAGTGTCATTATTTCATTCTTATGCTGAACGGTGCGTTTTATTTTCTCCAGCACTTGCGTCATTCAGGGCACAGCGTGGACTTGTTATTGATGCACACAGACATTCTTGAGACACCCCCATTTGGCTTTCCTCTGCACTCTTTCTGGCTCCTTCTTGCCCCGATAGTGTATTCCAATGTATTTTCAATGGAATTTAACTGGGAAGGCAAATTTGGGATAGTATTAATTGGATGTAATTTGGAAAAACAAGATGTTTATGTAAGCAAATTATTTCAATACACATTTATAGCAGTTTAGTGAATATTTATTCACTAAAGTGGGTATTGTAAATAATTCACAAGAAAAATGCAAATGATAGGACAGGACAGCTAGATTGGAAAAAAATCCTTCAGCTCAGCTTTTTTTTTACAACTCAGCTCCATAGGCCTAAAATTCTCATTTATCCTGTTAATTCTCTGCAAATCCAGGTTTAGTGATTAACCCTGTGTGAGTTTAAATTGTGTTACTCTGTGATGCATATCTGCACTCCAGACCTTATATGTTGCTCCAAGCATGATGATCTATGGGTAAACAACAACAATTAACTTTGTATCTCTCACGAGTTTGTTCAACTTTTCTTCCCAACCAGATTATCGCACATTAGTCAGTCGGCCGTCTGAGGAAGCTGTTCACAGCAAAACGCGTCTTGGCGGAGGAGAATAGATGTACTATTGCACTTTATCTGATATTGACTTTTTTATTTTCTAGCACTGTGTTATATATATATATTTTAAAATTATAGCCAATAATAAATTCTTTTACATCTATCATTGCATCCTGCACTTTGTCCGGTAAGGGGAGGTGTCACCCCAATTCGACACTAGGCCTGAAAACTTAGAGCCGAGGATTTATAGGCTCTAAACAAGGTGAGCACATTTGCTTTTATCTTTCATTTGAGATGGATTTCTGCTAAACTACTACACTCTTTCTTCCCTATACCCATATGGTGGCGAGATAAATAGGAAAAAGAACCAAAAGGAAAGAGGGGTTGTGCTGTCTACCTTAAAGACACGGAAGCCTGGAAGTTTAGAGCCTAAAAACTAAAAAGGCTCTAAATAATGTGAGTAATTTTGTACTCACATTATATACAATATACCTTGTATAAGCAATATTGTACTATCATTGTGTATATTTCTCTTTTGTTTTTCATAAATACCCCCTCAAGCTATTAACATTGGGGTGAGTTATTTATGTTACACATTAAGCGCTGCACTCCATATTTGAGACCTGGGGAGTGGAAACACTAACCAGATCCCAAGTTATCCGTTGGTTTTGGTAGCACACATTAATCCCCGCCAGATTAGCACACATTAATCCCCACCAGATTATCGCACATTAATCCCCGCCAGATTAGCACACATTAATTCCCGCCAGATTAGCACACATTAATTCCCGCCAGACTAGCACACATTAATCCCCACCAGATTATCGCACATTAATCCCCGCCAGATTAGCACACATTAATCCCCGCCAGACTAGCACACATTAATCCCCACCAGATTATCGCACATTAATCCCCGCCAGATTAGCACACATTAATTCTCGCCAGACTAGCACACATTAATCCCCGCCAGATTAGCACACATTAATTCTCGCCAGACTAGCACACATTAATCCCCGCCAGATTAGTACACATTAATTCCCGCCAGATTAGCACACATTAATCCCCGCCAGATTAGTACACATTAATTCCCGACAGATTAGTACACATTAATTTCCGCCAGATTAGCACACATTTATTCCCGCCAGACTAGCACACATTAATTCCCGCCAGACTAGCACACATCAATCCCCGCCAGATTATCACACATTAATTCCCGCCAGACTAGCACACATTAATCCCCGCCAGATTAGCACACATTAATTCCCGCCAGACTAGCACACATTAATTCCCGCCAGATTAGCACACATTAATTCCCGCCAGACTTGCACACATTAATCGCTTGCAATAAACTTTGTATTGGTGCAATTGTAAACAAGTTGGTTCTTACAGTTACATCTGGTGGCACTGCCCAAAGGCTCATTTAATCTAATGTTTGCTGTCCTTCTGTTTAATTTCTCTCTTTGCAACGGTACTGCATATATCTACCCTTAATTTGTGGCATGCTTATTTGGCGCCCAAACATTATTTGGCACAGCACATCCATCCTCACTTGCACAACTGGTTAATACCCAAGATATTAGTAGTAGTATTTGCGAAAAGATATCTCATTTTGAGGAGGGAACCGTGGGATCCTACAATAGGAAATGGGGAGAATTTAGTTTTGTCCCTTTTAACAACATACACTCTCCATTTCCCTTTACTTTTGTTCCCCCTTTCCTCTTTCTAATTTCTATTTTTTCTCTACACTCTTGTTTTGCATTTCTCTTTGTTTGTCTTTCTTTTTATCCTTTATGAACTTCTTTAGTCATTTTAGCTTAAGCCTTTGCAATATACTATGGTTATTCTTATATACAAATAGTTGGTATTTCACCTGAGCTGGACACAATAATGCTTTCCCTCTTTGACATTGCTAAGTTTTCTATTTCTGAATGTTTTCAAGACCAATTGTACTTGTACATTTATAGTTGTACACTGTTATATTCTCTATTGTATGTTAATTGTGAAACTCCAATAAACTTTCATTAGAAAACAAAAAAAACTGTTTCAGCTTTGATTTTCCTCTTTGCCCATTTGAAATGTTGGCAGGTAGACGATGAATTCAAATCAAGCCTAAACAAGAGCCCAAGTAAAAGAAGACAAGGAATGTTTGATGTCCGAACTAAAATGTGATTAATACGTTTCTTTTATTTTTCATAGTCTTTCCTTTGTACATCTTTACAGCCAGTAAGTGGAAGGTAATGGTCAACACACCTAAAATAATTTCACGACTTCGAGGATATGTTTATGTTCTCTCTGCAGCCCCATCCTCCTCTGATGGTGTCTGCATCACTGCAGAGGTATGATGTTCTTGTGGATGAGCTGCAGGATTGTCAGGGCTGAACAAGTCAACACACAAACCTCAGAGCACAGGAGTATCCTATACCAGAAGAAAATCCTTAGTAAAGGAATCAGGCAATATATAATGCCCTCTCGGATAACCAGGATGGCAAGAACTGGATCAAGAAGAGTTTTTTTTTTTTTATAATGCTCTGTAATTGGTTGACATCATCACACTGCAGCCATGTGAGATGCGAGCATCGTGTGCATCATAAATGGAGTCAGGGACATAGCATTGTGTGTCTGTAGGGATACCACAATGCGCAGATGATGCCCCAGATGCCAGGGATTTACCAAAATGGCGTCCTTATGGCAAAAGTACTGCAGGTATTGTGACAGAGGCCCAGCGTCAATAGGCGTGCCCTGACGACCTGATGGTGCAGGAATCATAACAGTGAGGATTTGAGTGGCAAAGATAGAGAGTTGTGCTGCCATTGGTCGTCTATTGCTAGCCAAATAGTCAAAGAATTAATTTTAGCCAGTCCCAAATTCTTATTTCAGGGATTCGGAATGGTTAATGGTTCTGCCAGGCATTAAGTTACACCTCCCACACCACCTCCCTTCGTCCGTCATTACACTGGCTTTAAGGTTTAGGTTTCAATATCTGCCTATCCTTACTGTAAAATAAGAATGTCCCATCCCGGCCCTTCCACTCTGCCAAAGACCTGTGCCTGTCCTGTGCTAACACTCACACCTCCAGCTCACAACTTATAGACTTCTCTAGGGCGACAGTGTTCCTATGGAACTCCATTTTCCTCTCCATAAGGCTCTACCCCAGTGTCCATTCCATAAAAAAAAAAAAAACAACAACTAAAAACTCAGTTAACATCCTTCCTTCTCCACACGAACACCTCACATATCTGCTTCACTTCCTCTTAACTGTGTCATTTAACAACTACAAACAATTACATTTTCTGGTTAACTCCTTGCAACCAAGTATTCCTGTGTATGATATGTGTTTTATCTTTATCTTCTTAGTAATTATTCCCCACTCCCTTAGAATGTAAGTTCATTCTTTCTGTTCCTGTACATTCAAGTGATCTCAATGCAACTACTTGTTTCTTAGTTCAACTATCGTACATTGGTGCAGATTATGTTGGCACTTTCTAAATGTCAGAAATACTACTACTAATAATAATCATCATATACGTGAATGCTACTCTCTGAACAAAGACATACAACCTAATAAAATCGTGTAAGGGGAAGTTGTCATTGTGTTTTCCCTTTTTTGCAATTCTAACGAAAGTATTTCTCAACTGCAAGCAAAAGTAGTTTGGCAGGTGGAAAGGATAACGTTAGAACAATATTGGTTTGATTCTGCGATGTGATATAACATATGTCAATCATCACTGTCATCATCGTTTACACAATGTTCTGCCCAGGCTCTTCCTGGAACTTTCATGGATATTGCATCATGATTGCTTAATACTTAACACATCTGCATTAACTGTTGGGGGAAAAACATGCATATTTCAAAATGCCATTTAGTGTTTTAAAAGTATATATATATTTTTTTCTCCTTCCAATTAGCATAAATGCAACAATGGCATAGACTACCCTCTAAAAAGAGGTGGGTTTACTTGGAACATTTGAAGTTGGCTTTGACTACCCTTCTCTTTATATGTGGCTCCCTAGACAACATCGCACATTAGCCCCATTGACTACTCCTGCAATCACATATTAACTGGGCCTATGAGCCTTCTAAAAGACAAATATTAGCTCTCCTTTTTTTCTTTTCCACCTCACACCAATTTGATGCGATAAATTATTTCCAGCCGGTTTTGTACCTAAACACACTATTTGGTTTGAAGATAGAAATATTACTTGACATGCATCTTTATAACAACGACAAAGTAAGTAAACTACACTGACATATCCAACTATACATTTCTCACAAGTTTTTCTGATATATCTAACTGTGCAGCACAGCACCCATACAACACCCAGGCAAGGTCCCTTTTATTTTTGTTTAACTAGAAGGGGTCAAATTTTTGCTATTTACACCTCAATAGTTTGCGCACTCCACACAAATCTCATTGCCTTACATAGCCACATAGGAAGAAGACTCCTCGAAAATCCTATTTCCGTGCGTCTTTGCTATGGAGCGATATTATACTCTCTTTTTTTTGGCCTAAGATTCCAACATTCATGCTAACACAAGAATAATTACTTGCTTGTACTGAGCATGGCAAATAGAATTATTGTCACCACCACCCTGATAATGCAACATTATAGTGGCAGATGCATGCAATCCACACATTGGGAAAACTAGAAGATTGGTTCTACATACCCAAATCATCAGGGGAGGGCTGGCAGCCTTAGGCCTGGGGGGCAAAACCAGTCAAGTGGCCCATTGCGCCACCAAATCAGTTCACCATCCATGCCCACCTTTTTCTGGTTTTATAACGGATATTGATGTTATGCTAATCAGTAGCTCTTTGCCATACCCGCTCCTTCACGGCTCTGACTTTCAATGTTGTCAGAGCACAGGCTGAGAATCTCTGAGCCTGTGCTCTGACTCACTAACTGAGCGCCGGAACCACGAGGGAGAGGATATGATCTGACTGCACCTACTGCTGGTGCGCACCAGTGGACCACCAGCGAATCGTTTAAATTAAATATGCTGGTGTACCCAACTTGTGAGCTGTGTTGGCTGCCGGGCGCCTCTGTTGTCATGGCACCCTGCGTGACCGCACAGCTTGCCCACCCCAACGGCTGGCCCTGCTGACACACACTGACGTTACTACTTAGACATCCCTCAATATTAATACAGAGATGAGAGTAAACACCAATAAACTGTGGAAACAGAGCTGATCCCCCCAAATTTATAAAGGTTTGCTTAGAGGATTTATTCAAGATTAAATCATGCCTCCTCCTCTCTCCCCCATGCGCTGGGAGGAAGTGAAGAGTAATCACAGTCTCCCAGCACAACGCCACCTGTGGCTGCATAGGGAACACATGTTTAATGTAATGCTTGCAGGACGGCCAACTGCCGCAGAACCTCTTTGTTTCCGTCTCTGCAAAGGGCTCTAGGCACTGCTTGTTGTGAGTGTGAGCCACTGTAAATTAGGGGCAGAGGGCACTTGCACTGCGGTCAAGACGGGTCTGGGCAGGAGGAGAGTGCAGTGCAATCAGTGAACTCCCCTCCTGTGGGTCACCAGTAGACTAGTGCACCTGCCCAGGATCAGAGCCGGTGCAAGGATTTTTGCCGCCCTAGACAAAATATAAATTTGCCGCCCCCCCCATGTGACATCACAATGCCCCACCCATATGATCTGCCATATGAACTAACGCCAGTGCTGCACACAGTGTGTGTTTACATTAAAAAGCCTGCAGGGACAGGCTATAGACACCAGAACCACTTCATTAAGCTATAGTGTCCCTTTAATGTGAGGTAAATTATAGATTAGTGTCACTAATAATATACTAGATTGCCTACTTACAATTAGATGAGGATGATGATGGGCTGCAGTTTGGCTCCACTGGTCTTGTGTAGAACCGGACCACTGGAGGCTGTTTGCAACTGTGGTCACAAAATTCAATGTTCTGGGAGAATTGGAAGCAGCTCCATTTTTTGGGGGCCTCTTACACAGCTCAAGGTCTGGGCCCCAGTGCCTGACGGTGAGTATGCCCATAAGGCCCACTCATAAGTCCACTTATATGTTCCACCCACCCATGAGCTCGCTCACAGGGAGTGGAGTGTGTAGGGGATGTGTTATGTGTTATCTCATATGTGTGCTTATGGTATGTAGTGTATAGGGATACCAGTTTGTGCAGGTGATGCAGTGTGTTTGTGTGTAGTGGAAGCAGTGTGTATTTGTGTATAAGGGATGTATTATGTGTTTCTGGTTGTGTGTGAGGGATGCATTGTGTGAATCTGTGTTTGTATGCATAAGGGATGCAAGGTGTGTGTCTGTATGTGTGTGCATTGAGTGTAAGAGATGCATTGTGTTTCTGTGTGCATGTAAGAAAAACAGTGTGTGTGTTTGCATGTGTGTGTAAGGGTTTGCATTGTATGTTTCTGTGTATGTGTGCAAATGATGCATTGTCTTTGTGTGTAAGGGTTGCATTGTGTGTGTGTGTAATGGATGCATTGTGTGTTTCTCTGTGTGCAAGGGAAGCATGTTCTGTTTCTGTGTATGTATAGGGATGCAT
This sequence comes from Pelobates fuscus, assembly GCF_036172605.1. Classification (NCBI taxonomy): domain Eukaryota; kingdom Metazoa; phylum Chordata; class Amphibia; order Anura; family Pelobatidae; genus Pelobates; species Pelobates fuscus. The sequence goes on from NC_086321.1 coordinate 116,995,852, forward strand.
TGTGTGTTTCTGTGTATGTATAGGGGTGCATTGTGTGTTTCTGTGTATGCATAGGGATGCATTGTGTGTGTGTGTGTGTGTGTGTGCGTGTGCGTAGTGTTAAAGAGCTCCCTGTCTTGCCCCCTGTCCTATAGAGCTGTCCCTTCTGTCCCTTAGAGCTCTCCCCTGCCCCTTAGTGGTCTCTCCTCTCCCCCACCCTCCCCTAGCGGTCTCTTCTCACACTCACCCACCCTCCCTGTGCTCTTCTCGTCCCCCCTCCACCCTCCCTGTGTTCTTCTCACTCCTCCCTCTGTGTGTTCTCACCCCCCTGTGTTCTTCTTACCCCCCTTCCTCCCTGTGTTCTTCTTACCCCCTTCTTCTTATTACTCCCCCCTTCTTCTTATTACTCCCCCCTTCTTCTTACCCCCCTTCTTCTTCTTAACCCTCCTACTTCTTCTTACCCCCTCTTCTTCTTCTTACCCCCTCCTTCTTCTTACCCCTTCCTTCTTGTTCTTACCCCATTCTTCTTCTTACCCCCCTTCTTCTTCTTACCCCCTTCTTCTTACCCACCTTCTTCTTACCCACCTTCTTCTTACCCCCCTTCTTCTTACTCCCCTTCTTCTTACTCCCCCCTCTTCTTCTTACCCCCTTCTTCTAATTACTCCCCACTCTTGTTCTTACTCCCCCCTTCTTCTTCTTACCCCCCTCTTTTTCTTATCTCCCCTCCTTCTTACTTCCCCCCTCTTATTATCCCCCCTCCCCTCTTCTTACTCCCTCTCTTCCCTCTTCTTACTCCCCCCTCTTCTTACTCCCCCCTCCACTCTTACTCCCCCCTCCACTCTTACTCCCCCCTCCACTCTTACTCCCCCCTCCCCTCTTCTTACTCCCCCTTCTTCTTACTCTCCCCCCTCCCCTTACTCTCCCCTCCTCCCCTCTTCTTACTCTCCCCCCTCCCCTTACTCTCCCCCCTCCCCTCTTCTTACTCTCCCCCCTCCCCTCTTCTTACTCTCCCCCCTCTTCTTACTCTCCCCCCTCGTCTTACTCTCCCCCCTCCCCTCTTCCTACTCTCCCCCCTCCCCTCTTTTTACTCTCTCCCCCCCCTCTTCTTACTCTCCCCCCTCCCCTCTTCTTACTCTCCCCCCTCCCCTCTTCTTACTCTCCCCCCCTTCTTACTCTCCCCCCTCCCCTCTTTTTACTCTCCCCCCCTTACTCTCCCCCCTCCCCTCTTTTTACTCTCCCCCCCTTACTCTCCCCCCCTCCCCTTACTCTCCCCCCTCCCCTCTTCTTACTCTTCAATCCCCCCTCCCCTATTCTTACTCTTCCCCCCCCTCCCCTCTTCTTACTCTTCCCCCCCCTCCCCTCTTCTTACTCTTCCCCCCCTCCCCTCTTCTTACTCTTCCCCCCCCTCCCCTCTTCTTACTCTTCCCCCCCTTCTTCTTACCCCCTCCCCTGTAGGTGGCCGAGCTGCACTCCGGTCCGCGGTCCCGGCCGGAGTGATAGGAAGGTGCTCAGTGTGAACCTTCCTGTCAGTCCGGCCGGGTACAGGAAACAGAAACTCCTGTTCCGCGCGGAACAGGAGTTTCTGTTTCCTGTACCCGGCCGGACTGACAGGAAGGTGCACACTCAGTGTGCACCTTCCCATCACTCCGGCCGGGACCACGGACCGGAGTGCAGCTCGGCCACCTACAGGGGAGGGGAGGGAGGGAAAAGCAGCTGCAGCCGTCTGAGCGCACTTTACAGAGCGCTCGGCGGCTGCAGCATTTAAAGGGCCGGCCCGCCGTGGCCGGTCCTAAAATAATTTCGGGCGGCCTGGGGGGCAATTGCCTCCCTGCCCCCCGGCCCAGCCCGCCCCTGCAAATCATACAGTGCAATAGAAACAATTAGCATGCACACAATTTAGCAATAATTCGATTTTTCCAAAAGAGGAATCTACCATAATGAAGCTTCTGGGTTCAACTATTATAATAACACTTCCGTGGTGTAATTATTCTGGATAACAGTTCATATAATACCTATAGCATTATATGGTCCTTACACTTGAAATAACAGACACTTTGCAGATAATAACACATTTTAGCATTAAATAATTTAGGCTTCTAACAGGTTAACCGTATGTGCCCTACCTTTTATAACAATAGTAACAATAAGTATTGTTGTCATAGTTGCAAAGATAATGAAAATGATGATGGAATAATTCCTAATTAGTATCACAAAAAAAAAGGTCAGGTGTTAATATTACTTCTGTAATTATTATCTATATTTTTATATAGCGCCAACAGATTCTGCAGCAATGTATAACGTAACAAGGCCACCTACAATCCGATGTTAAATAGACATTACTTTTATGGTTTACCATAACATACACACTAGTACAAATGTATAGAAAGTCACATGAACTTATAAAGTAGCTAAAATTAGTATAATATATCACTATTATAAAAGAATAGAATTTGAAAGTAAGTCTGGGTCCAGTTTGTTCTGACATTTAGTGCAGTTAATTGCATTTCAAGACTTTCTTCCATATACTCATTTATTTATTATACTTTATTATATTATTATAGGTACATAAAGCATGTCATGTTTCTTAGCAGTTATTTCAATGATTTCTATTCTAATCCTGCTATTTCTATGATTGCCGGACTATTTATAGTCAAATTTTCCCTGAATGTAATTTGTTTGAGAATAATCTAGTTCTTTGTAGGTTTCCTTTCAATTTCAGACTTGACATGGTTTATTTTCAGAGTGTGAAAGGCATTCAGAGTACCTGGAGTAAATTTGGGTTTCTCTGAGTCTCAGATGTGTGTGTTGATCTTTGAACACAGAGGGTCAATTCATATATATCGGGTACCTCAAACTATGTGAAATGGATCTTGAGCTTGCTTTATAAGTAACTGATACAAAAATAGCCTTGTTATACCTTGTTATAATAATAATACAAATAAAACATTATAATATAATAACACCAGTTCTCCAATACAAAGCCAACCTCTGTGCCAATGTCTCTGTTTGTGGTCATTTTGTCATATTTGACAGTGTTCTGTGATGGTGACTGTAAAGCCACTGTGTTTCTTTATATTATGTGTGAAAGTGCTGGTGATTGTCAGTGCTCTTCCTTTAACCCCTTAAGGACCAAACTTCTGGAATAAAAGGGAATCATGACATGTCACACATGTCATGTGTCCTTAAGAGGTTAAATAGGACACATATAGCTAGATCCTTGTATCACATCCTGTTGCATTGGTTTTAGATGCAACCCTGTTGCCAAAACATGTGTTAAATTATATTTAGGTCCAGGAAGCACTTGGATTTTGAGACCCTTTTGGGAGTGCAGTAATGAAATTAGGGACCACATGCAGCAGTTGTTTTTGTGGATGCGGATATAATGGAGATCTGGAAAACAATCAGTATTTTGATTAGAAATTCAATAGAAATGTCTGCTTCTTAAAAGGACACTCTAAGCTCAGTTTTTTGTTATTTAGGAGTTAAATCACTATTGTTTCAGTTAATGCAGGCCTAGCTACACCTCCCCTGGTTGTGATTCACACAACATCCCTGAAAAAAAAGGTTTAATTTTCAAGCAAATCTTACAGCACAGTGTGTTTATTTTAGAATTTGTATCCCCTTCTCTGTTAATTGAACTTTAATTAAATGCAGGTTACTACTCTAGCATCTTGTTAACAGAGCTTTTTAAACTAAAACACACTGTGCAAAAGGTTAAGCAAAAGGTCTCCATTTCAGTAAAGAGATTTCTGCGGCTAAGCGGAGGGCCAGGTAAGGCATGACAGCTTTCCCTTTAAAGTGTCAGGTCCTAGACTAAAATTCACACACCTCTGCAAGCCTGCAGGGTCCATGGTACACTCACCAGGAGTTAATACACTTCAGGGCTAAATTTTCACTCGCCAATGGCTAGTGGACAAGTGGAAATTTTGAGCTCTGTTAACACCATTTTCAAAAACATCTTGGGTTTTTGGATTAGTGTGAGGGTTGTCTGTGCTTCTAAATGGATTAAACGTTACAAGTAACATTCAAACAGGCCTCATAAAGCATTCAACAAAGAACAAAAAGGGAAAATCCCCTCAGCGGGTGTACAAAAACTTAAAACATTGAAAGATAGAAGAAAGGACATCATACAAAAGGGGTTAAAGGTAGAGAAAATGGTAACAATCACTGGGGAGAATAAGCACACCATATAGGTAAAGCAAAAGAGGTAAGTGATCTTTTTCAGGAGTGACTAATAGAATTCCATTGCGTACAAGAAGATATTATGCAATAGGGTGCAAGGTCTAAATGTATTATCAAGGTTGAACACAGAGGACAAGTTAGGGGTAAACATGAGTTAGGAAACCATCCAAGACTAGTCTAAAAGGTAACAAAAAAAGGGGAATAAGAATCTGTCCATTAACCAGGTGGAGGGAAGAATACAATACACGTTTAATTTAATGCTGGCCATAATGGAAACATATATTAATGTAATACTGTTTTTTAATGGAACAATATATCAATGTAATTTCCAACAGATGTTACAGCTTCAAACATAATTAATACAAGTAATTCTGAGTTTCTTTTTTTACTACCTCGTACTACTTTCCTGGTGTGGCTTACAGAATGGAACACACAAAACAATCTACAAAAACAATTTAACGTTTATTTATTGAGTAATTATTAAACCGCATGAGTTAGATTGTAAGCTCACGGGCAGGACCCTACCTGTTGTATCGGTCTGTTCTTATTGTATTGTCTTTTTCCCGATTGTACAGCGCTGCGGAATATGTTGGTGCTTTTTAAATACCAGTAATCATTTTTTTTTATTGTGCTAATCATGGATATCTGTGGGTACACAGTGGCCTTCAGTGCTATTTAATGATGTCTGCTCTGCCCATATTCAGGGTTGAATAAAATAAAAAGACACATTTTTAAAATATAATAATCATTTTTAGTTTACATGTCCTTATCTGTTTGAGTATCAGTGGTTGTATGGACAAGCCCCCATGCCTGGCAGACAGCAGGTTAATTTATAACACAAATGTAAACAGATACAAATTACTTGTGATAAACATACTTGATTATACTATCACTAATTTTTTTTTTTTTTTAAATACAATATACAAAGAGGCTTGGTAAAAGAAAGTCATGGGAACCTTTTCTAATGATGTCTTAAAGATTAAATAAATGATGTTTGAATGAGGAGGAAAGCTTGCGTTAATTAAACATGCAGACTGCAGTCACAAGGATCCAATAGACAGCAGGCAAGTTCAGTGTTGTAGACGTTGGATATTTTTCTCATGGGTAGATAATACACATAGCAATTCACATGGCCCTTAATCTGAATTAATTACAAAATTGCAGTATAATAGTGTGTGGGCCAGAAAGCTGATAATGGGTTCTGAGCCATGGAAATCCCAATATGATTAGGGTGTGTTATGGAACCGTAGACAGTATCAGTAATCTAGACTGGTAGATTTATTGGCTGAAGTAAGATTAGTAACTGAGTCTTAGAATTAAAGGAATGGCCATGGCGTTAAATAAATATCATTCTGATACCGGTAACCAATTTACCCCAAGAATGTGGCTTGTTTTTTTTCTTCAAATTTTATGATTTGCTAGAAATATGACATATTAGTAGAATTAAATAACCTTTCCTTGGTTGCTAACACCTCCTCGCTAAAATCTATCAGAACTCAAAACTCTAACTTGCAAAATATTATAGAGGTTTAACCATGGCTAAAACACAGTCAAGAGCTCTTGTTACTATTTTGATTGAGGGACCATTGGTTGCAGAACCTGTTCTGCCCTAGATGAGGAGGTTGCTAAAATCATTTTTCTAAATTATCTTCACATTTTCCTATAGTTGTGAGTAGGAGTAGGAAAAAGGATTAGTTGGGGGAGAGGGGCAGGTGAATAGTCATTTCAGTTCCAGGAACAGAACAGTGCAGGCAGGTTAGTAATTATCATATTATCAGCAATGCATCAGTACTTGGACTCAGAAAATCTGCCATCTGCATATTTTGATCAGTTCTGCTGTGTCTTGGCTCCTGTCGCCGTCCTTGCCTCTATGCAATTTTGTAACCTAGAGTAGAATGAATGTTTAAACATGATATAATTATACTTCATATTATATTATGATAACTTGTATGCCCTGCACTCCAGCTCCCCGGTCTTATCAGTACCTCTGTGCAAAACTCCAGCCACAGATATAGAAGTGCCAAGATGAGCGCACTGGTAGAATTTACAATTTAAATTGATGCTTTTATTGATGCAAATTCATGAAAACAATGGTCAACGTTTCAGTCCTGCCTGGACTGAATATTTTTTTTTTTGCAAGATTGTATTACAATGATGAAATGGATCATTTTATTAGGTGGTAAAAACAGAAGAGTAGAAAACAAAATTCATTTGGAAGTTAGAATAAACTCTGTGAAATTTACTAGCAGGGCTGCCATCTGAAATTTGACAGGGAGGGGAGGGGAATAAATTGAAAGGGAGGGGGGGGGGGAATAAATTGACAGAGGGGGGGGGGATAAATTGACAGGGAGGGTGGGGAGAATAAATTGAAAGGGGGGGAATAAATTGACAGAGAGGGGGGTGGGAATAAATTGACAGGGAGGGTGGGGAGAATAAATTGAAAGGGGGGGAATAAATTGACAGAGAGGGGGGTGGGAATAAATTGACAGGGAGGGGAGGGGAATAAATTGAAAGGGAGGGGGGGGGAATAAATTGACAGAGAGGGGGGGAATACATTGACAGGGAGGGTGGGGAGAATAAATTGAAAGGGGGGGAATAAATTGACAGAGGGAGGGTATAAATTGACAGAGAGGGGGGTGGGAATAAATTGACAGGGAGGGTGGGGAGAATAAATTGAAAGGGGTGGGGGAAAAATTGACAGGCAGGGTGGGGGGAATAAATTGACAGGGGGGTGGGGGGGGGAATAAATTGACAGGGAGGGTGTGGGGAATAAATTGAAAGGGAGGGTGGGGATTAAATTGAAAGGGAGGATAAATTGAAAGGGAGTGGAAAGAAATTGACAGGGTGGGAGGGGAGAAATTGACAGGGAGGGGAATTGACAGGGTTGGGAGGGGGAATGAGAGTGGGGAGGGGAGAAGAGAGTGACAATGGGGGAGACGAGAGTGACAAGGGAGGGGGGAGAAGAGAGGGACAAGCAAGGGAGAAGAGAGTGACAAGGGAGGGGGGAGAAGAGAGGGACAAGGGGGGGAGAAGAGAGTGACAAGGGAGGGAGAGGGGGAGAAGAGAGTGACAAGGCAGGGGGGAGAGATTGACATCCATCACACACACACACAATGCACCCCTTACACACAAAGACTATGCACCCCTTGCGCACAGAAAAACACACAATGCATTACACACACAGACACACACACACAAGCAATGCAACCCTTACACACAATGCATTCCTTACACACTCAATGCACCCCTTACACACACTCAATGCACCCCTTACAAACGCACACACTGCATCCCGTACATACACAGAAACACACCTTGCAGCCCTTACACATACAAACACACAATGCACACAATACACAATGCATTCCTTACACACATATCAGGACATCCCCTACTCCACCTCCTGTGAACAAACTCATTGGTGGAATATGAAGGTGGACCCTGGGACCCAGACCTTGAGCTGTGTAAAGGGCGTTAAAAAAAATGGAGCTGGAAGACCTCACTGCGGCCTTTCAACTCACCCGTGGTTGGGGGGGCGGCCGACCCCCTGTACGGGCCTGAAAACCCATCGACATCTGAGCCCTGTTCCCCCCCCTCTGGACCGGTGGGGGTTATCCCGGTCCCCACTGGCATTCATCTGGGTCACACTATCAGCACTGCAACCTGCAGCGAAACCAGAGATTGGAGCCTGCCTCAGCCCCAAGATGGCCGCAGCACAACAGCCTGCTGCTCCGCAGACCACTCCACAACCGCTTACCTGTGGTGACACGTTCCTGCAGGCCTTCGACAGAATATGTGCCCAATTCTGGGCAAAACTGGATGCCCGCATACACACCACTCGCCTGGGTAACGTCCCCGAGATCCGACCCGAGAGCCGGCAACACGTGGCCGGAACCCACCCACATGGCCACCGTAGAAGGCCGACGGTGGGGAGGCTAAAGCCACCAACGCTGCCGACATGTGACCACCAACGCCGGAGGGTGAAGAGGAGAAGGCCGGGGACACAGAAGACACAGGCTCCCAGCACACTGAACATAGAGGCCTGCCGCCGCACCCCTGCATTCACTCGCAGTCGGAGAGTTCCCACCCGGCGAGACCCGACGCATACATCAACCTGGCACCAAAGCTCTGCCAAGATGATGATCCCTGATCGACCCCACAACGGCATAAGCAGAGACTGCACCCATGCTGGGAGTGGTAGGGGCCCCTCTCCGCAACACAGGATCGTCACTCATGAGGAGACCCGTGCAGCTAGAGAATTGGACTGTAAGGGGGCTTGGAGCTGGTGGGGATCAGATAAGTGGGATATGTGCCGTTACTTTTTCCCTGGCAACATTCACCATATGAAAGGAGTAGGCTGAACCCTTTAATTACTTATTTCTTGTCTGCAGGCAATAATCCCATTGTGACCCTGTACCCCACTTCCCCTAGTGTTTGGCACCCAGTGGCAATATTCAGCTAACAGTTTTTCACCATGTCTAGCAGTTATTCTATGTTTGAATGTATTATTTCCCCAATTAACTAGACATCACCACTCAACATTATAATAACCATATAAAATGGGCTTCGCCATTGGCAAGCTACTCAATGCAAAAAAAAAAAAAAAAAAACATGTATGTTGTGGTTGAGCTTATATCTGCTGTCGTGGCACTACGAGCATGTGGTATATTAACCTATACTTGCCTAGCACGTGTTAAACTCCGCTCGCTGTTCTTATAGTTACTGTGCAAGATTTATACCACATGTTTGACTGCTTATGTCCTAACTAAATAACCTACACTGTCAGCTCAACTCAGCCTACTATACCTGAACTCACTAGCCTGACTTATCTATAGCTTACCCTTTAAACAAAATTTTGTGCCTAAATATCAAATGTCACATCTTGTATTGCATATTTAATGTTTATATACCTCGATACCGCTGTTGTGGCGTACTGAGGCTGTTTGTTAATTTGTGCACAACAAAAATAAAGAATTAAAAAAAAAAAAAAAAAAAAAATGGAGCTGCTTCCCGTTCTCCCAGAACATTGATTTTTGTGACCACAGTTACAAACAGCCTCCAGAGAGCCTGTTCTACACCAGACCAGTGGAGCCAGACTACACATAGAGCCCATCATCATCCTCACCTGGTTGCAAGTAGGCAATCTAGTATATTATTCGTGGCACTAATTTCTAATTTACCTCACATTAAGGAAACACTATAGTCCCCAGAACCACTTCAGCTTAATGTAGTGGTTCCGGTGTCTATAGCCTGTCCCTGCAGGCCTTTTAATGTAAACACGGCGGCACTGTAGCACTTGCGTTAGTTAACGGCAGATCATATGGGTGGGGAATTGTGATGTCATATGGGGGGGCAGGAAACTTTACTTTTGCCTAGGGCGGAAAAAATCCGTGCACCGGCCCTGTCTGTGACGCTGTCACACAAAACAAAACTTGCGGCGATCGCTCGAGTGCAATGCGCGATAGCTGCGCCTTTCTCAGGCCCGACACTGCTCACCAGAAGTGGAGGTAGAATTCAGGGGAACAGAGGATTATTGGGACGTCGGATTATTATCTGTGTGCGTTGGCGCTCAACGACGACGTCATGCACGCCGCGTGCATCGAAGTGCGCCACCTGCACGGGTCGCTACAGAAATAATAATCAGGTGCCTGGTCAGGCACCGTGGCCTCTCATCAGTGCGACTGGGCCCCTGCACTATGTCATGCCACGATGCAGGCAGGTTTCCCCTCCCTGCATACCAACAAGCTGAGAGACTAGGGAGATTAACAGGCAGGAACAGAGAAGAGAGAGCCAAACTCCCATCACATTCAACCAGATGCCACTTGACACCAGGGAAGCCACCCTCCTGCACCAAAAAGGTATGGAAGCAGGGGGATTGTTAATATATGTAATGTGATCTGTGTGTGCATGTTATCTGTATGTGTGTTAGTGTGTGTCTGCGTATCTGTGTTAGTGTGTCTGTGTATCTGTGTTAGTGTGTATCTGTGTGTTAGTGTGTGTCTGTGTATCTGTATGTGTGTTAGTGTGTGTCTGCCTGTGTGTGTGTGTCTGTATCTGTATGTGTGTTAGTGTGTGTCTGTGTATCTGTATGTGTGCTAGTGTATGTCTGTGTCTGTATGTGTGTTAGTGTGTGTCTGTATATATATATATATGTGTGTACTAGTGTGTGTCTGTGTATCTGTACATCAATGTGTGTGTCTGTGTATCTTTGTCAATGTGTGTGTCTGTGTATCTGTATGTGTGTGTTGGTGTGTGTATGTGTATGTGTGTGTGTTGGTGTGTGTGTACGTGGCAGTGTATATGTGTATACATCTCAGCATTCAAACTCCAACACTGCACTCAAATACATCACTACATTAACACATACTCCATTCAAAACATGCTTATATTCAAACATACAAACACTGCTGGGGGTTAAGTACAAACCTGCAAGGATGGGCAAATGGTAGGTGCCCATCTGGCAAAGTATTGTGGTAGTTGTATGAAAGATGGGGATCTTTTTCTCCATCCTTATGATAGGTGGACCTAAAAAATTTGCACCCGCTGGAGAAAAGCAGGGCTGGGGATCTAAAATGTGTTCTTACAACTTTAGTGTCAGGAATATGTTAATTCTTTTACATTTTTCACACCATATGCTTATGCAACAAATATAGCACTCCATTTGCATATGTTGTAATCCTCCTGTTATAATCTTATCCCCTTACTACAACCCCTATGCCCCATGACAGCCCCTAATCACCCAACCTCACACTACAGTCTCAATCTCCAAATAAAACCCCTATACCCTCTCTACAACGCCTTTTCCCCCATTAGAGCCGCTGTTGCCCATTATAGCCCTTATCTCCCCACTACAGCCCCAGTCCCACACGCTATGACTCCTGTTCCCCACTGAAGCCTCCCCCCCCCCCCACTTTACAATCCTTCCTGTAACACATGTATGTGGGCATGATGTATATTTGTGTATTATCCAAGTTGATGGGTACACGGGGGCCCCATGATCTCCTATTACCCAGGGGTACCATAAGTTGTCAGTCCACCCCTGAATTCAGTGTGTACAGTGGACGTTTGTGCAGTGGATCCAGTGTGTGTAGTGGATGGAGTGTGTGTTTGTGTGGTGGATGCAATTTGTGGCAACAAGCTTTTTTTTCTTTAAAAAAAAAAAAAGTCATTTTTATTTCCCCCACCCCTCCCCATCCATGACCACAGATAAGAGGGAATAAAAACAATGATTAACACACCATGGTGGCAAAGTAGCATTGTGCAGGCAGCCAGCTGCTGAATACTGAAGAGGGGGCCCAGTAAATGCCATCTTCCCACTTCGGCAGGTCCTCTCCACCTCTCGCATTGCCGTGGTAACCAACAAGGACAACACTCTGACAGCCATACTCATGGGAGTTGGAGAGGACCTGATGGAGTGGAAAGATGGTGTTTTCTGGGCCCCATCTTCACTATTTGTGCATCCAGTGACCCAGGGGCTCACAAGGGCACATATATATATATTTTTAGTGATAATCGCTTTATATGCACATTGGGAATCGGCTGTACCCCCTGATTATTCTTCTCCTGTCTTAAAGTATGCAGGACAACTGCTTTCATGATTTGATACCAACTGTTTAATATTCAGTAAATGGACATTATGTTGGCTCACTACCTAGAGACATGCATTATGACAAATACACCAGTTTGTTGTTGTTACCGTAATTCTCATACACACATTGCAAACTGTTTTGATTTGCTTGCTTGTGTGTATCTGATTTTCAGTGGACACTTTGAATTCTAAGCAAACACCTTTGTCAGTTTCAGTACTTTATCAGATGTGTACTTCTATGATGTAGTTTTTTTTATCTCTTGTCTAATTTGTTTGCAAACTTGATTTATTTACAAATTAGTTACATCGGCATACATATTGAAGCAGATAAAGATTAACAAAAGACCTGTCAAATTGCATTGTTCCTTGTGAGATGATTTGAAAGACATAAATAATTTAACTAACCACAATAAATGAATCATGGAGTTAATTGCGTCATTGCTTGGCTGTTCTGGTAGAATACGCGTTAAAACATTGGTTGCTTGCCACACTCTAGCTCTTATTGAATTCCCTTGAGACGTATCTCTAAGAGTATCTATCTAATGGTACTTCAACTGGCCAAAGTTCGTAGAATTGTTGTGCAATAAAAACTCGAGAGCTACTGGCTGGCTACCACAAGGTTATATTCTGACTTGTTCATTTAATTTAGAGCGTACTATGTCAAAGTTCTAACAGTAGAACTGTAAGCAAAACATTCCATGGTTTCCATATCAACTGTTCCAATGGCAGATCCTTCCGGTGGGTTTCTCTTGACATGTCGCTCCGGTGTCCTTTAACAACCCGAGAGCAGTGGGTTGATAAACTGTGCATTGACCTGGCCTTTAATTAGTGAAGTTACATAGCATGGTAACAATAGATTAAAGTGGCCTTCAATGGTTGGAGAATTATGGGATGGGTAACCTAAGGTTAAAGTGTCCTTTAATAGCTACAGACCCGCATTATAGCATTGCCCATTTAACCTGTTCGTATTAAGCAGTCAAATCGTAATCACTGCGGTAAGCCTATTATCTGGAAATGTAGCAGGTGCGGTACTTAAGAACTGTTACTATACGCTTATAACAACAATGATTATAGGGCTGGCTAATACCATTAGTCTAGTGTGGGGCTGCAGGGTGGGCTCATTATTTGTTTGCCTGAAGACACAGTTCACAACCTGATTTTGTTCATCTTGTTGGGAGCAAGTTTCCTTTGGACTTCATCACACAATGGGAGGTTTTTCTCCAGATCGTAGGTGCATACAGCCCACTACATTAAGGTGTACAATTAGAGAAAAATACTATTTTAACTTTATTTCACAAATCTAACTTTAAAAAAAGGAACAAAATTGATTTTTTTTTGCACTATGTAAGGAGATAGTTGTCTTTTTTTTCCTTTCAATATATGACGTCCTAACCCAAGCTAACACATAAAAATGAATACATACATTTTTAAAAATGCAAATAGAGACCAGAAGTCTTAGAGGACACTTTAACCCCGCATTAGGGTGTGCCTGGATACACCTTGTACACCCCTTGTGCATGCCTCTGCTCTAGATAATAGTCTAGTGACCTCTAGTCCAGCAGTGAGTGGATTCCTTTCTGTAGCTCCACTCCACTTCATGAATGCTGATTATCTTCTGGGCAATCTAATACTTTTTAACCCCTTAAGGACACATGACGTGTGTGACATGTCATGATTCCCTTTTATTCCTGAAGTTTGGTCCTTAAGGGGTTAAAGAGAAACATTGAAAGCAACGCTTCTCTATGGGAAGCCTCACTTCTGCTTTTTGGTGGGGCACAAAGTGAGCGAGGAGCAAGCAGGCGTGCTTTAGGGGCTTAACGTGTTCAATTAACCATGGTATCAACAAAATGTAACAGAGAATAAAGAGGGACAAGTTTACATGCTTTTTGGATAGCTAGACTTAAATGGGCTAATTAAGGCAGTTTTCATTTTTTATTTTTTTATCTTCAGTGTTGCTGAAGAGAGAGAGGGCTGTGGTTCCCACTCCAAACAGCTTTACACAAACTAGCAACAGATATTTCTCAGTGGTCTGAGACTGTAATAAATATATGCTGTCTTCCCTGAAAAGCCTAAAAAAATAACTAAATCACACAAAGAGATTCAACTGAAAAATAGTTGCAAATGGATCATTGTATCTTGAGAAATTGGTTGATGACCTGGGGCAGGCCCCAAAGATATATCTACAGTTATGATTAATGCTGCAAAGCATAAAAAAAAATCTGAACAAGTTGAATTTTAGAAACTAAAATTTTCTTAATCGCATATTTCTTTTCTGGTACAATGTATTTTACTGTTTTATTGCAGTGTGTGTTAGGTACAATATTTTTTAACATTAGGTGTTACCAAGTAACGTGAAGAAGAGCAGTGATGAAAACGTGGCGTGTCTATGTGAAAAGAACATACACTGCATATAGGTAACGACTCTGGGACACCAAATCAAGACCTCATTTATGTTTATAAATGGTGCCAGAGCTCAAGCATTTATTCTTGTAATTGTTTCCTGGGGCTTACACTTTACAAATGTCAGGTATTATATAAACTGTGTGCTGGCTTTTATCTTTATCTGTAATACACAAACACGTATGAAAGTAGCTACTTAATAAAAGATACACACTTTACATCATGGAAAGCAATATGTAGAAATCTAGTCTAAAACTTCAGTAACGTTCCCTTATTAATAACCCCAAGGCTATTCTTATCTCAGAAAATGAAATTCTGAACACCTGTTATATCTCCCGGGAGAACAAAACTGGCACAAAACAGGTAGCTAATTTTAGATCATCATTTACAGTAAATGAAAGGTCACATTCATAGAAAAATATCGAATCCTTTCTAGTTAAATTATTCTTTTTTTTTTCTTCAAAAAAGCATTGCTACACATTTTCTTTAAACATAGTTTTTGGTTTTATTAAGCGACACAACAGAATATTCTCAGTTTCACTTTTTTTTGCTAAATGTGTATTTAACATTAATGTTCGAGGAAGAAGTATTCGTATCCTTGCTGGTAGGACATTCAGATACATTGACATGTTAAAGACAAGACAAAATATTTACCAGGGTTACATAGGACACCGATCTGTAGTAGGCCTTCACCTGGCTGAAAGAAAATTGGTTTTAGTTATGGAAGAGACATGGGATGCATTGGGTACCAGCCTTCATCCAATATTTGTCAGGCCTTGCTTGCATTAGGCTCTGAGACTGAGCTATGGACTAATCGCTTTCTGTCGGCGTTTGTTTTTAAGTTGCATACTTCACTTTATATAACTGCTTCAAAGGGCTTTTCATTCTAGAGGCCTTGTGAAACAGCAGGTTATATAACAGTAGTGATGTAAAGGTCAGTGTGCTATTTATGATTTCACTGAAATTATAAAATTATTGTCTATTGAGTACTACAGCAATGCCATGAACTTTGACTTTTCTACCGACCTCTTACAAAATGTCTTTTGATAGGTATTGCTATGGGGTCCTAAGAGTTGTGTATACAGAACAATGAAGTAGACCTACACACTTACTATGTATACACCTTCATTTTCTCATATTACTTTCTTTCAAAGACTTGTCAACACTTGTAGATTATAGTGCGGTGTAAGTGACAAAGACCTACACCTATAAGTGGAGCGCTCAAACACATATACAGCTTACCAAACGTTATTCCGTTCAATGGTGCAGTATAAAGTACATGTAAAAAAATACAAAAAAATACAAAAAAATGCAAGATAGTGCAGATGGTATATAAAGTGGCAGTGCAATAATAGCAGTGATATCGTAGTGAACTTGTACACTCACATTTTAAGGAGCCTGTATATGCTTATGCTTATTATGGTAGCACCATCCTTCTACTTCGGCTTGGAATAATTCTCAAAGACATGAAAGAGAATGGACCAATGTGTAGATTTCGCAGTGGAAGAACACAGGTATGGGTTAATAAATGTGGTGCTTACCTGGTCCTGAGCCTATGGGTCCCGGCTCTAGGTATATAAGTTTTGTACCAATTCAAATGGGGATGGCACTACCCCTATGAAGATTCCGTGGAGGCTCCAAAAAAGGACTTGAGTAGGATTTAAAAAGAGTAACAAATTTATTGATTCTTCAACAAATAAAAACAAAATAAATGTGTCTATAAAAAAGTCCTCAATAAAAGTCCTTTAAAATGGCCAATACGCGTTTCACTCTCAAAATAGAGCTTCTTCAGTCAGCTGTAATGTTGGTCCTCTGAATCTTCTCACTTTCTAAGCACTTTGTCACACACATTCCTCCGTAAAAAGAGGTAACCTGTGACTTGTCAACACTTGCCTACTGTGTGAGGGATAAATTAGATGAAAGCGCCCTAGTACTGGAAGATTCAGGGGATTTCTCTCTATTAGTGACTGTGAAAAACATTACAAACATTTTACTAGATATAAAATGCTGTTTTGGCTTCTCTCAGGGTTATGTGACAAATATCTTGGTTTATATATTGAATATTGCCAATCCTGACCAACCTCCTTGGGAAAGAATCCCCCCTACAAACATAGGTGTATATATTAGTAGAGAGCTTTTCTGCAATGTTTAATTAGTAAATAAATTCAGTTAACATCATTTTCTATGAAAACATCCTTTTTGTACATTTTTTTTTAGTAGCAATGACAAAATTCTCTGTGTTTGTATTATTTTTCTTTTCATGTAATAGAAAATATTTGTGTATTGTTGTAGAACAACTTTTCCATAATTCTCAGCCAGTTAATGGCCACGTTTGGGCAAACCTGCTATAAAAAAAATGAAACAAGCCACTTCATGTCTTAAACTGTTGAAAATGCAAATTTTTACCTCGAACCTTACTTTAACAATTCAGTTATATTCTTTTCATGCACATACAAAGAACTTTTGGGATGCTGCCCTATACAGATATAACTCTCTGTACCACACCTTTGATAATTAAATACTTGCCTATCAGGAATGTAGCAGGTTTGGGAGGAAGAACTTGTTTTTTTTTTACAAAAAATAAATAAAATGCAGAAATTTGAAGCTATTTTGTCAAGTTACATATGTTGAGAATAAAGCACTACATTACCTACCAAAGTGACCTATTTACCTACCTTCACTCTCTGTGATAAACATAATAATAAAGATTAGGAAGTTATATATTTTTCTTTAAGCGGTCGTTGGGGAATTGGGACATGTGTGGAGATACGGCAGTGACGTGTCCATACTTAGCCCCCAGGTTTTCATAATACTAGGAGTGACTGGCAGGCTAGGATTATCATACATTACTGCGTGATAGTGTGATAAGGTGAATATTGGGGCGGTTGGAGGTAGGTGGAGCTGTGCTAATAGTAACTCCTAGGTCACTATGTTACTCATGATCAATGTGACTTACAGACAGTGTGTTCGTGCCCCTTCATCACTGAGTGAATAACACAAATAATTGTATGGAGGATAAATTCCTCATTATGATATCAGAGCAGAGAGGGTGGGATTAGTTAGGGTACAGAATAAGCCCCCCACCCCATCCCCATTTCTTTTTAAACTGCTTCAAAATAGTTTGATGGAAAAAAAATAAAAATAAACCACAAAAAAACAAAACAAACAAAAAAAAGGGGGAATACACCTATTGCATAACCACCACAATATCCTTAAGTGGTTATGGTGTTTTGAGTATCTTACGGCAGAAGGTGACAGCCAAACTAGAAGGAATTCCATATCTATCTATCTATTTATCTCCCTGACAAGGCAAATAGCCTGGTCCTATTATGCAACAGGAAGAGAATACAACATGAACTAGAGGGCCAGAAAGTATAGCCTGAAGAGGAAGGTAAATTCGTAGGGAACCCCTAGTGATCCAATAGCCCAAAGAAGTATGCCCAAAAGATCATATTGGACCTATAGGACATATTTTTTTATATAGTTGCCTTGATGGCATAAACCACATCTGGTTTGGATGAATGAAGCAGGTTATTATTGGATTCACCGACTTTGACCAAATTCTTTCCTCAAAAGCGATATAGGCTTTCGATTCCTCAGGACCGTCTGATTCTTCCATTCATTGTGAAGCAATATAATGCCAGCCAATGTTTTTTCAGAGCTAGGCAGTTTCTCCTTCATTAGGGTACTAAAAAGGTAGACCAGATGGGGAACTAAAATGTCTCTAAAGATTTTATAATAACCCCCATCAAACTCATATGGACCAGGAGCCTGGGTCCCGCCTAAGGGAAGATAACGTTGTGTAACTCTCGTCCTGTGTAACTCCAGCCTGCAGGAGGGTCAGCTGCTTTCCTGACAAGCTAGGGAGCTAGAGAGAATGAAAAAAATTCTTGCAATGGAGTCATATAATCTGGACTTGAAACTGTCGAAGTGGTTGAGTAACTATTCAGAGATAATTGTAATTTGCAATTGTAACTAAACCCCCCCGCCCAAAACTAGTGAAGGCTTCATTAACCCCTTAAGGACCAAACTTCTAGAATAAAAGAGAATCATGACATGTCACACATGTCATGTGTCCTTAAGGGGTTAAAGGAACACTATAGCGTTAGGATACAAATATGTATTCCTAACGCTACAGAGCCCTAGTCACCTAAACGGTGACTAGGGCCCTGTTCCGCGGTGAATAAATGGTTAATTAACAATTTATTTGCTTATCTTAATCCAGCGCCGAACTGCCTCGGTGCTGGTGACCTCTCCTTCTCCATCGACGTCAGCTCCCGAGTGCAGCTGAATGCGCATGCGTGGCCAGAGGCGCGCGCATTCAAGCTTGCCCAAAGGAAAGCATTACTCATTGCTTTCCTATGGGGATCTTTTTTGACGCTGGAGGGCCGTGAGGACGTCCAGCATCAAATGAGTGTGATTTACTCTGTGTAAATCGCGGAAGCGCCTCTAGTGACTGTCAGGGAGACAGCTACTAGAGGCTGGATTAACCCTGCTGTGTAAACATAGCATTTTCTCTAAAAATGTTATGTTTTCGTCTGCACGGTTAAAACTAGGGGGACTTGGCACCCAGACCACTTCATTGAGCTGAAGTGGTCTGGGTGCCTATAGGGGTCCTTTAAAATAGGCTGGGTTAGTGATATGCCTAGTCTTGGCTTGAGGACTAAGGGACCACACATATAGAAATCCTTCCTATAGGTCTACAGTAAATTAGATAGATTCTCCAAAACATTTTGGCCAGTTGAATAATGGGCGTAAATATGAAAGAATTGTTTACATGCAAAAATCCAATAAGGAAGAAATATTATCATATATACTGTTCCCATCAACAGCAACATTAGATACTTGCAGAGGGCAACTCTTCTGAAGAAGAATTGACACTCAGTAAACTTTGGGAAGTGAGCCGGAGGCATATGCTCTATTCTAGATGTCTGGTCAATCTAATGTAGGCCACCCTGGAAAGATGTGTTTCCTGAATGAAGGGTATTTGCAACCTAAGACATTTAAGATTCCTTATCAGTAGTCTCCGCTATCAAGTGTTGTTCAAGTCTTTAAAATGTAAGGTAACCTCTTTAATAGAAATTATACTTTACAGAATGGGGCATTTTATGGTAACCTAGTAGCCAACATGCAACCTAGGTAGCCAACATGCAACCTAGGAGATGGCCGCTGACTCGTTTTGCACATCGGTGGTAGAAAGGGA
Organism: Pelobates fuscus; assembly: GCF_036172605.1. NCBI lineage: Eukaryota > Metazoa > Chordata > Amphibia > Anura > Pelobatidae > Pelobates > Pelobates fuscus. The sequence continues at coordinate 117,015,204 of NC_086321.1, forward strand.
ATAAAACAACAAAAAACAGAAAACTCAATTAAAAAAATTCACAACAATGTAATGCCACCTACACCCTTAAACTCCGGACACCACACACATGATTTAGGGGAGAAGGAAAAACACTTGCACCTAGATATCTATAAAATAAATACAGTGTCACCAAACCTAATTTGCCATGAGGACTTGTTACTCTCCCCATCTGCGGGATCCTTTATATGCTAATTGCACAGACTATCAAATGGAAGCTGAATTGTGAAATTAATTTAGCGACTTACCCCTAGTATTTATACTGGATCAGTATGGACTGGTGTGAAAGGAGGGTGAGTGCTGTAACTGGAGGAAGACTTGGCCTTGCTTTTGGATCGCAGGTAAGTTTGTGCTTTATTCTTTTTTTTCTTTTGGAGGTTGATACCATGCCAGTAAGTGTTACTCTGGCCAAAAACAGTGTTTTACTAAAGCATTGTTTTATGGTTTGAGTAACCCTTTAAAGTTTTCTCTGAAGAATAATAAACGAAAAGGAATTGTTTTGGTTTCTTTTCACTCTTTTAGAAGTAGTTTGACAACCAAGGTTGGTCTTTACCAGTCACAGTAAAGGCACGGGTTTCTGTACCCGCTTGCTGTCCACAATGTTCACAGGTTCACAGGTTACGGTTCTTTTGTACTGCCCTGCTGATTTTTTCCTTCTATTATGAAAGAGCTTTTAAGGGAAAAAAAAACTAGCGAAAGTGGTTTGAGATATAGCATGCCGTTTATCTTACTTTCTTGTATAACTGACAGCTGTGTACATAGGTGTAGACCAAACCAAACAATGGAATGTTTCTACTGGATTATGCAGTTCTACTACAGACACACACCTCTCTCTGCCTGTACGACTTGTCATAAGCAATGCCATCATGGTTTTTTTTGTGCTTGTAGCACTGAAGTTACCTCAATCTGTCTAACCTAGAAAGAGCTGCTAGAGAAGGGACCACATGTTTTTAAAATACCAAAAGAGTTGTGTTTCTAACAACACTTGACTCTAGAAAAAATAAAAGGCATTAGTTGTTTTTGTGAGCAAGCCATGTGTGTATGCACTGAGCTTCCTTGAGAAACTCACAAATAGGACTATTTAACAGGACATGAGGTCATGCATTTAGACTGGAAGAAAGGAGATTTAGTCTAAGGCAAATAATTTGTGTTTACCATAAGAACAATAAGGATGTAGAGTTTTCTGCCTGAAGAAGTGGTTTATCAGAGACTGTACAGATGTTTAAACAGCAACTAGATGCATACTTACAAAAACATAATATTCAAGGTTATAATTTTTCAACTGTTGGGTAATAGCTTCTTGATCCAAGAATAATACTGCCATTCTGGGGTCAAGAAGGAATTTTTCCTAGTTTGTTGCAAAATTCGAAGAGCTTCAAACTGGATTTTATGCCTTGTTTTGGATCAACAGCAAAACAGCAAAAAACGGATGTGAGGAAGGTTAAACTTGATGGACACGTCTCTTTTCAGCCTATTTAACTATGTAACTATGTTCTTGTATAGGATAATGATGGTGCTCCCATAGAGAATAATGGCAGACTAACATACAAATTGTGGTGCACCATTAGTATATGTGATAAATTATATAGCAGTGGTGCTCCATACAGTCCATAAAGACAACCATTGTTTTGAGTGCTAGATGTTACCTGTCACAAAAGCACAAATATGCAAAACAGATGTTGTTTCAGCACACCTGATACAATAAATTAAAGGCTTCATTAGTTGTACCAGGTGTGCTTGAGCTGGAACACTTTGACTGCATGTTAGAAATATGGCTTAGTCAAAAGAGTGGTCCACAAAGTTAAGAGAAGAGATCATCACCCTTTACAAAAAAGGAACAGGATGCAAAAAGGTAGTGAAGGCACTGAATGTCCCTAGAGACACCATTAAAAGCATAGTTTGCAAGTTCATAGTTAAGTTAAAGGAACAGTGGTTACACTACCTGGATGGGGCAGAAAAATGAAGCTACCAATGGCTGCAACCAGATTTCTAAGAAGCAGGTTGTGAAAAACCCTCGAGTGACTGCAAAAGACCTGCGGGAAGACTTGGTGGCAACAGGCACTGAGGTTTCAGTGAACACAGTAAGACACGTACCAAACACAGAAGGCTTCCATGCCAGAACTCCAAGACATCCACCATTACTCACCCAAAAGAAAGCCAATATGCTTAAAATCATATAAATAAGCCACATAACTTTTGGAATTATGTTCTGTGGAGCGTTGAAACAAAATTAGAACTTTTTGACCCGAAGGATCAGCGATATGTCTGGAGGAAGAAGAATGAAGCATATGCTGAAAAGAACACTCTGCCTACAGTTAAGAATGGTGGTGGCTCGGTTATGCTCTGGGGCTGCTTTGCATCCTCTGCCACAGGAAACGTGCCTTGTGTGGAAGCCAAGATGGATTTATTGATCAGGAAATTGTAGCAGAAAACGTGATGCCATCTGTAAGGAGGCTGAAGCTTGGGCATCAGTGAACCATCCAACAAGACAATGATCCCAAGCATACCTCAAATTCCACCGAGGCTTGGTTGCAGAAAAAGTCCTGGGAAATTCCACAGTGGCCAACACAGTCACCTGACTTGAACCCCATAAAAAATCTCTGGTGGAATTTGGAGAGGTTGGTTGCAACATGCAAACCCAAGAATATTACTTAACTGTAGGCCATTTCTCATGAGATTCCTGGAATGAGTGTAACCGCCGGCTGATTTGTATTTTGTGTTGGTACACGCTCCAGGTAAGGCTGTACTTTCGATCGGAAGTATCCCAATCGAAAGTACAGCCTTACCTGGAGAGTGTACCAACATAAAATACAAATCAGCCGGCGGTTACACTCATTCCAAGACGGACTGTTACCATAAGGGACCCGGTGATATTTTATCTACTACATAGTGTTTATTGTGTTACTTTGGAAATAAAAACGGTGTTTACCTATCTACATTGGCTGCAGTGAAAGTCTATGTTTTGGGCCATTACAGGTAGAGAAGACTTATCTGCTCTAGGTTTGTGAGTTAATTTCCTATTTTTCCTGCATTTGGCTACTTTTATCTTACAATATTATACTATTTATGCTTTTTTGTTTCCTTTTATGTTCCTCATCTGGAGATGTATTTTACCTTATTGATGTTGTTAGTGTAAGTTGTAACTTATCTATGCACTAAATCACTTTGAGTGTTTTGCAGATTGCACTTTTATATACAAATATTTTACACATATATGCTGATTATCAGCATACACTTTATCACTTTATGTGAGTGGGGTTGCATATTGAACTTTTGTATTGTATATGTAATGCTACTAAATGACAGCCTTATTTTCTTGAATATGCACTTTAAATTTATTGCGCCCCTTTTTTCCATTTTTTATTACATTTGGAGTGTTTTTGGGCTAATACACAATATAGGTGCTGCTCTATTCCTAAAAGATTTTATTTACTGTCTTGTGTATTGATCTAATATTAAGCGCCATTTTTTCACTTGTTTATTTTATTTCTATCTTGGCTCATTTATTGACTATTCTGGTTTCTGTATCCCTTGACCTTTGGCTTGTTTCCTGACTATTCTAACTTCTTTATTCCTTGACCTTTGGCTTGCCTACAGTTTACGTACACTCTGTATTCCTGACCTCAGCCTGTCTTGTATATTTATTTTTACATGTTCCATCTGGCTGTTCTAAGGTCCAGTAATACGCTTTAGGGTTTTCTTAATTTTTTTACTTAAGTTCTGCGTGCTGGTCATATTAGTGTATCCTGACAAACTGTAACAAGAAAAGTATTTTTTTTTTCTATCTCTATTTAATGTTATCATAAGGTACAAAAAAAACTGTAAAAAAGTATAGATATACCACAGCAATGTAAAAAATGTTTAGAATCATCCGATATATGCTCCCCTGTTACAATAACATTACTTTGATATATCACCTCATAAAATAAGCATTTTAAACATCTACTCATCCTAGACTTCATAGCAAAGTGTAGGGAAGAGTTTGTATGTTATTGGAGAATCTAAAAAAGGGAAAGGGGTTAGGGGAAGGTAGACAGTTAGAACACCATGTCACAACTCCAGATAGCGCTAGCTTATTCACAGGAATTTTCCTCCAACCCTGTGTTATTTAATTGGACTAGCTGCTCCATCTTCCCTCTGCCATTTAGAAATATAGTCCAGCCATAAAAAACAAAAACCTAGAATGTTTTTCTGTTAGTTTTTTTTTAAAAACTCCTGCAAATTTTCTTCAAATGAATTTCTTGCGTTGGACCCCAAGTGTAACAAAGAACTTACTATGTTCTGCTGAAAGAATGCTGATTTAGTCAAGCACTCAACTAAAATCAGTGAATATACTACACAGCTCGTTACTTAAACCTGTTCTCACAACTCTTCAGCAAAGAATATGGACTTTTTTTTTATTTAAAATTGAGGATCATACTCTACGATATATATATATTATCAGTATAATATATATATATATATATATATATATATATATCACAGTAATAAAGAAACAGAGTATTAACTGCCATAATACATAATATGAATATCTAGTTTGGTCAACGAGCCAAATGGTTGGCTCTGGAATATTACTTCTGTAATAAAGAGAAAATAGATTTTAAGCTACAATTCTAAAGCAAGATTATCTGTGAGATGCCGATTTAGTATTTTTCCATGAAATTTGAAATATGTCTATACTCTGACTGTGACGTCATTAGATAAACAATTTAAAAATATAAGTTTATGGGGATGGGAGCTAGCATCTAACATGCCTGCGATGCTCTGTCTGAGTGGCACGGAAAGGCACAAATCAGAGATATACCAAAAGCACTTTTGCCAACTTGGAAGCCTGAAAATACTAACTTATAAAGGGAGGAAGACCAAAAAACCGAAGCTGGATGCGCCCAGGTTTTCTTCAGATATTGGGGACTTTAGGTCTAATTAAATGAGGAAATTCTGACATTTTAGAGACTAGGGTTTAACTATGTGCTAGTTCTTCTCTTTTCAACATCACCAAACTACAGCCAATCGTGTCTTGATGGGCACAGATCCCATTATAATAACTGCCAATTGAGGGAAAGAACCATAATCGTTTCCTTCTGAGATAAATGAAGAGCATCATCATTTCCATAACTGCCCAATCTGTTCTAAACAGCATTCTCAATAGTAGAACCGATTGCACCTGCTTTGGAGCCTGTTGAAGATTTTATTAGTTAGCTCCATAGCTCCCAACACTTCAAAGGACAAAGAGGGACACTTTAATTTTAGAAGAGAGAGTGACAGGGTTTTTAGGGACTTCTGAGAAATATTAAGTGACTTACTAATAACAATTTACGCAACCAGATTATAATTTATAACAAGAACAGTCTCATTTACACAGACCGGTGAGTACATTTATTGTAGTTTAAATACACAATACTGTATTATTGCTGTGTAGCTCTGTTATACACTCAAACACGCCAACAACATGGATCTCCTACAAAAGAGTGCTATTATTATTGGAAAGAAGGACAATGGGATTTGTGTCAAAGTAGGGCCTGTCCCTACTAAATAGTGTAGTATGTGATACTACAAGTAATGTGTAAGTAGATTCCAATGAACTTTAGGAGCACTGTGGGTGTACTGATTATTATTATTATTGCCATTTATATTGTGCCAACAGATTCCGTAGTGCTTTACAATATTATGAGAGGGGGGATTTAACTATAAATAGGACAATTACAAGAAAACTTACAGGAACAATAGGTTGAAGAGGACCCTGCTCAAACGAGCTTACAGTCAGGGGCGGGCTGGGCCGGGGGGCAGGGAGGCAATTGCCCCCCAGGCTGCCCTAAATAATTTAAAAAAATTAATCTGTTACTAGTGGTCTTCTTTTTGGATTCTCATTTTACTTGCAAAAAAAGTAAATTATTTATTATTAAAAGTATTTTCTCTCTTCACTTAGAGTAAAAAATTTTGTTTTAAGTGTAATGCTTATCACAATAAAAAATATCTAACATACATTAGCAAATTAGTTCAATTTAGCATAACATGGTGCATAATTTAATAAAAGTTCAAATGAATAAAAGACGAAAAACACATGATCCTGAAAAAAGTATGTTTAAAGGCAGCTTTTCAATTCCAATCAACACATAGTTTATTGGTTTGTGTTAAAAAAAAAAAAAAAAAAAGTATGCTTCAATGTGTCTTCTTTTGTTTTGTAATTGCTAACAAATCATGTGATCCTTGTCATGCTTAATGCTTATGTCTATAGTAAGGTCAAGAGGGATTAATGTTTCTCTGATTGCAAGATAAACGTCCATTCATTTAAGGAACAAATAAAATATAGTTGAAACCTTTCCCACACTGGAATTATAAATTTTATTATTGTGGTTTAGGTTAAAAAAAAAAGTCTGAATATATGCCCTTCCAAGATAAAAAAACTTTTAAATTACATTTAATAATATATAATCTGACTTTGTATACTACTCAAAATATTTACCTGGAATGGCACGGTTTGTTTAATAATGGGTTGAGCCATGAAGTGGAGTTTGCTTTGTGCCCTGCTGTGATAATTGCACAGTGTTTCAGACGTCATACATATGCAATAAGCCATGGGATCAGCTTTTTTTCCACAATCGCTCTTATCATGTTTCTTAAACCACTCCAGTTTCTCCTAATGTTATTCAATGCTTAAATAGCAGATATGAGAATTCTGGGTGTGGATACACATTTCACAGAGACCTTTTTATTTCATAAAAGTGTGATAATGGACTGAGCAAGCAAGATGGGAGTTTCCTTGTATAGCACTTATACAAACAAGCCAATAAATTGCAGCCACTGATAACGTTATCTGAATAGGGATTCTGGTTTATTTGCAGTATTATAAATGTAGTCACAGACACATAGACCTCTATTGTATATTTTCATTAGCTCACATAATGTACCTAACTAGTCAAGAGGCTGCTTAATCCCATGGGCAATGCAAGCATCTATGCAATAAAGACCATAGGTCTTGGCCTGTTCTACCATCTACCTACCCCAGGATATCTACCTGTGAAACAAAAAGTTAGAGAAAGAAAGTGACAAAAGCATGCTATCTATAAGATAGGGCCGAGGAACATTAGCACTGGTGGGGGAAAGGCTCAGTCAAAATCCCACTGGAGTTATATCCTTGGTTCAGAATGGGTCCACGGATAGGTAAAGTTTGTGAAAATCACTATAATTTGACTTGAAATTGCAAAGCAGATGCACATATGGTAATTAGCCCCAAATGTGCTTATTTTCTTAATGAGGGTGTGGTTTCCTCTAAAAAATTAACACCACAAATGACAAACTTTAGTCTGAATGATATATTTAAAAAAACACCTAATTGCTTTTGAATTGGGCATTCAAGAGTCCGAGTTAAAGATTTTTTTTTGCTTGCCATTTGCAGGCTGTATTAAATAAAAATAGAAAGATTCAGGTACAAATATATTAAATTTAATTATTGCAGAATATATATTATCCTTGAGAGCAGGAGGTTTTAAATGGAACATATCCCACTCTAACGTTCCCATCAGCTGGGAAGCCTTAGCTATTGCAAATTGATCTACACTTAGGGAGTAATCGCAATCAATGGATGAAGATAGAAGTCTCTTCCTGCAAAACACATAATTACACCTCATTATGTTGCTTTTTACCTGATTATGCCTGTATTGATTGTGCTTCCTTCCCCCCCTCCTCATAGATAGCACTCCACATTTAGAATACAGTATTTATGGAAAAGTTTCCACAATTGCCCCTATTACACTCTTCATCATATTTAGCATCTCATATCAGACAGGTAAAGTGGTCATGTCAGCCATACACTAGACTAAAAAAAAACCACTCCAAGCACCATTAACACTACCGTATGAACCTGGGGTCTACCTGGTGCTGGTCCCTGCTTATTGGCTAGAGTGGTCAAATGAAGCTCTAAGCCAGTCAGTAGCTCCCTATTCATAAAAAAAAAGGTATGTACCTTTTTTATGAATGGGGAGCTACTGGTTGACATAGAACATCAACTAACCTCTCTAGTGCTTCTTCATAAGCCGGATGCCACCTAAGGTACCTGGAGATCGGCCCTGGAGGCAGTATTTGGGGTTGAACTTTTCAATAACAGTTTAAACCATTAAGGTAAGAAAGTGCCGGGGGCCTCCTGGCACCTTTACAACCTCATTATAGGAGGTTGTTATGGGAACTAGAGTGTTCTTTTAATATGGTTTACTGGAATGAAGAGCAGATAAACTATTATTGTAAAATACGTACATGAGCGCTTGCAATGTTTTTATTATTCTGTTGTTCAATTACTACCCTATTTTATTTTTCCCCTTAATTTCTACAATGTTCCTTTCTAACCATTTACAAACATGATGTTCACCCACTTTATTATTGCATCCATCCTACTATTACAAATCAATAAATAATTATTACAGTGACACAGATTTTGCATTTCTGATGGCCATGACAGTATTACCATCCGTAGTTCTTATACTTTTTTATGATTGGCAGTGATAATGGTGTTACATGTAAGCACTGGGAGTTGCTTAAATGTAATTTTGTTTAAGTAGGAGTTCAAAAACAGGAGTTTTAAACCAAGGTAAATATTGTTTTACAGTCCTGTACTTGATTTTGGTAACTGTGGCAATGAGTGCTAGATGAAAGTGCCCATCTTTAGTGATGTCGCGAACATAAAATTTTCCGTTCGCGAATGGCGAACGCGAATTTCCGCAAATGTTCGCGAACGGGCGAACTGGGCGAACCGCCATAGACTTCCATGGGCAGGCGAATTTTAAAACCCACAGGGACTCTTTCTGGTCACAATAGAGATGAAAAAAAACAAAAAAGGGTCTCCCCTCCCTGAGCGGGTGGGGGCCCTAAAGTAAAAAAAAGGGGGGAGGACCTATTGTCCTCCCCCCTGGCCCCCACCCCTGAGCGGTGGGTGGGGGCCCTAAACAAAAATAAGGGGGAGGACCTATTGTCCTCACCCCTGGCCCCCACCCCTGAGCGGCGGGTGGGGGCCCTAAATACAAATGGGGGGGACCTAATGTCCTCCGCCCTGGCCCCCACCCCTGAGCGGCGGGTGGGGGCCCTAAATACAAATGGGGCGGTCCTATTGTCCTCCCCCCTGCCCCCCACCCCTGAGCAGTGGGTGGGGGCCCTAAACAAGAATAAGGGGGGGACCTAATGTCCTCCCCCTGGCCCCCACCCCTGAGCGGTGGGTGGGGGCCCTAAATACAAATGGAGGGACCTATTGTCCTCACCCCTGGCCCCCACCCCTGAGCGGTGGGTGGGGGCCCTAAACAAGAATAAGGGGGGGAGACCTAATGTCCTCCCCCTGGCCCCCACCCCTGAGCGGTGGGTGGGGGCTCTAAATGAATTTTTAACCCCCCTCACCCCCAGGTGACTAGGGGTCCCCAAACCCCTAGTCACCCCCTTCCCAAAAAAACTCCTACCTACCCCCCTCACCCTAAAAATAATGAGGGGGGACCGTTAACTAAATACCTGTAAAAATAATTAAAAATAAACTTACCATTCAATGTTTTCTTTCTTCTAAAATCTTATTTTTTCAGCCCCCAAAAAGGCCAAATAAATATCCATAATAACCGACGCAATTAAAAAAAATCAAAATAAAAACGAGCGAAAAAAAAAAAAAGCCATCTTCACCCGGCGAGGGCTCCGCGCAGACTGAGCTCTGCAGGGCGGAGGAAGGCTTATAAAGCCTTGCCACGCCCTGCAATTAGGCTCAGAGCACTCTGATTGGTGGGTTTAAGCCATCCAATCAGAATGCTCTGACAGGTAACTGAAGAGACTGACATTAGGCTCAGAGCACTCTAGTTGGTCTCTCCATTTACCTGTCACAGCACTCTGATTGGTTGGTTTGAAATCCACCAATCCGAGTGCTATGTGTCATTTTACACAGTGTGGGAAAGTTCTTTGGAATTTTCCCACGCTGTGTAATTGAACTCATAACTCTCTGATTGGTGGATTAACCAACCAATCAGAGTGCTGTGACAGGTAAATGGAGAGACTTACCTGTCAGTCTCTTCAGTTACCTGTCAGAGCATTCTGATTGGATGGCTTAAACCAACCAATCAGAGTGCTCTGAGCCTAATTGCAGGGCGTGGCAAGGCTTTATAAGCCTTCCCCCACCCTGCAGAGCTCAGTCTGCGTGGAGCCCTCGCCGGGTGAAAATTGATAATTTTGCGTCGGTTATTATGGATTTTTGTTTGGCCTTTTTTGGGGCTGAAAAAAGAAGATTTTAGAAGAAAGAAAACATCGAATGGTGAGTTTATTTTTATTTATTTTTACAGGTATTTAGTTAACAGCCCCCCCTCATTATTTTTAGGGTGAGGGGGGTAGGTAGGAGTTTATTTTTTGGGGGGAGGGGGTGACTAGGGTTTTTTGGACCCCTAGTCACCTGGGGGGAGGGGGGTTAAATATGTATTTAGGTCCCCCACCCGCCACTCAGGGGTGGGGGCCAGGGGGGAGGACATTAGGTCCCCCCCCCAATTTGTGTTTAGGGCCCCCACCCACCGCTCAGGGGTGGGGGCCAGGGGGGGAGGACATTAGGTCCCCCCATTTGTATTTTGGGCTCCCAACCACTGCTCAGGGGTGGGGGCCAGGGGGGAGGACATTGGGCTCCCCCCCCCTTATTTTTGTTTAGGGCTCCCACCCACCGCTCAGGGGTGGGGATCAGGGGGAGGACATTAGGTCCCCCCCCAATTTGTGTTTAGGGCCCCCACCCACCGCTCAGGGGTGGGGACATTAGGTCCTCCCCCCAATTTGTATTTAGGGCCCCCACCCACCACTCAGGGGTGGGGGCCAGGAGGGAGGACATTAGGTCCCCCCCTTATTCTTGTTTAGGGCCCCCACCCACTGCTCAGGGGTGGGGGCCAGGGGGAGGACATTAGGTCGCCCCCCAATTTGTATTTAGGGCCCCCACCCACCGCTCAGAGGTGGGGAAAGGGGGATATTAGGCCCCCCCCCAATTTGTATTTAGGGCCACCACCCACCGCTCAGGGGTGGGGGCCAGGAGGGAGGACATTAGGTCCCCCCCAGTTTGTATTTTGGGCTCCCACCCACCGCTCAGGGGTGGGGGCCAGGAGGGAGGACATTAGGTCCCCCCTTATTTTTGTTTAGGGCCCCCACCCACTGCTCAGGGGTGGGGGCCAGGGGGAGGACATTAGGTTGTTGTAGAATTATTAGACCCCTTATAACTTATAACCATTATTAGGTCCCTTATAAACTATATAATCCTTACTGGGCCCCTTTAATACTATATTCTCATATTCAGCTCTCAGGCCTCATAGTTTAAGCTATACAAGATTCCTTTGTTCATAGAAACAGCATGTCAGCAGAAAATGCTAGAATCTTCTGATTCAATGAAACACTGTAGCAGATAGTCTTGATAGAATGTATAATTGCTAAGAAGGCCTTGAGAACACTGAAGGATACTAACCTTGAAACCACTAACGTACCAGCCACTCATTATGGATGGCTGCCAAGCCCCCCTCCCATCGACTAAGCTCCCTCGTGCTTAGCAAAATGGAGCCGAAACCTGTAGGAGCTCGTCATGACGTCAGTTATGACGTAAGACGTAACACCCAACAAGGAGGGCATTTGACTAACCACTTTACACTTGAGCCAATTGACAGTGTTTTCTTGCTCGTATCTTGATTTTTATAATGATGTAATTCTACCTTTAAAAGGGCTTGCAAGCCCGCTTTTTAACAGATGCCAATAAATTTCCTGAAGTGCTTTTAACCTGAACTCCGTGTGTCAGTGTGAATTTACTTCTGCGTTCCGTTATCAGCTGGTGCCCAACTGTGCGGCCTGGGTTATGCCCTGCTAGGGCAGCCGTCCGAGAAAGACGTGGAGTAGATGAATCCTGGGGGAAGGAAGGAGATTGGTCACCTCTGAATACACGGTTGAGTCTGCAGCTCCTGTCCGGTATGTTCCAGCCCCTGTGATTTACCTGCCCCAGAGTCTGTGACTGGCTCCCAAGAGGTCATCAAAGTCCGGTAATATCTTGCCCAGAGACCCCACACCTTACTTGTTGATATTTACTTTTACCTGCACATACTGACTATCTGTTGGCTGGGTGTGCTCTTATTGATTTGCCCTTATCTTAGTGCCCGGGTAGTTTTATTTGTTTATTTGCCTGTTTACCCCTTTTAGGTACCACGTTGCTGTGGTAGTAAGGAAAAAGGGGGGTGGATCTGTGGAAGTTTTCCTGGGGATCTTCTGTTTGCCTGTTTTCCTCTTTTAGGTGCCGAGTAGCTACGGCAGTAAGGAAAAAGAGGGGGGAATATGTGGAGGGGTGTAGACTCACTGCCTCCTGGGGGTTTCCCATAAGTGTCACTTTGACTGCTTGCCTCATTGGACATTACTTTACTCTGCTCGGTGTGTGCAGAGAGGTGGAACACTGCAGCTTCGAGCGCTGACGCTGGGTGTTCCAGTTTAACTTTTGTGGCAGGTGGATTCAGGCTGGTATTGCTGTTTCCATCACCACGTGGTAGTGGTACTTGCGGGTGGGTCTGCAGGTGTACTACGGGATTGAGTTAGGTGGCTTTTGCCACACGTGTAAGGAAAGGGATTTTTGTTAACACTGTTTGAACTGTTGAACTTATTTGAACTGTGATGCATGTACTGTATTTCTACTTGAATATTGTTTTCATTGTCTGTCACGCTGGTTCCTATATTTACTTTCATCTTACTTTCTGTATCATTTACACTTTCCCCTCCTATTTCTCTGTTCTGAGAGAAGTGATTGGTCACACACTTCTCGCCTCGCTCCAATCCACGGCTACCTTGGGTAGGCGGAATCGGTGACTAGTCTACGTTTTGGGAAGACGTACGTTGGAATTTATTCTTGCGTAGCAGTCGAGCATTGTAGACTTTCCCTTCCATATCTCTCTCTCTCTCTCTCTCTCTGTATCTGGGACACCTTATATAGAGGGTATGGGACAGAAATTAGGAAAACCCAGTAAGGGATGGTTCGCGTGTGATTTGGTAGAAGACAGAGAAGGTGAAGAGATGGTTAAGAAGGTTGATAAGATTGCTAAAGTGTGTGGAATTACCGTACCTCCGTGCGGTAGATTGCAGCCAGAGAGCTGGCGTAAGTTACTGGCAGAGAAGAAAGGAAAGCTTTCAGATCATGATTTAGTCCGGACAGCTGAGGCTTGGTACCGGGTAGCAAAGGCTATTCAGCAAGAGAGATGGATTGAGGAAGAGGTTGAGCAAAAAGGTGTAAAACTGTTTGTGTACTACAAAAACTTTGTTTCAGGGAACCCCTCCCAGCCAGCGCTTAGTTATAGCGCACACGAGGTGACCCCGAGTGAAAAGCAACTGACTATAGCTCTCACTCCCAGTCCCCTCTCTGCTACTGCCCCCATTTACCCAGTCCTGAATGCTGATGGCTCCATATTTTCCCCACAATCAGTCCCACAACTCCCATCATCCTCATCCAACCCTTCACCCCGTCCATCTCCCTCCAGCCCCTTCCACCCCTCCAACATGACGTCCCTCCGCCCGTCCCCACCTATACGCCCTCGTGCCCGCCCACTTTCCACTCCTCTCCCCACTGACCCATCCCCTTGGCCTGTCCCTCCTCCTTTTACCTCCCCTACTTCCCCTGTCCCACCTTCTCCTCCTCCTACTCCTCCAGCCCCGCCTACTCCACCCTCTTCCCCTCCTACTCCACCCGCTTCTCGTCCCTCCCTTTCCGCGTCCTCATGTCCATATCCTCCGTATCCTTCCGCCCTTCCCAGTCCCTACCCGTCACCTCCGCCCTACGCCTACTCCACCCAACTGTCCTGGCCCCTCTCATATCCTTATCCGCCACTTCCGCCCTATACACCCACTTCCCCCGTGCTCCCCGTAGTCATGCAGCCAGCTCCTCTTACACCTGCCCTTGCCATGCCCTTATCAAACATGGCCGCCACTTCCTCATTAAATCCGAACGTCACTTCCTTCCACGCCTCCAATATGGCGTCCCCCAGTAACACAGCACCTCTCATGCTGGTCCTTCCGAATGATCTACTTCCATCAAATCTTAGTACACCGGCAGCCCCAGCCGGAGGAGTGCCACTTCTGCCCCCAGCCTTGACACCCCAAGTAGTGCGTCCCCCGGGCATCCGGGTGACACAAGCAGATGAATCCAGCTCGACCGACTCGTTTGGCTCTGGCCACTCGTTTAGCACTCATGGCTACCAGGTGCCACCGGACGCCAGGGAATCTTCACCCCAATCATCCCGGCGCTCTTTAAATTACCCTTTTGGCCGCAGGCTTCAGGGAGGTGAGGCCCCTGTAATGTATGTCACCTTTAACCCAACACAAGCCAGTACACTGATGAAGTCACTCCCTGACCCTGAAAAACAGCCCATGCCCTTCTACAGGGCAATAGTTCAGATCCACCAAACTTACTCCGCCGCTTGGCGAGACTTACTGAGCCTTTGTGCCATTAAAGCTGGGGATGCCTACTGGCCTAGCATTGCCCGTCACCTCTGTACTAACTGGTTAGTAAGTGACACAGATTATATGTCCGGTATTGAGTTCTGTGACCAGCTTAAGACCTGGGCTAAGGATAAGCTTGCAGATTTAGCAGCAGGCCTTAACGACATTATTCAGGAAAAGGGTGAATCTGTAGAAAGATTTCATGCTAGGCTTTTCCAAGTGTTCACTGACATGGGATTTGAGCTCAGTAATAAAATACACGCTCAGATGCTTTCCGGTGCCTTTGTACAAGGCATCAAAGACTCTATACATAAGGGTATTATTGCTGCCCGCCCTGAGTATAGAGTGGTTCCCCTTGATAAGCTACTCCTAGTTGCCAGGGGCTTAGAAGCTGCACAGGTTCCAAGGAGACCCCATCCCACTCCCCTTATGGTATCACGTCCACCCATCCCCAAAGGCACTAAGCCTGCAGATGGAATCTGCTTCAACTGTGGTGAAAAAGGCCATTTTAGGAGTGATTGTCCTGCACCCCTTAAACCCCAAAGATCTAACAGGCCCAAATCTACCACTAAGGCCCCAGCACCTCCTTCACCTGATTCAGCCCAAGAAGACTAGGATATTGGCAAGCCTGTATCATTAACCCCTGTTATGGCAGTTTCTGCAGGGGAACAAGGGGGGCCATTAGCCACTGTCACTTTACCCATTGAAGGCCACCCCACCACATTCCTTGTTGATACAGGTTGTGACGAAACCAACCTCGCCACTGGGCCCTGGAGAAGCTTGTTTGCCCGCCTCCTACCTGCTGACTATGGCCCCTGGATTATTTGGGGCATATTGTATTTTATTGTGCGACTGCTGGCCCTTTAAGTACAGTGAATGGTATTTTATTGTACTGCTGCTGGCCCTTTAAGAACTGTCTGGGGACATATTGAGACTTTGGGTAACAATACCCTTTAAGACTATGGCCCCTGAAAACGTATGGACTTTTATTGGTGTGTATGGCCCTTTAAGAACCGTCTGGGGACATATTGTGACTTTGCTGAACAATGCCCCTTTAAGACTATGTCCCCAGACCTGTAAAATAACTTGTTCCTGGCTTTCCCCCACTTGGTTCAGTAAATAGGGCTTACTGAACCAAGTACCACACATGCGGACCACCCAGAAGCTAAAGTGTGCAGGCAATTTACCTCCCAGGCTGTGAGGTTACTGCCGGTTAATTGCACGTGGCGGCGGCCATCTTTGTTCAGTCGAACGCGGTCAGCGGTGTATGCTAAAGATTCTGTGGAACTGAAATCGTCTACACATTTTACCGAACACCGCTGACCCTTACCTTCTCCCATACGGAACTTGCAGCTCCGTTCGAAATGGGACTTAGTCGTTTTTTCGGCATGAAATTGACCGACCGCACAGCCCAAATCTATGGAACTGTTTTGGGCAGGAAATTGTGCTTGCGGTCGGTCATAAAGGACTTCCAGCTAACTTTTGATCCACTGGGGGGATTTGGCTGATTTTTTGAAGGGTGTATGTTTAAAGTGGGCTGATTCCAAATATGTGGTTTTTGGGAAGATTGGATGTACGGTTTTAAAGTTATAGCACATGTATAAAAACTGTATTTTCCCTGGCTGTAATTTAACGGATCTCTATATAGAACTAGCCATATTAGAAAATACTAATAAAACAGATTTCAATATATTAAAATTAAACAAAATTAAACAAATACAAACTCAAATTAAAATCAGTTTATCAAATAAAGTAAACAATGCAATTATAAGGTTAAAACAGCTGTGGTATCATGGAGAAAATAGAACGAGTAAAGTTTTTTCTGATAAACTAAAATTTTAAAAAAGACAACAAAGGATTACAAAGATCAAATATAACAACAAAGATCATTTATCCCCAATTGATATAGGGGAAGTATTTGGTCAATATTATAAGTCACTATATAACCTCCCAAAGATTACCTCAACGCCTGAAGAGATAGATACCTTCTTATCTACCTGTAAATTACCAAAAATTAATATAGAACAGATTAAAGATTTGGAATCTCCGATATCTATGACAGAGATTACCCATGCTATAAAAACACTCCGCAAAGGGAAAGCTCCGGGACCAGATGGTCTAACGGATTCCTTTTATAAAACATTTTCTACCCCTATTGCTTCTCTTCTCTTTAAAGTTTATAATGAAGTAAGAGACCAGAAAAAATTCCCCAATGAAATGTTACAAACTATGATTACTCCCATTCTAAAACCAGAGAAAGACCCACATTTTGTATCGAATTATAGACCTATTTCGTTATTAAACATTGATATAAAGATCTTTTCAAGGATAATAGCTGATAGAATAAAAAAAAATTGTCCCGACTTTAATCCATCCAGATCAAGCCGGATTTATCATGGGTAGGAAAGGAGCTCATAATGTACGCAGACTTTTAGATTTGATACAGGTAATAGATGATAATAAGATCCCATCGTTGTTTGTGGCCGTGGATGCAGAGAAGGCCTTCGACAGGGTAAACTGGTTGTTCCTGTCGAGGGTCCTCAAAGCATTTGGGTTTCAAGATTTTATATATGATTTGATCTGGTCTCTTTATACTAATCCAACGGCGAGGGTTATGGGAAGGGGTATTGCATCCGAATGGTTTGATGTAAATAATGGTACACGCCAGGGATGTCCACTTGCCCCATTGCTATATGCTTTGACTATAGAACCACTCGCCTCAGCTATTAGATTAGACCAAAAAATTCAAGGGATTCATCTTGCCGGCAAACAAGTCAAGGTTCTATTATATGCAGATGATATAATTCTAACATTAACTGAATGCGAGGATTCATTATATCATTTTATGGAATTAATTGAGAAATATAGATCTATCTCTAATTATAAAATCAATGTAAATAAAACACAGGTGATATACACCAACTTACCAGAACAACAACTTCTAACTCTAAAATCTAAATTTTCATTTATTTGGTCGAGTGAGAGCATAAAATATTTGGGAGTTAAATTGAGCTTTGACTGGAACCAAATAATTAAAATTAATTACTATCCATTGCTCAAAGATATGAAAGATACGCTACTTAAATGGAATAATCTATACGTATCATGGATAGGGAAATCTAATGCGGTTAGACATTATTTACTACCCAAACTTGAATATATAATGAGAACCATTCCTATGAAAGTCCCAAAAGACATATTAAAAGAATATCAAAAAATATTTTCACAATACCTATGGGGGAAAAAAAAATCAAGAATAGCCCTCAAATATATAACTACAAAATTTAAGGACGGTGGAATATCATTCCCAGATGTGTATCAAATACATGACGCAATTATGCTCTCCCATATCCTAGAATGGAATAACGATAATATGGACAACTTGTGGATAGACCAAGAGCAAATCTCGAGTAATATATTTGATATTAAAATGTTATATTGGATTGATTCTTCAACATTCGCTAAATTAAAAATACAAAATAAGATAATACTGGATATTTTTTCTAATTTACAAATTTTGAAGAAGAAATTACAGATTACAGAACATCTAACTATAAATTCACCAATTGAAATAATACAAATATATATAGAGGACATTAACATTAAAAAATGGAAAGACAACGGTCTCGTAAAATTAGCTGATATTCTAAAACCAGATCTTAAAATAAAATCGTTTCAACAAATTCTTACTGACACAAAAGGACTTGATAACGAACATTTTACATATATTAGAATCAAACACTTTATACAATCTAAACCAGTACATAATATTTCACTTATAGATAATGTTCTTGGTATAGAACATAAGAATAATATGGTCTCAAAAATAAACAAGGTTCTATATAGTAGATACAATAAGGGAAAAATGAAATCTATGTTGAAATGGGAAAATGATATTGGAACTGAGTTTTCATTGGATCAATGGAGGGAATCATTCGATTTGCTTGGAAAAGCGATTCATAGTATAAGTTTGTATGAATTACAGATTAAATTGGTCCATAGGTGGTATATGGTTCCAGCGAGAGTTGCAAGATTTCACTCTCCCACAGAACCTCTCTGTTGGAGATGCTTAAGATGTGACGGAACGTTTAGACACATATGGTGGGATTGCAATGCTTTGGATTCTTTAAAGCAAGTGACATCCACAAAAATCAATACCATTCTCAAAATAACAATGGACCTTTCTCCACAACTATTCTTGCTACATATGAATATTCCTACTAAAATTAAAATTATAAAATATCTAATAATTCATATTCTAATGGCGGTTAAAATTTGTATCGCCAGATATTGGAAAACTGTAAATATTCCCTCATGGAGAGAGGTGGAATCCCAAATAGGATATCAACGTTTAATGGAGAAACAGAAACCTGAATAGAAACCTTAATATGACAAACAAACACATTAAGATATGGGAACCCTGGACAACTGAGATATCCACTAACCAATAACGTAGAATATACTAAAAGAAACTGGTCCTTAAACCTATAAATTTCCACGATATTCTCCCTAATGCCCCTGGTGCACTGTGTGAATGAACAATTTTCCACGTATGTTTTGTTTGTTTAGTCTGATAAGATATGACCAGGGGAGCTAGGCATCATTAACTAGCTAATATAGATTATGAGAGGGCAATTGACATGATGCTGATGCTCCATGGCCGGTCTTACGTTAAATTAAAATAATATAATAAAACGAATTTCGATGAAATCTTAAATAGAACTTTTTGTATATACAATAACATATGATGAATTGGCACCTACTCTATTCCTAAGCGATACCAACTCATGGGACAGAAGCCGTTCTGATGTAAAAAAAAAAAAAAAAAAAAGAAACCTGCCCAAGCGGCAGCCATTACCAAGCAAGTCCAAGCACTGCTGGAGAAAGGGGCTCTTGTTAAATGTGAATCTCCATGTAATACTCCTTTATTTCCTGTGAAAAAGAAGACACCGAAGGGTGAACCAGAGAAATACCGAATGGTACAGGACCTCAGAGCAGTAAATGAGGCAACAGTCCTGGACACCCCAATTGTGCCAAATCCGCACACACTCCTCTCTGACGTTCCACCCTCTGCCAGGTACTTCACAGTAATTGACCTGGCCAATGCATTCTTCAGTGTTCCCCTGGAACCAAGCTGTCAGTACCTGTTTGCCTTCACACATGAAAAACAACAATATACATGGACAGTTATGCCCCAAGGGGCACAGAATTCCCCAAGCCAGTTTGCAAAAGTAATGAGTATCATCCTTGACCCCTGGCAGTCTGACCATCCAGAGGTTGTCCTACTCCAATATGTAGATGACTTGCTCCTTTGTGGGGATGATGTTCCCATAACAGAAAAATGCTCTCTGGATCTTCTCTGTTATCTTGCAGATCAAGGATGTAAGGCGTCTCTCATCAAACTTCAATTCTGCCAGCCTACTGTGATCTTCCTAGGCCACTGCCTGTCACATGGCACCAGACACCTCACACGTGACCGTGTCAGAGCAGTGTTGGCCATTCCACCTCCAAAGAGCACGAAGTCCCTACATGCTTTCCTAGGCCTCATCTCATACTGCAGAGCCTGGATCCCTGAGGCCTCTCTGCTCATGCAACCCTTATATGACGCTCTCAAATCAGACCCCTTCTGCCTGTCACCAGAGGCACTTGACAACTTCTATACTCTTCAACGAGCAATTGCCTCTGCCCCTGCTCTTGGCCTACCAAATTATGACAAGCCTTTCAAATTGTTTCTGTCAGAAAGACAAGGCCACGCTACAGGCATCCTCACTCAACCACATGGTCCTGGCGGACGTCAGAGGCCTATTGGATTCTTCTCCTGTCAACTGGATATCGTGGCCAGAGGCACCCCTTCCTGCCTTCGTGCTGTTTTTGCAGCTCAAGAACTTATTGACTGTACTGGGGACCTGGTTCTTGGTCACCCTCTTACTGTTTTGGCACCTCATGACATTTCTGCGATCATTAACCAGGTCCAAATCAAACATATCACAGCTGCTAGACACCTTCGACTCCAGTGTCGCCTCCTACTACCTGACAATGTCACCCTCCAAAGATGCCAGGTTTTGAACCCGTCCACTCTTCTGCCACTCCCTGAGGGGGGTACCTATTATGGATTCATCATGGATGAAGGATATGTCCTACTTCTTACACACACCCTGGCAAAACTGCTTCCCAACTTGCCTCCCTGTGACGGGCCTGAATATGCTTTTTGCACCATGTGGTACAAACCAACCATCAACCCTGAACCTCGCTATGAGGATGAACTTTTTCACTTGGTTGAGATAACACTCACCTTACAGGACTTTTACTATGATACTGAAGGTAACAGCATGACTTTAGTCCAACTGCCACATGAACTTAAACATCTGTACCATCACTGGGACACAGCTATTCCACACGTCCCTGTAACCAAGTCAAAGACTAAGTCATGGGGTGATCTTGGGCCCATGGCAAAACTATGGGCCACCATGGACGATTTACAACTTCAAGAAATAGGTGTTGCCAAGTATGCATCAACTGAACGTGAACCTGTAAAAGCATGGCCACGTTACTTTCTGGAAGAAGAATTTGAAGACCTGATCATACAACATGACCATGATCCAGAAACCCCCCATGACTGCTTTGAACAGATGAAAATGGAAACAACACGCCTACCAACCGTGCATGAGGATCCACTAACAGATCCTGACATCACCCTGTTTGTGGACGGCTCCAGGTATGCTGATGAAGAAGGAAAATATCATACAGGATATGCCGTAACCACAGCAGATGAAATTATTGAGTCATCATCACTACCATCAACAAAGTCTGCACAAGAAGCTGAATTACAAGCTCTAACTTCAGCATGCAAGATTTCTGAAGGAAAGCGTGCCAATATCTACACAGACTCAAGATATGCACTGGGCGTGGCTCATGACTTCGGACTGATTTGGAAAACAAGAGGATTTCTTACCACTGCCGGTACACCAGTCAAGCACAGTTTTGCAATCAAGGAGCTGATGGATGCCCTCCTACTTCCAGAAGAAGTGGCTGTTTTGAAGATAAAAGCACATGGGAAGTTGGACTCGGATGAAGCAAAGGGCAACCATCTAGCTGATCAAGCTGCAAAGCAAGCTGCAAGAGGACCACAGGAAGTGGAAAGAAGAGTGTCCGGAAAAGAAGAAGTCCCAAGAAAAGAAGAAATTCCAAGAAAAGAAGAAATTCCAAGAAAGGAAGAAATTCCAAGAAAGGAAGAAATTCCAAGAAAAGAAGAAATTCCAAGAAAAGAAGAAACTCCAATATTCACTCTGCAGACTCTTCCTACTGACTTAAGAATCCTACGGGAACAACAAGCTGCAATTGCCCCTGAGGAAATACAGAAATGGAAGAAGAAAGGAGCAGTCCTAAAAGATGGAGTATATTACAACAACCTCAGATTCTGTCTCCCTAAGAGTTTGTACCCAGCAGTTGTTCAATGGGCACATGGCCCTGCACACTTATCAAAAGATCTAATGAATGCCCTCATACAGAAGTACTATGAAGCTCCTGGAATTACCACACTGATCAATAACTACTGCAAAGCTTGTGTCATCTGTGCTAAATGTAATCCTGGGAAAACAGCTAAAGTCCCCTCGAAGCACCTGGCTAAGCCCATGTATCCATTCCAAAGAATCCAGATAGATCATATCCAGATGCCAAAGAGCGGCAATTATGAATATGCACTAGTGATAGTGGACATGTTCTCAGGCTGGCCAGAAGCCTACCCAGTGACTAACATGACCGCCAAAACAACAGCACGACGTCTACTTACAGAAATTGTGTGTAGATTTGGATTGCCGGAAGTCATTGAAAGTGACCAAGGCCCGGCCTTCACAGCATCAGTTACCAAAGAAATTTGGACTGCTCTAGGAGTAACTCTTGCTTTTCACACCCCTTACCACCCACAGAGTAGTGGTAAGGTGGAGCGTATGAATGGTACCTTGAAAACTAGAATGCTAAAAATGTCACAAGAGACAAAAATGCCCTGGCCAGAAAGCTTGTCAATAGCCCTGTTCAGTGTCAGACATACACCCAGGGGAAA
This sequence comes from Pelobates fuscus, assembly GCF_036172605.1. Taxonomy (NCBI): domain Eukaryota; kingdom Metazoa; phylum Chordata; class Amphibia; order Anura; family Pelobatidae; genus Pelobates; species Pelobates fuscus. Next base: position 117,037,720 of record NC_086321.1, read on the forward strand.
GCCCTCATTATCCCCTTATGAGATTCTATTTGGTACTGCACCCAGGCTAGGTTGCTATTTTCCCCAACAACTACAGCTTCAGACTGATGTTTTAGTAGATTATGTGACTGAACTTGCAAGTGCCTTAAACAAAATCCATGCCCAAGTTTTCTCTTCAATTCCAGATCCTGATTCTGACAGAGGCAACCACAGTCTGCTCCCTGGTGATTGGGTACTAGTCAAGAAATTTGTGCGAAAACACACTCTGGAGCCAAGATTTGAGGGACCATTCCAAGTTCTCCTGATTACCGCTACCTCTGTCAAGCTGGCTGGTAGGCCACATTGGATTCACGCCTCCCATTGCAAGAAGACTCTCGCTCCAGAGGAAGCTAATTCCGCACAACCATGTACTTCTGGTACCTAATCCCCTTGATTGGCCTCCTTAAAGCCCAGCAGGTGGCCATCACTAAAGATGCTAGTGGGTACACCTTTGGTATAATTCATCATGTACCCGTGTGGCCACCTTTACCTTTGATTACTGTGATATTGTAGATTGCCCATTTCCTAAATCACAGTTCCAAGCCATTTATAAAGACATACCACAAGCAAAAGATCCCTACATTTGTGTAGTTGACGAACAGTGGGGGCACGATTGTAACCATTGGGGGGCGGCGGGATGGAATACCGGGCCTGCTTGGGGTTACAAACCAGAAAGTGCTTTATCAAAAGTAGATGATCATGGCAGATCCCTCCTCCAAAGAATGACTTTAAGAAAGCATGGAGGAAGTACACCTATGAAGTTAATGTTAAATATTGAACATCCTGGCCCAGAGGATGCTGGCCAATATGTAATGGGAATGTACTGGAGAAGGGGTTCCTATAATAAACTAGGACATTTCTACCTCAATGATATGTGTCACTCTCCAGAGTGGCAAGGAGCTGTACATATGGTCCCAAATCCGCTGAAACCACACATCCAGTCCTTTAAGGACATGATGGCCATTGCTAACCCCACTTTTGAAGACACCATGGCCGCTGAAACTGGATTTAATGACATTAATTTGTGGTTAGAGTGGATGAGATATAATGCCAACAAGCATAATAGAACCGCATGTTATGTGTGTGGTGGTGCCCGACCTCATCTTGGCACCGTTCCCCTAATCCTCCCTTTAGAAATAGAAGTGTTTCTTGAGCCTTTTTGCCTACCGCTATGATTTTAACAGGTCCCTCTGCGAAGCATGGACAGCAGAGTACCCTATCCTAGTAGGAGGTGTTAAACCCTCAGATGGAATTACAATCTATGAAGGTAATTACACTTCTACACCATGTATGATGGGATCGGTAAATTCATGGGTAACTTTTCCAAGGGTTATTGTGCCACCTACAGAACTGTTCCTGTGCACCTGTTACAACACCATATTAGATCACTAGGAGATATTTACTGGTTATGTGGGGATTTACAGTTAAGGTCTAGACTGGAGTCTGAGTGGTGGGGAGAGTGTACCTTAGTCAAAGTCATCATGTCCATCCACATTATTTCTGATAATCACCCTGACACTCATGATCCAACACATACTCCAGCCAGAGTCAAACGTGAAACCCCAGTAAAAGGCAGTTTTGACCCACATGTTTACATAGATGCCATTGGGGTACCTAGGGGGGTACCTAATGAATTTAAAGCTAGAGATGAAGTTGCAGTGGGGTTTGAATCACTCTTCACTATAGTCACTGCCAATAAGAACCTTAACTGGATAAATTATATCTATTACAACCAACAGCGCTTTGTTAACTATACCAGGGATGCCCTCCAGGGTTTAGCCGAACAATTACAAGCCACATCCCAAATGACCTTCCAGAACAGACTGGCCTTAGACATGATTTTAGCTGAGAAGGGGGGTGTATGTAAAATACTACCCGACACCATGACTTGTGGCACTTACATTCCAGAAAACACAGGCCCTAATGGTAAGGTCACTTTGGCCATAGAAAAATTGAATAAACTCTCAGAAGAGTTGAAAAGGAATTCTGGGGTGACAGATCCCTGTGAAAAATGGTTTGGTTGGATGACTGGTTGGCAAAAAGCTTTAGTTCATATTGGTGTGGCTCTACTAATTTTTATTTTTATTTTTGCTCTTCTCGTTTGTTGTGTCCTCCCATGCCTCAGAAAATTCCTACAGAAGACCGTAGACCAAACGACACCAACCTTTACTCATCTGGAAATTGGTGATCAAGATCTCACATCGCCCTGCATTCCGCTACAAACTCTTCCCTATGACGACGAAGTGCAGAAATTCTAGGGAGGGACAGCTAAGGGACAGCTTCCGTCTGTATGGGTTAGTCTACCGTGCGGAGAAGTGGTGGACAAGCCACCGTGGGATACCCATGGGAGTGAAGCGTTCGAGAGACGTACTGACGGATGAGTTGCAGCCTACTAGGGTCAGATTAGGGATAGACTTGCACTTTGCTCTAACACCAAAGTAGCGGACATGGGGTTTTATGTGTCTTTGGGCTAACAAATCTTCTGATACTAACAAATAAAGTTTATCCTTTTTAGCAATTAACAGTCTATAGGGGGGACTGTTGTAGAATTATTAGGCCCCTTATAAACTATATAATCCTTACTGGGCCCCTTTAATACTATATTCTCATATTCAGCTCTCAGGCCTCATAGTTTAAGCTTTACAAGATTCCTTTGTTCATAGAAACAGCATGTCAGCAGAAAATGCTAGAATCTTCTGATTCAATGAAACACTGTAGCAGATAGTCTTGATAGAATGTATAATTGCTAAGAAGGCCTTGAGAACACTGAAGGATACTAACCTTGAAACCACTAACGTACCAGCCACTCATTATGGATGGCTGCCAAGCCCCCCTCCCATCGACTAAGCTCCCTCGTGCTTAGCAAAATGGAGCCGAAACCTGTAGGAGCTCGTCATGACGTCAGTTATGACGTAAGACGTAACACCCAACAAGGAGGGCATTTGACTAACCACTTTACACTTGAGCCAATTGACAGTGTTTTCTTGCTCGTATCTTGATTTTTATAATGATGTAATTCTACCTTTAAAAGGGCTTGCAAGCCTGCTTTTTAACAGATGCCAATAAATTTCCTGAAGTGCTTTTAACCTGAACTCCGTGTGTCAGTGTGAATTTACTTCTGCGTATACGCAATTTAAACATCTCTAATTTGGTCAGGAACAGATAGTCATTCAAACTTATTGGTTTGCCTAAAAGATTCCGTTATCAAGGTCCCCCCTTAATTTGTATTTAGGGCCCCCACCCACCACTCAGAGGTGGGGGCCAGGGGGGAAGGATATTAGGTCCCCCCCCAATTTGTGTTTAGGGCCCCCACCCACCGCTCAGGGGTGGGGGCCAGGGGGGAGGACATTAGGTCCCCCCCCCTTATTCTTGTTTAGGGCCCCCACCCACCGCTCAGGGGTGGGGGCCAGGGGGGAGGACATTAGGTCCTCCCCCCCAATTTGTATTTAGGGCCCCCACCAACCGCTCAGGGGAGGGGGCCAGGGGGAGGACATTAGGTCCCCCCCTTATTCTTGTTTAGGGCCCCCACCCACTGCTCAGGGGTGGGGGCCAGGGGGAGGACATTAGGTCCCCCCCAATTTGTGTTTAGGGCCCCCACCCACCGCTCAGGGGTGGGGGCCAGGGGGAGGACATTAGGTCCCCCCCCCTTATTCTTGTTTAGGGCCCCCACCCACTGCTCAGGGGTGGGGACATTAGGTCCACCCCCCAATTTGTATTTAGGGCCCCCACCCTCCGCTCAGATGTGGGGGCCAGGGGGGAGGACATTAGGTCCCCCCCTTATTCTTGTTTAGGGCCCCCACCCACCACTCAGGGGTGGGGGCCAGGGGGGAGGACATTAGGTCCACCCCCCAATTTGTATTTAGGGCTCCCACCCACCGCTCAGAGGTGAGGGCCAGGGGGGAGGATATTAGGCCCCCTCCAATTTGTGTTTAGGGCCCCCACCCACCGCTCAGGGGTGGGGGCCAGGGGGAGGACATTAGGTCCTCCCCCCCAATTTGTATTTAGGGCCCCCACCCACCGCTCAGGGGTGGGGGCCAGGGGGGAGGACATTAGGTCCCCCCCTTATTCTTGTTTAGGGCCCCCACCCACCGCTCAGGGGTGGGGGCCAGGGGGGAGGACATTAGGTCCACCCCCCCAATTTGTATTTAGGGCCCCCACCCACCGCTCAGGGGTGGGGACATTAGGTCCTCCCCCCCAATTTGTATTTAGGGCCCCCACCCACCGCTCAGGGGTGGGGGCCAGGGGGGAGGACATTAGGTCCCCCCCCTTATTCTTGTTTAGGGCCCCCACCCACTGCTCAGCGGTGGGGGCCAGGGGGAGGATATAAGGTCCCCCCACCCAATTTGTGTTTAGGGCCCCCACCCACCGCTCAGGGGTGGGGGCCAGGGGGAGGACATTAGGTCCTCCCCCAATTTGTATTTAGGGCCCCCACCCACCGCTCAGGGGTGGGGGCCAGGGGGGAGGACATTAGGTCCCCCCCTTATTCTTGTTTAGGGCCCCCACCCACCACTCAGGGGTGGGGGCCAGGGGGGAGGACATTAGGTCCCCCCCAATTTGTATTTAGGGCCACCACCCACTGCTCAGGGGTGGGGTCCAGGAGGGAGGACATTAGGTCCCCCCCTTATTTTTCTTTAGGGCCCCCACCCACTGCTCAGGGGTGGGGGCCAGGGGGGAGGACAATAGGTCCCCCATTTGTATTTAGGGCCCCCACCCGCCGCTCAGGGGTGGGGGCCAGGGGGGAGGACAATAGGTCCCCCCCTTATTTTTGTTTAGGGCCCCCACCCACCACTCAGAGGTGGGGGCCAGGGGGGGAGGATATTAGGTCCCACCCCATTTGTTTTTAGGGCCCCCACCCACCGCTCAGGGGTGGGGAACAGGGGGAGGACATTAGGTCCTGTAACGGATCTCCGTGTACTCCGACCGAGTACCCTCCGTTGATGGATGCTCCTAGCGCTTCCAGAGGACTCCAAGCACTCCACCAGACACCATAAGCACCGCAGGCTGCAGCTATCTCCCTTCAGAACGAAGCAGGAACAAGCTCTTACAAGAGCTCAGTGATTATAGCAAGGGAATATGCCTAGCATAGCAATCCCTTGTAGCAGATTCCCCCAATAAGAGACAGGACTCAAGTTGAGGGTAAAAATAGAACTCTCTGGCTGCTAGCTTGCAGCCCTTTTTATTAGGTGCTCCCATGAAGGGGAGGGACACACACAGTAACGTACATTAACCAATCACACAATAGTTACATCCCACACATAGCCCTCCCCTCTACCTGTAAACTAATTATCTGTACACACAGGAAAATACAATTATCATAGGTAGGGAAAATACAGTTTTTACACAACATTCATAACTCCCAAAATATACATCACATTCGCATAAAAATACATATTCACAATCAATTCATTCGGGGGAACAACATACTCAAAAATCATACGAATTGGACCAGGGGTTCAAAAGTTAGTACAAATGTGCATTTGACCTTCTGGAAGCATGGTTTTACAGGGCCCTCTATCCTGGAGACAATGGGGGGAAGTAATTCAATTATCCAGGACTAGAGGCAGACTCCATTAACCACATGGTTGCAAAACGACATAAAACACTTTAAAATACATAAAGTCACATTTAACACATAACACACAGACATTTCACATATCCCCAGATAGCTCAGGTCTGAGTGCACATTATTAGGTGAATGGCACTCAGACCAACCGAATACAGTTTAATCGCCATGGAGCCAAAGTCTTTAATCACACGAATAGGCTCCATGGCATAGCTATCTGGGTTACCACAGCTCACACAGGGCAAGTACCAAATGACCCCACTGTATTTAAAGGGCCAGAATGAGTGACATACACTCTGGTATGGCCAAATACTGTTTTTAAAGGGCCCAATCTCCCAGGGCCATAGTCCAAAGGCAGCAGGCGGGCAGCCAGGCTTCTCCAATGCAATGTGGCGAGATTGCTCTCGTCACAGGTCCTCCCCCCAATTTGTATTTAGGGCCCCCACCCACCGCTCAGGGGTGGGGGCCAGGGGGGAGGACATTAGGTCCCCCCCTTATTCTTGTTTAAGGCCCCCACCCAGCGCTCAGCGGTGGGGGACAGGGGGAGGACATTAGGTCCACCCCCCCATTTGAATTTAGGGCCCTCACCCACCGCTCAGGGGTGGGGACATTAGGTCCTCCCCCCCAATTTGTATTTAGGGCCCCCACCCACCGCTCAGGGGTGGGGGCCAGGGGGGAGGACATTAGGTCCCCCCCTTATTCTTGTTCAGGGTCCCCACCCACTACTCAGGGGTGGGGGCCAGGGGGAGGACATTAGGTCCCCCCCAATTTGTGTTTAGGGCCCCCACCCACCGCTCAGGGGTGGGGGCCAGGGGGAGGACATTAGGTCCTCCCCCCCCCCAATTTGTATTTAGGGCCCCCACCCACCGCTCAGGGGTGGGGACATTAGGTCCTCCCCCCAATTTGTATTTAGGGCCCCCACCCACCGCTCAGGGGTGGGGGCCAGGGGGGAGGACATTAGGTCCCCCCCCTTATTCTTGTTTAGGGCCCCCACCCACTGCTCAGGGGTGGGGGCCAGGGGGAGGATATTAGGTCCCCCCCAATTTGTGTTTATTGCTCCCACCCACCACTCAGGGGTGGGGGCCAGGGGGAGGACATTAGGTCCTCCCCCCAATTTGTATTTAGGGCCCCCATCCACCACTCAGGGGTGGGGGCCAGGGGGGAGGACATTAGGTCCCCCCTTATTCTTGTTTAGGGCCCCCACCCACCGCTCAGGGGTGGGGGCCAGGGGGGAGGACATTAGGTCCACCCCCCAATTTGTATTTAGGGTCCCCACCCACCGCTCAGATGTGGGGGCCAGGGGGGAGGACATTAGGTCCCCCCCTTATTCTTGTTTAGGGCCCCCACCCACCGCTCAGGGGTGGGGGCCAGGGGGGAGGACATTAGGTCCACCCCCCAATTTGTATTTAGGGTCCCCACCCACCGCTCAGATGTGGGGGCCATGGGGGAGGACATTAGGTCCCCCCCTTATTCTTGTTTAGGGCCCCCACCCACCACTCAGGGGTGGGGGCCAGGGGGGGAGGACATTAGTTCCCCATCAATTTGTATTTAGGGCCACCACCCACCGCTCAGGGGTGGGGTCCAGGAGGGAGGACAATAGGTCCCCCCCTTATTTTTTTTGAGGGCCCCCACCCACTGCTCAGGGGTGGGGGCCAGGGGGGAAGACAATAGGTCCCCCCCATTTGTATTTAGGGCCCCCACCCGCCGCTCAGGGGTGGGGGCCAGGGGGGAGGACAATAGGTCCCCCCCTTATTTTTGTTTAGGGCCACCACCCACCGCTCAGGGGTGGGGGCCAGGAGGGAGGACATTAGGTCTTCCCCCTTTTTTTTGTTTAGGGCCCCCACCCACTGCTCAGGGGTGGGGGCCAGGGGGGAGGACAATAGGTCCCCCCCTTATTTTTGTTTATGGCCCCCACCCACCGCTCCAGGGGGGAGGGGAGGGGAACTTATTTTTTTTTCTTTTACAGTGAGCAGCCACAGGCTGTATCATTTCTAATAAACACAGGTTACTGGCTATGCGGAGGATAATGTATAATAAACACAGGTTACTGGCTATGGGGGATAATGTATAATAAACACAGGTTATTGGCTATGGGAGGATAATGTATAATAAACACAGGTTATTGGCTATGGGAGGATAATGTATAATAAACACAGGTTACTGGCTATGGGAGGATAATGTATAATAAACACAGGTTACTGGCTATGGGGGGATAATGTATAATAAACACAGGTTACCTGCTATGGGGGGATAATGTATAATAAACACAGGTTACTTGCTATGGGGGGATAATGTATAATAATCACAGGTTACTGGCTATGGGGGGATAATGTATAATAAACACAGGTTACTGGCTATGGGGGGATAATGTATAATAAACACAGGTTACTGGCTATGGGGGATAATGTATAATAAACAAACAAAAAAAAATTGAATTCAGTTTCAGAATTAATCTAAATTCTATGCTGTCTAGGAGGTGGGAGGGTCTGGGAGGGAGGGTCTGCTGCTGATTGGCTGGAATGTGTCTGCTGACTGTGAGGTACAGGGTCAAAGTTTACTCAATGATGACGAATAGGGGGCGGACCAAACATCTCATATGTTCGCCGTCGTGGCGAACGCGAACAAGCTATGTTCGCCAGGAACTATTCACCAGCGAACCGTTCGGGACATCACTACCCATCTTGCTACATGTATGCATGCTTAGATGTATCCGTCCAGGATCCATACCTCTGTGGCAGGTGTGAAGCTCATATTGGAAATCTGTAGAAGCAAATTGCAAAATTGAGACAGATTGACCATCTTGAAAGGGGTTGGCAGCTCAATGAGCAGAGCTTAGTGGTGGCCTCTAGTGGAGTGGGAGGAGATAAGGCAGCTGGGAAGCAGGTATGTAGTTAGGTAACAGTTTCACTTGGTAGCGAGGAGGGGGGAGAAGGGGAGTATTGGGGGTCGAGAGATGAAATTTGCCTGGTTGAGTGAAGATGTTGGGGGCATTATCTCAGGAGTTGCTGTACTGGAGGAATTTGCTCCTTCAACCGCAGAGGGAGGGGCTTGGGGATGACCCAGCTGTCTATGATGGTTAGAAGGTTGGAGGAGATTTTAAAATAGTGGTGAAGGGGATGGACACAGAGATAGGACAGAAAGGGAATGGGTTTTAGCTCATCACTAAGGGATAGAGATGGGAGGTAGGGGCAAGATCAGAACAGAGGAGATATTTTATAGTAATAACAATTGACATAAATACAAGTGTCTCATGCTAATATGTAACCTATGATTACTAATGCAAAGAGTCTAAATAGCAAAATAGGGAAATTAGAGGCAATAGCATACACTAAGCAACATGACATAATAGGCTTAATGGAAACATATCGGGATGAGACACATGACTGGGCAGTTAACTTAAATGGTTACGCATTGTTTAGGAAAGATAGAAAAAACAGGAAAGGTGGTGGGCTATGTTTGTATGTCAACCATGAACAAGTGGAATGTGATGAGGAAAATATGGAAGCATTATGGGTAGATAAAGAAAGGAAATCAATTATTGGTTGGGATATGTTATAAAACAACTAACACAGATATGGATGAGGAAGAAGAGCTATTAGAGCAATTTGGAAAGCTGTACTTTTGGGAACACATTAATTATTGGAGATTTTAGTTACATAAACTGGCATAGATAGAGGAATCCGTTTTTTGAACCTCTTAAATTACACCTTCATGTCACAACTGGTACAAGCACCAGCTAGAAAGGACTCTTGTCTTCATCTGGTTATAACAAACAATGTTGATCTTTTGACAAACATTCAAGTAGGGGAGCATTTGGGCAATAGTGATCACAATATAATAATAATAATAATATAATAATAACAATAATTTGCAATTTTTATTGCGCTTTTCTCCCTGTGAGCTTCAAAGTACTTTAAAAAAAATAAAAAAACATGAAGACATAAAAGTTAGGAGTTTCTGAAGGTCAGATGAGCAGACTGAATGCCTGACAGAAGAGGTGGGTCTTCAGCTTTTCTTTAAAAGTCTGTAAGGACGGTGCCTCTCTGATTGCTCACGGCAAAGAGTTCCAGAAGGTAGGGGCAGCGTCTTTATTCTTGGCACGGACAGGAAGGATTTGCTGGCTGACCGAAGTGAACGGGATGGAATGTAGGGTGTCAGGAGCTCTTTCAGGTACTGTGGGCCTTTATATTTTAAGGCTTTGAAGGATAGCAGGCCAATTTTAAAATATGTTTGCCATTTAATTGGAAGCCAATGCTGGGAGTGGAGAACAGGTGTTATGTGGCAGGAGCGAGTTTGATTGGTCAGTAGTCTGGCTGCTGCATTTTTTTACAGTCTGAAAGCGATGGAGTTCTTTTTCTCGGAGGCCTAAGTAAAGTACATTGCAGTAATTTAGCCAAGAGGATACAAATGCATGGATTAATGTTGGCATATCATCCGGTGGAATTAATTAGTGTTAAGTCTTGTATCCTGGCTATGTTTTTCAGATGAAAGTAGGCAGATTTTATTACAGAGGAAATCTGCTGTTTAAATGATATAAGTTTCGTACCTTTGATGAACTGATGAGTTCAAAGCCTCAAAGCTCCAGGCCAGTTGGGTGATCATGGGATATTTTTGTTGCCTGGGGTCCCCTCACCAAGAGTAACTCTGTTTTGTCTGGGTTCACTTTAAGCCAACTAGCATTCATCCATTCTATGAGGTCTGCTAAGCAACTGTTGATGCGGCATGTTTAGTATGTGGTATCTGGAGCAAAGGAGAAGTAGAGTTGTGTGTCATCAGCGTAACAATGATACCTTAGGCCATGTCACTTAATGATGTCCCCCAGTAATAGCAAGTAAATTGTGAATAGCATGGGAGACAAGCAGGTCAATTCTGTTGGTGCCGATGAGCTTGATCCTGATGTTACTCTCTGTGATCTACCAGTGAGGAAAAATTTAAACCAGTTAAGGACTGTGCCTTCTAGAGAATAGATGTGCTGCAAGTGCTCTATTAAAATCCAATGGTGTCAAATGCAACTGAGAGATCCAAGAGGATTAGGATGGAGTAATCACCTTTGTCTCTCGCCATAAGGAAATTATTTATGGTGTCTTTTGAAATAAACTTGAAAAAAAAATGCATATGGGGTATATTAAAACATAGAATTTAAAAAAGCCAATTTTAATAAGATTATGGCAGCTTTACAACATAATGACTGGCATAAACGCTGTAGTGAATAAACCAAACACTGAGGATAAATGGAATATCTTCAAATAATTACTCTTCTCAGTATGTACCATTGCACAATAAATATAAAATAAACAAATTAAAATAAATGTGGCTTAGAGGGAAGGCAAACCAAGAAATCAAAAATAACAAAAGGGCATTTAAGAGGTATCCTATATAAGATAGCAAATAATGCATGCAACAAAGTGATTAAATGGTCTAAACTAGAAAATAAGAAAATGATCTTATTGAGCAAAATCAACCCCTTAAAAATGTACCTAAATTAGAAAAAAAAAATCAAAGTGTAGATACACTGAAAACAGATATGGGTGAGTTAGTTAATGAAAACCAGGAAAAGACAGAAATATTAAACATTATTTTTTCCTCAGTATAAGATAAGGAGGAAGCAAAAGATATACAAATGATTGCTACAAAAAAAACAAAAAAAACTTGCAGAAAATGTGATTGGATGACTCAAGACAAGGTGCTGCAGAAACTAAAGAAAGTTAATGCAAACAAAGCCCCAGGGTCTGATGGTATTCACCTATAAGTACTTAAGGAGCTAAGTGTGAAAATAAGTAAACCTTTGTTTTTAAGATTTCAAGATTTTTTTGTGGTATGAAAAAAGGGTTCAATCGGGGGCGGAGCCTGGCTGTGGAGCTGATCAGAAGTGTGTAACACGAGCTCCAGCCTGAAATCCCTGTTTAAGCTAAATAAACTTGGTTCTCATGCTACAATCTCATCAAAAACGCACCACCCTGGTAGGGGATGCAGGCTGTATCGTACAGAAACTACTCCCATAACACTGAGCCACTGAGAACGCTGGGCTGCATCACTGGGGCCTACCGCAGCAACAACAAGCCTGACTAGAGGCCTAAGTGGAGGTAAGGGTGCGGGTGAGGCGACCGATCACCCAGCCTGGGACACCCCAAAAGCCAATATTAACACTGCAGAGGACCACCCACAAGCCTCCCCCCCCCTGCCGGTGGGGGACATCCCGGCAACAGCAGCACACCCTCCGCTGACTCACACAGGGACTACAAGCTCCTAGAGTCACTGACCCCAAAATGGATGCAACGAGCAAGCCGGCAAACAGGGAGGACTGCGGGGAGCAGCTGAATAACACAATGATCAAGCTGGACGCTATCCTTGCTGCCTTCTGGGCCGGGATCTCGGAGAGGACGCTGACCACAGCTAACGTCAAGCGGTCTAATCCCGCGCCACTATCCCCGGTACCCACAAGCCCAAGGGGCGGACACAAACCAACAGTCACTAGAAGTCCCCTCAAAAGGCGCCGAAGAAGGGATCGGAGACACAAATCGACACGCAGAGGCTGCCTCAAGACAAGCACCCGCCTCCTCCTCAAGCCGCGTCAAAACCGCACCGGATATATGGCACCCAGCCCCCCGGGACGGTGACGACCAGCTGACGGAACAAACTTACCCCACCATAAGCCGGTAACCTGGCGCTTCACAGGACACTTGCCTCTGATGTTCCGTGTGATGGAGGCCCCCGGGGTATGTACCAGCAGGGCCGGATTAACATAGGGGCTGATGGAGCTGCAGCTCCAGGCCCAGGCCCATGGAATAGGCCCATTAAAAAAAAAAAAAAAACATTTTTTTTTTTTTTTTTTTACACACTACTCTTAGGTTTGCCACCTGACTGGTATTTTACTGGCACAGCCAATATTTGAGGCTGCCGTGCCGGTATTGCAGTAATACCAGCAATACAAATGCAGGTATTTTTCTCAAAATAATTAGATTACTCTGCAATACCAGCACCAGCCAGTAGGGGTCACTGTGTGTGGAGAGAGGCAGGGATAGGAAGTTACAGCATTTTCCTGCCTCTCTCTACTACTTACTGATCCATAGGGGAACAGCAACACAGCACAGAGTCCAGACAGCAGCTCTACAGCTCAGGTAAGTGAGGGATGGGGGGAAAGGCAGCAGGGACACATGGGGACACTGAGACACTAGGGGACACATGGGGACACTGAGACACTAGGAGACACAGACACTAGGGGACACATGGGGACACAGACTCTAGGGGACACATGGGGACACAGACACTGGGAGACCTGGAAACACTGAGACACTTGGGTACACTGGAAAACATGGGGATGCTGAGACTAATGGGGACGCTGTGAGACATTGGGAGACACTGAGACATTGGGACATGGAGACACTATGTCCCCATTTCTTCCAGTGTCCCCCATCCAGTCTCGCTAGTGTCTCAGTGTCCCCAAGTCTCCCAGTGTCTGAGTCCCATGTCTCTCAGTGTGCATATATGCCCCAGTGTCCCCATGTCTATGTCCACAACTGTCCCCATGTCTCCAAGCCAGTGTCCCCTAGTCTCCCAGTGTCCCCATGTCTCTGTGTCCCTAGTGTCTTAGTGTCCCCAAATGTTTCAGTGTCCCCATGTCTCCCAGTGTCTGTATCCCATGTCTCTCAGTGTGCCTAGTGTCCCCATGTGTCCCAGTGTCCCTATATGTCCCAGTGTCCTCATGTCTATGTCCACAACTGTCCCTATGTCTCCCAGTGTCCCCAAGTGTCTGTTTCCCAGCCAGTGTCTCCTAGTGTCCCCTAGTCTCCCAGTGTCTGTGTCCCCGGGTCTCTCAGTGTCCCCGGGTCTCTCAGTGTCCCCGGGTCTCTCAGTGTCCCCGGGTCTCTCAGTGTCCCCGGGTCTCTCAGTGTCCCCATGTCTCTTAGTGTCCCCAGTATCCTAGTGACATGGGGACACACTGAGGCATTGGGAGAAATGGAGACACTGAGACACTGGGAGACTAGGGGACTGGGCGGCATGGGGACACTGACACTGTGATACATAGGGACACTGAGACACTGGGTGACTTGCGAGACTGAGGCACTGGAAGCAATCCATCTATACAACAGAATCAAACTGTGAGTAGTTTGTTGGTGATTTTACAGAATTTTCTCTGATGTCACTCCTTGTGATTACACAAATGATTAAGGCTGGTATTTTATTCCAAGAAAGGTGGCAACCCTAACTACTCTTCACATACTCTTGCTTAAAGAAGCACTATAGGGTCAGGAACACAATCATGTATTTCTGACCCTATTATGTTAAAACCACCTGGCCCCTTCTTGCCTCCCTAAGTATAGTAAAATATAACTTGTATTCAAGTCTGCAGCTGCTGGCTCTGCCCCTGAACTGACTGTCTGCTGACATCATCAGAAGTGGTGGTCTGAGCAAATTGCAATACTTCCCCATAGGATTGGCTGAGACTGTCAACTAGGCAGATCAGGGGCAGAGCCAGCACAAGTCCAACATAGCCCTGGCCAATCAGCATCTCCTCATAAAGATAAATTGAATCAATGCATCTCTATGAGGAAAGTTCATTGTCTGCATGCAGAGGGTGGAGACACTGAATGGCAGTGCTGCACACTAGGCAGAACTGCCCCAGGAAGCACCTCTAGCAGCCATCTAAGGAGTGGCCAGTGGAGTTATTTTCTCTGAAAAGACAGTGTTTACTGCAAAAGGCCTGAATGGAATGATTCTACTTACCAGAACAAATACAATAAGCTGTAGTTGTTCTGGTGACTATAGTGTCCCTTTAAGTTTGGAATCTTAAAAGGGATGTATGTGAACAAAACTTGTGTGGACTGGCTGACAATAAAATTAGTTTAGGTAATGCAGACGTTGGTCTCTCTAACACTGTGGCATATCCCCTTTCTTCTACACTCACTACATACACCTTTTCTCTGTCTCAGACTATATACCAGGAACTTCTGCCTGCTAATAAGAAGGTAAGGAGACAAGTGGACCAGCGAGTGCTAGGGGACAGTCCTTAGAAAGCATGGAGTGAGAGCATCATTAGACGCATTTATGTAAAACTCAGGTTGCTGCCTGCTTAGTATGTCCTTAGTTGGACAGCCTGCAAGATTGGCGGGCAGCCTGACATGCATTCATGCCAGGCTGGCCTTCCAATTCTTTGGACAGACATGCCCCCTTTTTGGGCATGTTCTCCCCTTTTGGCAGGTCTGGTCACGTGATTCACACCAGGGGCCCAACCCTTTTACCCCACCCATTGACTTCCTGCTTCACTGGACACTGCTGTTAGGGGTTATGGATTTACTTAACAGATGAAAGCATAAATTCGAGAGAGATTAGCATAGAGTATGTGTTTTTTTTATAGCTGCATCCTATGAGTTTCCCTCCAACACCATCTCCATTAGATACATGACGCTTGGGAGGTATGACTGTTTAAGTGTTTTTGGTCGATAAGATTCTGTAATTAGGCCTATCATAATTGTCAGCACCAGGCCCAATGTGCTCTTAATCCGGCCCTGTGTACCAGGCGCCCAGAAGGGATCGGATAAGCACAAGCAGGAGTGCGGAGTCTGACAGGCATGTTTTGCTATAAATAGACTTCCACATTATGCTGTTACTCATATGAACTGCTCTCCACAAGCCAGCTATTCATAAAGTAACAATTGGTTTAAAAATGCTGTTATTTCACCTCCCGAAGAGTCTATAACCATGGTCCCTCATACATATATCTACTATATTTACTATACCCGCTTATGTATCTTGTTATTGACCAGTCTTGTCTCATGGGACACCTTCAGTTTGAATTAACACTAGCGGTAGTCCTGCTGACATGTCGTAACAGTTGATAACGTGCAAATCACACCCTAACCACAACAGCTGTTGTTCTTAATAATGCAATGCCTTAGACTTACAAACCCCAGCGCTACTAGCCATGTTAAATGCACGTTCAGTCTAGCATGCTACACTATACTACCTTTATGTTTAACTGCCTGTATTCCTCATGTTATCTATAAAAAAAATGTGCTGTCTAAACTGCTAAATGATATGAAAATGCATGCAGAAGCTGTCGTGGCTCTGCACACTTGTTGTGAATCTGAGCACATGAAAAATAAAGAATAAAAAAAAAAAAAAAAAAAAAAGGTTTCAATCTTTGCATGAAAGTTTTAGTCTTGTGAGCTTAACTTCTGTGGCTGGGAATTATTTGAAGGGTTTTAAAGTGATAAAAACTCTGTAAAATAATACAATGTGAGCAAGATATTACTTCATTGCAGAGAGATTTAGATAGATTGGTAGATGGAATTTAATGTATATAAATGCAAAGTTATGCTTTTTGGGGTAATAAATGCACAAGAAAATTACACCTTAAATGCAAGTAAATAAGGAATAATAACATATGAGAATGATTTGGGAATTGTTATAGACCTCAATCTAGGCAACAATATGCAATGTCAATCAGCAGTTGCTAAGGCCAGTAAGGTTTTGTCATGTATTGATTCTCGGGATGAAAATATAATTTTGCCTCTTTATAAATGATTGGTAAGATCACACCTTGAATACACTGTGCAATTTTAGTCACCTGTTCTAAAGAAGGATATTATGACATTAGAAAAAGTGCAGAGACGGTGTTATAATTTTGTAGCATGTTTTCTTTAAATGTATTACGTTCTGTACGATAGCATTATACAAATATATTCGGGGCCAATACATTATACATGATATAATAACATTATACAAATACATTTTATTTTAAATTTACATTGGACAATTAGGATATTACATCACAATCCAGTGCAGATCAGGCAAGGCCAGGACACAAATAGAAAATAATGAGACAAAGGAACTTGGTTTAATTTTTGGTCTTCTCTGTATGCTTTATCTATGCTGATTGCCAGGCGGAATGGGTTAGCTTATAACAATGACTGACAGGGAGCTAAAATGATGGGTGCCCAGTTTCAGAATAAAGATATCTACATGCAATTTTATTTTTCACAGCTCGTAAATACACATGTCTTAATAATATATAGACCATATAGAGTAAATAAATATACTAAAAATCATATGACGGGACAGTCCTTATTTAAACGATGAGTTGCTTAATTAATACAAACAAATGGTTCCCTCAATTTGTAATAAATACAGGTTGTAACCATAAATTCATGTTTCTTTTCAAGAAAGAAACTAAATACGCAACACACTTGTAAAAAAGAGAACAACAAACAGCACAACCTGTTATTCATTCTTCTCAGTTTGTTAATATGTGATTTATAGGTAAGCTAACTTAAACCCTCACTATGCATATACAACTACCCTGGTTATCATGTGACCATGCAATGCGACTATCTGAATAAAACACATGCATATGCCTAAATAATGAATACCAGGGATTACCAAGGAAACTGTATCTGTTTTTTGTTGTTGTTGTTGTTGATTTTCCTTTTTTTCCCGTTCTCTCCAAAACAATTCTCCTAACCAAACTCTTATATTTTTTTTATGTTCTATTTTATTGTTCTATGCAACTTGTTTATTTTTTAACGTGATCATGATAATGTTTGTTTAGAAACTCCAGTAGCAAATATTCTGCAGGTATGCTTACAACTAAGCCAGGTTATACCTTTAGCATTAATCCCTCTATTTGCTTTTTTTTTTTTTCCATTTTCAAAGTTTCTAAATAAAGTTTAAAAAAAATAAATAAGGGGGGCTCAGTGAATGGGCATACATTCCCAGGACTCCCCATGACCCAGGGAGCCCTTAACCCCTTAAGGACACAACCTCTGAAATAAAAGGGAATCATGACGGAATATTTCCGTCATGTGTCCTTAAGAGGTTAACACATATCCCCTCTTCCTCTTTTGCTATGATGAGGTGGAAGATAAACTCATTAATGGAAAAGGGTACATCAATTACCCCCAGCCTTCCTCTCCCCTGTGTGGAGGTTATTTGAGGCCAGAATAATATAAACATAATGTAGTCTGAATCTGTAACTGGAGCATTCTAGTCCTCGGAAACTGGATTTTTTTGGTTTCCCATCCCTTGTCTATGAATGTTCCCTTAATTTTCTTGATACATAAATCTTGGCTGTTAAATTAAAAACCAGAATTAGAATAAGCCCCATTGTTCCATTCTTTAGACTGATACAGTGAGATCAAGTTTATCTTCCGTTATTTGAATGGCTATTGTTATTTCGAATCAAAAATATTAGTAGAACATCATGCATCTATTGTCAGCTGTGCGTATCATGTCTACGTTTTCTACAGTGTTATTTACTCTCTCACTGACTGATATCCGTGTAACTTTCCATAACTCACAAAGAATAAAGGATTGTTAACCAAGACCAGTCAAACTTGTTCTTTTGTAATCAGGATATGGTCAGGATCACTAGCACATTTTATTAATCCTCGGAATAATGGCTATTGTGAAATGATGGATTTTAGGCAACTTGCTGTGTGCTTTTTGTTTTAATTCATTATTTATTTTTGCCATTTTCAGACATTCCCTTATGAGCAATAGCTCACAAGTATATCTCAAACAATATACAGAAAATTAATAATATAAAAAGCAATGGTACTTAGCTTATAAAGATGTATGACAGCCTCCCTAGGTCGCTACCCAAACAAGCAACCTATATCATATATAGTGTTGACCAGAAACAAAGAAGATTCGGGATATGGCTATATAAATGTACAGAGAAAGCATAAAACAAAACATAGTGTGATCACACTATGTTTTGTTTTAGGTTCTCTCTGTACATTTATATAGCCATATCCCGAATCTTCTTTGTTTCTGGTCAACACATTCCCTTATGAGCAGTGGAAACATTCAGGGTTATTCTCCAGACTCCAATTTGTACAGTACTGAAGATTAAATTGTAAAATTGAGACTAATATAGTTGATCTGAGACGCGCAGAACAGATATTTTAGCTTTTATTTTATGTACTTTTGTCTGGTAATCAGAATAATGCAATAATTCAGAAAGCATTAATTGCCTCTCCCCAAGTTCGAAAGGTTAATCCAGACGTGGACCCTAAGCTCACTGTGCCATGAGGGGTGTCAGCTACACCTTACTGACGAGGCCCAAAGAAGGCCGGAACAATCATCCAGGCTTGCTGTCTCTCTGCATTTCGTTTCTGGACTGCCCTTATGTGTGGGATTAGTCTGATTTGTCTTGGAACTATTCCTCTTTGTAATGACACAAGTGAGCAAAACTATTTTGAGATCCTAGCAGGGATTTCCCGAATGACAAGCTACTGAGTTCCTCTAAACGTTTTTCCGTTCTTAGAGTTCTCATATTTTCTGTTTTTGTTAAAATTCAGAATATCCATGATTGATATGTTCCATCAATGTCAATAGACGTCAGGTATGTAAGGTTACTTCAGTTCTCTGACCAGACAGAGTTAAAATATAAAAACACCTTTAAATGTATCTACATCCTTGATGGGACAAATAGGGCTGAAAGAGGAGCTAGAAAGGATGTGAAATACAAATAACCAAATGATGGGCACTTATTACAGAAAGCACAAAATATAAATTTAAATAGGGTCAAGTTGTTGCCAGCTGAGCAATATAACAGAAAATCATAGCTCAAAATATACCTTTCCGTATTTTTAATCTAATTATATACAGCCTAAGAAAAAAATAAAGAGGAAACAGCACTTTTATTTCCTACAGGTCCTGGTTGCGTTCCAACCTGGGGCTGGCATACTCCACTCTCATGGGGTCACGGCTTACCTGGGTTGGGAGTCCGGCAGGCAGAGAAGTATGCTTACCCTTGCAAGAAAACACAGGCCAAGGTGGTCAGGCAAGAATTCACCTGACCTGTGAGTCGGTGCACGGGGGCTGTGCAAGGTAAATCCAAATCGCGGTACAGAAACAAATAAACCAGGAGAATAGTCGTGGGAAGCCAAGGGTCAGAGGAAGCCAGAAGTCAGGATATTCGGAGTAACAAGCCAGAGGTCAATAATAAACTGGAGAACACGAAACAGCAGAATGATCACCAGAGTCAAGGAACGGACACTGCCTTCTGGGAGAGGCAGTGTTATATACCTGGCTAATGAGACATCAGGCTCAGGTGCAACATGAGTGGCAGGAGTAGTTCCAACGTATGTCCAGCTTCCAGTGCTAGATACTAGACAGGGCTAGATACAGGTAACAGTAAAGCGGAGAGATGGCTCAGAGGTAACACAAAGCACCAGAACTGCCATGTTCCCAGGTTCGAATCCTGACATTACCCCCTCCTCAAAGCCGCCTCCAGGCGAGAAAAAACAAGAAAAGGAAAAAAAAAAAGTACGGCCCAGGAGGTCACTTTTTAGACTTCTTGTTTCTGGTTTTGCCAGCAGGATCGGAGGACATAGCTTGGGCGTTCTTGATGGCTTGCAGTGCCCTTTCAAAGTCATGCAAATGTTTCGAAACCACTAGAGTCCCATCAGATGCACAAGTGAAGCCAGGAGGAGGATCATTCTTCACAGAACAATTTGCAATTTCAGGTACTACTGGAGAGAGGTTAGGGTTGGCAATGGATTTATTGCAAGTGGCAGGTACCTTGATCCCAGGTACCTTGATCTCTGAACCTTTTTCCTTATGTATGTTACCATTGGAGGCATAGGTACAGACGGTAGATAACTCCTCTTTAGATTGACAGGAAGGGATGATGGTACCAGCTTTAACATGAGTTTCTACCGGCAGAGGTTCAGACTTCTCAGGAGCACTGGGTAAGTTATTCACCATAGTTTGAGTACCCTTCTGTGTCACATAACGGGGGACATGACTGGCAGTAACCTTGGCAGCATCTAGACGGTGTTTCTGAGATGACTGGATAGGGCCATAGGGCACCCAATAGAAGGGGTCTTTGCTTGGGTGGACGAATTGGGCAGAGAGAGATGAAATGCCCTCTTTCTCCACAATATAGGCACAAGCCATGGGCTCTCCTACGGTCTCTTTCCTTTAGGGGCAACCTAGTCCTGATATATCCGATCTCCATAGGTTCCTCCCTGTCCAGAGAGGTGCTATTGCTAGCTGGAGTACACTCAGGGTAACAGGACAGGTTCCTGGAAGTGGGTTCACGCTGGAACGAGATGGGAACTTGAGAAGTTTGTACATAGTCTTTAGGTAACTGAGCTCTGCGGGTACTTTGAGCAGGTTTGGGGTTTTCATTCTTAGAAGCCAAGCACTGTGAGTCCATTGCAGACATAAACGACTCCCAAGTGTCCAAGACAGTACTATTCTCTTGCAGCTTCTGGTATGCCCAGACCTTAATCCGTCCAGAAAGTACATTGATAGCAGAACGGACCTTGATAAAGTCGGTGACGTAGATTCTGGGTTTCAAGGCAAACAGGAGTTCACAGTCCATCTTGAACATCGAGAAGGTGGAACAAGAACCGTCGAACCGGTCAGGCAGTATAACATAGGGTTCTGGATAAGCAGGTTCCGGGGCTGGGCGTACTGTCCCTTTAAGAAATAAAATTTCTCGCTGCAGCAGGCTAGACACTTGCTGGGGCAGGGGTGAGCACATCTCTGCGGACTCCATATTGGTCAGTTCCTCATGTCACGGCTTACCTGGGTTGGGAGTCCGGCAGGCAGAGAAGTATGCTCACCCTTGCAAGAAAACACAGGCCAAGGTGGTCAGGCAAGAATTCACCTGACCTGTGAGTCGGTGCACTGGGGCTGTGCAAGGTAAATCCAAATCGCGGTACAGAAACAAATAAACCAGGAGAATAGTTGTGGGAAGCCAAGGGTCAGAGGAAGCCAGAAGTCAGGATATTCGGAGTAACAAGCCAGAGGTCAATAATAAACTGGAGAACACGAAACAGCAGAATGATCACCAGAGTCAAGGAACTGACACTGCCTTCTGGGAGAGGCAGTGTTATATACCTGGCTAATGAGACATCAGGCTCAGGTGTAACATGAGTGGCAGGAGTAGTTCCAACGTATGTCCAGCTTCCAGTGCTAGATACTAGACAGGGCTAGATACAGGTAACAGTAAAGCGGAGAGATGGCTCAGAGGTAACACAAAGCACCAGAACTGCCATGTTCCCAGGTTCGAATCCTGACAAATGGTAAAAAGAACATTATAGTCCAGGCACGCAGGATCACCTACGCAGCAGTTTTTTGGAAGAACAGGAAAATCACACAAGAGATTCTGTTGAGATCTTTTTCAAGCTAACACCACAGTGTAGATCTACGTATTGTATAAGGTATACAATTAAACAAATACTTAATAAGCAATTTGAACATAATTACATTAAGGTGATACATGGGAAATGCACATAAAACATCAACAATCAAATTCCTGTTGTTCCAATAAAACTGCTGCCTTAGGGATCCTGAGTGCATGGACTATATTGTTCTGTTTATTTTAAAAGAACGTCAATAAAATATATATTGATCAATGTTTGCCTCTGTTGTGTAAGTGTCTCCTTTTCTAAATATACGGGCCAAAACAGATCGATTCAACTGCTTTCTGATGTGGTAGCAACACTAGTGAGTAACTCTTTATACAGATCTTAATGTGTAATGAATAAAAAAAAGCACATGAATTAGAGAATATTCAGAAAAAGAAAATGGTGCTGGGGTAGAAAAAAATATATAATAATTATAATATCATTAAATGTATTATACCTAACGTTAAAAAGAAAATAGGAAGTTTCCGTTGCTATATGTAATGGGAAATGCATCTTAAAGGTAACACAATAGTTTGAAACTTTATCTATATTTATTATCATGCCAATTGTTGGTGAAACATCTCATAATCTCAGATCAATAACTCAATGCCTTATCATGTTTCCGCCTTACATCCGTTTCTCTGTTGAATGCTTAATGATAACAACTTCTGGTGAATGAACACTGAAATGTGTAGTGTAAAATAATGCCTTCACTGTAGAGTTCTCTGTACCCTGTGCTTCGTTCTAAAGATAGCGCAGGCCGCTTGCGTCAGATGATGTTGGCCTTTGCCTCACGAATGTGGCTTGGCTTAATGACTGCAACGGCAAAACAACTGAAATCAATAGAGAAGAACATTTTCATGGCCATCTGTCTTATTTCTAATTAACTTTAATAGCATTTTAAACCTGGGTGCGTCAACTAATTTGCTGCTGTGTGCATTGGTTACAATGTGGGGTCTGCTCACTTAACAGTAATTTGTGTTTAATTTGAGAACAGACTTGCAACATTTACTCTGACATAACTGGATTTCTGCAAATGTTGCTGAATTGTAATTTTTACATGTCTATTTTTCGTTCTATTTTTGTTTCAACTTGGCTTTCAACCGATTTGTCCCAAATTTTGCAAGTAGGTAGACTTTGCTGTTTAGTGACCAGGTCACACAAACTGCAGACGGACTCACCGTGGGTCACTGTAGTTTGTACCTTGAATTTCAGCCTTAATAGTTATAATGGATTAGTAATAATATATATATATTTGTGTTAGGGGCAAAAAGACCGTATATGATGTAAGAGATAAGTATAAGAGTAGTTAGACTATAAAGGCAACTCGGTTGTGGTGTGCCGGAACTGACAATGAGGTAGGGCCTGTAAATAAAAGAGGGCCCACCCAAGGGTAAAGGGAGAACAAGGAGGATATGTTGCGTAGTGGGAGTGGAGGGAGGGTCATGTAAATCGCTAGACCACGGACGGTGTGGAGTAAGGTAAGGGTTCCCTTTAAGTAGGGAAGATCCATGCCTCTCCCACAATTACAGGCCAAACAGCCTTAATACTTGTGTTAGGGGCAAAAAGACTGTACATGGAGTAAGAGATAAGTATAAGAGTAGTTAGAATATAAGGGCAAGTCGGTTGAGGTGTGCCGGAACCGACCATGAGGTAGGGCCTGTAAATAAAAGAGGGCAATATAGGGTGATATAGTTAATGTTAATATATGGTATATGTGTACATATTCAGTATCTCCTGCATGCAAGCTGTCTGGATTTTATTATGGCACACAGCGATTTGTACTTGGTGCCCTGCTGCCCAGCCCCCTCTTATAAATCTCTTCAGTCTTCAAATATTTATTTAAAGTTTACTAAGAAGCACACTCTGTGCACGGCTAGGATACAGTGTATGATTTTACCATATGGTTAAGTATTTTTTGTTGAAAAGATATAATTTCTTTAAGACAATAGCATGTTATTTAACATCATGAAATAATTGTCTTTCAAACCAACGCAGGAATCAGATGGTTCAGTAGGTATTTTTCTATCTATCTATCTATCTATCAATCTATCTATCTATCTATCTTTTTTCAGTCTATTTATCTAGACAAACATTTTTGGTGTCTGAGTGCCCAAAGATCTGTGAGAAACCAGTTAATGGATCTGAAGGTGCAATTAAAAGCATTAAACATGCTTCTTATTTATAACAAAGCTGCATACTAAAGTTGTGCTTAGGACCGGATTTGCCAGTAGGCCGGTGCATACAAACATTTTACATTTTGTTTAAAATATAAATTTTAGCATTTTAATTAAAAGGATACTATGGTCACCAGAACAACTACAGCTTATTGCATTTGTTCTGTTGAGTATAATCAGTCCCTTCAAGCTTTTTGCAGTAAACACTGTATTTTTAGAAACAATGCAGCCATGGGTGTACCTAGAGCATATGGCACCCGGGGCGGGTCCTATTTTTGGCACCCCTCCCATGTAATCCATGTACAGCTACAATGCACAGTGAGAACTGCTGAAAAAAGGCCCTGTTATTAAACCTCCTCAGATAGCCGTCCCACACCAGCAGATCCGCTCTCATGGCCCGTGATACCCTCAGGAAGTGGTGTCCTTCCCGGATGCCCGCTGTGGCCCTTGAGAGGGATCGCCAGAAGGCCCTCTTTGCCGCAGTTAAGCAAAACTGATCTGCCAAATCAATGAATGCAAGTGCTGAAGCCAGGGCCGGTGCAAGGATTTTTGCCGCCCTAGGCAAAAAAATTTTTGCCGCCCCCCCATATGTCCTGCCCACCATGTGACATCACAATGCCCCGCCCATATGCTCTGCCATATGGGCCAACGCCAGTCTTCATAAAGGGTCTTTTATCTGAAAAGACAGTGTGTTTACATTAAAAAGCCTACAGGCACAGGCTATAGACACCAGAACCACTACATTATGCTGTAGTGCTTCTGGTGACTATAGTATCCATTTAATGTGAGGTAAATTAGAAATTAGTGCCACTAATAATATATTGGATTGCCTACTTACCACCAGATGAGGACAAGAGGCTGATGATGGGCTCAGTCTGGCTCCACAGGTCTGGTGTAGAAGAGGCTCTCTGGAGACTGTTTTTAACAGTGCTCACAACAATTAACGAACAGGAAGCAGCTCCATTTTTTAGGGCCCCTTACACAGCTCAAGGTCTGGGCCCCCAGGGGGCATACGCCTACAATGCCCACCCATAAATCCACCTACATGGCCCATCCATGAGTTGGGGATGTTTTATGTGTGCAATTTGTGTAAGGGATGTAGTGTGTTTATAGGGGATGTGTTTGCGTTTAAGGAATGCATTGTATGTTTCTGTGTGTGTGTGTAAGGGGTGCAAGGTTTGTTTCTGTGTATGTAATTTAATAAAAACCAAAGAAAAGAAAATGTTACTTGCGCTTTCTCCTTAATCCCTATGTATATTTAGACAAATGGAGGTCATTTAGTTGCTCCAATGGCCATTGGAGGGAATGCCCGCCTGCCAACGTCAAGGCAGACCCCCCTAAGCGGGTCCTAACACTGACCCTTCAGCCTGCTTCCTTGAGCTTCTGGCAAAGATATCTCTAATGAGACAGAAAGGGGTATTTTTTATATACACCCCTATACTTATTAACCCTCAATAGGGAACACATGGGATGGGCAGCAGCATTGTAACCAGGCTGTGTGATACAAAGTAAAAAAAATTCATAGTGCTCTCCCCTCCGGTCAATTATTGATTTCCCCCTCCCTTCTGTCCCTCTGTGTTCTCCCCTTCTGTCACTTAGTGCTCTCCCTTGGCCCCCTGTCCCCCTGCAGTCCCCCCTTGGTGGTCTTCTCACTCCCCCCTCTCCCCTTAGTGGTCCTCCCTCTTCCAAACCCCTTAGTAGACCTTCCCCTACTCCCCCCACCCCCTTAGTGGTAATCTCCCCCCCTTAGTAGTCCTTACCCTCTTCCCCTCTCCTTAGTAGTCCTCCCTCCTTACCCCCCTTTGATGGTCCTTCCCCCCTTAGTGGTCCTCCCTCTCCCAAACCCCTAGTGGACCTCCCCTCCTCCTCCCTCAGTGGTCCTTACCTCCCCACCCCCGTTCCCCCTGTGTTCCTTCATCCCCCTCCCCCAGTGGTCCTGACTCACGCCTCCCCAAGTGGTCCTTACCCTCCCCTCCCCTAGTGGTCCTTACTTCCCCCTCCCCTCCCCTAGTGGTCCTTACCCTCCCCTCCCCTAGTGGTCCTTACCCTCCCCTCCCCTAGTGGTCCTTGCTCCCCCCTCCCCTCCCCTACTGGTCCTTACCTTCCCATCCCCTAGTGGTCCTTACTCCCCCCTCCCCTCCCCTAGTGGTCCTTACCCTCCCCTCCCCTCGTGGTCCTTACCCCCCCCCTCGTGGTCCTTACCCCCCCTCGTGGTCCTTACCCACCCCCAGTGGTCCTTATCCCCCCCTAGTGCTCCTTATACCCTCCCTCCCCTAGTGGTCCTTATCCCCCCCTCCCTCCCTCCCCTAGTGGTACTTATCCACCCCTCCCTCCCCTAGTGGTCCTTATCCCCCCTCCCTCCCCTAGTGGTTCTTATCCCACCCTCCCTCCAATAGTGGTCCTTAACCCCCCTCCCTCCCATAGTGGTCCTTACCCCCCCTCCCATGGTGGTCCTTACCCCCTCCCTCCCTCCCATGGTGGTCCTTAACCCCCTCCCTCCCTCCCATGGTGGTCCTTACCCCCCTCCCTCCCATGGTGGTCCTTACCCCCCCTCCCTCCCATGGTGGTCCTTACCCCCCCTCCCTCCCATGGTGGTCCTTACAACCCCTCCCTCCCATGGTGGTCCTTACCCTCCCTCCCTCCCATGGTGGTCCTTACCCCCTCCCTCCCATGGTGGTCCTTAGCCCCCCTCCCATGGTGGTCCTTACCCCCCCTCCCTCCCATGGTGGTCCTTACCCCCTCCCTCCCATGGTGGTCCTTACCCCCCCTCCCTCCCATGGTGGTCCTTACCCCCCCTCCCTCCCATGGTGGTCCTTACCCCCCCTCCCTCCCATGGTGGTCCTTAACCCCCCCTCCCTCCCTCCCATGGTGGTCCTTACCCCCTCCCTCCCATGGTGGTCCTTACCCCCTCCCTCCCATGGTGGTCCTTACCCCCCCTCCCTTCCTCCCATGGTGGTCCTTACCCCCCCTCCCTCCCATAGTGGTCCTTACCCCCCCCTCCCATGGTGGTCCTTACCCCCTCCCTCCCATGGTGGTCCTTAACCCCCTCCCTCCCTCCCATGGTGGTCCTTACCCCCCCTCCCTCCCATGGTGGTCCTTACCCCCCCTCCCTCCCTCCCATGGTGGTCCTTACCCCTCCCTCCCATGGTGGTCCTTACCCCCTCCCTCCCTCCCATGGTGGTCCTTACCCCCCCTCCCTCCCTCCCATGGTGGTCCTTACCCCCCCCTCCCTCCCATGGTGGTCCTTACCCCCCCCTCCCTCCCATGGTGGTCCTTACCCCCTCCCTCCCATGGTGGTCCTTACCCCCCCGCACCCCCCCCTCCCTCCCATGGTGGTCCTTACCCTCCCCTCTGCCCATGTAGCGTGGCCGGGCGGCGCGGAACGCGGGACAGGAACCTCTGTTTCCTGTACCCGGCCACCGGCGGAATGACAGGAAGTGCTCACTCAGTGAGCAGTGAGCACTTCCTGTCATTCCGCCGGCGGCCGGGTACAGGAAACAGAGGTTCCTGTCCCGCGTTCCGCGCCGCCCAGCCACGCTACATGGAGAGACCGGCAGGAGGGAGCGCTCTGCGCTTCCCTCCTGCCGGTCACTCAAACCCGGCCGCCCTCACACAGCAGTGCTGCGCCGCCTGGGGCTTGTTAAAGCGCTCAGGCGGCGCAGCATGAGGAGCCACACCGGGCACAGGGATCCGGCGCCCCCTGGTAAGTTGCGCCCTAGGCGGCTGCCTAGGTCACCTTACAGGTGGCGCCGGCCCTGGCTGAAGCGTGACCTCCTTTGCCCTCAAAACACCCGTCAGCACCTCCCTCAACATTTGCAAATTGTCCACTGGCAATCAGCGCACCCCCTGTACCATAACCATTTCCAAACCCAGTAAACAGAGGCAAGAGGTCAGGCCATCAGTCTTCTCTGCTGCCATTAAGCCACTCTTTGCATCATCCACAGAAAATGCAAGCAGTCCCCCGGTATATTGTGAACTGACACACAAGTCGGCCAGGCAAAGAACCAGGAAGTCACACCCAGACTCCACTTCGACCACCCATTCCAGGAAAGTACTAAACTTCTAAAAATAAACACCGGAGATGGAGCACCCTATTGGGAAATAGGGATGTTGACATTCATGATGGACTAGCAGCAACTGAAAGCGGCCTCAATATCCACTTTTGCCAAAGGCGCCCCAGCCTCCTGACCATTATCTTGCACTTATCCACATTAAATGTCAGCTGCCACAACTCTGACCATTTTTTTAGTTTACCTAAATCATTTGCCATTTGGATTATCCTTCTTAGAAAATTAAAACCACTGACAGGTGAAGTGAATAACATTGATTATATCATTACAATGACATCTGTCAATAGGTAGGATATATTAGACAGCACGTGAACAGTCAATTCTTGAATTTCATGTGTTGGAAGCAGGAAAAATGGGCAAGCAAAAAGATGGCAGCATAATGCACTTTGGAAGGAAGGCAGGCTGGCGGAGGCAGTGTTATGCTCTGGGCAATGTATTGCTGGGAAGCATTTGGTCCTTGTATTTATGTGGATGTTACTTTGATACATACCACCTACCTAGAGATTGTTGCTGACCACGTACTCCCCTTCATGGCAATGGTATTCCCTGATGGCAGTGGCCTCTTTCAGCAGGAAAATGCACCCTGCCACACTGCGAACAATGTTCAGGAATGGTTTGAGGACCAAACAATGAGTTCAAGGTGTTGTCTTGGTCTCCAAATTCCCCAGATCTCAATCTGATTGAGCATTTGTGGGATGTGCTGGGGCAAGAAATCCCATCCATGAAGACCACCAGGCCCAATGCTACCACTAGGCACAAGGGGAGCACACTGCACAACCCACCCCTCCTGACAGTCACTCTATGTAGCGTGACTGAGCAGACCAGGTATAGGAGCTTCTACATTCTCTAACCGGTCTCACAGGGAGTGATCGCTAAGAGCAACAGACACTTTCTGTGAGACCAGGTAGAGGATGCAGAAAATCCTCCACCGCGGTCCGCTCGGCCATGCTACAGGGGGTGGGGGAGTGGGGGGAGGGAAGGAGGAAAGGTGGGAGGAGGGATATGGGGGGAGGGAACACAAAGGGATGGGCAAAGAGACCCACACAGGGCTGGGTTGGTGACAAAGAGACACACAGAGGGCTGGACAAAGGGATACAAAGGCTCAGGAGGACAAAAAGACATAAAGAGGGGTTGAGGGGCAAAGAGGCATACAGAAGGGCTGAGTGGGACAAAAAGACACACAGAGGGCTGGGGTTACAAAGAGGCACATAGAGGGACTGGGGGGGATAGAGAGTCACACAGAAGGACGGATGGTGTCAATTAGACACATAAAGGCTCAGGAGGACAAAAGGAAACACAGAGGGGCTGGGGGGTAAAGAGGCACACAGAGAGCTGGGAGGACAAAGAGGCATGCAGAGGGGCTGGGGAGGACAACGTGACACACAAAGAGCCTGGGGGGACAAAGAGACACATAGAGGCCTGGGGTGGACAAAGAGACACACAGAGAGGCTGGGGGCCAAAGAGGCACACAGAAGGGCTGGGGGACAAAGAGACACAGAGAGGGCTGGGGAACAAAGAGACACACAGATGGGTTGGGGAGGACAAAGAGGCACACAGAGGGGCAGGGGACAAAGAGGCACACAGAAGGGCTCGGGGGACAATGAGACACGCAGAGAGACTGGGGTACATAGTAGTTTTAAGTTTTATGCTTTTCATTTTTTCTATAAATCTGTTTAATAAAAATCCAAGTTAGCAATTTTTTTTTTTTTTTTATTCTGGCTGGAGGGGTGCAAATGGTTGGTCTTACTTAGGGTGCAAAATAGTTTACTGCCAGCCTTGGAATACCCACCTCGCAACTTCCAAGACTAAATAGATCTGCTAATGTCTTGATGCCAGATACCACAGGGCATGTACAGAAGTCTTGTGGAGTCCATGTATTGATGCATCAGAGATGTTTTAGCAGCAGAAGGGAGATCTTCCCGATATTAGGCATGTGGTTTTATTGTTGTGACCGATGAGTGCTCATAATAATGAATAAATACTCTCTCTAGAAAACATAAAAAACAACTCCTCAAGATTTATGGCAACAAGCATTTGATATAATGTACAAACAAATTCTAATGATGCTGGTTCAGAAGCCACAATGATATGCCTTTTAGAAATGATTAATTCCCCAGTTAAATATTTTTTTCAGCTGGACTATTTTAGTGTTATTTCATAGCTGACATAATTATGATACCTTCCATTGATTACTGAAAACTTTACCCACCTGACAGCTGCTTCCTGTGGTAAGAATTTTGGTAAGAAATATGTAAAATTGTTCTCACTTGAATTGTCAAAGTGAAAAAGAAAAAACAAAAACAGGTCATCCAGGAATCAAATAAAATGTAAATCACCTAGAAGGGGAAATTAGACATCCTTTTGCTCAACTTCGTAATTATTTTGTGATATAAATATTATGTATACAATAGTATAAAAAAAAAAGTAAAATTGAATTGACTGTCTTGCTACATACAGTAGAAGTTAAAAAGGAGAGATTTGACTAATTTGATACTCTGTTTAGATGACCAAATGTTACAGTCGTATAGTGACTTTGTTTCATCTTTCAGTTTAGCAGTATAGATTTTTCCTGTACTTTGGGAATCAGATACTATTCGTTCTGTTTCTATTTATCAGTATAGTAGGGACAATATTATCTGTACTTCTATTTATATTTTTTCTTTCTGTACCCTCTTTGTTCTCCCTTTCTTCTCTGATTGGGTTTATGTGGTGTTTTATATATGTATTTGTTCAGACCCAGGTATTTTTCCAGCTCTTCTTAAATTTTGAATCTATTAAAAGTTCATTTTTATCATACATTTTGGTCACTGGACAGCTCGGTTTCTTTTTGTTTGCCATATAGTAGAAGTTATTATTTTCACGATCTCCACTGAAAACTGTTTAGGCAATATTTCTATTTTACTCAAACTAGAGTTTGATTTGTCAAATGACATTACAGTGACACTGTAATGACCCTGCATTCACAAACACGAATACTGAACAAACTGGCTCAGTTTTCAAAGGCCTTCTAGAATTAGGAGGTACCGAATGCTTAAACCTAGAGAAAATTCTTTTTTAGTTTAGGAGTTTCGTAGCTTCTGCAGTACATGCAAGGGTTTGATGTAGCATAGACTGCTGGGCCCCTCATTTTACAGTTCAGTTGCCAAGCCATCTCTGTCCCAGTGGCACCCTCTGTTTGGGGCACAGGGATCATCAGATCTCACCTCCAACAGGGGGCCTAGTGCTATAATCTTGAGAACTCTAAACACTCAGAGCATTGCTATGGGTTATCATGGCAAGACTCTCGCTGGAGCCTGTCTTAGGCAAGTGTGCCACCAGCCGGAGAGTGCTTCCAACTTCCAAGATGTCCCTTCATTGGCCAAAGATAACAGAAGTATCAGAAAAAGGGAGGGGGGGGAAGAAATATTTCCTTTTTATTGTTATTATTATTTATTTATTTTTATTAATATTTTCTTCCCCTGTGCACCCTGAACATCTATGCCCCTCCACACACAATAGCCCCTGTACATAAACACTGTGGCACCCTACACACCCACTAAAGCATATATTAAAACACACACACACACTACAGCCCATATACATGCACATTAGATACCTTTTATGCACACTACAGCCACTAGATGCAGACACACTCTCTAGACACGAACTACACCCCATAGACAAATGCATACACTACACCCTTTAGACACACAAACACTCTCTACAGCCTCTAGACACACACAGCTGCTCCTATACAAACACAGATGCTCTGCAGGGACAGCAAACTGACATACTCACTTTCCAGTGGTGTGAGTGTTATTGTTGATGACATGACACGCACCATCTCTGTCCTTGTTCTCTACTACTGAGCTGCTCTGCAATTAAATACTGGGCTGAATTTTTTTTCACAGTCTGGCCCTGGTCACCAGTTCCAGCCCCCTCAGATAACCTTCAGCATAGGTTGGCTGATACCGGCTTCCCATAATCCTGCAGGGTAGAATGGTTATAAGAGATGATGAGAGTGCCTTTTTGAAGCCATAAGCACTGTTTTGTCCGCCTCTGAGTGGAACCACACCAGAAGGTCTCTTGAGACATCAACTGGGGCCCTGGGAGACTGACCCACTATGAAATATGAGTCCTCTTTTATAGACTTCTCCTTAGTAGATGGATCTAGGGATGTCCACAGCCATCAGATGAGGTAGGGCATCTCTTGTAAAGGCACTGAATCAGGAATGCCCGGATCCTTAGATTTTGTGCTAGTGCAAATCTTCCATAG
Source organism: Pelobates fuscus (assembly GCF_036172605.1). Taxonomy (NCBI): domain Eukaryota; kingdom Metazoa; phylum Chordata; class Amphibia; order Anura; family Pelobatidae; genus Pelobates; species Pelobates fuscus. Next base: position 117,069,948 of record NC_086321.1, read on the forward strand.
TTGCAATTTTCATCTCAGGTCATTGGTGTTCCTGTGATAACTATTCCACTTTTGCAATTAAGTCATGGTAATGCCTGTGACAAACTCCCCTTTTCAAGTGAGTTTGCCATGAGTTCCTGGAGGAGCCTGCTTGCCAGCCTCCTGCCTTCAGACTATGGACCCTGTAAACTGTGATATAAAAGTCTCCGTTTGTGAAATTAGACAATTTTTTTCGGGAACCCAACAGCTGCACGAACCAGAGACCACCCTGGAGCTTGTTAAGCCTAATTGCTACTTTGTAGCAATTACCACCTCAGTGTTCTAAATGTTCGTCTGGGTGGCCGCAATTCCTATGGATGACCACGAGGTAGTGGTCATCTTGTTCGCATGAACGCAGGCAGCGGTGTTTGGTCGTTGAGTTCATGGAACCATTTTCGAATTCTAAAACTCCCGAACACCCCTGGACTTTCATGATCGCCTGTGTTCAGTTTTATAACACTTAGGAAGACACTGTTCGGTGGAATCATTCAGCTGAATAAGGTGAACTAGCTCGAGGGTAGAAATAAATGACTTCCAGAAAATTCCTGAACTCCTGAACTGATATGGGTGATTTTTGGATATGTTGGTCACCCAGATCTGGGGATGTAACTTTTGTGGGGTTTTATGTATGTTTAGGGTACGTTTGGGGTGTTTGGGAAAAAGTATGTTTTTTTCTGTGCTTGGAGATAATTGGATTAGATTAGTACAGTTCCTGATCCAATTATCTCCCAGCAGAGGCGGCTCTAGACTTTATGAGGCCTTAGGCGAAACTCAAACATGAGGCCCCACTAACAAAAAAGTGTCGCATATACACATTGATGCACAGTTTACCTGTGTATGTGCCTGAGAGTGTGTCTGACAGAGAGTATCCTTGTGTGTGAGAATGTATGTCTCTGTGAGCATGTTTGTGTTTTTGTATGGGGTAGCTGCTTGAAGTGTGTTGGGTGTATGGGGGGGTGATGGTGAGAGGGAATGGCGGGTGATGGTGTGAGGGGGTGATGGTGAGAGGGAAAGGGGGGTGATGGTGCGAGGGAGAGGGGGTGATGGTAAGAGTGAGCGGGGGTGATGTCAGAAGGAGGGGGGTGATGTGAGAAGGGGGGTGATGTGAGAAGGGGGGTGATGTGAGAGTGAGGGGGGGTTGATGTGAGAGTGAGGGGGGGTTGATGTGAGAGTGAGGGGGGTTGATGTGAGAATGAGGGGGGGTTGACGTGAGAGTGAGGGGGGGTGTGATGTGAGAGTGAGGGGGGTGATGTGGGAGTGGGGGGGTGAAGTGAGAGTGAGGGGGGTGATGTGAGAGTGAGGGGGGGTGATGTGAGAGTGAGGGGGTGATGTTAGAGTGAGGGGGTGATGTTAGAGTGAGGGGGGTGATGTGAGAAGGAGGGGAGTGATGTGAGAAGGAGGGGGTGATGTGAGAAGGATGGGGTGATGTGAGAAGGAGGGGGGTTGATGGTGAGAGTGGTGGGGGTGAGGCTAAGGGTGGTGAGGGGGTGAGGCTGAGGGTGGTGAGGGGGTGAGGCTGAGGGTGGTGAGGGGGTGATGCTGAGGGTGGTGGGGGGTGCTGAGGCTGAGGGTGGTGGGGGGTGCTGAGGCTGGTGGGGTGGTGAGGCTGAGGGTGGTGAGGGCGTGAGGCTGAGGGTGGTGGGGAGGGTGAGGAGACTGAGGGTATTGGGGAGGGTGGGGAGGCTGAGGGTGGTGGGGAGGGTGGGGAGGCTGAGGGTGGTGGGGGTTGTAAGGCTGAGGGTGGTGGGGGGTTCTAAGGCTGAGGGTGGTGGGGTGCTGAGGGTGGCGGGGTGGTGAGGCCGAGGGTGGTGGGGAGGGTGGGGAGGCTGAGGGTGGTGGGGAGAGTGGTGAGGCTGAAGGTGGTAGGGAGGCGGAGGGTGGTGAGGCTGAGGGTGGTAGGGAGGCTGAGGGTAGTGGGAGGGTAGTGAGGCTGAGGGTGGTGAGGCTGAGGGTGGTAGGGAGGCTGAGAGTGGTGGTGAGGCTGAGGGTGGTGAGGGGGGGTGAGCTGAGGGTGGTTGGGAGGGTGGTGAGGCTAAGGGTATTGGGAGGGTGGGGAGGCTGAGGGTGGTGGGGGGGTGGTGAGGCTGAGTGTGGTTGGGAGGCTGAGGGTGGTGGGGAGGGGGGTGAGGCTGAGGGTGTTGGGGAGGGTGGTGAGGCTGAGGGTGGTAGGGAGGCTGAGGGTGGTGGGGAGGGTGGTGAGGCTGAGGGTGGTGGGGAAGGTGATGAGGCTGAGGGTGGTGGGGAGGGTGGGGAGGCTGAGGGTGGTAGGGAGGCTGAGGGTGGTGGGGAGGGTGATGAGGCTGAGGGTGGTGGGGAGGGTGGTGAGGCTGAGGGTGGTAGGGAAGCTGAGGGTGGTGGGGAGGGTGGTGAGGCTGAGGGTGGTAGGGAGGCTGAGGGTGGTGGGGAGGGTGATGAGGCTGAGGGTGGTGGGGAGGGTGGTAATGCTGAGGGTGGTAGGGAGGCTGAGGGTGGTGGGGAGGGTGGGGAGGCTGAGGGTGGTAGGGAGGCTGAGGGTTGTGGGGAGGGTGATGAGGCTGAGGGTGGTGGGGAGGGTGGTGAGGCTGAGGGTGGTGGGGAGGGTGGTGAGGCTGAGGGTGGTAGGGAGGCTGAGGATGGTGGGGAGGGTGGTGAGGCTGAGTGTGGTGGGGGGTGAGAGAGCCTACCTTTACTCCCTGGTGGTCCAGTGGGCTCCCTGGTGGTCCGGTGGCCACTGCTCCCGGTCTGCAGCTCCGCAGAGCTGCAGACCATGTAATCTCGCAAGACCATCAGAGCGTTGCCGTGGTAACCCGCGGCAACGCTCTGATTGGCCGGTTTTCGCGAGACACATGGTCTGCAGCTCTGCTCACTGCGGAGCTGCAGACCGGTGTCTGTGGTGGCTGGCCGGGCAGCCAGGAGGGGCCTCGCACCCGGCGGCATACCGGGCAAGCCGCCGGGCCCCCTCCTGGTGTCAGGTCCTCGGTCAGTGACCGAGGACCTGACACAGTCTGCCCACAGGCGGTTTAGGTGGCCGCGAGGTCCCAGCCAGCGCGAGGCCTTAGGCGGCCACCTAAACCGCCTAATTAGAGAGCCGACTCTGTCTCCCAGGCACAGAGGAGGGACTATCTGATTTTGTATGGGAGTGTCCTGGACCTAAGAGCCAATGTAATTGTGTATTTGTTTTTACTGTGGTTTACTGTCATGTCCAGGGGGGAGTGTCCCTTGCATGGGGACATGCATATAAGGCCAGTAAACCTGCTGTAAACCTCGTCTTGAGCTCTGTGAGCACGTTTTTTTTATCAGCCTTACTTGTTGGAGTACAATTCTTGTTGATGGGATATATGGTCTACATCGACATCAGGGGTGGGTATACCTTTGATGTTCTTTTGTTATAGGCCCCCAAGGGAGGACCCTGGATAGTCTTACCCATATGTGTGGTAAGTACCTGTAGATCTTCACATATGAGGTTTGTGTCCTTTCTTGGAAGAAGGTCATCAGGCTCATCCATTGCACTTCTGAGTACTCAGGGGAAGGCTCTTTCAGAGGCACCATCTTTACTACATGCGGCCTAGTAGTTTGGAGAAGCAGATGAGTTATTTCAGAGTTGTTCGCAAAAGATGTTTTGAAATAGATGACAAATGTTGAGTAGTGCTTAGGGGAACAGTAGGTAACCCACAATCTCGGTGGCTGAGGAGTAAATAATATAAAGAAGTAGCCTCTTCTCAGAGCTCAAGAAACGCAGTTCAATCGATAGCTCTGCCCTTTTCTGAAACCATTTTTTAATATTATGTTTGATTTTTTTCTGCCTTAAATTTTGTGGAACCCACCTGTTTTTAAAACATTAGACAAGCCATATCCTGACCTATTTAGTTTAAACACAGGTTCCAAAATGCACATTTAATCCATTTATCCAGCAGTTTAGTTGCTTCACCAGCAAAGTATAATCCCTTAACGAATGACCTTTATTTAACCACCTGTGTATGTATTTCCTTCTCTCTAATTCTAAAGTTCACATCAATTTTGTTTTCCATCTTTGGACTGTACAATATATGCATGTCTGGCATGATAATTGTCATGTACCCAGGATAAATAAACATTCAGCAATAGAAATCCCATCTCAAGTAAAATACATTTTTTTGTGTATCAATATTCTAGAGGCGGGCAATAATGTCTAAAGATGGGTGACAGAAATTCCTAGACTCAATATGAACAAGAATAAGTCAACATGTGTTGTATGTCTAGATATATAAACTGCTCCAGAAGGCCTTGTGATATCTTATTCCGTTATATCTGATTTGGCATCATATAATCTGACTCCAGATCAGAGCTATCTATCTGGCAGCCCATGGGCTACATGTCGCTTGCTATGCTCTTATATGTGACTCAAAGAGGGCAGTCTTTTTTTCATAACATTATTTTCAAATACATATAATTCTTCATCATGGACTTTGTGGTCAGGAGGCCATCTGTAATCCTCTCTCCTGCTGATGATATTCAGGTAGGAGCAGTGACAGGGCTGTATCTGTCAAGTTCTGATACTTTCAGTTTCTCTCTGAGCATTAAGCCTGGCCGTTCTAACGTCTACTTATCTTTTCCTGCGGTTCCTATTTACTGTTTTGTATCTTGCTAAGGATTCTTCCGTATACTGACAATGTAGATGATTTTTACTGAAAAGAGATAATTACATGGTCATTGATGTATCAGGCCTCTTTACAGCTATTGACTTCAGGGTGCATGACCTGGGTTGCAGGCAAGATGAAGCTAAATCTCTTTACTCTGCAAATCTGAAGCCTACAAATGCTGTTTATTGCTGAACCAACAGCTTTTATGGGTCGCGATCACGAACAGACTACCACCAAATCCAACCAACAGAGAATGATTATTTTCAGCCTTCGGACCATCAAACATATTCAACACCCTGTTAAGCATTGGAGAACTCCAGACACTAAGCTCAACTGCTGACTGGATTTGACAATGCACCCAACCAATAGACCACTGTGGTGCAGTGATATGAGAGGTCATACTAGAGGAAATATTTTTATTGCAATTGTTACGCACAAATCAGTTGGACAGTAAAATGTTGGCTTGTGTTACCTGTTGGATAACGCTATTCTTTCTTGCTTGATTTTATTTCCTTTTTTTAATGTGATTGATTTTGATTGCCTATGACATGACCTAGTTCTGAATACCTTTATTAATGTCTAACTTTTGTTTGGGGAAATAAAGTATGATAGTGGCCCACCCTTTTAACAATGAGCAATATTTTTAATATTATGTCTTTGGGTTATTGTGAAGATATAGTTAAGCTTGTTTGCCCCAGGAATTATTTTCTAAACCTTGACTGTTAGTATGTTGTCTTCATTCCAAGGGGCAGGAACTGATACATTCTGTAAATATGCAGTTTACTGCGTTTACAGCCCCTATCTGTTTATATATCATTGACCTGATTATTTCTGTACTTTTACACTGCATCATGGGATTGATCTTGTCTTAGGAGCTGCTTTTACGGCTCTGACTCATGTTCTTCACTTGCAGCATGGGAGTGGTTCTGCAAATGAACAGGCTAGCAGAAAGGGGGTGAAAGATTTGTCACCCCAGGCTTGTCGGGTCACGTTTACTCGTGAAAGGGTCTTTTAGTGCTACAACCAGTATTTATGGTAATAGTTCACTTTACTGCACGGAGGATCTTATAAAAAGGCTGGAGTGGCAAAGGTCAACCTTCGCTTGCATAGAGAATGTCAAATTACACAAGCCGTTTTGAAATGTAGACATTACACTTCCTGTAAACATGTGTTTAGCACATGGTGTTGGCACCAGGCGAGAGTAAATTTGCAAAGACAAAGAAATAAACAGTGATTTCTGCTTTGTCCTCTCTGTCTATTCACTGAAAATGTTACTTATCTGTACGTGGTATGGAAGGTTTACATCGTTTTTAACCAGATCATGAGTTTTTTATGCAAGGTACTGTCACAAGTACACTTTATTTAAAACGCAGGGAGAGGTTGCAGACAAACTAACGACAAAACAATCATTTTGTGCACAGATTACTGTTATGAACAGATTACTGTTCATAGCTACGGTAATAATAAAATCAGTAAATATGTAACATTGTTACGAGATAATATTATTTAAATGCCCTAGGAAAAACTTGAATACAATAGCAATCTCGTGTTTCTTTCCTGGTAAAAATGAAATAAAAAAAATGTTTAAATAGATAAACAATAAAAAACAGCATTTTGTTAAGATGGTAGAAATATTCTTTAAGTATACATTATTTTTTATTATACGGTATCCCTTGTTTTTAATTAGTGACTATTATTAAAAGACTTTATGTACAACATTGCTGTTTTTGTTTGGATATGTGTTAAACATTTGCACTTACTGTACGTTTTTTTGATAATGTGAAAATAATTTAATCGGTGTTATATATGTTTGACAACAGGCAACTGACTACATAAATAGATAGACCATTATTGCTGAATACAATTCCACTAGTCCATAGTTTACAACCACTACTAGAGAGACCCTAATACTCCAACACAGGTAAATAAATGAAAGCAAATAATACAGAGTTTGAGTTCATATTAAATAAGTAAAAGTAAAGGTATAATTCAGCAGCAAACTGCTCAACAGAAAAAAAGAAAAGAGGTAGAGAATGTAAGTGAACAAATTAAACATATGAAGAACAGGAATACAAAAAAAATAACTGAACTTGACTGCTGACCCTCTCCCTTTTATCTTCCGTTACCCTTCCCCCCAATAAAACACAGACAACCAAATTGTGGGTAAGGGCAACGGCCACAGCTTTTATTATTAAGCCAGCATAATTTAAACCAACTGTCAGCTGCTGGGTTTTCCCAGCAGACAGCTAACACAACAAATCTTCCAGAGCCTCTTCAGCCTGAAGTCCGTCCTCAACCAGACCAGGCTGCGACTCCCCAAGCCCGTCCGGGCACTGCTCTCAGTTCCACTTGCTGGCGAAGGACAAACCGCAGCTGTGACAAAAGAAACAGAAAAGAAAACACACCAAACACAACACATATAACCATAACATATCCCGTGTTCACACCAACCCAGGGAGGGTGGGCGGGAAACAGCACTGCTAGGTTCCCTCAGCGTGCTCTCCAGTGGTCTGGTAAGTATTTCCCAGTGACCCCGGTCCAAGTTCATCCTAAACATTGTATCAATTTTTTGTCACCATGGCAACCTCTCCGGGCAGCAGTCATGCTCCCCCTCCTTATCCACTCCGGGGGTTGGCCTTGACTGCTGACCCTCTCCCTTTTATCTTCCGTTACCCTTCCCCCCAATAAAACACAGACAACCAAATTGTGGGTAAGGGCAACGGCCACAGCTTTTATTATTAAGCCAGCATAATTTAAACCAACTGTCAGCTGCTGGGTTTTCCCAGCAGACAGCTAACACAACAAATCTTCCAGAGCCTCTTCAGCCTGAAGTCCGTCCTCAACCAGACCAGGCTGCGACTCCCCAAGCCCGTCCGGGCACTGCTCTCAGTTCCACTTGCTGGCGAAGGACAAACCGCAGCTGTGACAAAAGAAACAGAAAAGAAAACACACCCATCCCTGGAGAGGCCTGCGTCCCCCCGAAGCCAGCGCCTGTTCAATGGCTGACTGTAATCCCAAATTAAATATATCCAGCCCAATTTCGTTTAGGTGGACCCCATCAGCCCTCATTATGTTTGCGTTGTTCCCTTCCAGCTCCACATGACGAGCCACAAAGCCACCCAGCCTACGCACAAAACGTGAAATCGTCATGTTGAAACGACGCCTGCCGCGCTCCACCGCCCTGGCGTGTGGCAGCGCCCCCCCAAGCCGGTCGAGGAATAACTTCAGACCACACCAGTGTGACCTCGCTGAAAAGCGCCATACAGCGGGCCAAGTCGTGCTTGCACGCGTAAATTAAATCCACAGCTCGGCACCGTCCCAAGTCATTCCCCCCGGCATGAAGTACCAGAACCACTGACCCGGTCACGAAGCGCCGGAGCGCGACGCACTCCGGATACACTTGGTGCCACTCCAAACCCCGTATCCCCCGCCATCGAACCCTAACCTGTTCATGCGGGAGCCCTAGATTCCGGCCGTACGGTCTGTGCTCAGCGCGCCTAGCCGCCCAATAAATAAAGGAGTGACCGATGATCCAAACATACCGGGGGGAACCTGTGAAGAAAACAACACATCATAACTACCAACAGACTATAACAGATGAGGACGTATATACAGTTGAAACCTGCGAGAATCCCATCGACCCATGCGCTGAATTGCAGCATCGGACAACCCTACCTGTCGCGCCTGAGTTGCTGCACCAATCCGGAAGGAGTGGGGAGAATATCCCTTATCCTCTATGCCCAAAGCCCGCAAACTAGTTTTAAAAAACACTGGAGAACTGAGACCGGGTTAAGACTGACCCATCTGCGTGAAGCAAAAAGGATTCTGCAGCCTCCGGCCGTAAGCGCGCGTATTGACCTACCAGCGCCACAGGACACCACCTACCCCCAGTAGCACCAATGCTAACCGACCTCCCCCGACCTAACTGATCTGTTTTGGACTTCCGAATGAAAACCTCCACTCCACTCTGCCCTATGCGAACGTCCCCCCTTTGAAGAGATGCCAGAGCCCTAGCCGACGCGGCCACCAACTCACCTATCCGCAGCGCAGCGTAAAAACACAGAGAAAAGGCCACCCTGAAAAGCAGCGCCTCGAAGGGGGAGAAGCACACCGCAGAGAGAACCCCACATAGATCATCCAATAAGTGGACGGACACCGGCCGTCTACAATCAGGAACCCTATCTTTCCTCCATCCCCGAAGAACCCTCTGGACCACGAACTCTTTTGAAAGGTCCTCCCACCCCATACAACGCATCAGGAAAGAAAGAGCCCCTAAACTGCGTTCCACCGATGACACCGAAGCTGCGCGCTCCCGTAAGGAAGACATGAAAGCCAAAGTAGACAGCAACCTACCCTCAGAGGAGTACAAACCGAACTCTCTCGCAAAGACCAGCCACCGATCCCACACTGCCCGATAGGCAGACCACGAAGCGGGAGCCAGCGATCTCCTGAACAGGTCTGCTAGGTTCCGAAATCGAGGGTCCATAAGCACGTGGGACATACCAGACCAGCTTCCTCAGCTCCTGGAGCGACCTCCCGAAAACGATCCCACTGAAAGCGAGAAAGAGAGTCGGCAATGACATTAGACACTCCGGGAACATGGATTGCTCGGAACCAAATGTTAAATTCCAAACAACGCAGAACCAACCGGCGTAACAAAGCCAATACTGGAACCGAGCCAGATGATAAACGATTCACCACATGGACCACGCTCATGTTGTCCGTGCGGAAAACCACCTGCCTGTTCGCAAGCTCCTCCCCCCACAATTCCACTGCTACCACAATAGGGAAAAGCTCGAGAAAAGTCAAGTTACGTATCAGGTCCGCCTAGCGCCATGCAGCAGGCCAAGGCTCCGCGCACCAACGTCCCCGAAAAAATGCCCCGAAGCCCAGGGAGCCGGAGGCATCCGTAAACAACTCCAGGGCCACGTTAGATATCGCTTCTCGACGCCAAATTGTCCGACCATTGTACCCTGCGAGGAACTCACTCCAGACATTCAAATCGTCCTTGAGCCGCTTGGTGACCCGAATAAAATGATGGGGAAGGCTAATGCCGACAGTAGCCAGAGACAGCCGTCTACAAAACACCCGACCCATAGGCATGATCCGACATGCAAAGTTCAAGTGGCCCAACAGGGATTGCATCTGACGAAGCTGCACCTTCCGCGCACCCTTCACCCTATCAACCATGGTCGTAAGAGTTCCCAATTTATCACTGGGCAAACGAAAGACCAAACCGATGGAGTCAATCTCTATACCCAGGAAGGAAATAACCGCCTTCGGGCCCTCTGTCTTGTCCTCTGCCACTGGAACCCCTAAATCTCGCATAACTGCCTTAAACTGTCCCAACAAATATTCACATTGCGAAGAGTGAACCGGACCGACGAACAGAAAATCGTCAAGATAATGCAAGAGGGAAGAAAAACCTGACACCTCCGATACGATCCATTCCAGCAATGAGCTAAAAACTTCAAAATAATAACAAGAAATCGAGCAACCCATGGGGAGGCACATATCGTAGAAAAATTCCCCCTGAAACTGACATCCCAACAAATGAAAACAGGAAGGGTGAACTGGGAGCAACCGAAAGGCCGATTGAATATCAGACTTAGCCATCAGGGCCCTAGGCCCTGCTTCCCGAACCAGATCCAGAGCACGATCAAAAGAAGCGTATCGGACCCGACTATCCTCCTTCGCAATCCCGTCATTAACCGAAGCCCCCGCTGGAAAAGACAGGTGATGAATCAGCCGAAACACCCCCGGTTCCTTCTTAGGAACGAGGCCCAAAGGGGACACCCGCAAATTATCAAACGGAGGAAAGGAAAACGGACCCGCCATCCGTCCCAAGTCCACTTCTTTTTGCAGCTTAGCCGCCAGAATCCCTTCCCTACCCCGAATCGAGGACAAATTGTGCGCAAACGACGCCTCCCCAGACGGAGTAAATGGGATCCTAAAACCGTCGGTGAAACCTTCCCAAAGCACCCGCGCATCCCTATGCCTGGGGTACCGTGCGAGCCACGGAAGCAGTTTTTTTTCGCCCGAACCGGAGTCCTCCCCCCGAGGAGCGTCATCCTTAGATGACGTCCTGGGGAGGGGTTTTCCTCTTCTAAAACACCGAACTGCCGGGTGAGCCCCACCACAGTGGGAACACTCATGTTTAAATCGACAACTGTTGTACCACCTGCACTGACTCTCATTGAAGAGCCAGCAGATGCCCTTCTTGATCCAGGCCGACACTCCACCAGGAGCGCCGGCGGCCGAAGGAAAGGACGATGAGGCTGGACGGCACGGGGTCATGAGAAGTAACCAAAGGTTACCATCTTGCATGCCAAAATGCATGTGCGGTCGAACCGCCATTTTTTGTCTAAATTGCTGGTCGTATTTAAACCAGCATTGACCCCCATAAACTTTATAAGCCCCCCAAATTAAATCCAAATAAGAAAACAAAGACGGGGCCCGCTCTGGAAACCTCGTCGACAAAATACTAGCGTAAGTTGCAAATCCTTGCAACCAATTACCGAAGGTACGGGGGAGCTCCTTACCTTTTCCAATCTCCGTCGCCTCACCGCGTCGCGGTCTATCAGCAGATTCCCTATCAAAAGGGACTAACGATATGAGGTCCACATACTCACCCTCAATATTTTCTCCTTCACCTCCAGCGACACATGCATCCCCAGGGGGGCTATGTCACACACCGGCCCCCCTGCAGTACCCTCCAGAGAACCCAACGGAGGGGTCCCCGTGGGAAGCGAAGCGTCCTGCGCAGTTAAGCCAACCTGCCCTAAGCGATCTAATACTAAGCGCAGCAATTTTATGACTTCCCCAGTATTCCCTTGTTCCAGCCCAGAGACCCCCTCTGCCCCTAACCAAGCGCGTGCGCACTCCAACTCACGGTTCTGGAGCAGGGGTCTCTCCATCAGCTCCACATCCGATCCATCCGTCAATACAGGTCCTGTGGCCAGCCTGCCAGCCTGCCCTCCAGGGGGCTGGCGGCTCACCCCCATGGTAGCTCCAGATCTTCTGGGGTGGGTGTGTGGAGGGGAATCCTGCGTCCCTCCCTCCTCTGTGGCTGCAGAAGCACCTTCAGGTCTCCTGGGGTGATGAAGAAGAGGGGAATCCTGCGTCCCTCTCCTCTCCCTGGTGGTCCCAAGATGCCCTGGCGAGTTCCTCCGCCGGCCTGCCTGCACCCGCTGGCCATCTCCACTTTCGGGGGGCCAGCGGTGCTCCGTTCCGGAATCCCCGGATCCATCTTCACCCGGACTTCCGGGTTCAGCAGTGGCCTGTGACGTCTGCGCTCTTTGACCCGCTGACGTCACGTACGCGCCACCAGCGTTCCGGCGTGCGGCGCCCCGCCTCTTCCGGCGTGCAGCCGCACGCCCTGACGTCACATCCGCTGCAGCCGGAAGAGAAGGGTGAGGACTGCGCGACCTCACCTCTCCCACAGCGCCATCTTGGGATCCGCCATCTTGATGGCCAGGCCCCGACCGGGCCATCCGACGCGTGGAACACCTCTCCCCGCTCCTTCTTGTTCCGGAAACCGGATTCCTCCGCAGGGGGCCAGCCTCGCTCGGCCCCGGACTGGTAGTAGTTGGTGGCACAGCCCTGGCTCTCCTCACCGGACTGGGAGACAATCTGGATGGCGGCCTGGAACGGCGGGTACGACGTCCTCTGGTGGGCCCCGACCCCTCTTGAGACTCCTGGGTGTTTTGGACGCTGTGAAGCAGTGCAGCATAGGACTCTGCGCCGTGTGTCCTCTGAAAGGCCTGCAAAATCGTGAGTAGAGCCTCTCTGGGCATGTCAGGGACATGAGCCATGATGTTAAGTTATTAACTGCAGTGGTAAAATTCTGGAACAGCAGTTTTTAAAACACTAACAGCAGTTTTTTTCTTTTAAGATGACCAGAAACAGCACTGCTAGGTTCCCTCAGCGTGCTCTCCAGTGGTCTGGTAAGTATTTCCCAGTGACCCCGGTCCAAGTTCATCCTAAACATTGTATCAATTTTTTGTCACCATGGCAACCTCTCCGGGCAGCAGTCATGCTCCCCCTCCTTATCCACTCCGGGGGTTGGCCTGTATGGGATCTGTAAAGAATACTTAAGTATCTGTGATTTATGTAAGGTAAACAAATAAAAACTGATGCAAAAGAAAAAAATGTCAAATTTAATATAAAAATTGGACCCAAAATGTGCAACTATCTGTTTACTGACGAAATTCTTAAGAATTAGGGGTACTATGATGCAATCTCGGTCTTCTCTAGAACTTAAGAGAGCAGTTTTGCCTTTGGCAGCAATGTTTGTACTGTTCTTTGGAAATGTAAACGTACAGGCTGGGATATCACTGAATCCTGTGTTATTTCATGCATGGAAAATGTCAACATGAGAGTACGAGGGAGCAGACATTTACAGAACAATGGTAAATATTAACAATGTAAGTAAGACATTAGGAACATAGACTGGGTTATCTACTGAAGGTCAAAATTGCTTCAAGTTCAGCCCAGATCATTTGGGGCGACTGAGAGGCTCAAATTCTGAGGAAATTCATGAGATTTAAAACAATGATCTGAATTGAGCAAATCAAACTATGAATTGATCTGTATTAGCCCTGAATTTGAACTTTTTCTAAATGACTGAAAATACTTCTGGATCCCTTCTAATGTCTTCCACGTGTTTCTCATATCCTGCAAAAATAAACATGACATTTAAAAAGATACCTTCCATTCCAACTCACATGGAACACATATCTCATGGTACCCATTTATTTTTGTGTTGAATTGTTAAAGAACCAGTGCTTTATCAACATACAGTTTAAAAGATACCTGTCATGATACTTTATTTAATTGAATTCCTCTTCTCAAATTATCCATATATTGTGCCATTGAAATCACTAGCAAATGTGCAAGTGTTGAAAAATCACCCCCATCCTCTCTCCTGATATTCAGACTATCTATCGGCATAGGCTCTATGCCAATGTCTATAAGCTGAGAACATGCCTACAGACAGTTCTCTTGCTTGTCTTCAAAGCTACAGGTACACCATTACCTCCCCCCCCCCACCCCACATTGGTATGAAGCCATAGTAACAGATGCCTGTTGACTGTAAAATACATTAATTGTGCATGTAGTGTACTATTAAATTATGTGTGAAGCATGTTCTTGTGACAGAGAAGAGAGTGAGGTCCTGCCTCTACTCATCCTATTCTAAGTGTTAATCCATTCAATTAGCTGCAGGGCTGGCAATGCAGCATTATCAGCATATTCAGGGGCTAAAACTGTTCTGCAGCAGGTGAGTATCACGAAAAGAAGACTAAGACACACATAGAGAGGATAGAAAAGTATGTATTTGGACACTAGAAATTACACACTGTAAAATAATCAATGACAAGTTGTGTAGGAGCAGCCAATATCTGGGAGCAGCCATTTTGTCTCCTCTGCCCATTAGGTCTACTGTTTGCCTATCTGTTGATGGATTGTGGGTAAATCTGGCGACTGAAACATGAATCTTGCTTTTCACGACTGCTACATGTAAGGAATGTAGTCCCTACTATTCATTATGTATTAGATGGTTATAGAGCCCTCAGGAAAAAATATAAGCAGAGATTCAGACACAGAGAGCTATACAGAAGAAGATTAAATCACGTTTATTTTTGGTAACAGAGCTGCTTTAACAAACATTAACTGTTCTATTGCCTGCTTTTACTACTTTAGAAATTCAGTTTAAAATGGTTTGACAATGGTTAGTTACAATGGGGGTTTGCCAGAGCACTCCTGGAACCATAACCACTACAGCAAGCTCCGGTGCTGGGAGTATTATTTTAACTTTGCTCCTCTGGATTTAACCCCGTAAGGACCAAACTTCTGGAATAAAAGGGAATCATGACATGTCACACATGTCATGTGTCCTTAAGGGGTTTAACTGACGCCGTGCTTAGAAGCCATTTACACATCTTGACTGAGTGACAGATAACATTTGAGCTAGTCATAATTTGCTTCATGTTGCACAGATTCATAACTTTAGCTTCTGTTGCTCTCTACAACAGTGTGAGTATTGGAATATCTAAGCGGCATTGTTAAAAGTGTAAGAAGTGCAGCAATCCATTCATCTGACGATGCCCATTGTATGTAAATATAACTCAGTAAACTGCACAAGGAATATGATGTTCTCATTTAACTATGATTTGTGCCGGCTGTTTAACCTTACTTATTTAAATCTCTTATATTAATCCAGACCAGACACAATATTCCCCCCGGTGTCTCATTTCATCCAAGGCAGCTGCGTATTCCTTCACCAGCTGGATGTATATGTACAGAAAAAAGGCTGACAATCTAAAAAAAAAATCAGGAAAACAGAGAATACACCAATGCGCAGAGTGATATAAAAATAGTATTTTACTGTTATCACTATTTGTTACACATCTAGAAAAAAATAAAAAGGTATAACTAGCACAACTTCACAATTACGCATAACTGACTACTTTTTGTTCTGTTAAATCACCCCTTTAGGTCTACATCTACAGCTAGAAACAGGTCACCATAGAGCCTGCTAATAAAAAATATCTAAAAGTATAATTACAAGAAAGTACCTTCAAATTCTTCTTTCAAGATGACATGTAGACTGTCAGCATATGTACTCTGATTGCTCTATGAACACATTAATAAACCATTGTAAAGATGCTAACTTGCTTTCAGATACAGAGTGTGGAGTAACCATAAGTCTAAATGTGTTTGAAAATAATATCTTATAATCTTTTAAACAGTACAGCACAAACTATGAGTAATCCGTAGATAATCAATGATAAACTTTTGTGTTTTTTTTTTCCAGATGACAGGTTCTGCTTAAACAAAATGACAAGCAAATCAAACAAATAGATAATGATGAACTGTGGGATTTTAAGTTTCTAAGCAGAAGGAAGTCAAGGTGACATTTTCTCTACAAACAGTACTAGTTCTTTGCCTCCCTGAGCAAATATTAATTGCTGCCAAATTATGAGGCTTTCGCATTCGTGCATTTAATGCTTGGAGGTCACAGAGTTGGAAAAGTAAACATCGCACTGTCAAAAGCTTTTGAAAACTTTGCGACCTTACATTTTGTGTAGTAAGGAATCAAAGTGGAAAAAGTCCCATTGACATATCTACCAATAGCTGGTTTGACCCAGCAATTCTGGGAATATTTTCAATTTAATAGAAAAAGAGGCCAAGACAACCTTAACCTAACAATTGTAAAAAAAAAAAAAAAAAATAGAACAGGATGCAAGAATCAGCGTTAAGTTATTATATATAAATATAATCTATCATTCTATTCAATAGGTATTAACAAAGAAGAAAGGAATGAAGAGTCTGTTTAATTTAAAATACTAAATATATATATATATATAAGCTGATAATAAACAATTAATTAATATACCCTTTCCTTCAGAATGTCCATATTGCATAGGTGTGGGAGTCAAAGTAAACACAAATTACCTGAAACGTGAGATGCTTGCTGACATAGTGACCATGTTGAGGGAATATTTTGAGACCAATATCCTGGACCAAACATGTCAAACAGTAGTGTGGGAAGCCCCTAAGAGAGTGGAGAGGGAACACTTTATCCAAAAAGGCGTAGCCCTGAAAAATAAAGAAGAGGGCCCAAATGACAGCTATCATTATGGAATTCTACTAGTAGAAGAACTTAACAAACGCATGCAACACCTGACACACCAAACGAGACTGATGCAGTTGCGACGGGTACTGACTTCACTACTTCACTCCAAACACCACAAGGATACATTGAGACTCAACGCTTTATTTTCCCTACACGAGAATAAGAGCGGTAGGTTTCTGGCTAGGATGCTGACTAAGAGGAGACAGGCAGTGTACATTGTCCGTATAAGAGATAAACGTGACAACCTACACCGCCTACCTGCTAGACATGTTCAATTAATTTCGGTCCGAATTTAAATTCGGCTGAATTTTGGCAAGCATCCTAATGTCCGATTTGCCGAATTTCCATAGTGCCGAAGTACCGAATTTCGGAAGTGCCGAACCAAAACGAATTGCCAGAGTGCCGAATTGCCGAAGTCCTGAATTGCTGAATTTCGGAAGTGCTGAACCGAATTGCTAAATTGAAGTGCTTCAGATTTCTGAAAAGTGGCAAAACAGGAGAGGGAGGGAAAATTAAGGAAATGATGACAGGAATCTAACCCAAACCCTACTCCTAGCCCTACCCCTATCCCTAGGTAGGGGTAGGGTTAGGATAGGGAATTTCCGAAGTGCCATATTGCCCAAGTGCCAAATTCCTGAATTGTTGAAGTCCCGGATTTTGGAAGTGCCAAATTACCGAAGTCCCGAATTTTCGAAATGCTGAATTGCTGAAGTCGTGAATTGCCGAAGTCCCGAATTTCGGAAGTGCTGAACCGAACCAATTTTTTTGCCCATGCACATCCCTACTACATTCTAATGTTCAAGACTTTGTGCGCACTTGTTACTCAGATCTATACTCACTCCTGCATCCCTAGTCAGAGTTGGCGATAAAAAGCCTATAGGACTTCATCCAAACATATCTCACATCACATTCACTGCAGACCCTAGACAGGGACATGTCAGACCAACTTGATGAACCAATTACACCTGAGTAGCTTACATTGGCGGTAGAGAACACAAAACTGGGCAAAAACTCTTGCCCAGATGGGCAACGATAAAAGCTTTGCCGAAATACTATATCCACCACTGCTGGCCTCCTATAACACGGTAAGAGAAGGACTTTGCCTACCTAAACAATCACTGACAGCACATATTACTATTATACAAAACCAGAGGTATCACTACCCAACATCCTGAAAGCTTTTAAAGCAATATCGAACTTAAAGATTAATTTGTCCAAATCATATATACTGAATGGAGGGGTCCCCAGAGCCCATACCATTCTGCCAGAGCTATACATTCCAATGAGCGGGTCACAAGATTTGATACTTAGGCATTTGGCTGACTAGTAGGAGTGGCGACCTATTCATGGAACATTTTGGCCCACTGAAGGTTAGCCAAGGACCAAGTCACAAAAATGAATTTCCTCCCACGAAGGCTTTACCTGTTAGAGGCCATTCCCATCAAGATCCCCCTAAAAAGTTTAGCATGCTCATACAGCCTAAGAAAAGGAGGAACTGGCAATGACAGACTTCTACCTCTATGATACAGCCTGCCACTTCTTGAGGGTGATGGAATGGTCAAAAACAAATGTACACAAACTGCCATACTGCCGTGGTGATGAAAGGGGTGGAGGAGGGTGGCGGTAATACTCCATATATATGTGCGACACTCTAAGGGTGTGGTGAAGAATCCTCAGGAAGTGTGCCCTTTTGCCATACCCATCCCCTTTTCTCCCCCTGACTTACAATGATGACTTTCCACCTGGCCTTGACCCTAATGCTTTCCGGGACATACTCAGCAACCCGACACCCAGACTTTATCACCTTCACTACACGACAGGCAGGAAGTCATCATCAGATATTCTGGAGGGCTCCACCCCCACCTTCATTCAGAGCTTCAAATATAAATAACTATAGAGCTTTCTTAACATCCTTCCCCAGGGTCCAGCATTGTCTTGCAAACCTATCCCATTTGAAAGGGCATGCATGAAGCCAGACCCCTTACCTCATGGGGTATAATTATTGTATTTCATGTTGCAATTAAAAACCCAGATGAAAAAAAAACAACATTTATGGGGAAATGGGAAACTGCCCTAAAACGTACATTTAGTGATAAGGAATGGGAGAAAATGTGCTATCTTCCACACCACTGCTCAGTTTTTTGTAAGACCCAGGAGACAGCCTTTAAATTACAGACTAACTGGTATTGCATTCCTGCCTTACTTAAATCCATCAATCTGTATTATTCCAACCTTTGGAGATGTGGAAAAGAGGTGGGCACCCTACTACAAATACGGGCGGGTTACAAGAAAATCCAACCATTCTGGTAAGGGATACATGGTATGCTGGAGACGTTCTCTGACAGGCCGCCCACTTGGACCCTGCCACAATGCTTACACCACATGAAAAACCCTAGGTCCAAGTATAAAAAGTCGATCTCTATACTGATCCTGTACAGTTACCTCTCCGTTGATGGTGTGGTTCCCCCAAATGGAGGAACTTAAAATGGGCGGCACCATGCACACCTACACGGAGATCTGGTTTCAATAGCTATTGACAGCTGCCAGAGCTGATTTCGCACCTACACTGCAGTATTAAACCTACTAGATGGACATATTGATACTTGGATGACAGCGGACTTCCCCACCTTACAAGCCCTCCCCCTTTTATTCTTCTAAACCTTTTCCCCTTCAGCATACCACCCAGATCCCCAGTTAGATAAGATGGGCCCCACTTGGGCATTAACCGACACTCAGTAACCAAGACATACTTAACGTTTATACAAATATTCCAATAACTTTAAATGTATTCACTGGACTGGGTGATAGATAGCTTGATCCCAAAGTTCTAGTTTCTTTACTGAGCTATGACTGTAAAATCAAGATTTTTTAGACCAAAACTTAGTCTCAATCAGTGTGTGAAAAAAGATAAATTCTGAATGTTGTAGAACTACAACTGCCATGATTCTTTCCCAGACTTTGGAAAGGCAACGCATCATGGAAATAACAATTTCACAACTTCTGAGGATCTATCATTTGGTTACCATTTGGGGTCAAAGTTTACTCAATGATGACGAATAGGGGGCGGACCGACCATCACATATGTTCGCCCGCTGCGTTCGCCACGAACAAGCTATGTTCGCCAGCGAACGGTTCCTGGCAAACAGTTCGGGACATCACTAGTCTTTAGGAAATGTGAAAATTACAAATCTGTTTGGAATCTGAAAATGTTCACCAAGTATTGGCCAATTGGACCAATTCTGATGCTTAGTAATTAATTATGTAAGTGTATATAAAGAAAAAGGGGTGTATGAATGAATGCTTGAGTGTCTAATTGACAGGGACCTGCTTAGTGCCAGTATGAATGCATATGTGTATTTGCATGTAATGGCAGTGTGAATGAGAGTGCAGGATTTGTTGAGTACTCGTACAAGCATGTAAATTCATATGTATTTGTGTATTGCTTTAGAATGAATGTCTGGATATAGAGGTGTATTTCTCTATAGTGTCAGTGTTGTTTTCATATTTAATGTTAAGATGCAAAAATATATTTGTGTGAGTGCCATCATGTTTATATGCAGGAGTGTATGTGCATTAATTGTCAATGTGTGAGAGTGTGTGGGTATGAGTGAATGCAGATGTGCTATTGATTGTAGAGTTTGTTTGAATGTAGTATTTTTGCATGGAGTCTGTGTGTGAACACAAGGGTGTATTAGAATGTTGTGTTTGTGTGTGGGTAAATGCAGGGGTAAGGCATGTCAGTATGTGCGTGTGTCTTTGAATGCAAGATATTATAGATGTTCCTGTGTGTGAATGCCTTAGTGTATTGAGGAAGGAATTCATAGATTGTGTTTTTCTGTTCCCTCACCTATCCCCACAATAACCCTCCATACTATGTGACCCAATATGTGTTGGTGGTGGTGACAAACCATGGGGGCCATCAGCTCTTGACTGCACTCCTATGACCAAATGCCAGCATGTCGGTCCATCCCTGTGCACTTTGTACTGTGCACTTTGTACGGTGCACAGGGAGGGTTGTATTATTAATGGGGAGATGCCATAATAAGCTGTGTCCCATTTCCTAAGCAACGATATGGTTAACAGGGTTATTGTTGGTTTAATATTGAGGACCCATAGTAATAATGACAGAGGTAACAATGTTATTTACAATTAATTTGGCTATAACAGAGTTAACAACCACCAGGTTCTTCAGTGAAATTTGTTGACATATTGGAAAATCACCATTATAGTTGTTCTCAGTAACCTTGACATGGTACAGAGAGTTAAGATGACCCTGGAACTGTTCTGACCAACAGTGCAGGATTTGAACAGCACACACTTTGATGCAGGAGTTTGTATTTATTTCTGATAAGCTTTTGCTTTTGCAAACACTGTTTCCTGTAACCTGTCCAGAAATGTAACAAATGCTGAAAAACTGTGTATCCCTTTCAATCCATGCTCTGGATAAAATAACTTGCAAACTCATATATCAATACAAATTCTATTTCTTTTTTATTTTGTTTAAGAGAATCTGTAACTACCAAAGCAATGCACTAATGTTTTCACTGACACAGAGCACTGCATTAACTTCTTTAACCCCAGTACCAGATAATTTTATTACACAAAATAAAAATACATTAACAAATTAAATTTATCACTGGGCTGTAAGCATCAAGATATGGGTTCCCACATTTTGTGAAAGTGCCCTCTATGACATATGATATATACAGAGAAGAGGGACAAAAATATAATACAAAATGTGAATGGTATTGATGACATTTTATGGTATAATATTACATTTCTTAAAATACAGATACCTCACAGAATTAACGATGCATTTTTTTTTTTTTTTTATATTCTTTATTTTTGTTGTGCACGAAAGAACATATGCATGTTAGCAATGCCACAATAGTAATCACATGTAATTTGTAAACAATTATTAGTTAACAGTTACATGGCATTCTGAGTGTCGCACAATTTTTTAAAGGTGTATAGAAGCTAAATACAAGCTGGTTAGTTACAGGCTTAGAACATTAAGACATGTAGCGTTCCTTAGGAGCAGAAGGGTTAATATAGGCATACATAAAGATTTCAACTAGCAGGGTCACTTTTAGCAGACACAGCTATATTCAGCTGAGCTCCTTAACAATTTGGGGAGAGACTAGCTAGCAGTGCAAAACATAATATTTTTCAAGAAACTAGTTAGCCTTGGATGAGTCCCATAATAAGTGTTCATTGTTGTCTGGGGTATACTCAAGTGACTCTAGAGTGTCCTGCTGCCCGGTACAGTCCATATGCTTGGTAAGTGGCGTGGTAAAGGCACCTTGGGTTCGTCATTGGGATTCTGCAGGCTGCCGCCATACAATTGGTTCAGTGATAGTCTCTATCAGCCGATGCCTTCTCTTGTGGGACAGTGAGTGGTGGTTGGTGTGATGTTGAAGGCCGCGGTGGCAGTGCGCAGTGTGGTGACATCCTTCCAGCCCCAGGCTGTTTTGTAGGCCTGCATCTCGGTGCCACGAACTCGAAGACTACTGGAGCTTGAGTTGCTTCCCCTCTCGGGGGCAATGGAGGGCCTGCTGGTCTTTGGCCGCTTGCGGCGATAACGCCTCCTTGCCTGTGGACGATGCGTCCGGGGTTTCTCCCTTTTGGCCTTCAGCCCGGGTGGGCTCTGTGGTGTGGGGGTGTGTGGGTTGCCTGTCGCTATGCCCGAGGGTTCCCCTCCCTGCATGACACACATGCAGTGATGCAGACACACATACTGGTCAAAATTAACCCTGCAAGGGCTCAGACTGTGCTTGCACAGTGGTGAAAGCATTTATAAGGCCTTATAAGTCTATATTATATGTAATCTTAGCCAGAGCGTTCTGCCCAATATTGCATAGCATGGGAAAATGTTTCCATGCAATATCAGTCAGAGAGCTATGATTGGTTCATAACACTATGACTAAGCTTAAATAGCAGGGTAAAGCCCTTATAGTTCAGTCTGTGCTGAGTCCTTGTAGGGCAAAGATGAATTGTGTTTAGCTTTTTGCCATTTGTTATCAGTGTTTTTTGCATTTTTTTATTACTTTTTATTAAGAGTTCCATTGCATATTGTGGATTTTATTTTGGACTTTTTGGGGGCTGAAGAAAAGAAGAGTTAGAAGAAATAAGGCTTTTGATGGTTAATAGCCCTCACCTGCCATCCATGGATGTGGGCTGCTGGACATAACATGAGTAGGTCACCCGTAGTATAAAATTACAAGCCCCCACCAAAGGCAACCTTGAATGGTATAGAGCCTTTTTAGTTACTGGGCAGCAATGTCAGTCCAGTCAATAGTTTTAAATATTCTGTAGATAAGGTAGCATGGAGATTTTATTTTAACCCTCCATATCAGGGGCATATGGAGGTTTAAAACCTCCATAGGTTTATTGTGACGGCTGGTTAGGGCTGCCAGTGGACAAATAGTACTTGCAATGAGCAATTCACTTGCAAAAACTTGCAAAAAACTTGCAAGTGAACGATAATGATGTGCATCCTGCCAGAGGCGTTCAGTCCCAAATTTGAGTAAATACAAATACAAAAAGAGAAGTCCTGCGCTTAGTCCCATTACTACTGGGCCAGCAGCAACGACTACAATACACATCAGCCCCAATATATAGTAAAAACCACAGAAAAGAAAATGTTACTTGCGCTTTCTCCTTAATCCCTATGTATATTTAGACAAATGGAGGTCATTTATTTGCTCCAATGGCCATTGGAGGGAATGCCCGCCTGCCAACGTCAAGGCAGACCCCCCTAAGCGGGTCCTAACACTGACCCTTCACCTTGCTTCCTTGAGCTTCTGGCAAAGATATCTCTAATGAGACAGAAAGGGGTATTTTTTATATACACCCCCATACTTATTAACCCTTAATAGGGAACACATGGGATGGGCAGCAGCATTGTAACCAGGCTGTGTGATACAAAGTAAATACAAATACAAAAAGAGAAGTCCTGCGCTTAGTCCCATTACTACTGGGCCAGCAGCAACGACTACAATACACATCAGCCCCAATATATAGTAAAAACCACAGAAAAGAAAATGTTACTTGTGCTTTCTCCTTAATCCCTATGTATATTTAGACAAATGGAGGTCATTTAGTTGCTCCAATGGCCATTGGAGGGAATGCCCGCCTGCCAACGTCAAGGCAGACCCCCCTAAGCGGGTCCTAACACTGACCCTTCACCTTGCTTCCTTGAGCTTCTGGCAAAGATATCTCTAATGAGACAGAAAGGGGTATTTTTTATATACACCCCCATACTTATTAACCCTTAATAGGGAACACATGGGATGGGCAGCAGCATTGTAACCAGGCTGTGTGATACAAAGTAAATACAAATACAAAAAGAGAAGTCCTACGCTTAGTCCCATTACTACTGGGCCAGCAGCAACGACTACAATACACATCAGCCCCAATATATAGTAAAAACCACAGAAAAGAAAATGTTACTTGCGCTTTCTCCTAAATCCCTATGTATATTTAGACAAATGGAGGTCATTTAGTTGCTCCAATGGCCATTGGAGGGAATGCCCGCCTGCCAACGTCAAGGCAGACCCCCCTAAGCGGGTCCTAACACTGACCCTTCACCTTGCTTCCTTGAGCTTCTGGCAAAGATATCTCTAATGAGACAGAAAGGGGTATTTTTTATATACACCCCCAAATTTGAGTAAACCCAGAGTTCTGTGAATATTCTGAATCGTATACTGTGCATAGGGCTTGAATGTGAAAGCAGTGATTTTAACCTAGATGCCCAATGTACCCGGCAATTGTAAAGTAAATATGAGAATTACCATTGTGGTTGGAGTTTGGTGAGACATATGGACAACATCTGATATTTAGTGAATAACCAAGTCAGTTTACCATAAAAAAAGCTCCATGTAGCAAACCACATGCAAGTCACATGGAAAATGAGAAGATATTGCTATTATGTCCTGCACAGTTACGCACATAGTGAATATTGCTGTGCATTTGTCACATTGTAAATGATTTAAAGCAATATGTTGATGTAGTCCCATAATGCATTTCTGCTATGCTCATTGGAAGTATTCTCTAATAGGCGTAAATATTTCTACTGTTTGAATGAGAGCATGTGTCTAGGATAGCAGTGTGTGGGAGGATACATATTTACCAAACCTGACTCATAGCTTTTCTGTGCCTGCTTTCTTACCTAGATACACATTACACCTGCTGCTCCATTAACATAACTCTGTTCTAGGAAAGGTGTTTGCATCTGGTAAGATCTATAAACCAATATAAATGGCTTCATCTGAAAGGTGTTCTTCACATCTTCATAACCAGTAAAAAAATAAATAAACCCAGAACTCAGATAAAGTATTTGATCCCCTGCTGATTTTGAACGTTTGTCCTCTTAGTAACAATAAACATGGTGTGTGTACTGTGTTAGCAATATTATATTTTATTAGCATTCAGTAAGAAGGTATAGCAACAGTTTAATGGAATAATCAACATCTTAAATAACAAAATACTAAATATTATACCAGTGTATACCACATTTTCATAATTAGTTATTATGGCTGTGGTAAGACTGTGTCATTGCCGTTAGGTTGTAGCTTTGCTGCCCATAGATTGATGAGATGGAGAAAGATGGGACATTTGAAATATTTCCAGAAAACACAGCAATTGAAGACACTAACATGTAACCATTTGTATTTGCTAGAACATTTAGGTTCTAACAGTGTAGAACACAATGGCAAGATAGTCCAGATCAGTAGCCTCAAAGGCAATCTCCGGCACTCCAGATATTGTGGACTACATCTTCCCTGATGCTTTATTTATTATTTATTTATAAAATATTTTACCAGGAAAGATACATCGAGATTTCTCTCGTTTTCAAGTATGTCCTGGGTCCACAAATCATTGCATTGTTACTTTAGGGTACAATAAAATACAAAAACAATATTAATACACAATATATACAAAACATAACATAGGGCAGGTAGCACATATATTATCAACCATGACAGGTGCATTCTGTTTTGAGGTATGCAGAGAATGATCTCTTAAAGGATTTTAGGCTTGGGGAAGATTTTAAAGTGTGCGGGAGGTCGTTCCACAATTGCGGCGCTCTGTAGGAAAAGGAGGATCGGGCGCTTTCTTTTTGTATTGAGGTAGACAAAATAAAGTGCTGGTACTGGATCGGAGGTTATAGGAGGTGGGAACAGCCAGCGAGAGCATTCTGCTCAGGTAGGGTGGGAGCTTCCCAGAAAAGCTCTTAAACACAAGGCTGGAAAGATGAAGGGTGCGTCTGGATTCCAGCGACAGCCAGTTTAGTTCTTTTAGCATGTCACAATGGTGAGTCCTGTAATTACATTGTAGCACAAATCGGCAGAAAGAGTTATACAATGTATTGAGTTTATTAATGTGGGATTGTAATGCAGATGCATATACTACATCCCCATAATCAATGATTGGCATCAGCATTTGCTGTACAATCTTTTCCATTACTGTAGGGCTTAGGCAGGATTTGTTTCTGTACCGGGCACTTTTGGATAAAGTGTTGATACTTTGCCAGCATTATGGCTCTTAGAGCACTATGGGACATGTGGACCCCAACACCTGGAGTGTCAAAGGTTTCCTACCCATGCTCTAGCTTAATATCTAGAAGAGTGCTGTCTTTAAATAACAAAAACTGTGTTGTTATCTAATCATGTCCATATCCATGTCTCATCCCTGATGTGCACTTTGTGCTTCAAAGTCAATTATTTCTCCTGTACGTGAGGGGTCTGGTTTTGTGGATAACAAGCAATGCCAATACCAGTCCTGTCTAACAGTAAATAATTTATATTGCAGCACATCTAAAGTAGCACCAATTAGAGGAGTTTTTACTAGTCAGAGCTACAGTTGTAGCTATTTATTGTCTATGTCTTGACAGTACTAGTACTGTTAGTGGGTAATGTATGTTTTTTTACAAACTGCATATTAAGTGAATTATATTGAGATAGTATATACTTGATTACTCTTTATAATTAGTCAGCTCTCTAAATTCGCTAACTATAAATCAGCATGCTATGTAGAATATTATTTGGAGCTTTCAAACCACATCCTTTTACAACGTAGACATCTTCAATTATCCATCAGTGTGGATTTTGCAGTATTTTTTTGTAATTCATTTTGAATAATTTTCTTTTTTTTCCCTTTACACTCACACACTTAAAACTGGGTCATTTTGCGTTTATTTACTAGATTTGAACTTTAAGAAAAGGTTTTACTTTAACCCCTTAAGGACCAAACTTCTGGAATAAAAGGGAATCATGACATGTCACACATGTCATGTGTCCTTAAGGGGTTAAACTATAAGTGTTTGTGATTTTCGAGAAAAGTTTCTTTGCAATTTATTAGTTCGGATTACTTTAAATGAACCCTGCAAAAACAAGTACAAGGTTCAAAATGAAGATTAAGTTATATAGTTCCCCGATAAAATGCATCACGTTGTACATTCTTCAAATTGCTCCCATGCCAATAAATGTAACAAAAAGAGTGCAGAATGTCCAAAGTGTCTTCAGAATTCTTCCTGCTTTAAAGCTTGCTAGTTGTTTAACATATAAATGGACTAACTGTATTTGCCTCAAACAACTCAGTTTTGCTAGCATGTCTATTCCTGTGTTATTCAGTGTGCTCTGTGTGTTTTGACCATAACCCCCACACAGAGCAAGAATTCATCTCTCCTTATTTACGTATAATCGTTCAATCAGTGTACTAATTTTCCACTTCTATCCCAGAAATGAATGTATAATTCTGCTTCTCTGTATCTTGTGAGATACTAAGTCTGTTTGAAATTTAATATAAAAAAAGATATGCCTTTAAAGGAATATTCCAAGCACCATAAACACTACAGCATGCTCAACCGGGTTTAGCTCATTAACTGAGAGCAAAGAGCTTATGTACTCGGTCAGTGACCTGGCTGTGCACTGCAGAGCCTAGCTCAGGAAAACTAGTCGAACCTCCTACATAGTAGCACACAAATACACCACTGCAATCAAATATACACACTACAAGCAAATACACACGGATTCACACACGCCATAATAGACACACAGACACTGCACACAAATACAGCCAAGCAATGAGGGGAAATGGTAGAATCCCAGCTGACAACATGACCAGATTAACATAGGGGCTACTTGAGCTGACGCTCTAGGCCCATGCTTTCCAATAGGCCAAGCTGCCTGATGGTTTTTATTGGTCTGCAACTGCCTGGAAAAGCTGCACGCCATACTCATGCCTGCATCATGGCCTGCATCATGGGAAACATTGCTCAGAAAGCCTAAAATGTCAAAAATAATTTAACAACTTGAATTTTTTTTTACCTATTAACAGTAGTATGCAATCCCATATGACTGGCTATGACCCCCTGTGCCCAGCGTGTTCCTCCACAGCTCAATCTGCTTGTGATGATGGATTTTATATGTTTGAAATGTCCACTTTATAATTGCGACATTTAGGGTTAAAGTTAGGGTTAGACTTAGGGAGTAATTTGTTTTATAGATTAGGGAAAAATCATTAAACAAATTTTTTTGTCTAGGGTTAATTTTACCTTTCTCCTATAGATAGAGTTAGAGTAAGGAGTGAGAGAGGTTAAGGATTAGCGAGTAAGACCTAATAAAGGCGGCATACGGAGGGTGATAATATAAAGGGAGGGATGGGAAGAGACAAAATTAAGTAGAGTTTCAAACAAAAAATAAAATAAAATAGAAAACACACAGTGCGCAGCTTAGGAAAGTAATCCCCTTGGGACGCCTGCTGTGTTTGGTCTTCCACCTCCTCAAAGCCACCTTCCTCCTCTGACTCCTCTTCTTCAGACTCCTCTCTCTGCGTTGCCTCTCTCTGCGTTATTATAAGGTGTGTTAAGTAGTACTATTCCTATCAGTTTAATCCCTGTTACGTCCCCTATCAGGGGACGTGTATATGGCATCGATTTTAGGAACCGGGAGATGGAAAAAGATGCTTGGTTGGTCCTCCTACTTCAAATTTGGGGCACTGCGCGTGTAATCTAATGTGCCACCAGATAGGAGTGGTGTGTTAAGTAGTCCCCCTCATCAGGCCTTTTTTAGTCGAATGTATCGCACACTGTCAGTCCGTTCGGGATCCATCCCTCATTCATCTTAATAAAGGTGAGGTAATCTAGACTTTTTTTACCTAGGCGACTTCTCTTCTCAGTGACAATACCTCCTGCTGCACTGAAGGTCCTTTCTGACAGGACACTTGAAGCGGGGCAGGCCAGAAGTTCTATCGCAAATTGGGATAGCTCAGGCCACAGGTCATGCCTGCACACCCAGTAGTCAAGGGGTTCATCGCTCCTCAGAGTGTCGATATCTGCAGTTAAGGCAAGGTAGTCTGCTACCTGTCGGTCGAGTCGTTCTCTGAGGGTGGACCTCGAAGGGCTGTGGCGATGCGTAGGACTTAAAAAGCTCCGCATATCCTCCATCAACAACACGTCTGTAAAGCGTCCTGTCCTTGCCAGCGTGGTCGTGGGAGGAGGAGGATTACTTTCACCTCTTCCCCTGTTAGATTCCCGTTGTGCTGTGACATCACCCTTATACCCTGTGTAAAGCATACTTTTTAATTTATTTTGGAACTGCTGCATCCTTTCCAACTTGCGGTAATTCGGTAACATTTCAGGCACTTTCTGCTTATACCGGGGGTCTAGTAGCGTGGACACCCAGTACAGGTCGTTCTCCTTCAGCCTTTTTATACGAGGGTACCTCAACAGACACGACAGCATGAAAGACCCCATTTGCACAAGGTTGGATGCCGAGCTACTCATGTCCCGTTCCTCGTCCTCAGTGATCTCACTGAAGGTATGTTCTTCCCCCCAGCCACGTACAACACCACGGGTGACAACGAGCACCCTGGGATGCCTGTTGTGGTTGGTCTTCCTCCTCCTCCTCAAAGCCACATTCCTCCTCTGACTCCTCTTCCTCACAAACAGTGACAGTACAGAATTGTGTTACATTCCCCATATGCTTACACAATTCATTCCTTTGCATACACATATTAAAGTTTTTTTAACATACCCATATCAAAGGTTTTTTAACATACACATATTAAAGGTTTGTGAGTCGCTTTCCTCCCTTGTGTGTTCTGTACCTGTTTAGCCCGCGGTGGTGGGAAGTAGGTGGGGGGGGGGTGTCTATGTTGCGACGGGGCTGGTGGCCCTACGAGGACCGAGTTGTCCTTTCTCCAGGTACTCCACATCTCCCACGCCCCCTTATGACACTGTGTACATGTATGTATTGCATTGTAGTGCGTTTCGTATATCAATTGCAAGTCTTGCAGAAGGTGTTGGGTATTGGGGGCCTTGGTGGATTTCCAGGATCTCGCTATTAGTTTCTGCGCAGTTAGTAGGATATGGTATATCAATTTCCTCGCCTTAGCCGGCAAGTCAGTGGAGATGTCGAGTAATAGGAAGGTCAAGCGGTCAAATGGTATGTCGGCTCTGGTGGCCCTGGTTATAATTTGGTGTACCTTTCTCCAGAACCCCACCAATGATTGGCATCCCCACCAGGTGTGTAGCACCGAACCCAAGTCCTGCGTGCATCTCCAGCAAGTCGGAGGTGTGTGTGGATACAACTTATGTAGGCGAGTTGGTACCATATACCACCTATACAGTGTTTTTTTGTATTGTTCTATGAGTGGGGCCGACGTAACCATCCTCTTTACGGAGGATGTGATGTGATTCCATTTACTCTTGGCTATGTCAGTGCTCAGGTCAGAGTCCCATTGTTTGGCCTGTGTTGAGCCGTGGAATGTTTGATATGGTTGGATGAGTTTATAGCATTCCAAGAGTGGTTTGAATTTAGGTGGAGGTGTCCCTGATATCCCTATTTTCTCTTGTGCCTTTTCTTTGTGTTGTCTGCTTAAAAAGGATTGGAGCTGTATATGCGAGTATTGCGATGTACGAGGTATGTTAAAGAGGGAGCAAAGCTTTGCAAAGGTCATAAGTTTGCTGCTTGTACTCATGTGTTGATCCCATAGGCGTTTGTGATGTGCGATCATGTGCCTTCGCAAAGCAGTTGTACCTAGGTGGGTGTTGGACTTCCCACAACTCAGTTTCTTTTGGCACAGGTTGCAAATGGCATCGCTGTTGTCAGAGGCAGACACACAAAAAAATTCCACACTGCTGAGCTCTGCAATGACGGCATTCTGGTGGTGGCAACAGCATGCGTTGATTGGCGTGCTGTCTGGCTGACCCCGGGTGCCGATGCATGCTGTCTGACTGTGCCACTAGCTCCTTGCGATGACCTCCCTCTGCATCCAACTCATCTCCTCCTCCTCTCTGTCTCCCCATCTGAACTTTCTCCCTGTTCTTCTTCTCTTCTAGCGGGCACCCAAGTGACATCCACGGACGCATCGTCATCATCAACCGCTTCACTTGTAACGGACAACTCAGCAAAGGAAGCAGCAGTGGGTGCAACATCATCATCATCACACCGTACGTCCATGTGTGTAATGCTGCCTGACTGAGACATATCCCTGTTATCTACATCCTCTGGCAATAATGCTTGTGCATCACTAATTTCTACCAACTGATGTGTAAATAACTCCTCTGACATATCAAGTGAAGCGGCTGTGGTGCTAGTGTTGGTGGTGGAGGCAGGCGGGCGAGTGGTAACTTGAGAGGTGCCCGAAGCTAAGCTGGAGTAGGTTGGTGCATCAAGGTTCCGAGCGGAAGCTGTAGAAGATTGGGTGTCCTGTGTTAGCCAGTCAACTATGTCCTCAGAACTTTTCGAGTTCAGGGTACGTGGCCTCTGAACACTGGGCATTATTTTAGGGCCAAAGGGAATCACAGCACCACGACCACGATGGCACCTGAGGGGTGGCCTGCCTCTGCCTGTCATTTTTTTTTCGATTAGTGGTACTATGCGTGCAGGGCCGGTGCAAGGATTTTTGCCGCCCTAGGCAAAAAAAAATTTGCCGCCCCCCCATATGTCCTGCCCACCATGTGACATCACAATGCCCCACCCATATGCTCTGCCATATGGGCCAACGCCAGTCTTCACAAAGTGTATTTTATCTGAAAAGACAGTGTGTTTACATGAAAAAGCCTACAGGCACAGGCTATAGACACCAGAACCACTACATTATGCTGTAGTGCTTCTGGTGACTATAGTATCCATTTAATGTGAGGTAAATTAGAGATTAGTGCCACTAATAATAGATTGGATTGCCTACTTTCCACCAGATGAGGACAAGAGGCTGATGATGGGCTCAGTCTGGCTCCACAGGTCTGGTGTAGAAGAGGCTCTCTGGAGACTGTTTTTAACAGTGCTCACAACAATTAACGAACAGGAAGCAGCTCCATTTTTTAGGGCCCCTTACACAGCTCAAGGTCTGGGCCCCCAGGGGGCATACACCTACAATGCCCACCCATAAATCCACCTACATGGCCCATCCATGAGTTGGGGATTTTTTATGTGTGCAATTTGTGTAAGGGATGTAGTGTGTTTATATGGGATGTAGTGTGTGTTTGCGTGTAAGGAATGCATTGTATGTATGTATGTGTGTGTGTGCGTGTGTGTGTGTGTGTGTAAGGGTGCAGGTTTGTTTCTGTGTATGTAATTGAATGCAGTGTGTGTCTGTAAGGGGTGAATTAATTATGTAAGAGAACGTAAGGGATGTATTGTGTGTGAGTAGGAATGCATTGTATGCTTCTGTGTGTGTGTGTGTGTGTGTCACTTAGTGCTCTCCCTTGGCCCCCTGTCCCTCTGCAGTCCCCCCTTGGTGGTCTTCTCACTCCCCTCTCCCCCCCTTAGTGGTCCTCCCTCTCCCAAACCCCTTAGTAGACCTTCCCCTACTCCCACCACCCCCTTAGTGGTAATCTCCCCCCCCTTAGTGGTCCTTACCCTCCTTCCCTCTCCTTAGTAGTCCTCCCTCCTTACCCCCCTTTGGTGGTCCTTCCCTCTCCCAAACACCTAGTGGACCTCCCCTCCTCCTCCCTCAGTGGTCCTTACCTTCCCACCCCCGCCCCCCCTGTGTTTCTTCACCCCCCTCCCCTAGTGGTCCTGACTCACCCCTCCCCTCCCCTAGTGGTCCTTCCTCCCTCCTCCCCTCCCCTAGTAGTCCTTACCCTCCCTCCCCTCCCCTAGTGGTCCTTCCTCCCCCTCCTCTAGTGGTCCTTACTCTCCCCTCCCCTAATGGTCCTTACCCCCCCCCCCCGTGGTTCTTACCCCCCTGGTCCTTACCCACCCCCAGTGGTCCTTATCCACCCCCTCCCTCCCCTAGTGGTCCTTATCCCCCCTGTGTTTCTTCACCCCCCTCCCCTAGTGGTCCTGACTCACCCCTCCCCTCCCCTAGTGGTCCTTCCTCCCTCCTCCCCTCCCCTAGTAGTCCTTACCCTCCCTCCCCTCCCCTAGTGGTCCTTCCTCCCCCTCCTCTAGTGGTCCTTACTCTCCCCTCCCCTAGTGGTCCTTACCCCCCCCAGTGGTTCTTACCCCCACTGGTCCTTACCCACCCCCAGTGGTCCTTATCCACCCCCCTCCCTCCCCTAGTGGTCCTTATCCTCCCTCCCCTCCGCTAGTGGTCCTTACCGCCCCCTCATGGTCCTTACCCCCCCAGTGGTCCTTACCCACCCCAGTGGTCCTTATCCACCCCCTCCCCCCAGTGGTCCTTACCCACCCCAGTGGTCCTTATCCACACCCTCACTCCCCTAGTGGTCCATATCCCCCCTCTCCCTCCCTCCCCTAGTGGTCCTTATCCTCCCTCCCCTCCCCTAGTGGTCCTTACCCCCCCTCATGATCCTTACCCCCCCAGTGGTCCTTACCCCCCCCCCTGGTCCTTACCCACCCCCAGCGGTCCTTATCCCCCCTCTCCCTCCCTCCCCAAGTGGTCCTTATCCTCCCTCCCCTCCCCTAGTGGTCCTCCCCCCCCAGTGGTCCTTACCCCCCACCCTGGTCCTTACCCACCCCCTGGTCCTTACCCACCCCCTGGTCCTTACCCACCCCTAGTGGTCCTTATCCTCCCTCCCCTCCCCTAGTGGTCCTTTCCCCCCTCATGGTCCTTACCCCCCCCTGGTCCTTACCCACCCCCAGTGGTCCTTATCCCCCCCTCTCCCTCCTTCCCCTAGTGGTCCTTATCCCCCCTCCCTCCCCTAGTGGTCCTTACCCCCCTCATGGTCCTTACCCCCTCCCCAGTGGTCCTTACCCACCCCCAGTGGTCCTTATCCCCCCCTAGAGGTCCGTTATCCCCTCCCTCCCCTAGTGGTCCGTTATTCCCCCCTCCCCTAGTGGTCCGTTATTCCCCCCCTCCCCTAGTGGTTCGTTATTCCCCCCCCCTCCCCTAGTGGTCTGTTATTCCCCCCCTCCCCTAGTGGTCCGTTATCCCCCCCCCTTCCATAGTGGTCCGTTATTCCTCCCCCTCCCCTAGTGGTCCATTATCCCCCCCCCCCCATAGTGGTCCGTTATCCCCCCCTCCCCTAGTGGTCCGTTATCCCCCCCCTCCCATAGTGGTCCTTACCCTCCCCTCCTGCCCATGTAGCGTGGCCGGGCGGCGCGGAACCCGGGACAGGAACCTCTGTTTCCTGTACCTGGCCGCCGGCGGACTGACACTGACAGGAAGTGCTCACTCAGTGAGCGCTTCCCTTCAGTCCGCCTGCGGCCGGGTACAGGAAACAGAGGTTCCTGTCCCGGGTTCCGCGCCGCCCGGCCACGCTACATGGAGAGACTGGCAGGAGGGAGCGCTCTGCGCTTCCCTCCTGACGGTCACTGAAACTCGGCCGCCCTCCATGCAGCAGTGCTGCGCCGCCTGGGGCTTGTTAAAGCGCTCAGGCGGCGCAGCATGAGGAGGCACAGCTGGGACAGGGATCCGGCGCCCCCTGATAAGTTGCGCCCTAGGCGGCTGCCTAGGTCGCCTTACAGGTGGCGCCGGCCCTGTATGCATGCAAGCTACTGTGACAACAGATATGAGTGGCACTGTGCACTGGCAGAAGTTGGCAGAGTAGACGCCGTAGGCCTGACACACACGCTTGCAGACAACTAACTGCTATTCAATCTATTACAGTCAAAATTTTATTTTTTGTTTAAATGTACACTACTGTTACACCAGATATGAGTTGCACTGGTGTGACACTGTGCCCTGGCAGGCCCTGAAACGCACACGTGTGTAGGAAACGGACTGCTATTATATTACAGTCAAAAAAGTTTTTTTGTTTTTTTTAAATGCAAGCTATTGTGACACCAGATATGAGTGGTGGCACTGGGCAAGTGGGCACAGTATACGCTGTGAGCCTGACACACATGCTGGCAGGCAGGCAACTGCAATTAGATTACACAGGAAAAAAAAAAGCAGACTGATGTTCTAGCCCTAAAAGGGCTTTTTGTGGTGCTGTCCTTACAGCAGAGATCAGATAAGTCCTTCAGGACTGTAGTGGACACTGAATACACTAGCCTAGCTATCAATTTCCCTATTAAATCAGCAGCAGCACACTGTCCCTCCTCTCACTAAGAATGCAGCTTCAGAATGAATCTAAAATGGATGCTGTCCAGGAGGTGGGAGGGTCTGGGAGGGAGGGTCTGCTGCTGATGCTGCTGATTGGCTGGAATGTGTCTGCTGACTGTGAGGTACAGGGTCAAAGTTTACTCAATGATGACGAATAGGGGGCGGACCGAACATCGCATATGTTCGCCATCCGTGGCGAACGTGAACAAGCTATGTTCGCCAGGAACTATTCGCCAGCGAACCGTTGGGGACATCACTATTGACAATATACAGACATTATCTTTAGAAACCTCTTTTAAGGGAGTAGCCAAAACTGAGGTTTCTGATATCTGATAATAATAACGAATTTCGACCAAACGCTTGGTCAGTTTATGAAAGGTTACCACTAAATTCTCATTATGTCAAAATAAACTGTGCAACAATGACAGTTTGCAAAACCCAAAATTACGTATCTAATCTTGATAACACCAACAGTCTTTCTTTCATTTCTCAGGGGTAAAGCACATATTCAGAGAAGTGGACTACTTGACTTCATGCTGTATAGAGTCCTGAAGTTGACCATATTCTTCACTTAGCGACCAGTTTGACTATCCCAAACGTGCAATCAATGTTCTTTCACAATCTGATCTTCCTTCAATGCAGTACCTCAATTTTCTACATATGAATTGTAATCAAATGCATTTACTTACCAACTACTTTTATGGATATTTCTCTTTGTATAATAGTTACAGTAAGCTTGTTTGCATGTCTTTTTGTTGAGCTTTAGCAGAATTATAAAATTGCCTAGAGCTGGACTATAACATGCTTTACCGCTGAGATTTGGTAATGTAGGCTCATTGTATTTTCATCTTGTGCTACAGCGCCACCTAGGCTTTGTACATAAGATAACTGACTATTCAATTATCACTGTTTTAAGTGAAGAAGAGAACTGTCAGGAATCAAACAAGTATCTTACTTGTAACTAACTGATATTTGTGAGATGGATGAATAACGAAAGACTAATGATGGACTTGGTGCCCAACTGAATTAACCGAATAAAGTTGATCATGCATCCTTACATGTGTTTTGCCATGGACTTACAATCATAATTTAGAATCTATATACAGGAGTGTTGCTCCAGCCCAGGGCTAAAATGTACAGACCCGCTCACATATGCTGACTCATGCTCCTCCTTAAACCGCCTTAGCAATCCCTATGTCACATTGTACTATTATCACATATTCTCACACATGCGTGTGAGTATTGCTTGTATGAATCACATTTTTTTTACTTCTTTCTGTTACGTTCAATTCTGTATCGCTTCCTCATCTCGCCTTCAATTTCTTCTTCAACAAAGATCTTTACAATGCCTCCCCATTTTGTCTCATGTATCTCTCTCCATTTCACCTCACATCTTTCTCCCTGTCCCATCTCCCGACTAGTCTCTCTCATCCATCCCTCTCCTCGCTTGTCTTCCTCATTGGTATCTCTCATACTTTACTCACATCTCCTGTCATACACCCCCTGTTTCATCCTAATCACCCTCATGGGTCTATCCAAGTTCTACCCCATCACCAGGTTCAACCCCATGCATGCCCTACACTAGCCTCAATCCAATGCCTGTCCCCTTACCTGCTTGATCGACATTTCAACCCCTTCTGGTCTTCCTCAAGATCTTGAGGAAGAACCGAAGGGGTCAAAACGTTGATCAAATACATGGAATTTTGTTTTTCTGCATAAACACCATTATATTTTGCACCTCATAGTGCAACCCTACTTTAACTTTTTTTATATATATTTTCAATGCACCAGGGCATTTTTGGAAGTAAATTTTGGGAAGGGGTGAGTGCCAAGCTATGTGTGAGCGTATATATACATGTTCACATACAAAACAACAAATACACACACACACACACACACACACACACACACACACATATATATATATATATATATATATATATATATTTGTGGTCAGGGAAAAAAGCAGAGTAAATGTTAACCATTATATGTACTAAAGTCATTTGTGGTGGGTGGGATGACCAATAGACGTCAGCACGGTATGGAGGTAGGTTTGGGTTTATATAGGCCGGATCAACCCCTCCCACAACTCCAGGCTTCGCCTTCCTATTTGCGGTCAGGGTAAAAAGCCGAGTAAATGTTAACCATTATATGTACTAAAGTCGGTTGTGGTGTGCTGAAACCGACGTTCGGGCAGGCCTGTAAATAAAGAGGGCACACCAAGACGGAATTTGTAACTAGGGAGTAGTGGGTGGGATGACCAATAGACGTCAGTCCGGTATGGAGGTAGGTTTGGGGTTTATTTAGGCGGATCAACCCCTCCCACAACTCCAGGCTCCTCCTTCCTATTTGTGGTCTCGGAAAAAAGCCAAGTAGATGTTAACCATTATATGTACTAAAGGTTGTGGTGTGCCGAAACCGACATTCGGGTAGCCCTGTAAATAAAGAGGGCAAAAATAGATTTGTAACAAATGCAAACTTTAATAGGTACGTAATCGGAAATATCAAACACGAACATATAACAGTTTATCCTTATTTAGCTAACTCTTTAAGTGCTTGTCTAAGTTATTTTTCAGGTTGTGGTATGTGTCGGTTGTTTCCATCGTCCTAGGCTTTTGATTATGTGCACTGGTACATTTTGACTAGAGGCTGCTGTTGCTGCACCTATACAAAATGAATGGCCAATGAAAGTCAAAGGATCGCAACCTATTTTTGTAAACTAAGTCCTAATGTATACAATGAATTTTGATGTTGTTAATGGGTTATCATGTAAGCTCAGTAGGGGCGCACTTTTGGCCTGACCTATCAGAGTTAATCGATACTGGTCAAGTAATTGAACTGGGCACCACTTGTTACCTGTAGGGAATAGTTGTAAGTCGATAGGTGGTCCCATTTGATTTGTTTTAGACTGTCGTAATGTTAAAATATAGTGGTCGCCTATTTTGTTTAGGTCAGCAATTTTTAGCATGTTGGAAGTGTCTTTTACTTTCTCTACTGTGAGCTCATTGGGTCGTAAGAAACCATAGAAGGCCAGATTTATAGCAGTTTTTATTGTATTGTTTGTTTCTTTTTCAAAAGGTTTCATATCCAAGACACAGGATAAGGTTCTGAAGTTTTTTCCATCTATTGGTTGCCACTTTATAGGTTTGGGGCCTTCTAATCGTAGAATACCTCTTAAAATGTTCTTTATTGGGTGTGATGACATAAAGGTACTTTGGCTGGGGTATGTGTTTATAAAGTGATATTTTATACCTGTTAGATATAGTTTTATAGTATTATGAGTGAGTTTTAGATTTAGGTGGAAAAATAGGTAAATGCCACCATAGTATCTAATGTCAAAGGGTTCTTGATTTGGTATTCAGTAATTAATCTGTTGAACATAACGAGAGCTCGACTGTATGAGCGTCTAGTGTTATCCGATAGAGCGATTTGCGCTAGCATTCTCCCATGAGCCATGAGTATTGCTAGTCCAGGATGAGGTCCTGGAATAATGCTGGTCTGTTTGGAATTCTCTTGGCTGTGGGATGAACTTGAAAGAAAACCTGCAAGTTTGAACGAGAGAGGGCGTCAGCTGCTGTGTTGTGATTGCCCGGTACGTGTACACAAACCAGAAAAAAGTGTTGTGTAGCTGCCAACCACGTAAGTCTCATGATGAGACTCATTAATTGTCAGGGAAGAGGACCTACCCTTATTGATTATTTCACACACTGCTATATTGTCTGTATAGTATTTTACTGCTTTTCCCCTCCATAGGTGGCCCCAGACTCCTGCTGCCACGATGGAATATATTTTGAAAAGTGCGGAGGTTCTATTGAAAGATGGCAAAGTTAATGTCTCTATAGGCCATATGCCTCTGAACCACCTGTCCCTGAGGATGGCTGGAAATCCTGAGTGGGTTGTTGCGTCTATCCATAACACTGTGGAGTTATTTGATAAAGGCAGGATGAACATGTTTCTCCGGTTCCAGTCTGATAAGAATTGACACCTCATGGTCAAATCTGCCCTAGCCGGTATGTCCAGTGTGACTATGCTGTCGTTGTTTGGTAGATTTGGTAACAGACTAAGTAGTCGTGAAATAAAAGCATGACCGTGTGGCATTATTTTCATGGCAAAGTTTAAAAAACCCAGGAGAGATTGCGGTCTTTCCGAGAACTGGTTCCTATGATGAGGAAATATTCAACCTCTGCCTTGATTCTCTGAAACTTGTCAGTAGGGAGACCAGCTTGCATCGTGGTTGAGTGTAAGCATATCCCTAAAAACGTAAATTTAGTGGTGGGACCTACTGTTTTATCAGTAGCTACCGGCACTCCTAAAGTGGCAAATAGCGCTTCTGTTTTGATTATACTTTGAGGAGTAGTTTTGGGGTCTTCTACTGTCAGAAAATCATCCATGTAGTGAATTATGATTGGACAACAGCTGATGTTTAGCAGAAGCCAGCACAGGGCCTATGCGAACAGATCAAATAATTTGGGACTACTTTTAAGTTAAGTTAAGCGGTTGGCAAAATAATAAAGACCTTTCCATCTTATTCCATGCAAATGAAAAAAAAAAAAAAATAATAATGATATGGAAATAGAGATGTGCATGTGAAAAATATTCGGTTGGTTCGGCATTTCGAAATTTGGGACTTCAGCACTTCGGAACTTCACCACTTTGGTTCGGTTCGGCACTTCGGAACTTCACCACTTCGGGACTTTGGCACTTCGTAACTTCAGTAAGTGTAGGGTTAGGGTTAGGGTAGTGTTAGGAGTAGGGTTAGGGTTGGTTTAGGGTTCGGGCTAGGGTTAGAGGTAGGGCTAGGGTAGGGTTAGGGGTAGGGTTAAGGGTTAGGGGTAGGGTTAGTGTAGGGTTAGGGGTAGGATCAGGGGTAGGGTTTGGGGTAGGGATAGCAATAGGGTTAGGGTACCCTACCCCTATACTAACCCTACTCCAACCCCTACCCAAACCACTAACCCTACCCCAACCCTTAACCTTACCCTTACCCCTACTCCAACCACTAACCATAACCCAACCCCAACCCCTACCCCAACCCTTAACCCTACCCTTAACCCTACCTCTACCCCAACCCCAACCTCTAGCCCTAACCCCAACCCTCTCCTGTTTTTCCACTTTCCAGAAATTTAAAGTAATTTAGGTGACTATAGTGTTCCTTTAAGGGGTTGTAACTATGGATGGGCTACTTCTGGACGTAATAGATTAAGGGATTGAAATGAGGCTTACGCTTAAGTTTCACATGATAGGTGTGACTGTATTATATAATTAATTATATGTACCCAGTAAGTAGTTTGTTTGTTTGTATGTATGAAATTATTTGTACTGAGTGCAGACATTTGATATTAATATGTAATTGTCATACTTATTATGTTTGTGAAGTTACGTATATTGTTTAGACTCCAATTATAGTATAACCCGATTACACGTAGTATGGTCTTTTAAGTTATAGAGCTATGTATGCTTGTAGCTGTAGGTGTATGTTGGCTTACATGTATTAATACAAATTGAGGTCTTTTAGTTACCTCCAATGGCCATGAGAGGATTGAGCCCACCTGCCACATCAAGGCAGACCCCCCTAGGTGGGTCCTAACTCTAACCATTCACCTTGCTTCCTTGAGCCTCTGGCAGATTGTTTCAGATTGTACAGATTGTAATAGCTTTATTTAAAAACACCTCACCTAGGCAAAAAACAATGGGGTTTAGTTCCAGTATATGATCATACATTGCATGAGCCTGCCACAACATCAATGTACCCCATTCTTGGCAGGTCCTTCTCTAGCAGCCTAATGCCTGTTCTTATGTGATTATTCCACTTACTTGGTAACTACTTCCTCCTGGGACTCTCTGCAGGTCAAGGCTAAATTGGCCCCAGCAGCACCTTATAATGTATGCATGTTCAGGTAAGTGCAGCCGCTCTCTTGGTTTCATTTGTATTTTTTTTATATATATTTCTGCGCCCCTCCTTATTAACAGAAAACATGAAACATGAGATTATTAAGGACCCTGTTTGAATGAGCTTGCAATCTAGAGCAAGTGAGATATGGAGGGATAAGAGTTAGCGGGTAAGAGAGTGAAATGGATGATAGAGACACTAATTATGGCCTTAAGTTAATATTTTTAGATAAACTTAAAAAAACAAAAAACAAAATATAAAAAATATTTCATATATAAGTGAATATATGAAAAATATCAAGATATTCAAATATTTTTCAAAATATTACATTATTTTTTAAGCTTATTTAATAAGATAGAATGGAGGGGACATACAGCTTTGAGAAATGAAAATTGGCAGGGAGGGTATAGGCTTGGCTAAAGAGAGATTTAAATATTTTAAGGGACTTCTGAAATTATTAGGTTATGGGGAAGACTGGTTATCCCTAAGGAATGTTGCAACCAGGAGAAGTGAGAAAGCAGGGGTGTACTAGACTCCAAAACTTCATATGGATGTATCACAAAACAAACAAAACAGGCGAAGGAAAGCTTTATAATTTGTTTTGTGATTCAGAGTTCTGTCTGTGCCACCAGAAAAAGTGGGAGGGAATGGAAAATAAGCTGATATTTAGAAGGGCAGCTGAGTTTGCCATGATGAACCGTCCTATGGTGTGGGCTATATCTTCTATCCAATCAAGAGGTAGAAAAAAAGTTGATTGATATAAAAATAAAGATAATTGATGGTTAGGGAACAGCCACTAATTATTTATTCTATTCACAGATCAAGTGAGAAATGATAGAGCGAAAAAAGTGGAAAATGGAGGAGCAGTAAAAAGTCTTTACTTCTAAGCAAGATTCTTCTAGAACAGTGTTCCTCAACTTTTTATGGAGAACTACCCCTGCAGGACTAACAAAGAATTCCTAGTACCCCGGCCTCTCGAAACTATTTTCTTTCGTTTTAAATTCCAATTGAAACACTGATACTTAAAGGACCACTATAGGCACCCAGACCACTTCAGCTCAATGACACTATAGTGATCCCTTAAGTTAGTCCTATGTTGGAGAATAAGCCTGATTAAAGGTAGTAACTAATATTTTTAAAATAAACATGACAATGTGAATATTGTGTATGTAAGGAAGAGAGTATGAACAATTCATCTGAAGTATAAAAGTGACAAAATGAAGATATAATACATACATAATAGTTATACACAGAGGATACTGGTGCACATACAGTTACACACAGAGTACACTGACACACACACTTACACAAGAGGACATTGACACATACACACATTTACACACAAAGGACACTAACACACATTTACATACAGAGGAAACTGGCACACACACAGACAAATTACTGACAGACAAATTCTCACTGATTTGACACACACTTACAGATACTTATTGACAGACACACACACCGTTACACACAGAGGACACTGACAAACACACATATAGGATACTGACACACACACACATTTACACACAGAGGAAACTGACACACACACTTGAGTGAGAGGGAGCAGTGCTGGAAGAGCACACAAATTACAACTCCATCGCCGTCTCCGCCTTCATTGTCCCCCAACTGGCCACCTCTTGGGGGCATTAAGGTGGCCACCCGGACACCACTGGGGGTAACCCCTGCCTGTGGTGTGCGTACAGCATGGGATACGCGTACCACGGGTTGAGAAACTAGCTCTAGAAGACAATTTGATTTCAGCTACAGACCAGCAGACAGGAATAACCATCTTTTACCCTTGCTGTGCCTGTGTGGGAGTGGGTATTCACCTGTGTTATTAATCCTAGTGTGAGACTAATTAGGTTTAGGTTTCTTCTGTGCTTACCTACTGACAGTGTCACTTACATCAACTTTGAATTGCTTTTCCAAAATTATTGCATTGAAAAAATGTGACCAAACTGAAATGCTACATAGTTGAATTGCGGTTAGTCCGAATCAAAAAGTTTTTTCAGATAAACGATTCAGACAAACAAAATGTTTTCTGCCGTGAACAAGTAAAGGGTGTATCTATGAATTACTAAAGACATGTATTGTGGCTAGGGCTGTTTTGTAAATATTAATATATTTAATTGAATCTTAAGGGGTACAGGAGCCAATGAAATGATTGGCAAAGGGGTGAGGTGTGAGGAAAGCTACTAGAAAGAAAAATAAACCTGGCAGCATTATTCACAATAGACTGTAGAGAGTCTCTATTATTTTCACAACTCTAATTCTCTCTATTTGGCTAAGACCTAAGTAGTATCCTGGCCTCACACCTGATGATACTGGGCCCTCTTGTGGTAATAGTATAAATTGCTAGCTTAAAGAGACACTGAAGGCATCATAACCTCTTCAGCTGATAAACAGTTTTAAAGGAACACTATAGTCACCTAAATTACTTTAGCTAAATAAAGCAGTTTTAGTGTATCAATTATTCCCCTGCAATTTCACTGCTCAATTCACTGTCATTTAAGAGTTAAATCACTTTGTTTCTGTTTATGCAGCCCTACCCACACCTCCCCTGGCTATGATTGACAGAGCCTGCATGAAAAAAAAACTGGTTTCACTTTCAAACAGATGTAAACTTACCTTAAATAATTGTATCTCAATCTCTAAATTGAACTTCAATCACATACAGGAGGCTCTTGCAGGGTCTATCAAGCTATTAACATAGCAGGGGTTAAGAAAATCTTAATTAAACAGAACTTGCAATAAAGAAAGCCTAAATCGGGCTCTCTTTACAGGAAGTGTTTATGGAAGGCTATGCAAGTCACATGCAGGGAGGTGTGACTAGGGTTCATAAACAAAGGGATTTTACTCCTAAATGGTAGAGGATTGAGCAGTGAGGCTGCAGGGGCATGTTCTATACACCAAAACTGCTTCATTAAGCTAAAGTTGTTCAGGTGACTATAGTGTCCCTTTAAACAGTTTACTAATTGTTTAGCAGACATTCTGCTGCAGTTACACTCCGCCTCACGCAATGCCAATTCAAACCAGAGATTGCTAGGAGCAATAGGCTTTGAGCTGATACTCTCAGTCTTTCAATTACAATTATTTGTATAGCGCTAACATTCTGCAGTGCTCCTACCCCTGTTATGACACAAAGCAGTGTGTAATTCTTTATCCATGTCATCATTAGGGGCTGGGCTGCAGGCTTACGGGACCGAGCATGAGTAAAATGTTTAACAGTATTGTGGGACTTGGCACCCACAGACTCCAGGTACCATAACCACTTAAATAGATACTAATCATCAGGGGTGGACTGACAGCCTCTTGGGCCCCTTATACCAGTATTAAAAACATGTTTCAAATAAGTGTGCATTTTTTTATTTGTATATGCTGTGAGGCTATGTGTATGAAGGCATGTTTGTATCTGAGTGTTAAAAATATTGCGAAGACTGTTGCACTTTGTCCACATCAATGCATGTGCTAGTTTGTATATACATACCTGTACTATGGTGTAAATGCAGCAGTGTATTTCAGCAGAATTTCAATGAAAGCAGGAATGTATTTGCTT
This sequence comes from Pelobates fuscus, assembly GCF_036172605.1. Lineage (NCBI taxonomy): Eukaryota > Metazoa > Chordata > Amphibia > Anura > Pelobatidae > Pelobates > Pelobates fuscus. Next base: position 117,114,104 of record NC_086321.1, read on the forward strand.
GATTTGTTAGTACATGTGTATTTATATTTCTCTTCCTGACAGACATACATCTGCACTGATCCATGCACTGGCATACACTCACTTACAGTTACACAGTCATTGTCACACTGTTTAACCAACACAAACTTTCACAGACATATGTACTCACTCAGTGTCAGACACACTGTCATGATCTTCATCATGCCTGCCACTATGACACACATGGATTTGTGTTCTTGAGCCTGGCTGGGTTTGAACCTGGATTCTGTACATCCAAGTCAGTGAACTTACCTTTAACACCACACATCTTTGTTTTTTTCTGTTTTTCCATGTATCCTGTGTTGTGTCCTAGATCGCTGCACACCTGTTCCTGGTTTCAGGCTTAAGTGACAATTATCCACCTATTTAACCCCTTAAGGACACATGACATGTGTGACATGTCATGATTCCCTTTTATTCCAGAAGTTTGGTCCTTAAGGGGTTAAACTCTGCCTTGGTTCAGCCTCATTGTCAGATCGTTTTTTTCTCTTTGTGGAAATTCACTGTTCGTCTGACTCCTGGTTTGAATGACTGCCTGTTTGCCGCCTGTCCTGACTCTTGGTTACGACCACGACCTCTTTTTGGATTATCCTTGCCTGTACTATGTTTCTGGAAGCACTGTAATTTTACAGCCCCAGTGCACTGTTTCACAACCTTGAAGATTTCTACTTTGAGTCTCCATGTTTTTTGTTAAATTGCATAGGGTGCTTTAACTCTGCATGTCGGACTCCTCCTCAAGGTAAAACCCCTGACACATACACACACACACTGGGACATACATACTTACTGACAGATACACACATATACAACACTCACTGACAGACATATATACACTCAGTGAGAGACACACACTAACAGACATACACATACTCTCAGTGACAGACACGCATACACACACTGACAGATACGGATACACATGCTGAAACACGCATACACACACTGACACGTGCATACACACACTCTGTGACAGATACACAGACACTGACAAACACACATACACACTCACTGATAGACACACACTCCCTAACACACACACACACACACACACTAACACACTCATTAACAGACACTAAAAGACACACACACACACACACACACACACTCACAATTTTTTTTTTATTATTCAATCCACCCAGCCTCCTTACCTTTTGGGAGTGCTGGAGTGGATTCTTCCCTGGGGTCCAGTGGGGTTGCTGCTGGCTGGGCTGGCAGGCACACGAGCGGTCGGGACGGGCAGACAGGCTCGCTTGTAGTGGAGGTGGTGAGGGAGCTCTGATCTCCCTGTTCTGCTCCCTCGCACGGCTCTTGGTGATGCCAGAGTCCCTGGGAAAAGCTCAGGGGACAGTGCTCCCTCGTCGCCCGCCTCCTGCATCAGTGCATGCCAGCGATTGGGGGTGGCTTTTTTTGTCTCCCCGCCCCCCCCCCTGAAAGTGACACCCAAGGCAAATGCCTTGTCAGCCTCACGGTAAATACACCGCTGTCTAGTCTTCCAGGTTGTTCCTTTCAGCATGGCCACATGGTTGAAGCTGGGGGCAGAGCTTAGGTGCTGCGGGCTTTGGCCCCTGAAGCTTGTCTAAGGGGTGCTGCTCCAAGGGAGAAGCTTATATGGGGCTGTGTTTTATGTTCATGGAGGGGAGGGGGTTGAGGGAGCAGCTTCTCAGGATATTCTGAGGGCACTTGCCTTGGTGTCCCCCTTGGATTAGCCCCTGATGTAAGGTATGTTTGTAAATGCTGGTATATGAATAAAAGCGAGAGTGCTATGGCATGTCAGTGTGTGTGTGTGTGTGTGTGTGAAAGACAGTGGTGTCTTTAATCAGTGTGTCAGTTTGTGTGTGCCTGATTGTATTGCCTGATTGCATTTGTGTGAACGTTTGGTGAGTGTTTGAAGTCTACTTATCTTTTAGTCACTCTTTGTGTCTCCAACCATGTCTCCAATTCCTTCAAATTATCCTCCTCCTCCCTAAGCCCTCCTCTGGTGCCTACACTGCTATCTGTGCCCTTACCTTATGGAGAAAAAACGCTCCTTGCCCTGGACATTTGCCACAAATTCATGGAGGAGTGTAGAACCTGGCCTCCTGACCACCGACTAAGGGCCGTATAGAAAGTCTCTGTTCAGGAGTTAAATCTTCCCAACTACCAGTACTTAACCGCGACTGCTATGGAACTAATTTTGGCATGAGGTCTTCGTGGGTTCCCGGTCACCTCAGCAGGACTTAGCAGCAAATGTTATGGAACTGTTTTTGGCATGAGGTGACTGTGTGGTTCCCGGACAACTTAGTTTGCAGTTTTGAATCACTTTGAAATCCGCCAGGAGAGCGCTTTTTAGGGGGAAGGTGCCTGAGACTAAGGGGAACAAATGCTACCTAGGAGCCAGCTGGAGCAACTAGTATTGCAGCCGCAGTAGCTCCCTGAAGTTGACTGGCAAAAGCACCAAATGCCCTGGAACCATTTTGGGCATAGGACCATATGTGCGGCCGGTCAGAACTTTTACACGGTGGCATTTCCCCTACACTGCATGGATCTGAGTACTATTTGGAGAACTTGGGCGCTTAGATCAGGGCTATTTAACGATATAGAATTTTGTGGGTTCCTATTTGTTTTGTATGTATATTTTTATGTATGTTTTTTTTAATATTTTATGTTTACCGGTGTTCGTGCGAGTGCCAAGCCGAAAATAGTTCCAGGCACTCGACGACCAAGTACCGCTGCCCTCGGTCGGGAGACAAGATGGTAACCATTCTCCCAGCCACGTTTTCCGTTTGTATGAAGCCTCCCGAATGGTCAAAGAAGAACCACACAAAATAACCGGGCAAAATGCACAAAATAACAGGGGGAAGATACAGGCCGCCAATATATGGGATAAAAATTAGCTTGAAAATGTCCATTCCGCTACACTGCTCCCCCATAACCACAAGCCGGTATACACAGTCTGATCCTCCACGGAACGGCTTGGGGGATGACCGGGGGTGCTCACGGATCATTTTTCCAGTTCTGTCTGTCTAGACAACCCGTCAGCATTTCCATTTTGTTTCCCAGAGGTGGTAATTTATAGTGAAGTCAAAAGGCTGCAGCGCCAAACTCCAACGCAGGCGTTTCCCCCGCCACTCGGTTTAACCAGACCAATGGGTTGTGATCCGTGAGCAAAGAGAAGGGTTGTCCATATAAATAGGGTTGCAACTTTTTCAGGGCCCACACCACGGCCAGTCATTCCATCTCGATGTCGGCGTAGCTTACTTTTTCGAGGTAATAGCTTGCGACTGTTGTTAGCCACGGGATGTTCTCCGCCATCGGGCCTGACTTGGCTCAGTACTGCTACCAATCCAAACATAGAAGCGTCTGTATGGATGAGAAAGCGTTTAGTTGGGTTGGGGGCGGCCAAGACAGGCACTTTTACAAGTGCTTTTTTCAACTGTTGGAATGCCTGCTCACACTTACCTTTGTCCAGGGAGGAGGGACACTGCTTGCGAATACCCTGTTGGTCCTAGTGGTGAGTGAACTCTAGCCTGCAGCTCCAGGAGCCAGCGCTAACTCTTGCGAGATCAGAGAATTGCCATGGTAACCACGGCAACACTCCAACCTCACACCCTGCTCTGAACTCCTCTGCCAACCTCGGCCCATGGTCATGGCGGCCCACCAGGTTGCCACCCTCCCTAGGTTAAGCTTCTGTGGGTTCTCCTAATTCCCATTTTAACCGTGTGCCTCTTAACCTACATTACTTTCTGTGTGAACAATGTCTGGATTTTGCAGTCTGAATGCCCCATTTAGAATCTGTATTCATAATACTTTATAAACAAATATGAATACCGCACTCAAAAAGACCTTTGGGCAATAAAGCTTATTGCTAATCACGCTTTTAATTCAAAATATTTATTGTGTAAGTTTTAAATAAATTCATAAAGGTAATAGTATATCCTCATAGTGACACTCATTTCAAACTATTTACATATATATACACATACACAGGACCCTCCTTCGTCTGTAATAAAGTTCATAGTATATACACGTCAATGTACAATAGGTAATGATCCAAAAAAAACACACTGAGAAAAAATGATAAGAAAAAAATGATGAAAATGATGAATAATAAAAAAGGAGAAACAAAATGAAAAAATGAAAAAATAGAAAAAATCTAAAAAGTAGAAAAAAAATAGAAAAAAGTAGTGATAAAACGAAAAATTGATGAAACAATCAAAATAGAGAAAAAAAATAGAAAAAAATAGAAAAGAATAGAAAAAATTAGAAAAAATAATGCAGTCCTAACAAGATAGTAGTCCAGAATATAGTGCACTATATGTATCACTTTATAATGGATGGATCTCACCAATGTGTCAGTAGCTGTATGGTGTCCGTGGTAGGAGGATGCTGTAGATTGCAGATGGTAATGTCCTGAAAGGGGATGAAAAAAGGTGTTGAAAGTTTCCTGCTCAATGCACAGTGATCACTCCGGCATCAGTGGTCAGCCAGTCAGGTCACTAGGTACTCCTTTGAATGTACTGCTGTGTGATCCGGTCAGATAGGCAGGTCACTGGGTAATCTTTGGATGGGCGGGTAATCCTTTGGATGGGTTTGAATGGGCTGCGCGCTCGGGACGTACGTGTCCCTTCGATGGCCCCTGTTCTCTCCGTCCTCCGGACGGAGAGAACAGGGGCCATCGAAGGGACACGTACGTCCCGAGCGCGCAGCCCATTCAAACCCATCCAAAGGATTACCCGCCCATCCAAAGATTACCCAGTGACCTGCCTATCTGACCGGATCACACAGCAGTACATTCAAAGGAGTACCTAGTGACCTGACTGGCTGACCACTGATGCCGGAGTGATCACTGTGCATTGAGCAGGAAACTTTCAACACCTTTTTTCATCCCCTTTCAGGACATTACCATCTGCAATCTACAGCATCCTCCTACCACGGACACCATACAGCTACTGACACATTGGTGAGATCCATCCATTATAAAGTGATACATATAGTGCACTATATTCTGGACTACTATCTTGTTAGGACTGCATTATTTTTTCTAATTTTTTCTATTTTTTTCTATTTTTTTCTATTTTTTTTTCTCTATTTTGATTGTTTCATCAATTTTTCGTTTTATCACTACTTTTTTCTATTTTTTTTCTACTTTTTAGATTTTTTCTATTTTTTCATTTTTTCATTTTGTTTCTCCTTTTTTATTATTCATCATTTTCATCATTTTTTTCTTATCATTTTTTCTCAGTGTGTTTTTTTTGGATCATTACCTATTGTACATTGACGTGTATATACTATGAACTTTATTACAGACGAAGGAGGGTCCTGTGTATGTGTATATATATGTAAATAGTTTGAAATGAGTGTCACTATGAGGATATACTATTACCTTTATGAATTTATTTAAAACTTACACAATAAATATTTTGAATTAAAAGCGTGATTAGCAATAAGCTTTATTGCCCAAAGGTCTTTTTGAGTGCGGTATTCATATTTGTTTATGATTATGATTAGGAGGTTGTTGTGGGGTTAAGCCTCGAATACCTGCACCTTGCGTAATTGAGTGCCAGCACACAGTGTGTTTTCATAATACTTTAGTGCCCCATGGTCAAGCCATCCTCCCGTGGACCATATAGGGTTAAAGAAACCTTTATTTGCTCACCCAATTCCAGCGCTGATGTCCCTCATCACTGGGTTGGTGCTCCGCCTCCTCCACCTTCATCCAATTGGAATCAGTGCTTTCCTATGGGGATTTCACTGACGCTGGTTTTCCTCATGCAGTGACAGAGGGCATCCAGCGTCATTTAGAAGACCTAGAGTCCAGTAAACTCCCAGAAGCGCCTCTAGTGGCTGTTTTAGTACTGCAGTGTACCATTGTAGTTTCTCAATGTTTTACATTGCAGGACTAAGGGGGACTCTGACACTGCACACAGACCACTTCAAAGAGATTAAGTGGTCTGGGTGTCTATAGTGTCCCTTTAAACATTTACTTTTATTTTTTGCTTTGATGACCTTACATAGTTATATAGCTGAAAAGAGACTTGTGTCCATCAAGTTCAGCCTTCCTCACATATGTTTTAGCTGTTGATCCAAAAGAAGGCAAAACTCTTATTCTGAAGCGCTTTCAATTTTGCAACAAGCTAGGAAAAACTCCTTATTTTTGGCAGTCAGATATCTCTTTGGATCAAGCAGCTATTACCCCACTAATTAGAAATTATATCCCTGTATGTTATGTCTTTGCAATTATTTATCTTATTGCTGTTTAAACATATGTATGGACATACAGAAGTAAAACATCCCCACAATGCATCCTGGCTTCCTCCCCTCTGCTCTGGAGATAATTGAGAAGTAATTCAATTACCTCCCAGGACAAAGGCAAGACTCCATTACACACGTGGGGACACAAAGGCAGACTATCACTTTAAAATACATAATGGGACAAATGGTGCAGCAGATATATACATTTAACATATTCCCAGATAGCTCAGGTCTGAGTGCACATTATTAGGTGAATGGCACTCAGACCACACGAATACAGTTTAATTGCCATGGAGCCAAAGTCTTTAATTCCACGAATAGGCTCCATGGCTGTGCTATCTGGGTTAAAACATTCCTCCAACATAAAATACCGAATTTAAATGCATTCGTTACATTAATACGAATTAGAACCAGGGGCTGGAGGTTCAGCGGTGCCTGCACGTAAAAGTGTCCGGGTTTGGTGCATTAGCGCCGGGCAGAAAAGCGCTGGCTGCCCGGGGAGCTCCAGAACACCGCCATCGTGTGGCGGCTAAATGTAACCGCGACCACCCAGTAACAATTAATTAAGCTGCGGTTAACCGCAGCTACTGGGTGGTCAATTGCCGGCACACGCTTGTTAAGCCGCGGTTAACCGTGGCTTCAGGGAGGTAAATGGAGGGCGCACTCCAGCTTATGGGTGGCCCATTAACAGCGCCAGCCGGCTTCCCACGGCTCTGGGGAGGCTGAAACGAAGCTGTTTGTTCGGTAGATAGAATCTACCGAACGGCTGTGCAGAAGGGGAGAAATAAATCCTTCTGCACAGTAAAATTAACCCTTTAGCTGCCGGTCCATAATCCAAAGGCAGCAGGCAGGCAACCAGGCTTCTCCAGTTCACAGTGGCGAGGTTGGTTTTGCCACACTTCTCCCCTTTACCAAATAGACTAACAGGGTACCTGACCTCCTGCCGGTCAGTGCCCTGGTTAGTCCAGCAACCCACCCACAAAGCAGAAACCGCAGTACAGCCCACCCACAATAACTGGTTACTGCACCTGGGTAGAGCAGAACTTTGTGGGGGACTGGTAGTCTGCCTTGGTGGGTTGCTGAGTGGGGGACTGGTAGTCTGCATTGGTGGGTTGCTGAGTGGGCAGAGACCAGCGGTACTCTGCCCTGGTGCCAGTACTACCGCGGAAGTAGCCTGGTTGGAGCCTGGTTGTGGAAGGGAGAGACCGACTGTCTCCCCTCTGGATACACCGCTCTGTGGCTGGGGGACAGGACCGACCGTCCCTACCCCTTGTGCTGTAAGTGCAGAGACTACAGTCCCATCTGCACAGTGGTGGTAGACATGAGAGTGTAGTAAGTGTGCTAAATGGTGGCTGAGAGAGACTGAGTTGTGTTTGGGAGACCGGTTATGGACTCTCTGAATGTCCATGAGTGGGTCAGGAGTGCAGTTAAAGTCCCCGCAAATGACAGTGTGCCCATCCCTATACCGTTCTATTTTACGGGGGCCATACTTAGAAAGGATTTCTGTGTGTCGTTCGGGGCATACAGGGAGGCAACCGTAAGCTGGAGGTCATTTGGGGAACCCACTAGTATGAGTAGCCTGCCATCTCTACTGACATATTGTTTGGTGGGTGTAAAAACCCAGTCACTGTGAAAGTAAATGGAGACCCCTTTTGACTTGGTGCGAGACATGGCGTGATAGGCCTGAGCGGACTGCTTGACCTTGAAGGGGGGAGGGTTACGTTCACAAAAGGGAGTCTCCCTTTGGACATCTCCTGGGCAGTTAGTCTGCGCTTGTGGGGGCTATTAAGGCCCTTAACATTCATGGAGAGGATTTTTAAAGTATCATCCATTATCTATAGGCATGTATTTGCTAACTTGTGATAAATGTGGTTTTCGTAGCATCAGGCATGTTTGGCAAAGAGGGGAGTCGGGATAGAAACATAACATTAACAACCATACAACATAACTAAGGTATATACATAGCGCCTTCTGTACAATTGGCACTCCTCTTGATTGAGGCACAGGCCGGCAACCCCTACCGGCTACTGTGCTCATCCTTGGGAGTACGCTCGGTGTTCGGAGCGAAGTGTGGATGACTTACACGCTGTCCGTTGTGGCACAACCCTAGGGTATTAAGCAACTGTGTGCCCATATTCAGCACCTCTAGGGACCTCTCCCCCCAACTATAGCTTACCCTCCCAGCTTGTGGATAAGTGACATTGCTAGTGGGGGAATGACCGATAAATCTGCTAAAGTTGCAGGAAGCCTGCACAGGACCAATCCGCAGCCCACGTATTGCTAGGCCTAGTCGGGAACCCAATGGTGCTCGGTCTTCCCTCTATAAACAGTGTGTTCGTTTAGCTATACCGCCCGGAACGGGCTTATTAATATTGCCATGAGATGTAGGTTGACCAGTTTAGAGTGCCTGGCGATTAGAGTCAGATGCGTAAACAACCCCACAACAACAAGCAGCTTAAAGGATATATTTACGTGTGCTTGTCCACTACTACTGCTATCAGGCGAGAAAGAGTCCCAGAGGCACAGCCCTGGGTAGGCGGTGGGCCTGATCCAGAAGTCAGTGATGTCTGGCTACAGGGTTTTGCAGTGTCCCATGATGTATGACAGGAGCATATCCATTACTATGGTTTCATGGATTCCGCGGAAGCGAACATTGTTCCTCCTCGAACAGTCTTCTAGGTCCACGAGCTTGCGTTTAAGTAGGTGTTGTTCCTCCACTAAGTGGTGCACTGTATCCACGAGTGTATCGTACTCTGCGCAGATTTCTTCGGTGCGGGCCTCCAGGCGGTTTGTCTCCCTTTTAATTTCACATATTGCTTGTTTCAGGTTGGATTGTAGGGTGACCCTGAATTCTTGCAGCATGGCATACAGTCTTTTTTTCAGTGAGTGGAGCATCAGTGTATTGACCTGTTTCCTGGTCTGATTCCTGCAGGGCTTCAGATGTCTGCAAAAGGGATAGGCCATCGTCGCTGTCCTGGTTAGGCCTCAAACGATCTTTTCTTGCAGGGCGGATCAGGTCCGTTAATTTGTTTTGTTTTGTGGGTGCCATCAATTAGGCAACGCCTGACTGCCAATTTGTCGGTAGTAGGGCCGTGTATGCGATAAATAACCAAGCTTTTAAGTAATCCAGGACCGGGAGCTCTCACTCCATGTGTCCGCTCACTTGGACAGTCGGCCATGCCCCCCATGACGCCCCCTTTTTAGTGGTCCACTGTAATTGAAAAATGCCCGGGCCAAATTTTCTTCCCAGTCTGGCCCTGGTTGCGCTTCTGTCTGTATGTGTAGCATTTTGCTAGAAAACAATGCTTATACTGAGTTTAACCTCTTTGTTGCTGGAGGTGTAACGCCACCTCTGACCGCAGTATTTGGGTATCATGGTATGATGTTTTAGGTAACCATTTTAGAAGTGGTGAGAAAAAACTGGTGAGAAAGCTTATTTGCAACTTCCAGTTCCATAATGCAGCTCTAACTCTAATCTCTAATCTAATTTTGTGTTTACATGAGACCCCCTGTAATGTAATTTATTCGTTCTAGATTTACTACCATTTTTCGATAACTTTAATACATTTCACAATTGCTTCTGTTCATAACATGTATTACATTCATTTGAACACTAGAGGGCAATGCAGATAAGTAAATTATGAATCAAGCAGCACCAGTTATATTTGTTTGGGAATGATAATGCAACATATGTTAATAATGCAATCTTATTGCGTCATGTTTAATTTTTTTTATGTAAAATTTTTATTACATTTGAATTTACATTTCATTTTTTGACAAGTGACACTTTAGTGAATAACAATTAGGGGTTTATTCAATAAGGTTAGTTTAACATATCCCAGCTGTGAGAAGAAAGAAAATAGATTTTTGTTTCATCAAAGAACAATTCACATAGTAAAGTATGACTGATCACAATAACAGTATGCTTTATTTGTTCCAGAAGAGGATACACATTTAACGATCTGACAAGCTATAGTTGAGTCTCTGACCGTTTTATACATTGGTTTTGATGATTTGATCCTATTCATTAGGATAGGATCAAATGTCTTGCGTTGTATTGGAAGCCTGCCTCTACTACTCTCTTCCTCTATTCAAAAAGGTTCCTGTTCAACCCAAACGAACATCTATAAACCATGCACAGGCTTTTGCACAAGCCATAAAACCATAAAACCGCAATATGTGGTAACCTCTGTTAATGGAAAAAAAAAAGAATTGTTAAAAAAAAAAAAAAAAAAAAGTTCCTGTTCCTGTACCTGTGTGTGGTTTCCTTTTTTTTCTATTTCTCATGTCTAACGTGTAATGGCCAAGAGCACAGTTGTTCATGTCTTCAAGGAGAACATCTACAGTTTATGGGTGTTGTAATCTACTGTCATCTTCATAACATTAAACCCCTGCTCAGAGAAGAAACTGTGCCTATGTAACTTTGTAATTGGCTAATCAGTCTTTCTTCCCTTCTTAGCCTCCAAATACCAGAATACAAGACTCCTGATTGGTTGTCTTGGCAAAGATATAACGAACATTCACAATTTGAATAAACACAATCCTAAAGTACAAGAGTATATAGCGGCATATTACCAGTTATTAGAATGACCAAGCTTAAAGGATCACTTTAGGGTCAGGAACACACACATGTATTCCTGACCCTGTAGTGTTAAAACCATCATCTAGCCCCCCTGGGCCCCTCATGTCTCCATAAATATAGCAACATCTTACTGTATTCAAGCCAGAAGCTGTAACTCTGCATGCTGTTTGCCAAAAAAAACAAGCAGTCTGCTGACAACATCAGAAGTGGTGGCCTGATCCAATCACAATGCCTCCCCATAGGATTGGCTGAGACTGACAAATAGGCAGATCAGGGGCAGAGCCAGCACAATTCAAAAACAGCCCTGGCCAATCAGCATCTCCTCATAGAGCTGAATTGAATCAATGAATCTCTAAGAGGAAAGTTCAGTGTCTGTATGCAGAGGGAGGAGACGCTGAATGTTTGGATGCATTTTAGGCAGCCATGACCCAGGAAGCATCTCTAACAGCTATCTGAGGAGTGGCCAGTGAAGTTATCACTAGGCTGTAATGTAAACACTGCATTTTCTCTAAAAAGACAGTGTTTACAGCAAAAAGTCTGAAGGTAATGATTCTACTCACCAGAACAAATTCAATAAGCTGTAGTTGTTGTGGTGACTATGGTGTCCCTTTAATACTAACCCTAAAGAAGGTAAAATTACACAAGTGTAATCAAATAACAAGTCTAAGAATAACATAAATACATAATATTCTATATATATAATATAGAAGTCAGGTCAGAGAAACCAAAAGTCATGAATATGAAGAGGGAGGTGAATCAATAACCAGAAACAATCAGAACAAATATGAACGCACTATTGGAATCTTGAGCAAACCACAATAGGGCGATGTGCCCCAGGGTATGAGGGATTTATGAATGAAGCATGGTTATCTGTGTAATATTACAAAACAGTGATAATTGTAAATAAAAGGTATTGCAGTGTTCGGCATAAGAAATTAGACCTGAATGAAGGATGCATGGAAAACTTACATTGATTGAGCAACTACATGGAACGAGCAACGCTCAAGGCTGATAATGTAATGAGCACGGATTTGCACAAAACAAACTAATATCTTTTTGTCTTTATTTTTTTAGATGGGTCATTTTTGAAAAACAAAATGCATTAACTATACAATGAATTTAGAAAGAATGGTCAAATTCCATCTTGGAGTACACCTTTGAGTGTCAGGACTTCACCATGACATTGAAAAATCTAATCTTTTTAGTTAAATTGAAAAAATTCTGTCGGTTTATTTTTTGTCAGTTCCCTTTTTGTGAATAACACTGAATCTTTAGCAGCCAAACTAGGATGCTAGAGTGAAGGAAACATCTATTGTATCATGACTAATGAACATATGTAAAGATGATGATGTGGTTGCATGGCAAATCCTTTCTGGAGATACATCACCTGTGTCATACACAACACAAAATATATTCCTTGTGTTGAATGCACCCCAAGGCCTTTCTACAGCCAGGCCATTCTGTGCTTGCAAACATTTGATGTGAACAACAATATCCAGTAGCATAGCAAACTGCTTGCTGTCTGCATATGATTAAGTGCATCACCTGTGAAACGCGCTAAGTTGAGCTCTTTGGATGCTCCTTTCTGATACTTCACCACTCATGTAGTCCTGTAATGTGAATATTATCTTGAGTTTCAATAAAGGTTAAGTATTACAGGGTGCGTTTTAATAAGTGTATTTGTGTATCTGATGTTATGGGTCTTTCTGAAAACCTATGTTAGGTCCGGCCAAGCCCTGGCAAATTACACAATACATAATATTTGTTGTAAGAAAAAGTATTGTAAGTGAAAGAATTTCTGTCAAACTTGTTCGGAGAATATGATTGTGGGTAGAGCAACTATCTTGGTGTAATTTATTCTGAAACTTCAAGAAACTAACTGGAAAGAAAGTGACCCGTTCCCTGATTCCGACACATTGGCGATGGACAGAACCTCTGACTTCTCAGGACTGGCTTCAGAGAGTTGAAGAGATCAGACACGTTGAAGAAGAGGTGGCAATGTTGGGTCAGAAGCTGGGAAAATATTAGGAGGTCTGGAGAACATGCATTTTTTTAAACTGAATATGAGAGAATAGATGGTCTGGCGGCACAGAAGAGACGCCGGTGTGACATAGGGGATCGGAGCTTTCTCTTCACGGGATGAAGGAGACTACAGAGGGTGGCAACCCGTATCTAGCCAGTTACCTGTCCTTCACCCATCTCCTTCTCATCTCACCCATCTCCTTTCTCTCATTATCTATCTTAATTGCAAGATATGCTTCTGTTGGTGCAGGACTGCTACTTGTGACTGGGTTGTCCAATTTGCCATTTGGCTACTGTGGAGACAGTAAATCCTCAATCGAACAAGTAGTTCAAGGGTTTCCCACATTATGAACGCAGGGTTTACTATATCTAAGCCTTAGCAGGAAGGAAGATTCTCTTTCATAGAGCATCAGTTTTAGTAGGCCAGACATTGGTTAAATTCAACTGAGATGGAACACAACTCGCTGTTCAAAGAACTACTTAGCTGTTAGGGTTTTATGTGATCTTTGTTATGGGTTACATATGCTCTTACTTTGTACTCTTTATCCTCTATCATATTACTGCACTTTAATAATTTTTTTTTTTTTTTGACATTCTTTATTTAACGGTTTTTCATATTTTAGATCAAGTGGGGGGTACAGTAAAGAAAAAGGGTATAGGATGGGGGTTACAAAAGGGTTACAGAACACGCAATAGCTATGCTTGACAGATACATGTGCGTTTGAAGTTACACAGTAGGTTTTTGTTGGTTACATGAGGTTGTCTGAGGTTGGAGGACCAATGTAGTATTCCGTGTTTGTATCGGCATGTCGTAGTAACTCATATTAGTTGTGCAATTATTCATTTATTATTTGATTGTGGTCCTGGTGCATTTATCAGCTAAGGTGTATGTGGCAGGTGTGAGGGCTTAGGTGGGTCGGGCAGGCGGGCTGTATGCTACAGTCGTGCGTGGGGTGGGGCCTGTTCCGGCCCAGCCCGCCTCGTGCACTTCCGTTTCGGGTACAGGTGTGCTACCTGGGCCGCTAGGTCTTGTCCATTCACTGCTGCTCGGTCGCTATGTGTGCCGTTCCCTCAGTCCTAGGTACTGCTGTTGGGATCGTCTAGTCGCGTTTTTAAGTGTGTCTATCATGTCTGGATGTTGCCTACGTGTGGCGTGACTGTTCGGTGGTACCCGTGTACACAGGTCTATCGCGGCGCCTGCTGTGAGTCTGGTCATGAGCTATGGAGTATCGTACAGCGACTTGGGGGCTGGCGGTGTCTCATCCCGTCCGCGTGGGGTTCCGTCTACCGGTTGTTTCTTTGTCTGTGTATAATCCATCACGCTATGCGTGTTCCAGTCCAGTTCTGGGTATGGTTCAGTCGTGTCTGTCTCGGTTCCGAGGGGGGAAGGGGGGGGGAGGAGAGTAGGGGGTGAAGCGAGGGGGGGAGGGAATAGTTGAGAAAGAGATGGGTGGGGGAGTGTGGGGGTGCGGGGCGGATGAGGGCTAAGGTATGTGCTGAGGTCTCAGGGGGTTGTCCTGTCTGCAGTTATGAACAGAAGCCAGGGGGTCCACGTCAGGTTGCATTTCTCTGTGCGGCCTTGGAGGGAGGCCGTCATTGCTTCCATGTTGCGTATTTCTCCCACCCTATCCACCCATTGTTGGAAGGTGGGGGCGGTGGCCTTTTTCCATAGAGTGGGTATCAGGGACTTTGCCGCTGTCAGCAGGTGTTTTGTCAGGGATTTCTTGTACGTTTTGAGTGACATGGTCGTGTGGTGTAGCAACATGGGGAGTGGTTGGAGCGGGAGCTCCGGGTCCGATATTTCCCGGATGTTGGTGTTAACCATCTACCAAAAGGGGGTGATGGCTGAGCATGACCACCAAATATGAAGCATAGTGCCTCTCTCTTCTCCACATCGCCAGCAGGTCTCCTCGATGTCCGGGTTCATGCGGTGCAGCACATCCGGGGTCCTGTACCAGGTTGTCAGCAGTTTGTAGCTCATCTCCTGGTACTTTGAGCTAATTGAGCTTTTATAAGTGAGCTGAAATATTTGATCCCATTCTTGGGCGGTCAGGGTTTCCCCGGTCTCTCTCTCCCATCTGGCGATGAATTTCGGCGGTGGTCTGTTGTCTCCTTCCATAAGCATTGCGTATAGCGTAGAGATTCCCCGTTCTAGGTGACGACCGGCCGTGCAGTATTTCTCAAAGGGTGTGAGATCCCGATGGAATTGTCGCTTGGCTGCTGATGTGGAGTGGTATGATTTGACCTGTAGGTATCGGAACCGATCAAGGATCGTCGGGGTAGTGTCCGGGAGCAGGTCTGTCAGGGCTTTGAGGGTGTCACTGCCGCACCATTGGCGCATGTAGACCCAGTTCGACTGAGTGAAGTTTTTCAGGTCCGCCGGTGTTAGACCTCCCCCAATGTCTGGATTGTAAGTAAGGGGTGTTAGCGGGCTGGTGTGGGTGGTCAGCTGTTGTGGGTATCTCAGGGCGCACCAAGTCTTCAGGGTTGCATCGATCAGGGGGTTACCCGTCTTGAGGGCACTGAACGGGGTTCCCGTCCTCCACAGTTGCGAGGGGATTTTCCCCCCTACCTGGGTCACCTCGGCTCCCACCCAGAGCTTTTCCGTCGTGTGAGCGTGCCAGTCGGTGACCCTCAGCAGGTGGGCAGCTCGGTAGTACCCCAGTATCGAGGGGAGCCCTACCCCCCCACGCTGTTTAGGCTGTTCCAGTTGGTGTTTACTTATCCTTGAAACCCCTCTTCTCCACACGAATCCCCGTATCGCTGCAGAGATAGAGCGGAAGAATTCCCGTGGCAGGGAGATTGGGATCGTCTGGAAAAGATAGAGTAAGCGAGGTAGGATGTTCATTTTAATCGCGTTTATGCGACCGAACCACGAGATGTAGAGGTCCGTCCAACGTTGCATATCGGCCTGTAGGGAGGCCAGGATGGGAGCAAAGTTTGCCTGATATAGGTGTGCAAGTTCTTTGGTTAGCCAGATACCAAGGTATTTCAGCTTAGTGTCACACCATTTGAATCCGAATTGGGAGCGTAAGTGCGTTTCTTCGCCGGTGGGGACTGAGATATTGATTGCCTCCGATTTCTCCGTGTTGAGTCTCAGGTTCGAGACCTTCCCGAACTCACGGAAGAGGCTCAGGAGGTTCGGGATGGAGATCAGGGGTTGCTGCAGAAAGAAAAGCATGTCGTCAGCATATGCTGCGACCCGGTGTTCCACTCCCCCCATCTTATGCCCCGTTATACCCCCATCCGCTCTGACCGCCTCCAGGAATGGTTCCAGGGAGAGGGCGAACAGAAGGGGGGACAGGGGGCATCCCTGCCGTGTGCCATTTCGTATGGGAAACGAGGCAGAGAGGGCACCGTTAACTCGGATTCTGGCTGTTGGGGTCGTATATAATGCAGCTATCCAGGTTCTGATATTGGGTCCGAATCCCATGTATTGCAGCGTTGCCTCGAGATAGGCCCAGTCCACTCGGTCAAAGGCCTTTTCTGCGTCTGTGGAGAGGAGGACCAGACCTCCTCCCTGGCCCCTGGCCGAGTGAATGATGTTAAGGGCCCGGATAGTGTTGTCTCGGGCTTCCCTGCCCGGCACAAAACCCACCTGGTCTGGGTGGACCAGCTCGGGCAATGCCCGGGCGAGGTGCAGTGCCATGACTTTAGCATAAAGCTTTAGGTCTGCATTTAAAAGGGAGATGGGGCGGTAGCTCGCACAGCAGGCCGGGTCCTTCCCTTCTTTCGGCAAGACTGTCACTACAGCTCTAAGTGAGTCTACCGGGAGCTGCCGACCCTCCAGTATCGAGTTTAGGCCCGTTAGTAAGTGTGGCAGTAGGATATCTTTGAAGGTGCGGAGTTAGCTTGCGTGGAGGCCATCTGGTCCTGGGGCTCTGTTGGGTTTGGTTAGCTTGAGTGCTGCGTGGAGCTCCTCGAGCGACACTGGGTGTTCCATGCCTGCGGCCTTTTCGGGTGTGAGTTTGCGGGTGACATGCGCGGCGAGGTAATCCGTTAGTTCACGTCTGCGTCGTGCCGGATCACACGCATTGGTCGGATCTGCCAGGTTGTAGAGGCCGGTGTAGTATTCCCTAAACGCCTGCAGGATCTCCGCTGGGAGTCGTGTTACTTTCCGCCATTGGGTATTGATTTTGTGTATGTGGTTTTGCCTCCGTCTTTGTTGTAGGGTCTGGGCAAGTAGTCTACCACATTTGTTTGAGTACTCATAAAAATAGCGGTTGGACCTCTGGAGTACGTTGAGCAGCTTCTGGGAAAGTATGTCCCTGAGTTTTCTCCTCGCGTCTGTCAATCGCAGATATATGTCGTCTCTTGGGTCTCGTTTATGCGTGGTTTCCAGGACCGAAATCTGCTTGGTCAGTTCCAGGACTTGCTTGGCGTTTTCCCGTTTGCGCTGCGTACATAGGCTGATATAGTGCCCCCGAACCACGCATTTATGCGCCTCCCATGTAGTCAGCGGAGAAACCTCGGGTGTGGCGTTGGATTCAAAGTATTGGGTGAGCACTTGCGAAGTCAGTGCAGTGCATTCCGCGTCAGTGAGCACTGTCTCGTTTAATCTCCACTGGCGTTCCTTCGGCTTAAAGAGGGGTGATTTGAGATGGACGGTCACCGGGGCATGGTCGGAGTCAACGTGGATCCCTATATCTGCCGGACATGAGCAAGGGGAGGAATTCCTGTGCCACGAAGATGTAGTCTATCCTGCTGTGTTGGTTGTGAGGGGCAGAATAGCAGGTGTAGTCCCTGCCGTCGGGATGTGCTGCTCTCCAGCAGTCGACTAGTCCTAGTCTGGCGAGTGTTTGTTTGGCCTTGCGCACACAGTGGGCGCCTAGTATGGCGCTGGAGCCCCGGGAAGTGTCCACCCGTGGGTCCAATGGGAGGTTTACGTCCCCCGCCAATATCAGGAGGCCCTCCCGGAATTTCTCTAGTTGGGATAGCGTCCGGGCCAAAAATTAGTGTTGGCCACGGTTGGGGCAGTAGATATTGGCCAGGGAATATGGGCGGTCTGCTATGGTTCCTTTCACGAAAAGGAAACTCCCTAGCGGGTCAGCCTGAGTGGCAGTGCATTGAAACGGCACCGTCCCCGCAAAGAGAATGGCAACTCCTGAGCGCTTGGAGTCCCGGTGATTCGCAAAGAATCCCTGAGGGAATCGCCTGTCCTTCAGTGTGGGGGCACCCCCGTCTTTAAAGTGCGTCTCTTGTAGGAATGCTACAGACACCCTGAGAGACCATAACGTCTTCAGGAGTTGACTGCGCTTTTCAGGGATGTTGAGGCCTCTGGAGTTATTGGTCCAGAGCTTGAGTGAGGCCGGTTGGAATCCCTGTGACATTGCTGCGGTCTGTGTGTGTGGGGAAGGAGGGGGGGATGAGTAGGCAAAGAGGTGGTAGGGGAGTAGTTAGAAACAGTTAAGAAGAGTAGGGAGATGGGGGGGGCGAGGTCAGGGGTAGGGAGGATGTGTCAGTCAGTCAAAATCAGTCAACTGGTGTCGGGGTGGGTTGGAAGGGAAGGAAACGTCGGGTGGTGTTAGACAACTATGACCCAAGATCGGGTTAGCGCACCAGGGTCTATGCTACCTGTCTGAGGTCAGCGGGCAACCCTGGGCCCGATCTAATATACAGTTCGGGTCTGCTGCGCGGGGTCGCGGTGACCAGGTAGAGTGTAAGGGGTTAGTGGTCTTGAGGCTACTGCCTGTGACCGGCTCAACTAAGCAGCTAAGAGCTCCTGAGCCTGGTGGGGGAGCCAAGTGTGTGGTTGGTCCAATTGTGGACTGCGTGTACATAATACAATAAAGCTAGTCATATGAACAATATTCAACTTAAACATTTTTGCGAGTTATAATGTAACAGAAATTGCAATTAAACCGGAGAATAAAACAGAGTAAATCAGCAACTGTAAACAGATCATTGGGGTGCGGTTGAGGTGGGGGGCTGTCAGGGGTGTGGTGTTTCGGGCAATGCCGGCTGTCTGGGGCGGAGGGGGTCCCAATCTCGTGTCTGTAATATCCATGGTGGTCCCTCTAGTTCCTCCCATGCGGCCTTCCCACGTCTCCCCTGTCGGTGCGGAGTGTTCCCTGTCTTGAACCTGCTGGTATCAGCCTCCCCTGTCTAGTGCGGTCCCCAGGCCTGGTGTGGGGTAGTCAGATGGCTTTGCAGGGGAGTCTGCATGGCATGGGTCGGAGCGTCCGGGGGAGTCTCTTTCTCTAGTGGTCACTGTCCCCACATCTGTCTGGGGTCTGCCCTCCTTCCATTGCCCTTTTCCCGTCCCTCCCTTCCCCGCTGCTCGTGGTAACAACTCTGGGCCCAGAGAGGGCCTTTCCGGGGTGTGTGGCCGGGGTGTACCGGGGTTCGACCAAGCTTGAGAGTCCCTGGGTATAGCCGGGTCAGTGCCAGCATGAGTCCAGATCTCCGGTGACAGCATTGTCTCATGTCCGTGGGCTGTTGGAAATCCCCGGGGAATACATCCCCCCACATCACCGCAGGGCGGTACCAGAGTAAAGATATGCCCGGGGCCCCCCGCCCAAACAAACCTCTCCCTCCCGCTGGTTGCGTTGTGTTAGCAATGTGAGTCTTGGGTTTAGGGTCTATGTTGACCGAGTCTCGTTGTAGACTAGAGCCCGATACAGATGGGTTTGGGCTGAAGGGCGGCTACCTCGTGCAGCGGCCGTGCCGGGGGTCCCGGGGGGAGTGTGGGCTGGGAGTGCAGGTGTGTTTGCAATGTTACTTACATACCCCTGCTGGTGGCTCCGCTGCGGGGTCCAGGGCATCGGTGCCGGGTCGGGCGGAACGGCGGGGTAGGCTGGCCCTCCGCAAGGTGGGGGCCCCGCAGTCCTTGGGGTGGGCCGATCTGGGTGTGGCGGGGAGTCATTCTTCCGAAGCGTCCGGACCCCCTCTCCTCAGGGGCCGATTCCTACCGATACCGGGGTCAGCGGGATGTTGTGGTGGCCCCATCAGTATCCAGTTAGGGACTGCCACTGCCGGTAGGTCCAGGGCTCGCAGGAACCCGGGAACATCGTTTGGCCATCTTAGCGTGCGCCAGGCGTTGTCTTTACGTGCCTGCAGGCTAAACGGGTGGCCCCACTTGTATGGGATCCTTCTGTCTTGTAGCAAGCGGGTAAGCGGCTTCAAAGCACGGCGCGCTTCGAGCGTCAGGGGTGAGAGGTCTTGAAATAGAGATACCTGCGAGTCCATGAAGGTAATGGTCTGCGGCCTGGCTGCTCGCATAATAGTCTCTTTCAGGTGGAAGGATAGCAGGCAGCATATAATGTCTCTAGGCAGACCGTCATTCCTCGGGGGTCGGAGGGCTCTATGGGCTCTTTCGATGTGGTAAGTGTCTGGAGCGTCGTCCCCCAGTATTTGTGTGAAGAGCCTGGACAGTATGGCCACGAGATCTTCCCCTACCTGTTCAGTCAGGCCCCTGACGCGTATGTTGTTTCGGCGTCCGCGGTTATCCAGGTCCTCAACCTGTCTTCTCAAGTCCAGAAGGACCGTGCCCTGTCTGGAGGTGGCGTTATCCGCTGCCTGGGAGTGTTGGGAGGCCTGTAGGCAGTCTGCCTCCAACTCTGTTACTCGCTGCTCCAGGGCAGTGACATCTCTCCGCACCTCTTGAATCTCCTCCCTGATTGCTGTGCGCATTTCTCTCACCATGGCTGCCTTGTCAGCCTTAGTCAGCATGTTGGATGCTATGGCTGTTAGTTCCGCCGAGATTTGTGCCAGGGAGTCTGTTTGCAGAAATCCCGCCGTGGATTCAGCTGTGCTGCTGGCGCCCGGCGAGTCCGGCGCCATCTTGTCCGCCGGCCGCATGGATTTGAAGCCGTCAGGGGTGGACAGGTATCCGTCCATAGGTCCGGCTTGTCGTTTCGGGGAGGTAGTCCCTGCGGGTCCAGGAGTCATCTGGCGCCTCGTTTTCCCCATTTTTGGCTGCAGGAGGGCTGTGAGTACTGTGCTTTGTGAGCCGGGTTTGCAGAGCCTCACGAGCGTGCGGCTTACTCCATGTCCGGTCGGCCACGCCCCTGCACTTTAATTATTATGTGTATTTTACATGCTCGTAGATTTTTATACTTATACAGTGATATGCAATATCTTTTAATCTCAGAAATGTTAATAGTGTTGAATGACATGAATGTGTACAAATGGTTTATATGATTATATCACTTAAAACACACAATGTTCGTAATGGGGATCTTTGTAGTAGAAATCCCCTTGTGTCCAATGAGTAATATTGTGTAAATGTATTGACTTTATGTTATTTCATATACAAATTAGCAATTAATAACTAAATCAATAAAAGTACATAATGCTACCCATTCAACAAAGATAATTTCCGAATAGTTTGTGAACTATGACATGTAAGGGTACACTATAACAGAAAATATAGGAGGTCCAAAATGAAAAAGTAGGATTTGAGTATTACATTGATACTTTTGCTGTATATCTTTCCACAGCCAGAACAAAATATAAGCATCCTAGCTTGGAATGTTTAATTTAATGCCAGCACCTATGTAGTCCCTCAGATTTTGTCAAAAAGTTTAAAGTGGTTTTACAAAAATAAAAATAAACATAGGTTTTCTCAGTACAAACATTTCCGACCTGCTTGTGTCTGTCTGCCCATTCCTCCGCCATCTTGTGTCACCTTTGTCTTTCTTCCTAGCCAGGATACAGAGTAGCCTAAGCAAGCACAACCAATCAGATAGCAGAGCATAACAAACCTAGGATAGGAGAGAATTACTTATTGGTAGAATACCTGTTGCCAATGCAATATTTAGGTGAAAAATAGTAAACAGGTAGGAGAGTCTGAGTTAGCCAAGGCCAAGGACGCCAGAGAGCATAAGAAATGTTATACAGACTTGAGCCAGTGAAGCCAGAAATCAGGATAAAGGTTATGCCAAGCTAACTCAGGGAGCAAGATACCAGGATAACTGAATTACAAGCTATAGATATACAAACATTAAGAAACATGGGAATGGTTTAGAGAACCACAACAGGGCACTGTTCTATGCTAGAGAAGGGATAGGGTTTAAATAGCCCATAGAAGCGCATCCCTTGTATTGTTCCCACTTCCCCCTTTATTTGTACAATCTTTACCCCCCACTTGTGCATCTCTGCCCATCTATCCCTACTTTTTATCCCTACAAAATGGAAAAAAGCTGAATTGTAGAATATTTCTAATTAGTCTATTTGGACTATAATTGTTTTTATTAAAACCAAGGAGTTCACTAAACAATTCCTTGGTTTAGTGGAAGTTCCCTATTTATTGGCCTCAATCATGTTTTGACATAGGGTTAGTAAAACCCTTTTATACTGGAAAACAAAGGAAGTCCAGTACAAAATATAATATCAGCATTGTGTACACATATACAGAAGTTGGCCAATTTTTTAGCCGTAAACCATTGACAAATTTAAGTTTTGTGTTGCCTGGGCCTAATTAGGGGCATGTGTTCCTCTGAAGTGGTACAATGATTACATTCACTCATTGTTAACCATTAGCAAACAAATGACATGTTTAAAAATGTCTTTAATTTTAAAACCCTGATAAGACAGGCATTGGCAGAAAGCAGAGATGGTGTGCATAAATTAGGACCTGACAGTGAATCACAAGATGTCGTGAATCAGGAGATAGATCACAGTTACTCAATGAACACAAGATGTACTTTCCTTAAATTGCAAACACCTTTATAGAATAATTTGAACGAACACTTCCTAATCAGTTCTATCTACAGTATAAATAATATAAAATGTATTGAAACTTTCCATCATTTTTATTATGCGTGGGTTAGTTCTTCCCCATAAAATAACTATATAAAATTGTCAGAGTCTACTATGGGAGGTAACTGTGTATGCTACCATGGAAAGTAACCTGAACAATGAGGTATAGCAAACTAAAATAGGAAAAATTTATTGAGACTAAAAAAGTCTGCTGAAAGGACTCTGCATCCATAACTACCCTTCAGGGAAGATTTGCAGTATTTTCTGAACGATTATAAAGAATTACAGATGAAGCCTCAGATTCAGCCACTCAGAGTCACTGGCAGATCCAGAGCCTTATCTCGGGAGGAGTACTCATAGATTATTTAAAGAAGCAATCCAGGCACAATAACCACTACAGCTCTCTGTAGTGGTTATGGTTCCAGGAGTGCCGTGGCGTCCTCTCAGAGTAAATAGTCAAGCTGTTTAAGAACAGTTTGACAATTTGCCTGTGGTCTGCCAGGATAGGGGCGGCAGTAGGGGATAGGGCCTCTAGTAATAGCTTATTAATAATATTCTATCAATATACAACTCCTGCCTTTAAAAAATATATGTTTACACACAAGTAAAATCTTATATCAACGTTTTTTTTATCGTATGTCAGCTTGTTTATAACGCCCTTCGTTTTGCTACAACACTGTGGAATTTCACTAGGGCTCAATAATAATATAAAAGAAAACCTAATCTTGCTTACATCAATCTAAATTGCATTCAGACATGTGGCACCTCAAATTTGACAAGCCTTGCCTTAATGATGCTCTTAGATCTGAATTACCTACAGGATTTTACCTTCATTAAATTGAGATATGACATAATTCAGCCCTACAAACATTTTAGTGAAGATGCTGACTTCTGGGATATATACGCATGCAAGAAATATATTTATGGCATCACAAACAACCTCCACCTGCTCAGCAGATCCATCCCCTGAGGAATCGGTCTTCTGGGAATCTACTGAAAAACAATGACATCAACACTGGTAATCTATCTTGGTAGAAATATCTACTGAGATAGTTCGTACCTAATGAGTAAATGACTATGTTTCCTGCATTGTTGCCTGCAAAATATTCACATAATCCGTTTTAAATTTATCAAAATAAATATTCTGCCAGTAAAAAAATAAATGAACACTGATTACTAGTGTATTTATAACTTCTGTAATTTCATTTACTGTATCTGCATTGTTTACAATGTATTTTATTTTATCAAACCTCCGTTTCCCAGTAAACATTATATTAAAATAAATAAATAAGTGCACAGTCCTCACTAAAACATGACACAGGGCTGAGTGAAGTTTTGGATGACATGTTTCTGGGAGGAAGTGAGGAAATAAATAAAATCAGCAATACTCCTATTGCCACTTGCCTATATATACATATATATATATATATATCTTTTATTATTCTTCCTTCCACTGAATCTCGATACAAGGGTGCCTCCATTATGTTCTGCTCTATCTATGTCCCTTCTGTGGGATAATTAGACCATAATAATAATTAGACCAATGGAATGTGGGTAAATTAGTTTAGTAACTGAAATCTGTAGATTGTTCTCAATATAACAACCAGTAAATAACATGATAGGTATATCTTCCTAGTGACAGGAACAGCCAATCAGAATCCTCTCCTCGGCATAATAGGCAGTATCCAGTAAACCACTTACTCTTTCTTGCAATTCCAAAGAACAAGGACAAAAAAATAATCAAACAGAAAAAGAACTCCAAATAAGAGGACGTGTGTGAAATCATGTTGCTTGAAAAGTGTTGAATAGGTCGAAAGTAGAAATCTCTAAATGTATGATGACCGCTTGAACAAGTGCCTTAGTTTTATCTTGAGCTAGCAAAGGGCGATTGAGGGCAATACGTTTAAGGTGGATGTTACAGGATTTGGAGACCAACTGGATGTGAGAAGAAGCTTGAATGGTTGGAGTAATAAGTGTCCCATTGACATGCAGGATTGAGGTAGACTATTTGATGAGGGAAAGATGAGGAGTCCAGCTTTAGAAAGATTAGATGTTACAGAGCAGGAAGACACCCAGCTGGAGATGGAAGAGAGGCAGCTTGTGACTTGTACCAGAAGGACAAGAGAGAGCTCAGGGAAGAAAAGATAAAGCTGAATATCATGATCAGATAAATGATACTGATATCCAAAAGAGTTTATAAGGCAGAGGCAGTTTAAATGGAGTGTAAAATACGTCCATGCCAGAACCTTGGATAACACCAAATAAGATTGACAGTGGAAAGAGGATGGCACCAGAGAAGCAGACATTAAATGAGCATTCAGAAAGATAGGATGAAAACCAGGAAAGTATAATGTCAAGGAGTCCAAGGTTGTGGAGGATTTAAAGAAAAAGAGAATGGTGAACAGTATCAAAATCAGCAGAGAGATTCAGAAAATATTAAAGAGTTGAGAGATTACCTTTAGACTTAGAATATATTAATTCATTGGCTACTTTGATCACTTTGGTAAAAGCAGTTTAAGTAAAATGGAGGGAGCAGAAGTCAGAGTGAAGAGAGACAATAAGGGAGTTAGTATTGAGAAAGTGAGTTTGAGGGGTAAACATAAACCGCTTAAGAAGCTTAGAAGTGAAGGAGAGTTCCATTGACCTAAGGAGGAGGTGATACATAGAAATCTAGATGCTATTGAGTTGGTTAGTAGGGAAATTTAAGTTGATAAAAATGAGGGAAGGTATATCAAAGGAGAGAAAGTAATGAAGCCAAGCAGAAAAATATTCAAGTAATAGTACAGGAGAGCTGGTGGGACAGCAGAAATGAGACACTTGGAGGAGCTGAGGGTAGGGAATTAGACACATGGAGTGGCTGGGAGGTGAATGAGGACATGGAGGCTGGGTAAAATGGGACACATGGAGGGGCTGAGAAGGGTGAATGAGACACATTAAGGGGTTTATGGAGGATGAGACAGATAGAGGGGCTGGGGGGATTAATAAGACACATGGAGGGGCTGGAGGGGAAATAGGACCATGGAAGGGCTGAGGGGAAATAAGACACATGGAGGGGGTGAGGTGAAATTAGACACATTGAGTGGTTGGGTGGAAATAAGACAAACTGAGGCTCTGGGGGGATGAAGCACATGGAGGGGCTGGGGGTATGAGACACACTTAAAGTGGCTGGGGGGGCATGAGACACATGGAGTGGCTGGTATGAAATGAGACACATGGAGGGGCTGTGGGGAGGAAATGACACAAATTGAGAGGCTGGGGAGGAAATGGAACACATGGAGGGCTGGGTAAGGAAATATGACACATGAAGGGTTAGGGGGAAATAAGACACATGGAAGGGACATGGAACACATTGAATAGCTGGGGGGAGTGGGACACATGCTGGGGCTGGGAGAGTGAGTCAGACATATGGAGGGGCTGGGGGGAAATGAGACATATGGAGCAGCTGGGGTAAAAACGAGACACATGGAGAGGCTGGGGAGAGAAAAAGACACACAGAGGGGCTGAGGGGGAGAAAGAGACAGACAGAGGGGTGGGGGGGGAACACACCAATGTGCTTGGGGGGAGAGGGATACACACAGAGGGGCTGAGGAATGGGAACAAGAGACACAAAGAGGGGTTAGGGAAGGGGTGAATGAGACGCACAGAGGGGCTGTAGGGAACGTGACACACAGAGGTGCTGAGACAAAGAAAATGACACACAGAAGTGCTGAAGCGGAGAAAGAGACAAAGGGACTTGGGCTAAGATACACATAAAATGTGCTTGAAGGAAAAAGACACATAACCGGGGGGAAAGAGCCATACAGAGGAGCTGGTTTCACAATAAAAACACATGGAAATATGTTAATTTTATGTAAGTGACATTTAAAGGGACACTATAGTCACCTGAACAACTTCAGCTTAATGAGAAAATACAGTGCTTACATTGAAAGCTAGGAACATCTCTAGTTGCAGTCACTCAGAGTGAACCAGAGGGACTTCGGAGTTGATGGAGGCATAATATGCCTCCATCCACTCAGATCTGCTGTCAGCAGAGCACAGGGCAGCACTGTGCACAGCATCCTGTGATTCAGTATCTCCTCCCTCTGCATGCAGACACTGAACTTTCCTCATAGAGTGTCAGGATTACAGAATGATCCAGCACGTAGAATTGTGTAACACAGAGGACTGATAGGTAACGTATACCGGACCTTACGACCTTAGGATACAGAAAGAGACACAACGATAAGGAAAAGCCAGGAGTCAGGGATACCAGAAAATAGGGAAGTCAAAAACAATGCCAAAGTCAAATAACCAGAATACCAGAATAAATAATGCGCTCTCGGACAACCACAAGGGAAACCACGACAGGGCACTGAGCAGGATGAGAACTGGGCCTAAATACCCCTCCTCTAGATCTGATAGGCTGAACCGGCCTTTGACCCCAAAGGCAGTTACCAGGTTACCATTTGCATAATTGCTGCTCCGCATTAACCGTTCTGTGGATTTGGTTGCTGCTCGGCACAACTTTTCCTGTGTGGACAGTAAATGCCATTAACTACATTTTTATAAGCGGATGAATACGTGACATAGAGATTCATTGATTCAATTCAACTCTATGAGGAGATGCTGATTGGCCAGGGCTGTGTTTGAATCATGCTGGCTCTGCCCCTGATCTGCCTCCTTGTCAGTCTCAGCCAATCCTATGGCTGATTGTGATTGGATCAGGCTACCACATGTCAGCTGACTGCTTGTTTTTCTGAGTCTAACAGCATGCAGATTTACAACTTCAGGCTTGAATACAGTAAGATTGTTACTATATTTATGGAGGCATGAGGGGCCCAGGTGGGCTAGATGGTGGTGTTTGTGTTCCTGACCCTATAGTTATCCTTTAATATATGTATGTATTTTTATTCACTATTTATGAGAGTACTGCAATTTTACTCGATATATTAAATTTTGGCAGTTAAAAAAAAAATTGTAGAAGAAATTTTAATTATTATGAATTTTGTCATACACCATAAGTTTTACGATTATTTTTCAGTTGTGGTTGGTTTGTACACTGCTGTTTTTGATATTGTCCATGGCAGTTTGTTATCTTCTTGGATAATACTTTCTTTGGTTCTTTCTTTTTTTTTTGCCATTTTTATTCAGGGTATTGCATTGTTGCTAAACATACGATTGCTTGCTATTGGCTACCAAATAGCATGTATGCCATTTCCAATGTGCTATCCTGTTTCTGCGTTACGTATTCCCTTTTCTAATTCTTGAAAAATAATTGAATTATCCACATAACATCCCCATGAATATTTTTTTTTTTGTACCACTGCACTCATTTTCAATTGTTTTAGTTTAAAATGTTTAAAATGTACACCTTGAGGGTTGTTTTACTCAACCATGTGTTGTGGTAAATGTGACTTAATAACCAAATTTTGATCAAGCTTTGAAAACAGAATTTTGAGAATGTTTGAACTCTATTATGTTGGTCCAAATTCTGCTGTTTGGTTATTGTGTTTAGTCTGTTGTATAAGTAAAATAGTGTGGTATGTCATATCTATAACACAACATTTTTACATCCTCCATGAATGGGTGCCTGACACGCAGACAGCAAAGTAAAAGAGAAGCAACATTAGACAAGCACTAATAGAATCACAATCCGCTTCTTTGCCATTAGACCACCAGGGAGAATAGGATTGAAATATGTAAAACGAAAAAGGAGTGTTAAAATCAAAACAAGAACGTTATGA
This sequence comes from Pelobates fuscus, assembly GCF_036172605.1. Taxonomy (NCBI): domain Eukaryota; kingdom Metazoa; phylum Chordata; class Amphibia; order Anura; family Pelobatidae; genus Pelobates; species Pelobates fuscus. The sequence goes on from NC_086321.1 coordinate 117,142,379, forward strand.
GATGAAAGGAAGGAAATGAGATGAAAAGAAGAGGGAGAGATAAGAAATGAAGTGGAGAGATTGAAGAAAGATAAAATGAATGAGGGATGAGAGAGTAACATGACATGAAACGGTGGATTAAGGCTAATAAATGTCACTGAATATGTAAAAGGATGATTTGAGGGTTATCATTCGGAAATTATCACAAACTATAGAAAACTGTCCCACCGAGGAATGGACATCAAGACAGCTTGGGACCAGCACTATATAGTGTCCCATATACATGGTTATTCATTAAAATTAGAATTTCTGGGAATTCAACATGCCCAGATTAAAAATTTAGGCCAAAACAGTCAATTTAGAAAATTCTAAGTCATTTATGCATTCAGTTGGCATTGCATTTGAAATTCACTTTGAATTCACAGCTATTCTCATCAGCAGGGTAAATAAGCACTGCCTCGCCCTGGGAACCTGATCAAGTCTTTGCTCCTGTTGTTGTATTCAGTTCCTGTGTTTCAGTCTCTTGAACTTATAGTCCAAATTGGCCCTGGCTTCTGTCTTCGTTTATCCTGATCTCTGGCATCCTTTGACTTCGACTACACTTAGTTAATCCTGACCTCTGGCATCCTTTGACTTTGGCTATTTCTTGACTATCCTGCTGTTTGTGTCCTTGTCGGTACTGCATTGGAATCACCTTTCCTGCACAGCCCCCGTGCACAGATTAACAGTCCAGGTGGCTTCTTATCTGGTCACCTTGGACTGTGTCTATCTGCAAGGGTGAGCAAACATATCTGCGCTACAAACTCCCACCTCAGGTAAGAACCCATGACACAAGCAAAGAGATCTGTTTGACTTTGACCAGGCCCAAAAAGTGATGGCTAGACAACTGGGTCAAAACATCTCCAAAACAGCAAGTCTTGTGGGGTGTTCCCAGCATGCAGTGGTTAGTACCTACCAAAATGGCCCCAATCCTGATTGATGCACGTCTGATCACAGCTACTGTAGCTCAAATTGCAGAAAAACTTAAAGGGACAATATAGTCACCGGAACCGCTATAGCTTAAAGTAATGGTTCTGGTATCTATAGCCTGCCCATGCAGGCTTTTCAATGTAAAAGCTGCCTTTTCACAGAGTAATACTTCTAGTGGTAGTCACTCAGATAGTAATTACTGCTTCCAGTCCAGCACTAAGTGAGGAAGTCAGAGTGTGGATGGGAAACCCTGCGTCTGCCCTCTGACTGCAGGAACCGTAAGGGACTGCAATTAATATGGTACTACATGGACTACCAGGAAATAATTTTTAGTTAATATATTGCAGATTTGCTATGTTGCAAAGTTCGCACACAAAAAAGACCAGCTCTGGGCCCACTCTGGGTTGGAGCTCCAGGTTTAAACACTGGTCACTTTATGGGTAATCTGTCTCTGAACACAGCCAAGATCAGGAGAAAATAAAGTAAAATATTCAAATCTGTCCTAATGTAAAAAAGACAGAAACATATTACTAATGCAGAATTTCTACTTCCACATTCCCAATATCAATTTAATAAACCTTTTAAACATGTTAGACCAGTGGTGCTTAAAGGGACTCTACAGTGCCAGGAAAACAAACCCGTTTTCCTGGCACAAGAGAATCCTAGAGTGCCCTCCATCTCATGTTTCTGAAGGAGTTAAAACCCCTTCAAACACTTACCTGAATCCAGCGCCAATGTCCTTCGGTGTTGGGTCAGGCTCCGCCAGTGGGGGAGATGTCCGCCAGCGGGGGAGACCTAATGTGCCTGCCCGCACGCGCATTAGACCTCCCCATAGGAAAGCATTATTTAATGCTTTCCTGTGGGGATTCCAGCGATGCTGGAGGTCCTCATGCATAGGGTGAGGACGTCCAGCATCGTTTAAGCAACCAAAGAGTTGTTTAAGAACCCGGAAGTCGCTCTAGTGGCTGTCTGTAAGACAGCCACTAGAGAAGGACTTAACCCTGCAAGGTAATTATTGCAGTTTATAAAAAATGCAATAATTACACTTGCAGGGTTAAGGGTGATGGGAGTTGGCAGAAGTGGTCTGGTTGCCTGGAGTGTCCCTTTAAAGGGACATTCTAAGCACCAGAGACATTACAGCTTAATGTGGTGGTTCTTGCGCAAAAAGACTGTCTCTACAGTCTCAGCAATGTAAACACTGCCTTTTCTACCATTTTTCTGCCGGACCAATGTTTGGCATCTTCACAATCTGCTCACAAGTGGCAGCTGTGGATAGACCAGCACAGGTAAGGAACACAGGTTAGTACATTTTTTACAGGGGGACAATTATCTAAATAGGCAGGAATATACTCTAATATTAGAAATACATGTTTGTATGTCTAACATTAAAGCATTCTTTTAATCTTTTGTAAGCAGAACCCATGCTTTGTACATGGCTTTAGCTTAACAATCCAATGGTTAAATGTAGAGCAAAATCAAACAGGATTCACAAATGTTTTAGATTATATTGTGGCTTCAACTTTTTCTTTTAGATATAAATTAATCAGCTTTCATATTTTATTGCCATTTATAAAGCACCAACAAATTCAGTAGTACTGTACAGTTTGGTAAAGAAGGCCCTTTCCAGCTCATATAGTCCAGTAGTCCTTAATTCCCCCAAAATTAGTAGGGATTGCCCGATATTGATTTTTTTAGAGCATATACCGACAATCTGTGAACTTTCAGGCCGAGAGCCGATAACTTACCGATACCGATAATCTGTACATTTACCATTTTGGAAAAATACACTATTTCTACACAAATCTACTGTTAACTGAACGTGTTTATTATTTTATTTTTTTTGCAAATCTTTTTTTTTATTAGGGTAAATGCACAAAATATACATGCCAGTTAGATTTTTTTATATTTTCAAGAATATAGTTGCATAGCTGAAAAAAGACTTGCGTCATCAAGTTCAGCCTTCCTCACATATGTTTTTTGCTTTTGATCCAAAAGAAGGCAAAAAAAAAACCCAACAGTTTGAAGCACTTCCAATTTTGCAACAAAGTAGGAAAAAAAATCCTTCTTGACCCCAGAATGGCAGTCAGATTTATCCTTGGATCAAGAAGCTATTACCCTACATTGAAAAATGATATCCTTAAATATTCTGATTTTGCAAGTATGCACCTAGTTGCTGTTTGAACATCTATATGGACTCTGATAAAACCACTTCTTCAGGTACAGAATTCCACATCCTTATTGTTCTTACAGTAAAAAACTTGTTGTTTGCCTTAGACGAAATCTTCTTTCTTCCAGTCTAAACGCATGACCTCGTGTCCTATGTGAAGTCTGGTTTGTAAATAGATTTCCACACAATGGTTTGTATTGGCCCCGAATATATTTGTATAATGTTATCATATCCCCTCTCAGGCGACGTTTTTCTAAACTAAATAGGTTAACATTTGTTAACCTTTCTTCATAGCTGATATGTTACATTCCTTTTCATCTAGACTGATTTCTTTGAGTGTGATAACTAATCTATTGTGTGGAACTGTATCAAATGACCTCCCAATAATCCATCCACTATGTCAGCAACATGCCAGACCCAAGCACCCGGGAGACCGCAAACTGTCCGGTTAAGCCGATCAGAGCGGCAGATTGCCCTATCTACTCTCCTAATGATAGTCCTCTACCACCACAACCTGTCTAGCCTTCATTACATTTTCATCCCCACCTGTACTAAAGGGGCTGTTCCCTCTGGTGTTAGAAGTAACAGCTTCCTTTAATACAGCTACTCCTGAGCTGATGCTTCCAACATCTTCACTCAAACGGGCAAATCTGCTAGGTTGCACAAAATCAGGACTAGCTAGCCCTTTCCCTCCCCTCCTCTACCTCGTCCCACTGTCACCCAGCTATGTGCCTATGCACTATCTGTCTTATCTCCTCCCTCTCTACTACCTGTTCCCACTAAACTCTGCTCAGTGGGCAGCAGATTGTCGATCTTGTGTGTGTAGTGGATGCAGTGTGTGTGTTTGTGCAGTGTGTGTGTATTGGATGCAGTGTGTGTTTGTGAAGTGTGTGTCTATAGTGAATGCAGTGTGTTTGTGTAGTGTGTTTGTGTAGTGTGTGTCTATAGTGAATGCAGTGTGTGTGTTTGTGCAGTGTGTGTGTTTGTGCAGTGTGTGTGTATTGGATGCAGTGTGTGTTTGTGTAGTGTGTATATATAATGAATGCAGAGTTTGTGTAGGTATGTAATGTGTGTAAAATGAGGGGGTATTTGTTTTTGTTTTTTACTTTTGAAAAAAAAAATATATTTTTTTTTACATTTTGTTTTAGTCCCCCTCCCTGCCTCTTACCTGGTCAGGGAGGGGGATATGGCATTCCCTGGGGGGCCCGCAGAGGTCCTGGGGGGCTCAGCACACTCTTACATAACTTCCCAGCAGCTCCCTTCAGCTCCCCTGTCTAACTCTCTTGGCCTGCATGCTGCGCGGTGCGTTGCCATGGTAACCCAGTCCTTATACTGATATTGCTGAAAATACAGAATATTGGCCGATAATATCGGCCAGACCGATAATCAGTCGATCCCTAGAAATTAGTATCTCTTCAATTTTAGTGAGCCCCATTGGTAGGAGAGAGATTATATAGATTGGTGAAGACAAGAATAAGAGTGTTTCCCGATGTATAGGTTGCTGAATTAGACTCTAGCGTGAGGCCAAAAGAGGAGATTACAGAGAGCATACAAGAGACATCATTGCAGTTGGGGTTGTTGATTGAGATATTGAAATCCACAAGAATAAGGGTTGGCGTGCTAGAATAGAGGAAGTGGGGTTGTCAGGAAGAAAAGTGTTCAATAAATAGCCTAGGATTACTGGGGGTGGAGGTGGGGCGATAAATTATGGCAAATGTTAAAGGAGTAATATGCCCACTTGCATGTGGCATCCAGACGGAAAGGTAGATATCCTACCTAATGTTCTCCCTCTTTGGCACCATCTTCAGACCCGGTAGATGAAACCAGTAACTGTCCCACTGGGTTACTATCTCATGTGTGGTATACAAAATGTGGTTTATGGAAGATGCTGCGAGACACTGGGTCTGTTGCATTTGCAGCAGGTGGAAGCTATTTGAGTCCCTTTAGAATATCAGTGAAATTCCATTGCAGTATGATTGTCTCATAAATGTTCTATTTTCTGATTTAGAATGTAAATACAGATTGCTAGAACTTAGTACACAGTATGTCAATCACTATATTGCAGAGCTTCAAGATATTGCCCTTTTTAGGTTATTTCAGTTAATTTTTACATAAAGTGTTTACGTATGTATAAAGTGTTACTAGGAATTTAATGCAACGCTAACAAACAAACTAACAAACACCTGATACAAAACATGCTCATAACTGACATACTCTACCAGAGCCTGGGATAAAGTATACATTAATATGTATTTAAAGTATAGTGAATTAGTGTATCTCTTTTTTTTCTTCTAGATGAAAGACTCTGGTCTAGCTGTATGATAGCTATTATGCTTGGCAACTCTCTAATGACAGTGACATTTCTTGAACATAATATAGTACATTGATTTATCATGCCTTCCATTGCTCTCAGCCAATCCTTGTTGTATAGGAGTCTGCATCATTAAAGCGGCACTGTCATGCCGAACTTACCTTTCCTCAATCTCTTCCTCTTCTACCCCTCTCTCAGGATCTGTTCTTCTTTTCTTCCTGTCTCCTTTAGTTTTCTTTAAAACCATAAGACAAAGTAGGGACTCTTTGTCTTATGGGATTCCTCCGCTTGACCAGCTCTGACCAGCGGAGGAGCAAAGTGTGCTTCATTTCCGCTGGTCAGAGCAATTTTCCCATGATCCCTAGCTTTCCTCCCTGTTCCCACAATGCTTCCTGTCAGTATTGCCAAACGTCCTGTCACTTAGACAGAACGCCGGCAAAACTGCCGAATTGCATCCTAACAGAATTCTCCATTGGTGTTAGGATGCAATTCGGTACTTTGTTTGTATCGGAATTTCATTCTAATGAATGAAACTCCGATGCTATTCATTGCCGCGGCTGCATCTTGCAGCCGCTTAGTAGATAACTCCCTAATTCCCACGGTATCAGGGAGCTATCTACTAAAAGGCTGAAAGACCTGAATTGGTCTTTCAGCCAACTTTACTAATACTAAGTAAAAATTACTTAGTATTAGTAAATAATATGCCCCTACTCGCTATACCGCGAGTAGGGGCATGTCTAGTAAGCAGTGAGCAGCCTGTGGCTGCCTGTGGCTGCTCACTGTAAAAAACAAAAAAAAAAACCCAATAAACACCCCCCCTCCCCTGCGCGGGGGTTAAAGATTGGGGGGGGGGGGGAACCTACTGTCCCCCCCCCGCCCCCACCCCTGCGCGGTGGGTGGGGGCCCTAATAAAACAATAAGGGGGGGGGACCTTCTGTCCTCCCCCCCGGCCCCCACCCCTGAGCGGTGGGTGGGGGCCCTAATAAAAACAATAAGGGGGGGACCTATTGTCCTCCCCCCCTAGCCCCCACCCCTGCGCGGTGGGTGGGGGCCCTAATAAAACAATAAGGGGGGGGACCTATTGTCCTCCCCCCCTGGCCCCCACCCCTGCGCGGTGGGTGGGGGCCCTAATAAAACAATAAGGGGGGGGACCTATTGTCCTCCCCCCCTGGCCCCCACCCCTGCGCGGTGGGTGGGGGCCCTAATAAAACAATAAGGGGGGGGACCTACTGTCCTCCCCCCCGGCCCCCACCCCTGCGCGGTGGGTGGGGGCCCTAATAAAAACAATAAGGGGGGGGACCTACTGTCCTCCCCCCGGCCCCCACCCCTGAGCGGTGGGTGGGGGCCCTAATAAAACAATAAGGGGGGGACCTATTGTCCTCCCCCCCCCTGGCCCCCACCCCTGCGCGGTGGGTGGGGGCCCTAATAAAAACAATAAGGGGGGGGGACCTACTGTCCTCCCCCCCGGCCCCCACCCCTGAGCGGTGGGTGGGGGCCCTAATAAAACAATAAGGGGGGGACCTATTGTCCTCCCCCCCTGGCCCCCACCCCTGCGCGGTGGGTGGGGGCCCTAATAAAACAATAAGGGGGGGGGACCTATTGTCCTCCCCCCCTGGCCCCCACCCCTGCGCGGTGGGTGGGGGCCCTAATAAAACAATAAGGGGGGGGACCTACTGTCCTCCCCCCCGGCCCCCACCCCTGCGCGGTGGGTGGGGGCCCTAATAAAAACAATAAGGGGGGGGACCTACTGTCCTCCCCCCGGCCCCCACCCCTGAGCGGTGGGTGGGGGCCCTAATAAAACAATAAGGGGGGGACCTATTGTCCTCCCCCCCCTGGCCCCCACCCCTGCGCGGTGGGTGGGGGCCCTAATAAAAACAATAAGGGGGGGGGACCTACTGTCCTCCCCCCCGGCCCCCACCCCTGAGCGGTGGGTGGGGGCCCTAATAAAACAATAAGGGGGGACCTACTGTCCTCCCCCCCTAGCCCCCACCCCTGCGCGGTGGGTGGGGGCCCTAAATGAACCCCCCCCCCCCCCATCAAGGTGACTAGGGGTCCCAAGCCCCTAGTCACCCCCCACCCAAAACATTCTATCCCCTACCTACCCCCCTCACCCTAAAAATAGTGAGGGGGGAATAAAATAACTAACCTGTAAAAAAAAAAAAATTAAACTTACCATTTGACGTCTTCTTTTTTCTAAATTCTTCTTACTTCAGCCCCCCAAAAGGCCAAATAAAAATCCATAAACCCGTCGCACTTTAAAAAAAAAAAAAAAAAAAAAACCGAGCGCAAACAAAAATTAATCCATCTTCACCCATGGAGGGCACGCCGCGTACTGAGCTCCGCAGGGCGGGTCAAGGCTTATAAAGCCTTGCCCCGCCCTGCAATTAGGCTTAGAACACAATGATTGGTTGGTTTAAGCCAATCAGAGTGCTCTGTGTCATTTTACACAGCGTGGGAAAATTCAAAAGAACTTTCCCACGCTGTGTAAAATGACAGATCACTGTGATTGGATGGTTTTCAAACCATCCAATCACAGTGCCCTGTGTCATTTTACAAGCGTGGGAAAATTCCAAAGAACTTTCCCACGCTTGTAAAATGACACAGAGCACTGTGATTGGATGGATTTCAAACCATCCAATCACAGTGCTCTGTGTCATTTTACACAGCGTGGGAAAGTTAAATTTTCCCACGCTGTGTAAAATGACACAGAGCACTGTGATTGGATGGCTTGAAATCCATCCAATCACACTGCTCTGTGTCATTTTACAAGCGTGGGAAAGTTCTTTGGAATTTTCCCACGCTTGTAAAATGACACAGAGCACTGTGATTGGATGGCTTGAAAACCATCCAATCACAGTGATCTGTCATTTTACACAGCGTGGGAAAGTTCTTTTGAATTTTCCCACGCTGTGTAAAATGACACAGAGCACTCTGACCCCCATAGAGTGAGGAGGGGACCTGGGGGGCTTATGAAGTGGTGGGGAGCACTGCTCCCTGCCGCTTCTATAGTTACATATTACAAGGAGGGAGCTGCACGCCGGTAGCTCCCTCCTTGTAATAAACTGAACGAACAAACTAACACTGATACTCAGTGTTAGTTTGTTCATCTGATTTTTTCTATTCATTCATTCGTCTGTCTGATGAATGAATGAATAGATGAAATTCCCGTTCGCATGTCCAGGTGTTTCACTGGGCATGTGCGGGAATCTCACAGTCTGTGTAGTGTGGGTAGATGACGTGTCCCACAGGGACTTCACCTACCCACACAAAGATGGCGGCGCCCTGAATATAGATCGGGGCAGAAGATAAAGAATTAAAAAGAGGTAATGTGGGGGACTTAGGGGCATTTGGGGGTGACTAGGGGGTCGATTGGATGTAGTGGAGGCGGGAGGGGAGTTAAAAAAAAAACGGCATTCGGCATGACAGTGCCGCTTTAATGTGGCTGGAGAGGGATAGGCTACGGGTGCCAAAAAAATGCATGATTATTTTATTTATTTAATCAATTTGCTCCCAAAAAGTTTCACAAAAAACTGTGGCATGATGCAAGACATCTTCTACACTGACTTGTAGTGCTTATAGTGCCCCTTTAAAAATGGTAGTTGATATATAATGATATGGGCTTGTGAGGCTATGGCTATTATGTCCAATGATCAGTCTACACCAGGGGTAGGCAACCTTTTCGCATGCGGCACAGATGCCATGTTTGTGTAGGGATGGAGGGACGCATTCATCCATATAGTTACAAAAGCAATATAGTAATGATACGAATACTGGTAATAACAATAAACACAGGGAATAAGACAATTTCTTTAATTTTTCAGCAGTTTAGTAAATGGCTACCTAATTTGGTCTCGTATGTGTGATTGCTGTATATACAGATAACAAATCAGAAAGCTCTCTACTAAATAGCTGAAATCTCAAAATTAAGAAAATAAATTTTCTTCTCCACATGCCCCTTTCTTTCTCATTTGTGTTATACCTCTTCTCCCCTTGACCCATACTTTTGCATATATATCATTTTTCCATGATATAACATATCAAACTGTTACTTTTCAGAACACTTACATTTCCCCCACAGCGCCACAAACACACATGCACAACAGTCATACAGGCACATATAGACAGACATACAAACACACATACACACTCATAGAGACAAACAGGTGCACAGACACTCATACAACCATACATAAATTCATACAGACACAGCCATACACACAATCATAAAGGTAACCAGAGAGGTATAGCAATGCAGACACAGCCAGTCACATACATACACACTGATACAGCCACACATACAGATAGCCATACAGCCATACAGACAACCATGCATACAGACAGCTGTGCAGACACTCATACACGTATAGACAATCATACAGACAGCAACAGCCATTCACATACAAACACTCATATTGACAGTCATACAAACAAACAGTCGTACAGACAGACACAAAAACACAAATACAGACAACATTTATGTGTGTCTGTGTTTTGGTAAAATACTAGGAGCTAGAATGGATTTAAAATTTTGAGTCTTTTTTTTTTATATAAATTTGTGGTTTTGTTGGTAAAATGCTTTTTAAATATTGGTCTTAAAATTGGTGTTAAAATCAGCCAGTGTTTGTGTTTTTCTTTGTTTTTAATAGCTTTCTCAATGTGCTTTGCTATTAAACTTTGTTATAAAAGAAACATTAAAATCTCTTTTGTTCTTTCTAGCAATTTTTTTACTTTTCAACAGGTCGACTCTATTTCATTCTTCTACCTTTTTGGGGGCGTTAGTTAGATCAGGAGGATAATGTCTTTTTTATTTTTTTTATTTCTTGTTTAAAATTCATACTTGTTCTCTAAAATAATTTTTCTCCATGCAATTTCTTAAAAGTCTAATTTGTTGGCCTTTTTGTATATTGTTCAGCCAGTTAGGATGGTGACAACTGGAATATTCAATGAAACCATTACCATCTGTTGGTTTAAAATAAGTTTTGCTGTATACAAGATTTTCTTTGATAAAAAAAGTTAAATCTAAAAAAATGTATCTTGCTAGTTTGAACATCAGCTTCAAACTTCAATCCGAAGGTATTGGTATTGATAAAATCAAAAAATTCTTCCAGTTGTGACCTTCCTCTCTTCCTCCAGATAATTAAAACATCATTGATGTATCTTCTCCAAAGCACCAGGTTAGCACCAAAACTTGGGGAACAGCCATACACATACACAGACATTCTCTATCTCTCACACACACACACACTTAAAAAAGATTAGTGACTTGCCTGGGTTCCAGTAGCTGCCGCATGCTGATAAGAGTCAGAGCTCCCACTCTGACTCCCTCCTCTCCTCCTGCACGGCGCTCTGTTGGCTGGGAGGAAGTGACGGCTTCCTCCCAGCTCTGACATCATCACTGGGTTTAAAGCGCCGCAGCGCTGACCACGCCCCAGGAAATCCATTGCCATGCAGCCCTGGCAGTTTTTCCACGTGGTCGTGGTCGCACCTGGAATGACGGGCCCGGTCGCAGCTGTGACCGCGGTAATTCCGCCAGTGCCCCTTTCTGTAAACCTACTCTTGTCTTGTGATCTAGCTCCCTTTCCATATACTAACTTTATATATGCAAAACCAAATGCATGACAATATAGGTCATACTTAGTATTACAGATTTCACCATTAGTAATACAAATAACAGCCCTATTAATATTTTTTTTTCACATAGTGCGCCCAGGGCTGTATTACCCATTAGGCAAAGTAGGCACCTGGCTACAGGTGTCTGACCACTAGGGGGCACCTGTTTTCTGCAATTAAAATGTGCCTGTTTGAGCTAAAATACACACTCAGACAGTCGTACACACAGCCATACAGACAGAGGTATGCAGTCACAGCAATACAGACACAGCCAGGGCCGGACTAGGAAAAAAATTTGGCCTGGGTCATTTTTTTAATCACAGCAGCCCACTGAGAAGGGGGCGGATCAGTAAGGGGGGTGGGGGTGTTTTGCCATCACCAATGACAAGCACGCCCCCTCTTAAAGTGAGCATGTTGGTTCAATCCGCAGAGCCCTTCTGAAAAGCTCTTGCATGTCTCCATAAGTGGGATACCAAAGGACAAAAGTGTAAGGAAAGCATATTTGTACATTGTTTAGAGCCTGCGTGTGGGATTGAGTGTGTGTAGAGTAAGTTGATTGTGGTGTTTTGTGTAAATGTCAGTTTCAGTTGTGTTGTGTTTGTGATGTAATATGTATGGCTAAGGGCTGTAGAGAGTGAGTATAGGTGATGTAGCGAGTGTGTGCATAGGGGCTGTAGTGTATGTGTGTGTATAGATGATGTAGTCTGTGTAGGTGTTGTAAAGTGTGTGTGTTTAGGGAAATTAGTGTGTGTTTGCTTACAGGGAATCATCTAGTGTGTTCATAGGGGATCCAGAGTATGTATGTCATTAATGTAGTGTGTAGGTGGTGCAGTGTGTGCCTATAGGGGATATATTGTGTGCGTAGGGGATCTAGTGTGTGTGGAGAACCCAGAGTGTGTGTAGGAAATTTAATGTGTGTAGAAGATTTCGTGTGTGTGTAGAGGATCCATAATTATGTACGGGATGTAGTGTGTGTGTATAAGTGATGAAATGTGTGTCTAGAATGTAATGTATGGAGGGTTGCAGGGTGTGCACTGTGTGTGAAGCATGCACTGTGTAAGGGGTGCAGTGTGTGTTAGGAGTGCGTGTATGGGGGGTGCAGTGTGTGAGTTTGAGGGGTGATGGGTGCGCTATGTGGTCTTTGGGGTGTTGTGTGTGTGGTGTTTGGGATGTAGTGTGTGTGTGTGTGTTTGGGGTGTAGTGTGGTGTTTGGGGTGTAGTGTGATGTTTGGGGTGCTGTGGGGTAAAAATAAAAAACATATATACAGTATTTGTATTTTTAAAAAAAATTATATTTATGTCCCCCCCCTCCATTCTTACCTTTGCGTGGGAGGGGGGACTTTGTTGGAATCCCTGGTGGTCCGGTGAGGAGTGAACTCTACCCTGCACTTGCCCGATAGCCAGTCCGCGCCTGGACACAAACATACACACACACACACACAGCCACACTAATAGACAGTCATAGAACCACACAAAGTCATACAGACACCCATATAGACAGCCACACATACAGATCGTTCTGAAACAGTTTAACCCCAACGTTGCCGCCTGGGAACAATGCCAGTTTCCAAGCCAGTTTAGTGGATGGGGAGTCACCGATTGGCTGAGAGTGTCAACTGACTGCTCTCAGCCAACCAGAGGCACCTCTGCTCGGTGGCACTCTGCGATTCCTTAATCTGAAAATTCAGAATCCAGATGCCGTCTAGGGGTAGTGGATATTCTTGAAGAATGCTGCAATATTCACTTCGCAAAGGGGGTTATGAAGAATGTATGTGTGCTCCAGCTGTGACAATCTAAAACAGTGATATAATTACTATTAAGTTATTTTATTGCAGATTATGAATATATAAAAAAGTTACCATGTTTTGCAATTTCTTCTTTGAATTATCCTGCATTTCTTGTACTGTAATAAATTATGCAAATATGAAAATAAAAAGTGGGGAGGGATAAGTACCAGGAGCCTTGGCCAGCGTCACCTGTGTCCAGTCAGCCTCCTACACTTGGCATCATCTCTGCAGGAACAGTCACAGAGGGTGTAAAACTAAGTGCTGTCCCAGCTCCCCCAGTGTCTGTGTGAGAGGTTGGACAGGAAGTGACAGGGATCAATTCCCACCTGCCCACTAACAGCCTCTCACACAGGAAATGTCTTGCAAGATGAGCAGGGGAAGCGCTCAGTGATGCACAATGTATAATCACTCCTGCAGCTCTAATTTCATCAGTCTGACTGGTCTATAGAAGACATTGGAGGGTAAGTACTTTGTAAATAAACCTTCAAACTCCAGCACTCAACGCCTAATCCTGAAAATAAACCCTTCACCTTAATGTGTGACTTCTCTTGAAACACCTCATGTACCCCAATACTAAATTTAACCCAACTCCAACCCTAAACAGACTTTATACTACAACTGTAACCCCTATCAAGCTATTAATCTATTTAGCACCCCATGTAATCAAATGACATTAACCTTAAAAGGAAACCCCTCCCTCACACCCCACTGTGGTACAGAAGGAGTTAACCCTCAAAGGTAATAATTAGCTTTGCCGGGTTAAGGACGTGGGCAGTGCCACAGACCACTTCAATGAGCTGAAGTGGTCTGGGTGCTTATAGTGTCCCTTTAAATCCCCTTTACCTCAACCACATCTAACATTATCTTTAACCCTGCATGGATTTACACAGCCGCATACACTTACTATACTCACAGATTTAAACAATACATTACAAACAAGGCAAATATAATAAAAATTATACCACGGAGTGCACTCGAATGACTTAAAATACACCAAATAACTGCTTTGTTTTATGCAGTTGTGCAAAAGCATGCAGTCAGTCAATGTTTCAGCCCCATTAGTTCAACATGCCGTAATATGACAGAATTATATGAAATGTCAACAGTATAACATTATTATAATTTTGTTATAATTAAATATGGCCTTTACTAACTGCTCTTGCTTTTTTGAAAGTAAAGAGCCCATACTTACGCAAATACTCTCACTGACCTCCCCCCACACACACTAGCGCTTTAATACATACACACTACACACATTACACATATATACACACAAACACTGTTAAGCAGTGACATACACACTAATATGTACACTCATAGTTACACATATGTGCATGCACACAGATATACGCACACACACTGTTACATACACACAAACACTGTTACACTTATACACACACTGTTACACATAAACACAGACACTGTCACACATACACACAATTTTTTGCATATACACAAACTTATTCGCTCACAGATCGAGTGTCCCTGCATTGCTACACATTACTGTGGCAGAAATTTTAACACCGGCATTATTTAGGCAGACTAAAACTTGATGCTTAAAGAGTTATTTGGACGATATGGGCTTTGCCTAGCCTTTATACTCTGTGTATGGCCAGATTTTACATTACTGTGTAAATAGAATATAATCTTCCACACAAATGAACTTGCAGATCCCTGGTTCCAGCCACCAGTACCCCATTCCTGTCTTCTCTCCATTTCTTCCCTTCACAGCTCCATGTGCTGGGAGGAAATTAAGTTTATTCACTTCCTCTCAGCACAGCGGCCATGGAGGATCAGTGACTGTGGTTGCCGGGTATGGGGGACATGTCCCTGGACCTGTTTTTCCTGTCACAGGGGTCTAACATATATGAGTGTCCCGGTAAAAACAGGGCAGTTGGCAAGTATTCTATATTTTTATATTGCTTAAATTTTCGTTGGCCAAAGGATTGCAATTCCCTTGTCAATTCTCCACAATGATCAAATTTGCGAACAAGTTCTGTTATAATCTGACCATGTTAGAAAGATTACAAAACATTGTATACCATAGAATCTCATATACATTGCCCCTCCATGTTTCTGGAAATCAAGAGTGAGAAAATAATGTGTGTGTGTGTGTGCACACTTAATTGTTTCCTTGAACAATTACTTCACAAAATTATTATTTAGCCTTCATTTGCCACCTATGCACCCTAAATTGACTCTGTCACGACCAGCCACGTGTTACGACTTCAACAATGCAATTTGCCTGCCTGGTCCCTAATCAGTAAGAAAATAAATGCTATGCGTAATTTCCTCGAAATGTCATTTTTCACAGCTTTGTCACAATTGTGCATTCCTCAAGAAACGTATGTTATGTATCATTGTAATACATTAGATCCACTTTAAAAAGAAATAATCAGCTGGAGAAAACCATTTGAGAAAAAATAAAAAAAAATAAAGTCAATTTATGATTGCATTAATACAATTTGTTGAAGGGCAAGCAAAATCTGTGAGTTAATCTTTTTTTTCCTCTGTCACTCCTTGCTAGTATTTTTGTTTTTGTTTGTAGTCTTTTATTTTCAGGTTGTTTTTTTTTTTTTTCTTCTGCAGTGTCCCTGGAGAATTATTTCTTTGATCTTTGTCTCCCCTCCTTCTTTCTCTGTCACTCCCAACCCTCTGACATTCCCTGTGTGTCTCTCTCTCCCCCCTGCCCTCCCTCCTGCATACCCCTTCTCCTGCACACATTATATACATTATATGAGGACAGTTTGGAATGCTGCAAGTACTTCTTGATCTCCTCTCTCTCTCTCTCTCTCTCTCACACACACACCCTCCCTCGCTGCCTTTTAATTCTCCTTGTGTTCTCCTCACTCACTGACTCTCCCCTCCCCTCCCTGCCTGGGAGTGGATAGTGAGGGGTCAGAGAGATTTGGGAGGCGGGGACAATCCCTTTTGGGTAAAAAAAAAAGAAAGACAATCACGTGGATGAGATCAAAGGGATGCCGCTTGGCAGAGAAGGGAGAGAGAGAGGGAGAGAAGAGAGAGGGGAAATAAGAGAGAAAGAGAAGATCTCAGAGCCATGTAAGTGACAAAAGCGGCAATGGTGAAATGATAGGACTGTTCCCGATGTGATCCCCCTCTTCCTGCAGCGGGGATCTGCTCCCAGCGACCATCCCCAAGATTCTGGATTCTGTTTACTCATTTGCTACAATCGCCTGGAGATTCTTTTTTGGATTTGGGGGGGTGGGTGGCATTTGCATTTCTTGCTGGGGTTGTGCCTGCAGGACCAAGAGAGTCCGGATCTCCTGAGCCAGTGGGTCCTTCATTGAATCAGCTTCACCCACCCAGCCCCCTAAGAACTTGGAAATTATGTTCCCGTCGGTACTGGATCCCCATCCTGCGAGATGAAGCAGCCAAGGATCCAGGCAGGATTGCCCCTGTTTTGGCTAGGGGTCCTGTTGGCTGTGGGTCCCAGGGGGTCCCTAGCCAAGGAGACTGCATTTGTGGAAGTGGTTCTGTTCGAGTCCAGTCCCAATGGAGATTACAAAACCCACACTACAGAGTTACAGGGCAGGTTTTCCCGAGCTGGAGCCACTATTAGCGCCGAGGGGGAGATTGTGCAGGTAAGAAGAGAAAGGGGGGTCCCCCCAAAACTTCAAACCCATCCATGCAACCCCTGCATGAGGGTCCATGCCTGGAGAGGGGAATGGCGAGCAAGGGATGATGAGCCTGTATTATCTGGTGCACATTTTCTGTCTGCTAAATGCTGAGCTCCCTTCTTGTTGGTGAGAAGAAAACTTTCCTCTCTTGTGGGAGGGGGAGTGATTTAGGAAGGGGGCAGTTTGTATAGTACTTTGGTCACAAGATGGCTTCTATACTATGAGTGTGTGTACTTCATTCACAATAACAAGGGACGCTCTGCTATTGAGTAACCCAGTGTGAGTTGAGATAAGCAGTGTTGTTTGGTTCACAGTTATGTGCCCTATCACCAACCTTCCACAGATTATCCATCTGCTTACAACTTTCTTTTATTAGTGCATTTGATAATGTTTACTGTACATTCAGAATCTTACACTTTACCATCTGCAGCAAAGCATGCTGTTTGAAGTTTGTTTAGGTTTTTTTTTTTTCAAGCTGTGTATTTTCTTTATTCTTATTTTGAAGTGTATTGTTACGTTACTAGACACGTATAGAATGCCTACATTCTTTGAATAGTATAACACGCACACAGCAGATTGATGTATGCATATGTTTTTACTCAGTAGCATGTGGATATTTTGGCATGATGAATGGACAGACCATTGTTGTAGGTTTTTTGTTTTTTTTCCCACTTGGTCTTTTTAACGTTGTGTTTTTAGAACAGTAACACTGTATACAGAAGTTTATTTTTGTTGTGTTCCAAAGTTGTGATCCATCACATATACTGCATTGCTGTTTATTCTTTAGTCCATTATCCTGTGTAGTAGGCAAATGCTAGTTTAATAGTTTTTGTCTAGACTGCATCTATAGGAATCCTAACCATCAAAGACATTGCTCTGCTGTTAAACGGGATGTGGATTTGATTTCAAACACAATTAATTCTTACTTTTGTGCCAAACTCATGATTTGTTTGTGACAGTTAGGGGTGGGGGTTGAATTAGTTCCATTCTTACATCATGCATTGTCTATACTCTATACCCTGTAAGCAAAAGTATAGTGTTTTTTTCTTAGTCATGGGGGGGAAAAAGTATTGCAGAATTAATTATGTTAGTAAATGCATGTTCTTCATTGAGTTTGGAATGTAGATCATTCAGTGAGGGGCACATTCTGCCACTAACACATTGTACACAACTGTTTATCTGTGTTACACTCTTGTGAGGTAGTGCTGACAAAGTCGATTGGTTGGTACAGCTTAAAAGGCCTGGATTTTTCCCTGCTATGTCCTATGCATTTTTTTAATGCCACATGCGGAGCATTTTGTTTAACCATCTCTAAATGGAACTAATTTGTGTTGTTAACACCTGTATTTCTCAATTACTGTTAGCAAGCATTGCAAGTCAGAAATACAAGCACACATTTGGTTCTGTTGTCAAAACAACTTGCGCATGTCAACAATTACATTTTCAGTTTTTAAAAAAGTTATTTTTGAACATTTCTATGCTAGTATGTAGATGTATCAATTTGTAGTTCAAGACTATTGTCGTAGTTTGTTGTAACTTGTCCACAACAATATTGTTAATAGTAAAACATTAAACATTGATCACCTCTATTGTTTAAAATGATTACACTTGCTGTACTTATTAGTAGATGCAAACACATGTGTTAGATTGCATATCATGATAATTTTAGAATGCATTTATAATATTTCATCATGGGGACGCAATGATAGAAGAGATGGTATGTTGATACCAACATGCACATGTTTTACGATTGTACAATGGCCATGACTTGGGTTCTCCTCACTTGACATGTAATGGTTAAAGTGTATATACAGGAATCCACCCCTGACTGTGGCCCTCACAAATACAATTCAGATGCTTTTCATTGATTCGAGTACAAGAGAGGAAGCATGTTTCATGGAATAGGAACATTCTGTTTTCAGAACATAGTATTTGAGTAGCAGTCATTTTCTTCTACACTATATGATGTTTGTCAAATGGCTCTATAGTGTTTACTTTACTGCATAAAATGGAGCATGACAGATATCAATTGTAGTGGCAGGAGATCCCTCTGCTGTCACTCATTAAATTCTAAATGTAAGTAATGATTTAATGACTTCTTTACTTCATATATTGTATAATTTATTTGGTAGAACAAAAACATGCATGAGGAGAATAACATAAAACAAACTCCATAGTGTACATCAAATAGGCATATTTAATGGCACATTTAAGAAATCCAATATAGTGACCCATAGGTGTCAGTTTCCTGTGAACCTCAATCAAACCTTCAGGTTCTATTCCGACCACCATTTTTGCAGTCAAAAGTTTATTTAAAAAGGTAAAAAGCAAGCTCATTATTTTAATTTACTCTATAAAGTAGTCTTTTTTTTTTCCCCAACATGTTCATGCTAGTGCGTTAGTGCCTTGAATTGTTTGATCTCAGAAGGCCTGTAGTCTTTTCTTAGCACTTGTAGCTGGGCAGGGAGTGATCTTCATATCCAAAGGATTCGAAGAGGCAATCCAATAAGGGAACAAGCATCTTAGGGATGCATCAATAGGGACCAGAGCATGATCTGATTACTTTCCAGGTATCCTGGATGTGTAAGGACCTATTGTTATGGGTATACAATGTTGGGATCTGCTTTGTGAAAGAGATGCTACTTCCTGTAACCAATAGCTGCATCCTTCCTCTGCTAATCACTAGGCAGTGAAACAAGATACAGCATATGATGTCGATAGCATGTATCTTGTGGAAGAAATTATTCATATTTACTAATAAATCCAAATACAGTCATATTAGGAACGTTGTGCACTGATGGCTTCCAACATCGGTTATGTACAGAGAGATAAAGTAGGTATTAGACTGAATTCTGCTGATTTTTGGCAGATCGACTATTTGGCCGAAGCACCATGCCGACCTATGACCGAGCAAATGATTATCACGGTGAGAGTGCTTGTTTGATTCAGGATTCAGTCTGTGGTACCACCCCCCCCCCTCTTCCTCCCCCCCCTGCCAAACCACCCTCCCCCCCCCCCCCCCCCAGAGATGATTGATGGGAGAAAAGATGATTAATAGCTAGGGGACAGACATGGACTGTTGATTTTATTCACAGTTTAAGTGAGAAGTGACCAATAAAGGGAGAAAAAAAGGAGCAGGATAAATATATATATATATATATATATATATATATATATATATATATATATTATAGTGTATATTTAATGAATACTGTATATACATATGGATTTTATTTACTGGTCTTCCTCTTGGTTACTTTTTTTTAAAATTAGATGTGTGGACCAATTGGCTGGAAAATGCACCTATCAGTGTACGGCAAAGTATGTACATAATATTTGTATAATTGTATTGTGCCGAACAAAAACAATGTTTCAGCAAATAATTATTTGGCCGAACTGCACAATCTTCCCATGCACAAGTCTAGTAGTTATATTGAATACTACTTAATATGGTTTACGCCAATTTCCCTCTACATCTCTTTGTTTCTCAAAGCAAATAATACAATTTTATTTAATGTTGGTTAAAACCATTTGAACCATTATGTTGTCTTATGTGAAAATTGGCTGGTGACATATATAACCTTGCAATGTTTTGCCTTCCCTTAGTAAAATGTATGGTTAAAGAGATGTGATTCTCATTGGCTGTTTTTATTGGACATGAAATGTACCATGATGTGGACTGTGCTAGTGTTTGACAAATTATCCCCAACTGGACAGAATGCATGCATGGAACCCTTTCAGTCAAAACTACCGCCATCTGAAGGGTTATGATGACTAGTATTCTCTGTACATTTACGTTCTTAATTCTCTGTGTCATTTAGTTTACATGAACAAATAGGTTGCTACATGTTATTGCAATTGGTTCACAGTGCCGTCCAGTTTCTCTGGTGGAAAATGCTGTGTAATCTTTTAGATGTCTTGCCAGCCAGAAGTTATGATCACTGGTTTTCAACTTTACGTTTATGTATGAGTATGTTAATTCTATGTGTCATTCGGTTTACATGTGTGGTATCTGAATGGACTCTCTGTATAGTCCAGTTTCTGTGGTTGTGTTTGCTGCGTTTGCTTTATTTTGATTAGGAACTCTGATTGTTTACTCAGTGGCTTTCTGTAGCTCAGATGTGGCCCGCGGCTACTATTTGGCACCCACTCCATCAAAGTATCACCCTTAAGACCCACTTACTGAGCCAGTGGGAATACCTTCTGAATTACCTTAAAAATAAATAATCTATGCTACCCAAATAATGGCTAAAATGACAATTTAATAAAATATTAAGATGACCGAAATCACTAGCTAAAAAATTGCGTGACTTGTAGAAATGTAAAAGTTATACATGTGAGAGGTGCAAAATACCATGACTAATAAAAAATATTAACAATTACAAACTCATGCAGGTTATCCGCATAGTTATCCTGAATCAGTAGTATAAGACATATAACTATCAGAAACCCCTACCTCGATGTTTCCAGCAAAATAACACACAAGGCTCAATATAGGTGCAAGAGCCCATAGGCCACAGTTATATAAGGAGTGCTCCCGGGTACTGATACTTGATGGTATGGTAGTGTTGCTAGTATGTTCCTGTAACTGTAGAAAAATGTCAGTGATGGTATTCCCCATTCTTCTAGAATACTTAAATAGAGTGCCAACAATGTCCCTGTAAGGTAGAAGAATTGCTATGTGGTAATCCAATAAGTAACAATACAAATCACAAGGCAAACCTCAACCTGCTGGAAAAGGGTTCTGATTTTGCACAGATTCCTGACAAATACGTGATTACATCACCTTGTACGTCTGGGAATCTGCGCAAAATCAAAGTGACCTAGGAAAAAAATAATACACTCATAGGCATTATTCTCCAATTACAGGAACGAACTAGCAACACTCTCAGATAAAACAACAGATTTAGAGATTTAGAGAATTTCCACCATCTAACTATTTTGAACCATAATAAATTAGTACTTTTAAACATATACATATTGGTTTTCTTTGGTGCATTTCCAATCAAGATTTGTATGATCTTGATTCACTTAGTAACCACTGGTATATGGAATTCTAGCCCGGGCACCCTAACCTTACCAAAGACACCATATACAAGGGACGTCTAGACTTGGAACCCCTGATATGTGTGAACATTTCCAATGGTGCTCACCAAGCCTGTAGTTGGCAGGGCATCATAGGAAATAAAGTTCACACTTATCTAAGTTCATCCCTGCTATTGTTCTAATTTGGTTTAAAGTACGACTAGAGGTAGAAGAGAGGATGTGAGGAAAACAAATAAGTTAGTGTTTATCTGCATAGAATTGACTGACCCCCAGAGTGTTGCCATCATTGCGAATAAAATATCTAAACAATATATGGCAGGGTTTTACAGCTTGGATGGTGGTCATGGTTGAATAGGAAAGATAATTGTTCTTGAGTGTTTCATGCTGTATCAGTGCAAAACTGCACTTGCTCAGACATTAAACAATGTTTATGGCCATCATTTGTAATATTACAAATAATAATCCAATTATTGTGTGATTTGTTAATCTAAGTAAAGTTCCTTGGATAAGGACGCTATATAAAATTGTTAAATAAGTAAAAGAACACTAAGAGCTGAGCGGGTACTGGATTTCACATATTAAGAGATATTTATGAAATAAGCAACTTGCTTCAGTAACTATGGACTTCAACTCTCAGAATGCCAGCCATATGGCCAATCCTTGAGTGTGTTACTCCACTGGTTAATTTTTTTAAATGTCAATGTTTTAGTATATTAAGGCACTGTGAGTGTGCATTACAGTCACGTAGAACTTCAGTAACATCCTCATTAGCATCAATTGATGACTCTGAGCACTGTTTTTGTTTATTCCTGACTGTGATTTTAAAAATGTGTGATCATTTCAGGTGAGTGTTTTCTCATTCAATGCCAATTTTTTTACTTTCTAGTATTTCATACAATACACTGATCAGTCACAACATTAAAACCATGTTCCTCATATTATGTAGTTCCACCTTGTGCAGCCAAAACAGCTCTAGTACCTTGAGGTATGGACTTCACAAGACCTCTGACATTAGCAGCAGGTCCTTTAAGTCCTAAAAGTTGTAAAGATGGGGCCTCCATGGATCGGATTTGTTGGTTTCAGCACATCCCACAGATGCTCAGTTGGATTGAGATTCAGAACTTTGCCCTGAGAATAACATTGCCTTCACTGAACTGTCTTCTTCCTATAGTGACTTATGCTGTCATCTCATCCCCAACAAAACACACACACCCGGCCATCCACCTGATCTAAAAGAAAACATGTTTCACCAGACAAAGCAACTTTCCTCCATTACTCCATGGTCCAGTTCTGATGTTGCCGTTTACATTGAAGGCACTTTCTGCAGTGGACAGGAGTCATTATGGGCACTCTGACCGACCTATGGTTACGCTGCCCCATATTCAGCAAACATGAACCTTTGTATCATGGCCAGCATTAAGTGTTCCAGCAAATTGAGCTACAGTAGCTCTTCTCTGTGATCAGACCAGATGAGCTAGTCATTGCTCCCTACGTACATCATTGAGCATTGGACATCCATAACCCTGACACCAGTTCACCGGCTGTCATTCCTTGCACCATTTTTGTTTAGTACTAACCACTGCGTATTGGAAACCTCCTATAAGACTTGCTGTTTTGGAGTTGCTCTGACCCAGTTGTGTAGCCATCACTATTTGGCCCTTGTCAAAATCACTCAGATCTTTTTGCTTGCTCTTGAAGTGTAGGTGAAAAAAAGAACTGACTGTTTACTTGCTTCCTAACATATCTCACCCCTTGACAAGTACCATTGTAAAAATATAATCAATGCTATTCACTTCTCCTGTCAGTGGTTTTAATGTTGTGACTGATCAGTGTAATCGCAACCATTAGTCTTGTGAGAATTGTGCTACTTATAGCTGGAGTGCTACCATTTAAATGCTGTGAAATTTAAACTACTTTAGGACTTATGCCATGTGATAAGGTTAATGTTTAGGTTTTGCTGTGGCAGATTTGTATCACACACATGCACGTTTACATCTGGATGAAAACAATGTTGAAGAAGTGTGAGGTGTATATAATGGGAGTGCATACATAATAGACTGTTAAACCAGGGCTCGACAAATCCCAGGCGCAAGTTCGCCGTGGCGACTGGGATTTTTGTCCTGGCGTCTGTGATTTGCTTGCCCATTCTGCCCGTGAGGTGGCCGGCTGTTTATTAGTGGAGGCGGGCGGCCGGCAGGCTCATGAAGAGCATGGGCTTACGTGTGGGTGATCAGTTGGTCGACCAGCCAGCTCTGTAAGTGCATGGGTGGGCGGCCTTGCGAGTGAGAGTGTTGGTTTGCGCACGGACGGGAGGCTCCTGGAGGTTTGAGACAGATGGGCAGGTGCGTGGGGGAGCTGTAATATGACTTCATTCCGGCCACGGCATCACTAAATGGTGCTCTATGGAGCAGTGCAGGGAGATGACTGAAGCCCCGCTGGACCACAGGCAAAGCTGAACCAAGGTAGGGAGGCTGGGTGGTCAGATAAATGTGTGTGTATATTGCAGTGAGTGTGTCAGTGCGCCAATAAGCATCTTCTCATAGAGATGCATTGATGCAAGGCGTGAAGACGCTATACGTAGGTACTGTGCAGCACTGATCCAGGATGTACTCCAGAAGCCGTCTGAGTGACTTTCAGGGAACAATGTAAATACTGCCTTTTCTCTGAAAAGGTAGGGTTTACATCGGAAAGGGTGCAGGGACCGATTATAGACACAAGAACAACTACATTAAGCTGTAGTGTAGCTGTAGCTGACTATAGTGTCTCTTTAAGAATTGTATTTTTGACATTAAAAAACATGGCTTCTAACATTTTTTTGCTGACTCCTAGATACCAAGCAAATTTGTCAAGCCCTGTGTTAAGCCCCCAATAGGCAATAAAGTGCCAAACTACAAGTGGCTTCATCAAATTAAAAAAGGAATGTCGGGCACACACCTGTGCAGGAACACCAGCATATACTACCTCTCAATGATTGTGCCTTAACTTAACTACAGTGTACATTTTTTCAATCTATTTTATTTAAGCATGTACGTCCAAACCTTTACATTTTACATTGTATTGCTGTTTCATGTCTCATACATTTGGGAGATCTTATAAGACATCTTGCACTCTATATATCTTAGCCTCTGCGGGAGCCTTGCTTGATTCTAATTCGATTTTAAAGTGTGTGAATTTCCAAAAAATCTTTCATTTGCGTATAAAATCCTTGTGCATGGGGCTTAGTGGTTGGGATAACCCATTTGGGTCTTGTATTAATGCAAGAAGTGGATCAGATCCAAAATAAAACCTGCAAAAAAAGAATCCTTCTATTGTTTTTTTACTAATATATTTTTAATGCAGACTACAAGACATTAAAAATGAGCGAAAAATCCAGTGTCCTTTTAATACTAGGTATTAGCAATAGCTGATACACTTTGTTATTTGTGTATGCATTCTGGAATAGCTGATGGATTCCTTGTCTTTCTCCTATTTGAGCGAAAAATACTTATTGGTTTTCTGGATGCTTAAGTAAAGTTAGGTAATGTTTAATGCTGTTTCAAAGTGTTGCTTTCAAGCTTTGCTGATTTGAATTGAGTATATACAGTCCGTTTAATGCACCATGGGAAGGGGACTGTCTCCTCTCATCCAGGTGTACATAAAGAAAGGGGAGACTTGAAGAACAGTATTTATTATTATTATTATTATAAATATTAGGGATGCACCGAAATTTCGGCTGCCGAAATGTTCCTATCCCCGAATTCTTAACAATTCAGATGATTATATATTACAATGAAAGATAGTAATGATAACATTAAAAGTCAAGAATACTGCACTTGGGACAGAAGGGGGGGGGGGGGGACCCTATGGTACAGGGTAGATGGTAAGAACACTGGGACAGGGGAGGGGGGAAAGAACACTATGGGACAGGGGTGGGGGTTAAGAACACTATGGGACAGAGGAGGGGGGAAAGAACACTATGGGACAGGGGAGGGGGGAATGAACACTTTGGGACAGGGGAGGGGGGAATGAACACTATGGGACAGGGGAGGGGTGAGAACACTATGGGACAGGGGAGGGGTGAGAACACTATGGGACAGGGGAGGGGTGAAAGAACACTATGGGACAGGGGAGGGGGGAAAGAACAGTATGGGACGGGGGGGAGAACACTGTGAAACAGGGGAGGGGGGAGAGAACACTAAAAAAGAGGGAGGGGAGAGGAACATTAAGGGGACGGGGACGAGGAACATTAAGGGGACGGGGACCACTAAAAGAGAAGGGAAGTTTTCCATATTAGATTAATTAAATGAATTAAAAAGTCTAATGTTAATAAAATTATAGGATTTTTTTTTTTTTTAAATCATTTGGGGGTGGGGTCATTTTTGGTTTCGGCTTTCGGCCAAGGGCATCCTGAATTTTC